>NW_019172952.1:1950-742051 GCF_000576695.1 Kuraishia capsulata CBS 1993
ACTTTCCAGGGTTACACCACTACATAAAGATAGAGTCATGGGTCAGAATTGAGACTGCCACAGAATGATCAATCTTTCCAAAGGATAATCTCAGGGTACACAATCTTGTAAACACTAGCGATAAGCCCCGATAAACGCAGCGCAAACAATAAACTAGACTCGCTCAAAAAAGACACGTAAAAATCGTAAATGGTTAAAAACGTTAGATCATCTGACTCATCCAAAGACCATGTGAAAATTATGTGCTCCGTCAGGAACCTGGGAAAGCAGTGATAGACGCCATTTTTCGGATTAAAATGTGGAATTAGGGAGGAGTAAACCAATATTGCCATCTACACACTTTGAAGATGCCTGGATTCAAGTGACGAATTCTTTCTTGAATGTGGAAGTACATGTTCACCGATATCGCGCCGCAAAGACCCAAATAATATCTTAAAAAAATAGATCAGCTTTTCACATTTTTTGTGATATAGTAGATTTCACCATCAACGATAAGATTGATCAATCCTCTGAGCGTGCACTGTACATGCTCAGCAAGCAAGATCAGCCAATTTTCAAGCTGACTGTTCCTAAATCAGTTCGGTTTGCGGCTGATGCAGAGAGAGCTGGGTATTAGTGGTTTGTCTTTTGAATCTTCCAATTTTGTTACATTAATTTTGCCCTCTGCTTTGTATAATTTTCGACTGATTTGCCAAGTGGGTGTTTATTTGTTCATCTCGTTTATTGTCTGCTTCTATTCGGTGGTCTAAAGTTGAACATCCTGCCCCATGATTCTGGACGACTACTTTTGATCTGCCACCTTTAACTTATTATTCCACTGCTTACTGGAAATGGTTTTTCAAAACGGGAATATTCATAGCAAAGAAACAGAGCTTGTAGTTTTTGACCCATCACTAGGACAAACGTGCCCGGTATAATGAGATCCTTTCTTGGAAACTACCACTGGGTATCCGACTAATGGAAAAGCCACCGAGAACTGTGGATATTGTTGATTTTCTGTTGGCGCTGAAGTTTTAGGACAGTTCTATGTCAGGTACTCGGAAAGAAGGAGAAAGGCTGGGGGTTTTCAGATTCTACATTGTATTCAAGTTTACACCATGATTGACATTTAGTAGTTCTTCAGAGTAAACAAGTTCTCAGCTGTTGGCAGAACGATCAAGATGTCAAGTAAAAAAGGCAGATCTAAATAGAGGCACAAATCTCAACTGAAGATATTGATTAGCAGATGAAACGGTGAACACATAATCCCCTCCCATTCTCTGCGTTCTTAATTCCGGTCGCCGTGGCGTGACTTACCGTAGCATGACATGACGAGAAGATCAACCTAAATGCAAATTCCAATATTGGGGGAAATTTATGGGATATGACAAGACACTGAAGGAGTCACACGTTTTCACTATCCAATCACATAGGGATCCAGAAGATCTTTTTGGTTTTGCCAAGTTATATTATGGCCATGATTTTATCTCCTCATTACAATCCTTATAATCCGGAAATTAACAATTAACACACCCCTCCGCTTTTGGATTATGGCCATGATTTTATCTCCTCATAAACAATTCTTATAATCCCGACATTAACAATTAACACATCCCCCAGCTTTTATTTTCTCCAACCCCCCGCCCCCCCTCGGACCAACACTTCCCCGCAAATTTCGGACGCACCCCCTTTCCTGGGGATAGGTTAAATGAAATCATTCTGTCTTAACTAGTATAGGAAACATTCTTGCGATAAATAAAGTCGAATTTGAAAGGGTGCGCCAAAAAGATACGTTGTAAGAAGTGATAGGTTTGGATGGGATATTCCACGAGTATATTATCAGAATTCTTGGTGGAAGCCTTCCAGAGGTGTAAACGAGTGCCCCCATTATAAACCCCCATTTTTGTGGGGAAGGGGCTGCATTTGAGGCACGGGTGCATGGTACAGACCAAAAGTGGAAGACTAGCCCCAAATAATATGCCGGCAGAATACGCAGCTCCAAAAATTACTGAAGTTAGTAACGTACCCGGATTTACAAATTAGACACCCCATGAATTGCTTTCGAGCAGATAGAAACCTATTTCAATACCCTTGTGTGGGTATATAAACGATTCGTGTAGTCCAGTATTGTGGGAGTTGTTGCATTTGGCGTCACAGATTCTCAATGACTTCTGAACAGGGAGAAAAAAAAGCAGAAATCGACCATGTCGAAGACAGCGAAGCCAACTTCAACAATTCTGGAATAGCAAATGCGTTCAGAGAGGAAGGTATCGCAGAGCTTCAATTGGAAGATGTTCTTCCAAAGCTTGAGAAACCTTGGTACAAATACTCTTATTTGCTGAAGCTGAACTTTTTGTTGGTATTTTCAATGATGAGTTCCACAAACACAGGTTTTGATGGCTCTATGTTGAATGGTCTTCAATCTATACCTAGCTGGTCACCTTATTTTGGTGGTCTTTCTGGATGGAGACTTGGAATAATTTCCTGTGCGGGTGGTTTTGGAGGTATCGTGGGATCCCTCGTAGGCAACTATCTGGCAGATAAAATTGGAAGGCGTTATCCTACAGTGATTGGATGTATTTTTGTTATTATAGGTGTTATTGTGCAAGCCTCGGCCCAAAACTATGCTGCTTTCTTCATTGGAAGATTCATCATGGGATTTGGCATGGTTCTTTGCAACGTTGTCGGTCCTCTTGCAATTTCAGAGCTTGCGTATCCAACTCACCGGCCTATATTGACGTCCTGTTTCAATATCCTGTTTTATGCTGGGTCAACTCTGGCATCCTTGGCAACCTTGGGGTGCTACCACATTCCAGGTTTGTCAAACTGGAGCTGGAGAGGTCCTTCACTTTTGCAATGTTTCTTCCCCATCCTGCAATTGATGATGTTCTGGTGGGTTCCTGAATCCCCAAGATTCCTTATCAGCAAAGGAAGATTTGAAGAAGCAAGAGATGTTCTGGGTGAGTTCCACGCTGGTGGGGATCGCAATGCTCGACTAGTTGAGTTCGAGATGGCCCAAATCACAATTGCTTTGGACAACGAAAGAGCACTGCAGAGTGTTTCTTTTAAAGAGTTCTTTGCAACCCGTCAAAACTTGCACAGATTGTTTGTTATTTCGTTCCTCGCCTGTATGCAACAGCTTTCAGGAAACGCTCTAGTTTCTTACTACCTGGTGCTAGTCTTGGAATCCATTGGTATCACTTCGGCTAATCAGCAACTGACTATCAACGTCGGTCTCAACGTTTATAACTTGGGTGTTGCTATTCTTATTCTGTTTTTGATCGAGAGGTTCAGAAGAAGACAGATGTTTATGGCCTGTACCATTGGAATGCTGTTGACATATGTCATCTGGACGGTTTTGTCTGCGATCAATCAGAAGCGTAACTTCGAAGATAAAAGTCTTGGGAAAGGTGTACTTGCTATGATTTTCCTCTATTTTTTTGCCTACGATCTCGGTCTATTGGGATTGCCATATCTCTATTACACCGAGGTACTCCCATACTTTTTGCGTTCAAAGGGCATGTTCATCGTTCAGTGTTGGCAACAACTTATTGGTGTCTTCAACGGATTGGTCAACTCAATTGCCATGGATGCTATTGAGTGGAAGTACTATATTGTCTACTGCTGTATTATTGGTGTTGAGGTATTTGTTGTGTACCTGTTCTTTCCTGAAACTAAGGGATACACGTTGGAGACTGCCGCAGAAGCTTTTGGTGATACTGTTGTTACTGAGAAAGACCATCCAAAGGCTGTTAGAGCATCTGATGATGCGGATGATGCCTCTGAGGTTTCAGCATAGAATATACAGCCGAATACTTTTGATAAGTCTATTTTTTTGAAAAGGTTGGTAAACCAGGGTAACAGAAACTTTTGAATTTCGGAGTATTTTGAAAATTCACCGAAATCGTCCAATTTGGTAATCCATATTTTTAAGTTTTTTATATTAACAAGTTAAACCGAGGCCTCCGCAAGCCAATATTTAAACTTATCAAATTACCCAAACAAACGGATACTGGAATCCGTTATCGCCGGGAATCCGTTATCGGTTACGAAGCCCCGTAATCTATCTGTTATCGTTGGGCGGGGAAAGGAGTACTCGCATATCTCAGCAGTTTGCAGGTGCAGACGAGAGAGTTTGAAGAAGCCAATTCACAGACTCGAATATATTTCTGAAGATGATAATTTCCCAGAAAAGGTCCAGAGCCGCTTGCGAGAAGTGCAAGATTTCCAAAAAAAAATGTGATGAAGTCAAACCAGCCTGTACTCGGTGCCAAAAAAAGGGAATCAATTGCTCATATCGGATCAAGCTCCAGTTTCGTGAGGATCTCGAGTCCAAAGGACATTCGTTTGGGAGAGAGGGAGTCTGGAAAAAGAACAAACAGGCTCCCAAGCCTCTTCAGGTTTCAAGGTCATATGACCAATTGTTGAAAAATGCGTTCTTCACCCCTATAGACTTCCCTGAAAAATTACACTATGTTTTCCACTCCAAGGTGCAAGTTCGAGTCTCATCTCCATTGCAGAGCTCAATTATACCTGTTGATGTTACCAATGAGCTGATCCACCTAGATAACTACGACACTGCAGTATCTCTCTCTACGGAGTGCATGATCGACTATTTGGGTGCGATGCTTACTCCCTTTTCGACTCAACTCTTGATGGGTGTACCCGTCAAGAAGTCGATAGATATCAGCATGTTACTACAGTTCAGTCAGACAAACCCGAACATTTTCTATCTTCTTTTGGCCATGGGGGCATGCCAGCTTTCGAAAAAATCTAGGAATATTGATAAAGCTCAACAATGGATGGCATGGAGTGCCAAATTTCGAGAGCGGGGTGAAGAACAGCTTGCTGATTTCATAAGGTCTCCAGATACTGCAAAATCCACTTTGAGTATTTTGCTGTGTTTGATGCTAATGATTATTCTTGAGATAGGAGACAATAACTCCAAGTGGACAAAGTATTTGAGACTTTCGAGAGGTATCTTGAATAAGCGAAATCTTAAAATTGCAGAGACCGAATTTGAAAACTGTGTGCTAACTTTCATTATCGAGTTCTTGATATACCAGGAATCCATGGGTCGTACTGCCTGCCAAGATATAAGCCTATTTGTCGAGTACACAGATTTGCTCGGTCTCGGAAGTAATGAAGGTAAAGCGATTGTTCCATGGATGGGCTGTTCCACAGCACTGGTGAGCGTCATTTCCGATATCACTGATCTGTCATTTGAGAGGAACAAGTCTAGCGGTTCTTCAGGAAAAATGTTTCCGAGACTGTGTACACTGTTGGAAAAGAGCCTAAATGACATGGAGCTTGATCTGAGGCCTTATCGGATGCAGAATCAAGACGCTCCAGAGTCATTGATTGAGATGCTTTCTAGAGAAACGGTCCCCAAAGGAATAGCTTCCAAAGAAGAGTTGTGCTTCCTCATGACATGCGAAGTGAAGAGAATGGCTGCAACAGTGTTTCTCAAATGCTCTTTGTTAAACAGTGAACCTCAACACACTTCAATATCGAATCTCATAAAACTGACTTTCGACTACATGAAAATAATAGTGATAGACCATGGAAAGTTGTGGGGATCTCTTCTATTATGGCCTATATTCATCTGTGCCGTTGAAATATCCCCTCTTTCTGAACATTGTGAAAAACAGAGGCGGCTCTGTTTGGATTTGCTAGACAAGCTCGAGTGGAGGACTTGGGGAAGTGTAGAAAGCACGAAGCAAATAATTATGGACGTTTGGACTAAACGTGATTCCCTCGTTCATGCTGAAGATTCAAGACCTAGAGTGATTGGCGAAGAGTCTTTGAATGACTGGGAAATGTTTGTTGCGGATACCAGTTTTCAAATTTCGTTAGCATAAACAGGATTGCAATATAACGAACTCCACCATCGAAACTGACTGTGGCTCACCGCCGTATAACTCCACAACTACCTAAGTCGGAAACCTTGACCATTTGATGCAAGAATTAAAACGATAGAATTTTAGTAGCGCTTTGCGCACTTTAATGCTTTGAGCGAAAGTAAACGGCCTCAACTGATCAATTGTCCCGACGGGTTTCTTGTTCCGTGCGTGAGCGGCTCGACCTTCCCCAACTATCCGGACTCAGTGCCTTTTCCAGAAGCAGGACGATGGGTATCCGATACCGCACTACTCAGAACATAAGAATATCCAAAATCACGTCTCACTCCTGAATACTTGTTTTACACATCAATACTCATGGCATAGAATAATACAGTCATGTCGACAACTCCTATAACCAAAGATAGTGCTATACTTATCGTTGGAGCTGGTACGTTTGGGCTTTCCACTGCCCTTGATCTGGCCAGAAGAGGCTTCTCCAACGTTACCTGCTTCGACAAATACGAGTGTCCTTCACCAATTGCCGCTGGAAATGACTCCAATAAGATGGTAGAGTACGAGTACTATGCACCAGAAGAGACTCCACACCCAGGCGATAGGATGAGGCTAGAATCACTGGAGCTATGGAAAACGGACCCCATCTTCAACCCTCACTACCATCCAGTTGGATTTATCTATGCTGCAAGCTCCAAGGCCACTCTTGATGAAAAAACCGAGAGAGTTCAGCATTTGTTGAAGCATGAGTATAGAGATTACGAGTATCTTGACACGCCTGAAAAATTCAAAAAGCACATTCCTGTGCTCACTGGTGACCTACCCGGTTGGAGAGGTTACTTTTTGAACCAGGACGATGGATGGCTTGAGGCTAGAAATGCTTTTGTGTCCACATTCCGCGAGTGCAAAAGACTTGGAGTAAAATTCACATTTGGAGCTGATGGCGATATTGGTGGTTTGCTCGAAGAAGAAGGAAACGCCCTTGGTATTGTTACTAAGAATGGGAAGCAGTTCAGAGGGGATAGAATTGTCATCACCGCAGGCGCGAACGCTATTTCTGTTCTCGATTTCAAAGATCAAATTCAAGCCAAATGTTTTACTTTGGCACACATTAAAGTTACTGAGGAAGAAGCCGAGAAATTCAAGGGGTTACCTGTGATGTTCAATTTTGAGAAAGGATTCTTTTTCGAGGCTGATGAAAACCTCGAGATCAAAATTTGCAACGAGTTCCCAGGTTACACAAACCTCGACTCAGAGGGCCGTTCCGTTCCTTTTTTCACAGAAGAAATTCCAGTTGAAGCGGAGGAAGGTGTTCGTCAGTATCTTAGGGAGACAATCCCCGAATTTGCTGATAGAGAATTTGTCAAAACCAGAAGTTGCTGGTGTACAGACTCTCCTAACAGAGAGCTTATCTTATCGGAGCATCCAGACTATAGCAATGTGATTCTCGGAACAGGGGACTCTGGAAAATCTTTCATGTTAATGCCTGTTATTGGCAAATACATAAGCAGGCTAGTTGAAGCGGGTACCGCTGGACTTACCGAAAAAGATGCTCAGTTCTGGAAATGGCGCCCAGAAACCGCCGGGGATAGAGATGACCAACAGGCCCGATACGGTGGGTCTGGAGTCGTGACGGATATCAAGACGATCGCTGATTGGGTATCCGCCAGCAATCCAAAACCCCACACTATTTTTTAAACAAAATTATGTTTATACAAAAAATTTACTCAGGTATTGCCTGGCTTGTATTTCCTCGGCGGTGTGCCCAATCGGATTAGATTCCTAAAATGGAAATCTAGTGTCTTATCAGTCCTCCGCATCATCAGGCCTTATCGCGCGTTTGCGGAACGACCTTCCCCGTCCTTTATGAGCGCTATCTCCTCACCTTCCACCAACCCTATAAGTTCATGAGAACGCGCCAAATGATCACTCGGTTTCAATTCAATTGCTAACCACAAGCCTTTGAGAGATGGAGAAACACTCGTATATTGACGGAATTCCAGGGACCGAGCTCCTGGTGGATGTTAAAGGAGTATCCACAGATGAGCATGCAGGAAATTCCGAGATCATCTTGATCCCACAACCAACCGAATGTTCCGGTGATCCTCTGAGATGGCCAAAAAGAAAGAAGTACTACCAATTGTTCCTGGTTGCTTTATACGCCTGTGCCTTTTCTTTCGGAGAAAATACCTTGGGTGCTGCGTGGACAACTGTTTCAGAGGAGACTGGCGTCTCGCTCACTAACATGAATGGTGGATCTGCACTCAACTACCTTTTGCTAGGATTCGTGAACATTTTTTGGATTCCAGCTGCAATGAAGATTGGTCGTCGTCCTGTTTTCATACTGACCACTGTTTTCTGCTTGTGTGCAGGCGTTTGGCTTGGAGAGTTCACAGGCGTTGCTCAATGGATGTTGGCTCAGGTGCTCAATGGATTTGGCACGAGTGCTTACCAAGCAGTGATCCAGCTTGCTGTTTTTGACATGTTCTTTGTTCACGAGCGTGGAACCATGATTGCTGTTTATCTTTTTGGCCAGCAACTCGGTTCGGTCATCGGGCTGATCTCGGGTGGAAGCATTGCTGATGGTCCAGGCTGGCGCTGGTCCCAATACATCGTCGCGATGATTGATGGTGCGGTGCTTCTTTTACTCATATTCACTTTTGAGGAGACTATGCTACCAAGATTCCTGTTCAATAGGAATGCTTCTGGTCTTTCTTCAGAAGCCGATGACGATGGCCTTGCTGAATCTGAAGAGAAAACAAAAATAATAAGCGAGGTCAGGGAAGAGGGTTCCACTGTCGACACGATGATTTCCAGGTTCCCAAGAAGATCATATATCCAAATGCTGAAACCTTGGGTATATTATCCCGAGGATAGAACCACTTACTGGCAGTATTTCCGCCGCCCGTTCTTTCTCTTTTTCTTCCCTAACGTTGTCATCTCCGGCTTCATCTTTGCATTTGGTTGCACGGCAGGCATTGTTTCATTCAACACTATCTCTGAAATATTGACTGATGCTCCTTATGACATGTCCACCACAGGCGCTGGTCTCGTCTGCTTTGGAGCGTTCGTGGGAAACATTATCGGCTACTTAACTGGTACTCTTTCAGACTACGTCGTGATATACTTCTCCAGAAGAAACAACGGTATCAAGGAACCAGAGTTTAGACTCTATACTCTCGCATTGTCATTCTGCTATGCAGCATTTGGTTACATGATGTATGGCTGGGGTGCACAAGAACAGGGTAGTTGGGCTCTAGTCGCCGTGGGACTTGGTGCAATGATTGCCCACCAGGTATCGGCGTGTGGAATTGCAACGTCGTATGCAATGGAGTCATTTAGAGGAATCGCAGGTGAGCTGGTGGTGGTTCTGGCTATGTGCTCTTCCTGTATTAATTTTGCGATTTCCTACTCTGTGCAACCTTTCATAAACAGAACCGGATACGGCTGGGCATTCTTCTTCTTCGGAATGTGCGTCCTTGGTAGCATGGCCATGGCGATTCCAACCATCATCTGGGGCAAGTCTTGGAGACAAAAGTGTGCTCCAAGGTACTATAAGTTTGTTGCCGAGAACTGCAATTGAGCTTTAATTCAAATTTTCTTATGAAAAATTATCTTGGTTTGATTGTTCTTTATAACGCAGTAGCATTATGCTTGAATAAGTTTCGTGAGAATTTCCATACTAAGAACCGCAGACTTGTACGTAGACGACGTTGTGGCTCAACACATCCATGCATCAAACTCATCTCTCGACTTGTCTCTCGGATCTTTTCGCCGTGGTCATAGTTTAGGGTAATTAACTCCACCACAATTTTCTGTTCATTGCAAAAATACCATGCGGGAATGCTCATCACAAGATGTTTATTATTTAAAGACGAGGGGATTTTTGAGCAAAACGGGATGTTCTTCGCGCCTGGACAATTGCACCTGCAGCTTGAGCACGCAATACTAAAACAGCAAAAAAAAGCAATTCACAGGTATTTATTAAGATGCATACGAGATTTGTTCACCCGATATCCTACACCAAATTTTTTTTTTAGTGTGGCTTTCAATGTAGATTAAATACCAAGTATATAAAGAGCCGCTCTTATTTTTTTTCGAACTCGAACAGCCATTGTTGGCAAGTGCGAACACCTTGATTAATAATGTCAACCAGTGAGACCCAGTCCAAAGAATCTGCGGAAGTGCTTCATGGAAACGTCTCTCCAGAGGAGTTTGCAGAGAAGCCTCTGGATGAACAGCTTACAGAATCAAAGCACTACTATCCTAACGGAAAACCCTACTGGTTTAGATCCACCTTTTTCCAGGCTACCATTGTTGGTATCTGTGCTCTGCTGGCCCCAGGTATCTACAATGCCATGCAATCTACCGGTGCTGCTGGTAATTTCACACCTTACCTGGTGATGAGGGCCAATTCCATTTTGAACTCTCTCATGTTCGTTGTGTGTTTCCTCGGTTCTACCGTTGCCTCTAAAATTGGTTTGAAGTGGACCTTCGCTTTCGGAACGACTGGTTACGCTATCTATGCCGCTTCTATCTACGTCAACAACAGATATGGAACTGAGTGGTTTGTCTACCTCGGTGCCGCATGCTGTGGTCTGTCTGCTGGTATTTTCTGGGCTGCCGAGGGTGCCATTATGATTGGTTATCCAGAGGAGGAGAAGAGAGGTAGATACCTCGCCTACTGGTTGGCCTATAGAAACAGTGGTTCCATTATCGGTGGGGCTATTAACCTGGGTTTCAACTCCAAGGGTAAGACCGTGGGAAAGCTCAACTGGAAGACTTATATTGTGTTTGTTGCTTTGCAGTCGTTGGCACCATTTGTCGCCCTTTTTGTCTCTCCTCCTCATAAGGTTCAGAGGATCGACCGCAAAAAACTTGTAATGGAGAGAAAGATTCCTGTCCTCCAGGAGCTGAAAGAAGTTACTCAGTTGATGTTCACTCGTGATATCTTGTTGGTTCTTCCGTTGTTCTTTTACGCTACTTATGATCTTTCCTACATTAGTTCATATTTGACCCTTTACTTCACTACCAGAGCGCGTGCTTTGGCCTCCTTGGTTGCAGCTTTACTCCAGATTCTGGGAAATTTGTTCTTCGGAACTTTCTTGGACTGGAAGAGATTCTCAATCAACCAAAAGGCCAAGTACGGCTTTATTTTCATGATGGTCATGCATGGTGCTTCTTGGATCTACGGAACCGTGGTCCAGCACGACTACACCACAAACCCACCAAAGTTGGACTGGTCCGATGGAGCCAGCTTCGGAAGAGGTTGGACTGTGTATCTGTGGTGGCAACTCAACTTTTCCTTGATCTACAACTACTGTTACTGGATGGTCGGTTACATGTCCAAGAGAGAAAGTGATCACGTTAGACACACCTCTATTCTCAGAGGTATAGAGGCCGCCGGTGGAGCCGTTGCATCTGGTATCAGTTCAACAACTGCTCCTTTGATTGCTTCTCTGGGAATTAACTTCGGACTTTGGGCGCTTTGTATTCCATTTGCCTGGTTTGTGGTAAGAGACATTGGAAAACCTAAGGTCAAGTCTTCCGACGAAGAGTTAATTGAAGAGTAGTTAGTGTTAGATATAAATGTTGTTGTTTTTGAAAACATCCAGTTAATTAATCAATTTTGAATGAGAATAAACTTGAGGAGAGTAAATTTATCAGATTTCCATCTATGCAATATCTAGAGAGGGGATGTCCGCGTCGTTGGCGCCGAGAACCTCTATTATTAGCGCCCTCGCGGACAGAACTTCTTCTTTAGTGGCTCCGTTTCTGTAAGCACCATTCAAATGCCATTTTGCTTGTAGAGGAAGATCGAAAGCAATTAAAGCAGCCACCATGGTCAGAGACGTTTCCGCGGGGTTCAATATATCGTAGAATCCCAGAACAGGTCCAAAGATCAACGTCAAAGCAGAGTACGGATAGTCAGGATGAACATTCTTCAACAGACCAACCACCTCATCAGTGGTATCCCCGTAAGTTCTTTTGAATACGTCGTAGCCATTAGTTTCCAAATCCTCCAATGGTTTTTTGTGGTCTCTGTAGGCTGTGTCTTCGAAGAGCTCAGCATCTAACCCCTTTCTCAATTCAAGCATCGCGTTGATCATCACTGGATTTCCATATAGAACACCGTTTTTATAAAGAGCTTCCCTTATTCTCCTGAGTATACGTCTCTTCTCATCTACCGACAGGCTTGGATCCCTGTATAGAACATACTTGGAAAGCGCTACCAAGTCTGCATACTTGCGTTTCACAGTGTACACGAGGGCCACCAACATGTACCACGGGTTTTCTACCAAAGCGGATTCATCGGACTTCGTGATGAGAGCCTCCAAGGAACGGAAATGTTCCGTTTGCTTATCTTCTGCCATAGCTGAGTATGAAGATTGAAAGAGTGAAGTGTGAACCAAATCCATCTCCGCCATCAACCGCGTCGTTATATGAAAATTATGATTGAGCCGCATCTGCGACTCATAAGAAGAAAATATACTCATCGTATGCAGGTATGGCGAATTCTGCACGCATGCATGGGTGTCCTTAATAGCCACAGCTCGAGGAATTCAAATTATCTGAATATAATATAACGGTGGGTTTCGGTTTGAGTTTCTCAGAGAAATTAGTGGGTTTTTTCTACAGATTTTTCATAATAGCAAATACAATGACGAGTATAGCTATTTCCGCCGATGATTTCGGATTGTTACAAGGCAAGGTGGCCTTGGTGACTGGCGGAGGAAACGGAATTGGAAGTGCCTTGGTGGAACTTTTGGCTAGCAAGGGCTCCAAGGTAGTTTTCGTTGATCTCGAGGAAAAACAGTCAAGTGCCTTGGCTCAGAGGCTCTCGGTGAAGTATGGCAAAGGCTCCGTCAATTTCATCAGAGCTAATGTTCTGGACTGGCAATCGCTACGTGCATCATTTGAGTACGCGTTCGAATTATTTGGAACTATAGATTTGGTGATTCCAGTGGCTGGAATACTTGAAACCAGAGACTTCTTGGAAATGGAGCTGGACCCAGTGACGGGTCTTCTTCAAGAGCCAAGTTATCTTTCTTTCGACATCAATATCAAGGGAGTGATGAACACGGTGAAACTGGCTCTGCATTATTTCTCCAAATCACCCAAGAAGGATGTGAAGAGGAGACTCACACTTGTGGATTCGACTTCCGGTTATTTCGGTGGGTTGGGTCAACTATCCTACAAAGCTTCCAAACATGGAGTAACAGGCGTTTTGAGAACGCTTGTCAACTACACAGAACAATATGGGTTCGTCATCAACGCCATTGCCCCATCGTACACAGAAACCTACATGATGGGTCCTTTGAAGGAAACATGGGCACAACAAGGAGGCCCAAAAAATACACCAGAGCAAGTGGCTGCCGCAATTGCGCAGATAAGTGTGGATCCCCAGGCGCAAGGCCAATGTTGGTTAATCGTTAACGGTAAGCTCACCGAAATTGAAAAAAAGATACAGTCTCTTGCACCAGTTTGGTGCGGAGAAGAGAACTTGGCTCAGCTAGGAAAAGGCAAGCAAATATTGGATTTTATTGGAAATTATCCCCTTCCAAAAAAGAGAGAGGTTTTCAACGACCACGAAAACGATGCAAAATTGTGATGACGCCAGGATATGACCATCAATGTACCATACCAAAGTTCTTTCAGACAAAATCGAAGCGCGTTTAATGATAAATCTATAAAACTGAAAATTTGTCGGAGCAAGAGGAAGAATGCTCTACAAGACAAATCTGAACTCGGTATTCTTTCCGTCTGTCATGTCCTTCATACCGTTCAAGATGGCCTCCATTCTCTCGTCTTCACTGATGGACTCCAAAGAAGACTTACCATGCAACTTGTCTCTTCTCTTGTTTTCCCAAATCAAATAAAATCTGAAGAGCACAGCAACGACAAAACAAGCACAGAAACAACCCAAGTTGGTGGCCAGGGCCTTGGTGTACTTAGGAGCATCTGCATTAGTGAAGCAGAATGGGCCAATAATGTTACCAACAGCAAAGAAGATAAGTAAAACCATGGACATGGTTGCACGCTTAGTGTGACCGGCCCAGTTACTTCCAATCATCGACAAAGCAAATGGCCAAGTTACAGCATAGGAGTTGATCATCCAGTATGCGAAAACTCTTCCCCATTTGGCTCCGTGGGATTCAGTAGCATAGACGGCCGAGAGACCAGCAATGGCAAGAAGAAGAGGAGCAGACATTCCAATGGTTCTCAAATTGTTGTACTTCATTGCGAAAACGGAGTAGATTAACATTTGGCCAGAAGAGAAGAATGAGGAACCAACAGAAACGGCAATGGATGTTAATCTGTTGTGAACAATGTCTGAAAGAACGAGGGTTCCAAAGTTGGTAAGACCACCGTTAGGAATCATGGAGAAGATGATGAAGCAGACCATGAACCAAGTCTTTGGATCAACGAAACACTCGATCATCTGATCCCACTTCCACTCGGTATTCTTGACACCCATCATGTTTCCGGACACACGTTTAACAGCAATAGCCTTTTCCCTCTCGTTCAAGAAGCGGGCTTTCATTGGGGTGTCAGGAACGAAGATGTACCATCCCGCTGCTACAAGCAAGGAAACCAGACCAAGGACGAGATAGACCAGTCTCCACTCGTTGAGCTTGGAGTGGGTGGCATGACCAAGACCATACGAAACAAACGAGAAGATGACATAGAAAATACCCTGCATGGAACCCCAGTACATAGTTCTGGTGACCTGCTCCTTTCTCGTGTAAAACAGGGAAGTGAACAGAACAAAACCACCAGAAACAGGGGCTTCAAATACACCAAGTAAAAATCTGCACACGAGTATACCAGCATAGTTGGTACAGGCCATATGACACAGCATGATTATAGACCACAGAAACGTAGCAGCGCAGATAACCTTACCCACTGGGTAACGTTGCAGAAGATAAGAGGCTGGATATTGGGCACCCAGGTAACCGAAGTAAAAAATAGAAGAGACCCAAGAATAGTCAGTACCTTTAAGACCGAGATCTGCTTTGAAAGTGAACAACACGGCCCAACCCAGGGCAGCTTTGTCAACATAGTTGATACCGTACAGAGTACAGATAATCCAAAGGATGTGATAGTCGATTTTTCTCGCAACAGCCAGGGATTCGGCCTCAGTGAACTCCTCCTTCAAGGAATCTTTGAAGACTTCAAAGGCTTCGTCTTGAATTTGGTTTTCAGTCTCTTCATCGATCGTGTAGAACTTGGTCTCGACCTTTGGGGCCGACTTGCCGTCCATCATGGAGTCTGAACCCAAAGTACTGCTCATTTTTTCTTTCTTTTTCTCAGACCGTTTCGATGTGTTCTTGAGAACTAAGCCAAGCGAACTGTGGCGGATCCGAAGACTACTTTATTTATTTCGAGTGCAAGGGTCTGGTCGTGATAAGATTTTGGGCTACTTTTCTTATCGTCCCATGATCGGGAGTAAATTTCCGAAGATCCGGGTTTCAGAGGTGCGTAAGATTTGCTCGTGTTGACTTCCCTCTCTGGGACCAAGACGAAATTTAGATGGTTCAAGAGATGGTTCGACAACAGTTTAACCTGATTACTCTCCGATCAAGAAAGTCAAAGATGAGTGATTTAGCGATTCCACCTTTGAACAAGAAAGAATGTCTGGATTTCCTGTCCGGGTTCATCCAGATCCACTCGCAGTCTCGCACTGCAGGTGAGATAGAAGCCATAGAGTACATGACCAAGGCCATGACAGAAATCGGCCTGGAAAGTGAGTCCATTGGGTTCAAGGACAAGCAAGATGGAATGGCGAGATGTAATTCTGTTGGTATTTGGAAGGGTACAGGCAAAGATACGGGAGCCAAGAAGTTGCTGTTCAATGGCCATGTGGATACCAACCCAGTGACAGAAGGATGGACGGTTGATCCGTACGAGGGCAAAGTGGATGACGATTTCATCTACGGAATCGGTGTGTCGAACATGAAGTCGGGATGCTGTGCCTACTATATGGCGGTGAAGACCCTGAAAGAAGCGGGATACCAGATATCTGATGATGTGACACTCACCTACGTGGTTGGCGAACTTCAAGGTGGAGCAGGAACTGTTGCACTTCTCGAGCAAAAAGTTATCACCAAAGAGACGGCTGACTATTTCATCAACTGCGAGCCCACAGATGTTTTTGCTTTGGTAATGCATGCTGGCTCTGCCATTTTTAATGTGAATGTCATAGGTGATACCAGACACATGTCCAAGCGTGAAGAGGCTACTGACGCAATCATGGCTTCGATGGATGCTATCAACAGGTTCACAGACCTGAAGTTTTCAGACGCTAAATCCGAGGTCCATCGGAGTGTTAACAGATGTCATGTAGGAACCATCAGAGGCGGCCTGGGAAGAAATTACGAGACTTGGAGACCTCCTCAGGTTGCTGATTTCGTTACCTTCACTGGAGCTGCTAGATATGCCCCAGGGCAAAACGAAGATATCGTTCTTCAAGACCTGGAAAAAGAGCTCATCAAGACAAAAGAGGTTTATCCAAAAATGAAATACGAGCTCTGTTTGGAAAAGCACGATTTCATGCCTCCCTTTGAAGTTTCTCCAGATGCAGACATTGTCAAGTACCTAAACATGGGCTACAGAGAGATTAGAGGAGTAGACCAGCCTACAGGTGCTCTGAAACCTCCCTGCTTTTACGGAAGTGATGCCGGACATCTTTATGAGAAGCTAGGGATGGAAGGCATTGTTTGTGGCCCTGGTGGAAAGTTCAATACCATGCCTGATGAAAGGGTCGACATTCCCGACTACCTTGATTGTATCCGGATTTTCATGAGGGTCATCCTCACGGTGTGTGGGGGCTACAAGCCTTGAAGCTGTCTCCTTTTGTAACAATATAAAAGTAATTACTACCCTTGGATATATATGCACTGATGAACTGTTTTTTTATTGTTTTTTTGATCGGAAAAACTATTAGCCAAAAAAATTGTCGCCTGTACCCATTGTACATAAAAGTTTTATTTCTCCTCCGGATAAGACAGACGTCATGCCCCAAATAAAAATGATTGCAACGATGCAATAATGTCTACTTCCAAATCAGCTTGCCAGCAGAAAACTGTAATTTCCAATACCGATATCACAACTACCCCAGTAACGATTTGATCAAATCTACAACTCTTTTTAAAAGTCAATAATCGACATGACTGGCATGACCCACTGGGA
Organism: Kuraishia capsulata CBS 1993; assembly: GCF_000576695.1. Taxonomy (NCBI): domain Eukaryota; kingdom Fungi; phylum Ascomycota; class Pichiomycetes; order Pichiales; family Pichiaceae; genus Kuraishia; species Kuraishia capsulata. The sequence goes on from NW_019172952.1 coordinate 18,978, forward strand.
GGACTTCAGAGACGGGAAGCTAAAACGCCGCGATGAGTTGATAGCTGAATTCAAGGCTCCAGAAGCCTTGGTACCAACACCAGAACAGATGAACGATGTGACCGAGTATATCGAGACCATGAAAATCCTAACAGAGGACGAAATTGAAATAACCAACTCCACAATCGAGCAAATCCAATCGACTATTTTGGAGAAGCGTTGGACGGCTACCCAGACGATAAGAGCCTTCATCCACAGAGCTACTCTAGCTCAACAGTTGACGAATTGTCTTACAGAAATTCGTTTTGAAGAGGCCTTGAAAGAGGCAGAGGCCCAGGACTCGTATTTCTCACAAACCGGGAAACTTGTGGGTCCTTTTCACGGTATTGCAGTATCACTGAAAGATAACATAAAAGTTGAAGGTCTGGCTACATCCATGGGATTCGTTGCCCTTGCTGAAAAAATCGAGCAAGAAGATGCTGCCCTTGTCAAACTGCTTAAATCACTCGGTGGCTGCATTATTTGCAAAACAAATACCTCCGCAGGTATGATGTACTCAGAAACTACTAACAAGCTCTGGGGCAGGACTTACAACCCATCTGCCAGACAATATCTCAACTGCGGTGGCTCATCTGGCGGAGAAGCAGTTTTAGCTGCGATGAAAGGATCTTGTGTTGGCTTCGGGTCTGACATCGGAGGTTCAGTAAGACATCCAGCAGCCCTATGTGGTGTTTATAGCCTGAAACCTTCTTTTGGAAGAATACCTTCCTTTGGAACAGCTTCTGGCCAACCCGGCCAAGAGAGTATTAAGTCGATTTACGGACCGTTATCGTACTGGCTGGAGAACGTGGAGTATTCTTTTAAGGCAATTGTGGATTCTGAGCCTTATAAAAGTATTGATGCTAATTGTATTCCACTGAAATTTAGGAAACAAATTTTGGACAACTCTCCGCTGACGGTTGGGTTCCTAGACACAGATGGAACCTCTACGGCCACTCCGCCTGTTTTGCGCGGGCTCGAAATTGTACGCAAAGCATTGGAATCTTCTAATCATCAAACTGTTGATTGGCCAGACATTTATCTGACGGAGATCAAAAATGCCATCTATCCTTTCTACGATGCAAATGGTTACAAGTCCATCAAGGCATTGATCGAGGCCTCCGGAGAACCTGTGGACCCTTTACTATCAAAATGGTTTCCAACCGCAAGAGATATGCCGGTCTCGGAGCTCTGGAGTCTGCAAGTTAAAAGGTCCGAGTTGTGTCAGAAATATCTCAAGCTGTGGAACACATTTTCGGATAAACCACTAGATGCCCTCATAGTCCCAGTATCGCCATTCCCTGGGTGTCCATTGGACGGAGTTGTCACATTGCCGTTTACTGCAATTTGGAATGGTCTAGACTATTGCGGTTCAACTATTCCTGTGACAAGATGTGACACAAAGCAAGATGTTCCTCTGGACAAAACGAATTTTATTTCTAAAGTGGACGAACATGTCCACGAGACGTACAAGCACAGACTAAACGAGTTCCAGGGGGGTGTTGTGTCGCTTCAGGTAATTTGTGGAAAACTACAAGAAGAGAAGTGTCTTGCAATTACAAACTACCTAAAGCAGTTGCTCAAATAAAATAGCATATCTATAGAGAAAAAAATAAAAGGCGACTTTTTGTTGGCCTGATATCTTCCGTAGTGCACCTTCCATAGATAACGGTCGCACCCAGTTACCCGATGCGGTAACTATATGGAAAGGCCTGCCTTGATATCGAAACTTCAACATCCTTGTTTTATTTTGCTACTGTATCACTCATTGCTACAATGGTATCCTACTGTTTGACGATTCCAAGACCTGTTTTGGGAATTGTACACGAATATGCCGTAAGGCTGACTGCTTTTGAGTTCAAAAACTCGGGGAATCAATCAGACAAAGTCGTGGTGTTTATCGGTGGTCTGACAGATGGCCTGATGAATGTTCCCTACCTACCCAATCTGGCTGAATGCTTGGACGGGATTGGCTGGACATTGGTTCAGATCAACTTTAGCTCATCGTACCAAGGTTGGGGTACCGGGTCTTTGATGCGAGATGCAGACGAAATCAGTCAGCTGGTTGCCTACTTGAGGGGAGAAAAGGGCGGGTCGCGGAAGAAGGTGGTTTTGTTCGGTCATTCTACCGGTTGTCAAGATATCGTTCAGTACATCTCCAAATTGAAACCTACAGACCCTTTGAAGCAAATCGACGGAGGTATTATCCAAGCGTCAATCTCAGACCGTGAAGCTATATACATGGAGCTGGAAAGCCAGGGCAAAGGTTGGGCAGAACTGGAAGAGCTGAACCAGTTTGCTCAATCTTATGTAGACGAGGGTCGTTCTCTCGACGTTTTGCCAAAAAGATACTCTGATCTTTTCCTGGGTGCCCCTTTGAACGCTTATCGCTGGCTGTCATTGGCCAAGAAACTTGGAGATGATGATTTCTTTTCCTGCGATTTGACACCAGAAGATAACCAGGCCACATTCGGTAAAATTGACCGCAAATTGTGCGTGCTTTACTCTGAGGCAGACGAGTATGTTCCATCTTTTGTTGATCGTCATAAAATTTTTGAACAATGGAGATCGGTGACACCACCAGAGTACTGGTCCGAGTTCTCGGGGTTCATTCCTGGAGCATTGCACAATATCGGGCCTGGATCTGCCCCAGGCGGAGTCGAGTGGGCACTTGATAGGACCGTCAAATTTTTGGAGCAAGTTTAAAGTCGACGCAACAATAAAGTGATAAAATTCCCTTTATGAATAAGACGGTATATACATGAAATAATTGTGAACTATCCATAGATAAGCTAACACCAGCAATTAGTATGGTAGTGTGCATTCAATAGATGGGCACTGTGCCAATGCGGAAATGCCTACCACAGCCCCATTGAAATCACACACGCCTAAACGAACACCTCACAGCAACATTACCATATCGACCTAATGCCAACAGAATGGGAAAGGCTGCATCGAAGTTATCCAATGAGGATCTAAACGAGCTGAAGAAATCCACGAAATTCCAGACCAAAGAGCTGAAACAGTGGTACAAAGGGTTCAAGCGAGACTGTCCTTCTGGGAAACTCACCAGAGAAGAGTTTATCCGCATACACAAGCAATTTTTTCCCTTTGGAGACCCCACAGACTTCAGCAATTACGCATTTGATGCCTTTGACAAGGACAAAAGCGATGCCATTGATTTCAAAGAGTTTATCATCGCATTGTCCATAGCCTCTAGAGGCACCAAGGAAGAGAAGCTGCGATGGACGTTCAACATGTATGATCTGGACAGGGATGGAATAATATCATACGACGAGATGCTTTTGATAGTAAAGGCAATTTACAAGATGATTGGTCCAATGGTGGAGTTGTCGGACGACGAAGCCAGTCCGGATTTACGGGTCCAAAAGATTTTTAGGCTGATGCAGAAACAACCCGACGAAAAGATTAGCCTGGATGAGTTTACAGCTGGTTCGAAGACAGATCCCAACATTGTGATGTCTCTGGAGCTTTACAGTGGCTTGGTGTGACACGAAATAATGACCTTCTTTTGCTACTGAAGCTCACATCCCAACGACTGCATACCAGGTGCTAAGATGATAAGCTGGATAAGAAGAAGAGAATTGAGCAACGAGATTGAAAGCTATATCCAAAAACAAATCACGTGAAATTTTCTTCTGAAAGCCTGGACAGACTATATGTCTGAGGATTGATCAAGCGATCTGTTCAATCGATAAGCACCAGACGTACGATCAAAACCTTACAGATAAGAGCAAAACTATTTATTTCTCTTAACGTATATAAAGCTCCCTTCAAAACCTCTCTGCAGTCCAAATTGCACCTTTACATGTTAACTTTATCGTCTCCGTAAGTAACCAGTATGGTCTTGCTCCATGAGCATCATGCTCCACAGCCGTCTCCAAATGCTCTAATTCCTGATCTCTGAAAACCTTGACAGTTGCTTTCAAATCCTCCAATTCAGTGGACTGGACTCCCTCTTTTTCCACCTCACCGGCCTCGTTCACCAGGTCCACGGGGAACTGGTTGGCCAATACCCTCAACTGGTCGTTGTAATGTCCACCAATCACTGTCTCAACAGCCTCAGTACATGCCATTGCAGCCTCCTTTCCCAGCAATCCAGTAGCCACTCCCAAAGCAGTGGCCCCGACCTTCCACAGAGGAGTCAGCAAAGATGGCCTCACTCTCGTTCTCACTTGCAAATTGTTGAACGTGTTATGATGATGTATTTCCTGTTCCCACATATGCTTCATGATTGGTTTCAGATCAGGTCTTGTGTGTGAAAGAACCAAATATTGACCTTGGTAAATGTAATTTGCTCCAAGTTCTCCGGCTTGGTCAACCCGTATACTTCTATCCAGAAACGCCCTCTGGGCCTCCGATAATTGAGAATATTTTGTCTGCAAAGAAATGCCAGACGATGTGAAATTGCGCCTAAAAACTTTGAATGGTCTCATCATGCTAAATTTCAACGTGTTCGAGATATTTTTCAAGCGCAAAAGGGGTCAAAAAGATTTCGAGGAATGCTAACTTGGGGAAACGAATAGGCGTTTTCGGCATCACCTGCCAAATTATGTATGGCCCGATTACTTAAGGCGTCTATTCGAGCAAGCGCAATCTTCTTTGATGTGTTATTGTTAGATTGGAGACTAACTCCAAACATCTTTTTGATTGAGATAAAAAGAACTCAAAGAGCTCAACGCCGATTGTTTCTTGTTGGTAAGACAATACTTCGCGGTGAAAGCCAATAGTGGTGAGAAATTCACGTCTGTCTTCCTACCCCACAGACGAAGATAGGACTATTGAAAGTGAGATCCATGCTCGTTTCCCTCCGATTCTACGACATACTCGCTTTTATCACTTTATTGCTTCTCAGTAGGGCCACAGGAAGCCTTCAGGAATTTGACTCCTCGAAAAATCAACTGGTGTTGGGAAATGCTCAGGACTCATCTGCATCAGGGATAAGCGAGAGACTGCATCAACAGTTCAGAACCTATGCGGACCTTGTTGACATTTCCTATTGTATCACATCTCTGACCTCCATCAAAAAACCATTCAAGTGCAATGTTGGTTGTGACAAGTTTCCCAACACCACCGTCGTTTATCAATGGACAACCGATAGCGACGCCATTCTGGACCATTCTATGCTCGTCTCGGGCTACATCGCCGTGGACAACTTGACCCGGTCCATCTACGTTTCCCTACGCGGCACCAAATCTTTTACGGACACTTTATCGGACATTGAGATCACACAAATGACATTTGCTAATCCTGGCAATCATCTATCAAAATGCGTCAATTGCAAAGTGCATGCGGGTTTCTATATGACGTACAGGAACACTGTTGGACGCATCGATCCTGTGTTATCCGATCTTATCAAACTCTACCCGGCTTATCAAGTGCTATTCCTCGGGCATTCACTAGGTGGTGCAGTTGCCATGCTTCTCCCAATCCATCTCATCGAGACTCAAGGCTTTAAAAACTTCCGTGTGGTTACATACGGCCAGCCAATCGTGGGTAACGAGGCCTTTGCCGATTGGTATGAAAAATCGCTAGATGCAAATGGACTCTTGGACAGCCGGCTATTCTACCGGATCACCAATATTGGCGACCAGATCCCGACTTTGCCAAGATCCCAGATTTCCACACCAATCATCTACGAACAGGTTTCTGGTGAGATATTCTTATCGCAAATCGAGACTGATATCCCAAAGGAGGCCGTCTGGGTCTGCAATGGCAGGTCCGATAGACACTGTTTGAAGAACTCATATTTCAGTGCCGATGCTCATTTGATTTACTACAAGAAAATAGGAACTTGCATTCCCAACATTAATAACGACTAATGACTCTAACGAAAAAAAAAACGAATCTTTGCGACTTGATCCGTAAATTTCAAGCGGATCTTCTGCTATAGTGCGCCAACCACAAATGCTAAAGATACTCCGATGGGGAGATCTCTAACAAGACTCGAGATAAGTGCGATATCTTGACTTGTATTCTTCCCAATTTCAACGCGAAAATGACCAAACAAACTGTGGTAACCGAGGTAAGTCAGCCAATTGAGTTTTATGATTAGCTCGGATTGAGCTAACAGTCTTCAGAAATTCCTGTCCTTTGATGGGTCCAGACTCTCTGAGGGAGTCACATACAACCCCTCCAATCACACTCTGCTCTGGTTGGACGTCATTGCAGGCGAGATTCATAGAGTATTTTTGCCTAGCGAATCGCTAGAGTCATACGGATCTGAGGATTTGATCAAGGTTGCTGAGACACACGAAATCATCAAGACCGGATCGCCAGTTGGTGTGATTGGCCTTACCAGTGATGATGATGTTCTCATTGCTGGTTGCAAAGAGGGTGCTGGATTCGCGAGTTTCAAGACCAAGACTTTTGAGTACAAGTATTTGTTTGAGACAGATCCAGAGGTCGTGAAGAATATGAGATCCAACGACGGCTCCGTTGACAAGGACGGGAACTTCTGGGTCGGTACCATGAATGACTTCTCTTTTGGATCTGTGACTCCTACCGGAAAACTCTACAAAATCTCTGCAAAGGACGACAGCGTCACCACGATGATTTCTGAGGCCACTATTCCCAACGGTTTGGGTTGGTTTAACGGAAAGATGTACTGGACTGATAGTTTGACTTTCACCATTTGGAAGTTTGACTATGATTTCACCACCGGCAAATTGAGCAACCGCGAGCCTCATATCAAGATCAAAGAGATACTTCCTGGCTACGATTCGCCTGAGCCTGATGGGTTTTGCATGACGGAAACTGGAGATATTTTCACTGCCGTTTGGTCAACTTCCAGAGTTCTGCATTTTAACCCTGCTGGAGAGCTGGTTGAGGAGTTTGTTTTCCCAGCAGCAAGAATCTCGTGTGTTACATTTGGCGGTAAGGACTTTGACGAGCTGTTTGTCACGAGTGCAGATTTGCATCTGGATGAACCAGAACTTGTGGGAAGTGTGGCTGGTGATTTAGGAGGAAGCATCTTCAGAGTCAAGCTACCAGGTGTAAAGGGACAGAAGAAGAACATTTGGAAAGGAAAAATTTGAATTATTGATCGTCATCTGCTGAGCATAAAAGACGTGGCCAAATGTATCACCAGTCGATAGAGTACGGTTTCAAAGACAATAGAACAGTTTCTCAACTTGCAGACAGTATTCATGCAGTAATTTCAGATAGAAGCTCTCTTTATAGACATTAATTATGGGCGTATTTATTAGCAAACACCATGTCGCTCATTGCGAACAGCAACTCTTCATCTTCATCATCGTGATGGCCGTATTTCTTCGAAGACGAATGAAGCTCGTCCCCATCATCATCTTCATCGTCATCATCTGCAATGGCATGTTCGTTGAACTGTGAATGAACCACCAATTTGTGGTCTTTGAAGCCAGATGGTGTAGCAGAACTAGTTCCGGTACTTGCAATTTGCTTGTCGATTCCGTACAATCTTCTGGGCTCGTGGGGAACGTGAGTGGGAACAGATGAAGAAAGCCCACGGAAATCCTGGACATTCGGAGGGAGGTTTCCAACCCTACTGTTGCGTCTGCTGCTGCTGATTGCAGACTTGACTTTTTGAACCATTGCCTCGTGTGATGGGATAGGAGTGGATGATATGTCGGTTCCGTTGTCATCTTTGTGCATTTGCGCATATGCCAATGTTGACAGTGGTGCGACAGACGCAGAACCAGGACCCGGCTTCAACGAGCCAAATTGTAACGCTCCGTGGCTTGAAGTAGATCTGAATGGACTGTGGTGAGATTCATAAGGCTCACCAGGCTCCACGCTTTCAGATATGAGATCTGCAGTGGTTCCCTCCTTCAGGGGAGTACTGGAGATATCATGGTGGGAATGTCCCATTGGCAAGGAAGCGGAGAATTCACTGGCCCCCTGTCTGTATGCAGAAGATGAACTGTCGCTCCTGCTTTCAACGACAGAAGAGTAACTTCCCTTTCTGAAAGGATTGTTATATTGGATCAGCGAGGCCGAAAGATTGTCGCCAAACATGTTGTGATGGTCTCTTAAGCTCTGGAAGCGATTCAAAGGATCAGCGGATGAGTTCGAATTTTGAGGCGATAGTGATGCAAATCTCAAATCGGGTTTGCTGTCTAGCATCTTCACAAAGTCCCCGATCTCATCATCAACATACAGTCCGCTCCCAGGTTCCATGTCCGAGAAAACAGTGGAAAATGCCGACGAATCACTCCCTGAACGCTTTGTTTTCTTCAACATAGGATTTGATATCAAGTTAGGTCCTGTGTTTCCTTCAAGACTATTATTCCGCGATGTTGTAGATCCCCTGTGTAACTTCGAGCCGAAAGATGACAAAAACTTGGGTGTACCACTGCTTCCAGAAGAAACTAGAACGTGTTCTGGGATCCCGGCCGGCAAGCTGTTAGGATAAGACCCCAAAGATGACGAAACAACGGACTTGGGTAATGAAACTCCTGTCAGCATGGATGCGCTGTCGTTAGTACCAAATGAGTTTCTCTGTGACCGAAGCAGGGCAGCCAGAGAAGCAGAAGAGTTGGACTTGGACCCCCCAGTGACAGGTATAGGTTTTGTACCCGTCGAGTTTTTGCGCTCAGAGGTTTGTCTCGAGGAAGGTGGAGGTGACGCAGCCATTGAACCCACCTTGAAAGGTTGAACACTCGTATTTGACATAGTCCTGGCAGTTCTTCGGGCTGGTGAAAAGTCTCGGGAAGGGGAGGAAGATTGGTTCAAAACTGATGTTATCCTTAATGAATTCGCCCGTTTAGGGTTATCAACGGGTGAGGTTGCAGGCTGTTGCGGTATGTGTTGAGTTTGGGATTCCATGCTGATGAAATGAGAAGACAGCAGCGTCTCGTTGTCATTTAGCAAAAAGTTACAGTTCTTCCTGTATGATAAAGAACACCTCAAAGCACCAACAGGGGTAAGTATGGGATCAAACTTCTTTCCCTTTAAATGATCATCAGTCTCGCTCTTCAGAATCTTCTTGCTAAGTCCGATTCTGCCCTTCGACGTAATGGATCTCGAACCATCCAAGACTCTGGAAGACACTTTCAAAGGCGAATTTCCGCTCATTCTATCCTTCATCAGGTTCTCGTGCAATTTGAAAGCCGGGAGTAGCTTGAGGAACGTGAACAACACTCTGAATTGTACTATCACCCTCTTGTAAATGAGAGGCAATTCCACGTTCTCAGAGTCAAAACTGGTGAGATCAAACTCCAAAAGCCACCTCTCCAGCACAATCTCGCTCTTCTTGCCACTTTTGCTAACGTTAACAGCGTTTCTATGTCCTTTCAGTATCAGAGTCTGGTCGCTAGTAAGATCCCTTAGATCCAGATACACCTCTATGATAAGAGGCTGGAACGAGAATATGTCCTTGCCTTTCCACAGTTTCAAGTCCTCCTTCGGGATATCTGAATCTTCGAGAGAAATGTTGAACCATTTGCTCGCCTTTGCCGAATGCGTCGAGTTGGTGCCAGATGAACGCGATTGCACTATCATGTGTGCGGCCTTTGCGAAGAAGTTCTGAACTATCTGGGTCAATTTCTCAGACTGTCTCGAAGCAGCAGACTTCGTTTGCCGTTTCAAAGCTTCCTGGTAGGAACTCATAATGTGTATCAACTGTGTTGTGAGTTCGCAGGCAATGTTGTGATCGTGTATTCATAGATGTGGGCTTGATGTGTATGTGGAGTGGGGAAGATAGGACAAACCCCTAGTGGTTTTTTTTCAAACCAGAAATAAACGACTCGCCAGTACTTACTTTCCTGTTACTCTCGCGATTACACTCGTAGCGTACTGTATGACAAAAATTCTTACTATACAACAGCTTCAACTGTAATAATACAAGACTAAGGTGTAATGAGGAGAGAGCCGGAGCCCCTACTCATCCGTGGTCACGTGCCTCAAAACAACCCCAGGCATTCAAAGCCGCTTCGCAGCCTTCCAAATCTCACCAGATATCTTACTTCGGTTTCAAAAATATTTTGCAGCTGGACCAGCTCGCTTGTGATAAGCATTTCCTCTTCTTTGCCCATGACATCTTCTCTGGTGGTTTTGTCTAGCAAAATGCGGTTTTCGTCCTTTAATTTTTCAATTCTGTCCAGACAATCCGCCAGACTGTAGGTGAGACTTTTCAAGATTAGACTAGATGCTGCCTCTGGTCTGTGTCTAAATGCAAATGTGGATCTCATTGCGGACCTGTCCTGCGTTTTGGGAATTTCCTGGATTTCCACCAGTTGAAAAGTGGCCATTTTCTGGAGAAGACTGCGGACTGCGTTTTCCTTCATCAGCACAGTGGAAGCCAGTAGCTTTTCTTCAATCAGCCTTTTTTCCGAAATACAGCTCAACAAACGCAGAGCATCATTGCCGAAGATGGTCTTGATATACTGCCGGTAGGTCCAGTCTTTCAGAACAGTCGTTAGTTTCGTGAAGGGAACATAGTACCATCCCTCTGTGGTGCCATGCAAGAACGGAACGGAAGTATCCATCACCAATAGTCTCAAGTGTTCATTAATGAGACCTCTTAGTTTCTGGTCTGGGTCCACAGACATCGAGTCAGTCCCCACCATTAGCACGTCATCCAGTTGCTCCAATTTGACCCTTTTGGGAGCCCTTTCCAGATCGCCATCAAGACCTCTTTTGGTTCCGGAAACACTAGGATCCACTATCGACCCAAGTAAATCGTCTGTTCTCAGGTCAAATCTTTCTGAATCGCCAACCAATTTTAGGAACCTCAAAATGTCAGACGCATTGAAGGTTGCTGACTTCTTAGCGTCTGCCAACTCAAGCTGTTCTCCAAGCGATTCTAAATCAGCTGGATCAAGACCTGCGGTGACCGCAGCACCTGGCGCAGAAGAGGCAATCGAGGCCATGAACTTTGTGAGCTCCAGCTCATCGTTTATTATGTCCTTGGAGTCTCTCTCGATTCTGTCCAAAATAAGAGAGTAGATCCTAGATGTCACCTCTCCAAACCTCTGTCTGCAAAACGACACCAGCTGAACATCCCTCTGTCTCTGCAAAAATCGGTTTAAGTTGAACGTCAACGGCACATCTGGATTTATCATGCCGTTTACTCGGAGATCCTTCGTAAGACCTGATTTTTCTAGGATCACGGACGCATACTTCGCTCTGGTCATCTCCTTGATCTCGGCCAGTTTCTTCGACTGACTTATAGTTTTGGAAGCTCCCTTTTCGATAGTGTACAACCTTGATTGGTCTCTAAAGATTTGCATCAAAATGTCGTACCGATTCTGGAAATGAAGAGGATCTATGGGCACCAGCCATTTGCCCTCCACCAGTAGATTGAAACACTTATTGATCTCCTCCTCCTCATCAGACGAAGACAAAAAGTCTTGAAGGGTCAAATGACCTGAACAAAGCACTGTTTGAATGATTGTGACCATCAAGGCGTTATCGGGATATATCTGCTGCAAACACGATATGATCTCACCTGCATACAGCAGCTTCAAGGCACCATCCTCATGAAAATGGTACGCTTTGGGCGCCTTTTGTTTCTTCCAGTCCGAAATCGAGTGGACCACAATGTTCATCTGGAGTAACGAAACAAGCGCCTGTTTAATTTTCACAGCTGGAAGTGTTGTGTGATGGTGTAGCTGTTGTACCGTCAACGCACCGTGTGAAAGGATCGAGGACACCACCAGCGCAGCCTGCTCACCCAGATTCTGCTTGATGGCATGTGTATATAAATAGGACTCCGGCGATTGGGTATTACTCGCCATCACAATCCCAGAAAACGGGTTCGAGCGACCGGACGTCATGACGGCTGCACATAAACTGGAACGTCTTGTCACTTCCCAACCGCTCTCAAAAAAATTTTGAGGCCTAGGACTATCTGTTGAAGGTCGTGTGCCGCACCAGCTCTCAGGGGTCGTGTACCGATATCGCCTTTTTCGCACCGAACACCATGCCACCAAGGCACATCCACCGTTCTCCCACCCAGAGGATATTTCAAGAATAAAACAGAGGTATCTCTTCAATGTCTCTAAAAGCAGCCCCAAGTTCTCCCATATTATTCGTAGCAGGCCCGTGTAGGGAGTGCGCTCACCGTGCTCTGGCCAATCACAGCTCATCTGATTGGGGTGTGTCACTACCACTGTTCTCAGGCCAAAAAAGCCAAAGTACAACATGAAAAGGTCTTCCACCGGTACGCCAAGTTACAACTAGTTGCTCCAGATCGAATAATCTCACGATGCTTTCTAAAGTCTCATCAAGATCTTTTAGTTCTTCTGCTTTGGCACGTGCCTCTGCTCCAATTAAGATCACCTCGGCCCCATTGGCCGTCTCGCCAGCGGTGTCGTCGTTGAAGGTGATTGTCAATGGTGCCGGTTCCAAGTCTGGCCCAGCCGGCTTGGCCCATTTGACCTCAACCTTCAGCTTTTTGGACACCCAATCCAAGTCTGCACTTCGTCTCAAGAGAGAGTCGGAATTTCTGGGAGGCGCATACAAGTCCTACGTGACCAGGGATGCCATTGTCCTTGATGCCACCTTCTTGAAGGAAGACTTGCCATACTTTGTCACTGCATTGGGCTCTGTCTTGACCGAGAGCACCTACAAGCCTCACGAGCTTTCTGAGATCGTTTTGCCAGCCGTGAAAGCCACCTACAACGCTGCTGTCTCGTCCGCTTCGTTCATTGCTTTGGAAGAGTTGCATGCTCTGTCCTTCAGAAAGGGCCTCGGATCTCCACTGTACTTTGACGGTACCAAGTCTTACTCCGTCGAGGACATTTCTGCATTCGCCAAGTCTGCCTTCACTGCCGATGCTGTTGAGATCGTTTCCTCCAACGTTACGGAGTCTGACTTGCAGTCCTTCATTGCCGATTCTGCTTTCTCCTCTTTGCCAGCCTCTGGTCTAGCCAGCTCTGCAAAGCCAGCCACCTTCGTTGGTGCCGAATCCAGAATAAGAAGCGCTGGACCCACCGCTGCCGCCATCGGTTTGCCTATTGAAGATGCTTCCACCTATGCTTTGTTATCCGCATACCTGACCTCCGAGATCGAATCAACCCTCAGCACTCAGATTTCCACATCCATCAAGACATACAAAGATGCCTCTTTGTTCTACTTTGTCGCTGAGTCCTCCAGCTCTGCTGAGGTTGCTGCTGCCATCAAGAAGGCTGCCGCTGCTCTCAAGTCTGCCAAGGGTCTGGCCAAGTTTGCCAAGTTGGCCCAGTTCCAAACTGGCCTCACCGGTGGAAAGGACACCGTTTCCGTGTCGAAGTTCAACTACGTTGCCGTTGGAGACATCGATGCCTTGCCATTTGCTGATGAACTGTAGTTGAGCACTACAAGAAAGAAAAGACGTATGTTATTAAAACTCAGCCTGAATAAGAACAGTTAGATCCGGATGAGACTATCACTCATATGAAGATGAATGTAGAAAAGTAGGTTTCAAAGTAGCCTTGACCATAGTGTAGTGCTGATATTTCAAGCCGAGCCATAGGACTGAGCCATTGCTGACCCTTATACCTTTGGCAGTCTAGCCCTTACACGTTTGGCAGACCCTTCGAGCTTTTCTAGCCTCAAGTCTTTTGATAACATCTCACTTACACTCGCAACTTCAGCTTACGAGGGACCATGTCATTCCAACCCATAAATCCCAAGCCGTTTTTGAACTCGCTCGTCGACAAGAAGGTTGTCGTGAAGCTGAAGTTCAACAAAATTGAGTACCATGGGAAGCTCATCTCGGTGGATAACTACATGAACCTGCTTCTGGACGAGGATACGTTAGAATACGATCTCAGTGCAAAGGGAAAGACACAGGGGGAGATCTTGGCAACTGGGGGTACTCCATTGAAGCACGAGATCTTCATTCGTTGCAATAATGTCCTATGGATTGGTGAAGACGTTGCCGAGGCGGTGACAGCCGAGGCTGTTGACGACGAAAGCATGAAAGAGTAATGATAGAAGTAATTTGAAAAATACCTGTATACTATTGGTTGGAAACGAGTTAAAATAAACAAATAAAGGCAATTCGTAGAATTCGTAATTTAGGCAGATCTTATCAATTTTTCAAAGAATGTTATCAGCATTTATTTCAGATTTATGTCAGATTTGGGATTTCCCAGATTTTCCAGTTTTTCATCTAGAATCCGATTTGCCTTCTCATGCCATTGAAGGTGCCTGTCGAGGTCGTACTGTTTTTTAAATTTGCGCTTGCAATTTGCCGAGAAAGAGCACTCTAAATGTCTCTCATCCACGTTGGAAAGGACCAAGTCGAGCGCACTGGTCCGTTGGAGAGCTTTGGAGAGTGCTCCTCTTGCAACAGGTGGTGAGGCTGGAGTATCAAGTGCCGCATCCACAGGCGTGTTCAGTGGGGGAAAGACCAGACCAGCAACCGAAACTGAGTTCTCAGTCCAACCAGTAAGATTAGCTGGAATATCGTCTGAAGAGTGTTCGTTGCGATAATGATCTATAAGGTAGTCCTTCTTGGCAAACGCAATCTCATCACACACCCCACACTGCCATAGTTTAACCACCTTGCTATCATCGTGAATTTTCATATGGTTCTGCAAGCCAGATTCTCCTACACATTTTCTGCCACATAAAGGACACTCCAATTTCGGATGGTCCGTCTTGATGTGCAGCTGTAATGCAGACCACGTCTTGAAGGATTGTGAGCAGGTTGGAAAGTCGCATCGCAGTCTCTCCGGATTCGAGTGTGCCTTTTCCATATGATCCTGTAGTCTTCCATGCCTGTTAAATACCTTCCCACAATCAGCACAAGAAAATCTGTCCACCAAATGAACAGAGTTCACATGGCCTTTTAGAGTCTGGTGCTTGAAGAAGCTCTCGTTGCACCCTTCAAATGTGCATTTGAAGGACTTGGTATGTATCTTCTCATGTCTTCGTAAGTGCTGGGGACTATTCACTCCTTTCCCGCAATACTGGCAATGGAACGGCTTATCGTTCTCGTCTATGTGTTTCAGCAAGTGGCGTTGCAAATGGTCTTTCCGCAAGAACCCTTCATCGCATGTAAAACATACAAACGGTCTTTCGTTGGAATGCGAGCGTAAATGTTGTTCCAAAAGAGATGGTCGATTATAGGCTTTTCCACAGACCTCGCAGATGAATTTCTTGACTCTCTGAGACGAAGTTGACCGAGATCTCGTGCCACTGGCGGTGCCACTGGCACTGGTCTCTGGCCTACCTCTGCTAGGCGACTGAAAAATCTCATGCGGCGAGTCTGGTGGGGACGGCTCCGCCCCACTGAGTGCCGGATCTATGAAATCAAACTCCATAACATGTAAGTAGGTGAATTTGAGCCGAGAATATCGCCATAAGTGAAAAGTTTTCCATTACTTGGAATGTAACACATAAGTGGTGAGAGACCATTTCTATGCGTTATCCGAGTAAACATGGAGAGGGAGTTACCCTACCTGGAAAACGACGAAATTTGAAACTTTTCGTAGGTGTCTCTCCTTAACAAGACACCCTTGCAAGACACTGATTACGCACATATCCCAGACAAAAACTATCAAATGTCTGACTACGGTGACGACGACGGAGCTTTTAATGAAGGTGCTGAGAACTATGCCGACTTCGATGTGGAGCATTTCAGCGAGGAAGAGGCCTTCAGCGATGACGGACAGACCCACGAGTACCCAGACGAAGAGACCGCTGCGGACGGAAGAAAAATAATCAACGGAGGAACGGGTCCTTCTGAGGGTAACGGAAAGCACAAGAAAGCAGTAAAGAATGCTGCCATCTCCAAGGAAGACAGAACCACCACGCCATACATGACCAAGTACGAGCGTGCCAGAATACTCGGAACAAGAGCCCTTCAGATTTCGATGAACGCTCCTGTTCTGGTGGATATAGAGGGTGAGACTGATCCGCTCCAAATTGCATTGAAAGAGTTGGCACAGAGGAAGATTCCGTTGGTGATCAGAAGGTACTTGCCAGATGGAAGTTACGAGGACTGGGGATGTGACGAGCTTATCGTCGACCAATAAGGTGAGAGTCGCAGCGTGACATCAGTTTTTGGCAAATGCGCACTTAATAGGTTTCGTTGGAAGAGAGACAGAAAACAAGATGTGACGTCTGTTTCATTGGCCAAGACCAAAGTGAAATGCCCATTACCTGGACTCCACATGATCATTTTAGAGCAAAAAGTTGTATATTAAAGCTCCACAGGAGCCATCGTCAGTAAAGAAAATCGACATTCATTAGGGGTTACGTAGAAATTGGTCATCTGCTAGTTAAGATTGGAAAGATACTGATCCACCATGAACTTGTCCTTGCCTGTTATCCCGTTGCTCTTCGAAAATTCCTTCAGCACTTTGGATATATCTTTATCAGTCATGTCCTTTTCTGGAAATCCATTTCTCACCTTGGCCTCATTCAAAGCTGTTCTCAGTTCACCCAGATCGCATGTGCCATCTTTGCTGAACACTTCAAATGCTTCTTTGAGGTCTGCGGAATCGGGAAGCTTCTCCAAATGACTCGACATCAACGTCAGAAAACTCGAGAAGTTGAATCCTTTTTGAGTAGATCCTCCGGCCTCCTTTATCATCGCCGTGATTTCACCATCGTCTGGAGTTTCTCTCAGATTCACCAGTGTAGACTTCAGGTCTGCCACAGAAACTTTACCATCCAGGTCTTGATCAATGTGATCAAAAGTGGCCCTCAGACCATTCACTTGCTCTTGTGATAATTTTGAGGCTGACATCACGCGAAATCGAGCTGTATATATTGAATGCGTAGAAACTCAAACAAATTAAAGACTAACCTCTATATGGTAAACAATACCCCAATCGGGAGATTTGAGTTACACACACACTACATAAGCACGATCTCAAAAAGACAAGACAAGACAAAATTCTGGGGAATCTTTCTTTCATTGCTCAGCTCGACCAATTTGCTCTTGACAGTACGACTTTACACGATGTCAGCGACAAAGTCGTTTCTCAAATCGGCAAGGCTTGCCATAAGCAGCAACGATCCTGACCAAGCCGTATACCTATGTGACTCTGTGATCGATGACCAAGACCCGGAGAATTTCATGGCGCACTTGCTGAAAGGAAAGGCGTTACAGATACTGGGCAAAAACGAAAAGGCCCTTGCAGCCTACCAAAAGTCTCATGAGATCGAACCAGAGAACATAACACCTTTGAAAGGTATCCTGTCGATAGTTCGTGAAAAAGAAGATTACGAGCTTTTCTTCGACGTTCTGACGAAAATGGTGACACTTGACGCCTCCCAGATGAACTTGCAGCACATTTCTCAGGAAGCTCGAAAGTATCGTTCTAAATTTGCGAGAAAAATCAGCACCTTGGAGGAGACTTATCTGAGACACATGTTACCAGGTGATAAGCTGGGGGATGCAATTGGAGAGCTTACGCAGCCTTTGGTGGATACCTTGAAGAGTCTGGTCAAGATAGTTGCTTCTAGAGAGCTGGACTCCAGGACTGCAGATTTACGAAAGGCCAGAATGAAAATCCCGGCCAATCCCAGTGTTGTTGACCTCGAAAAACTTGATCTGGCAGCTTGGAAACATTACGAGACTTCCGATTTGGCAAATTTATACGAAAGGCTGATAAGCGTCCTGGACGATAAAAGAAGAGAAGACGTTGAACAGGATCTGTTCAACTACAAGTTCGAGATGCTCAAGGTGGCACCTCCTAACAAGAAGAAAGAGATCCGTCAACAAGTCTTCGACATGGCATCGGGATTGGTAACTGTCAAGCGAAAACTTCCTCTGGCCTACAAAGTGTATTTTGACTGGTCAGACTACCAAGCGGTTGGTGATATTGACTTTCTGGAAGTGATGGACCTGGTAAGCATGACCACCACTGGCTGGCCTGGTGTTCTTTTTGCGTTCGTTCAATCCGAGCGCTCGCCCTTTCCTCTGGAAAGAGTGAACAGATACTTTGAGGAACACACAAAGAATACAAAAAAACATAAACGAAAGAATGCCAAGAAGAGCAAAGCAAAGGAGTCTGGAGGAGCAGATTCAGAACTCTCTGTGGAGGATATAGCGCCGTTTATGGCCAGGGCAAAATCTGGAGATAGCATCATTGCTTTGCGAATCGCCATTGGCTATTATATTGAGCAGAAGGAGTACGAGCTTGCTCTCGATAGCACTCATGCTGCCATGAAATTGTTGTCAGAGTCCAGACGATCTACGGGACTGGATCTTTCACATTCCAGAACTGATATTCTCCTATCTCTTGCAACAATCTACACATACCACGAGTCTCCCAAAAACTTCGGAAAAGCGCTTCAAATATTTGACTCAGTTCTGAAACAAGACTCTGAGAACTCGCGTGCGAAGATAGGAAAAGCTTTGGTCATTCTTGAACGTGGCCAATATACCGAAGCATTTGCCTTGCTCGAAGAAGTGATAGTTCATTTCCCTAATAACTTGCAAGCTTTGATGGCCAAGAGTTGGGCACAGGTTAAACTCGGGGACTACTCTGAGGGAAGAAAAGGCCTTACTTTCATAATGACAAAAACTCAGGAAGCAGGAACCACAGATGTGGATCTGAAAGCCACTGTCTTGTACAGGCTGGGTGAGTCTTACTTAATGGAGGTGTCATCCAACCAGGATGCTGATCCTGCAACTGTTTCAGAATATATCAAGCTGGCCAAATCTCATCTCATCTCATCTTTGAAGCAATCAAGCACATTCTCCTCTCCTTACACATCTCTTGGAAGACTATATCTCGAATTCCTGAATGATGAGAATAGGGCTATCAGATGCTATTATAAGGCGTTTGAACTGGATGCAGGAGAAACCGAGGCAGCAAAGAAAATAGTCTCCATCTTTAGTGAAAAAATGGAATGGGACATGGTGAAAATCGTATGCGAGAGAGTCCTTTCCTCCGAGAGGACCAGGCACCTTTTACCAACGGACGAAGACCCCTCATGGCCATATAGGGCTCTTGGATGTTCTTGCTTAGAAAACCAGGATGACGTGGGTGCGATCGAGCATTTTCAGAATGGCCTTAGACTTGCTCCTGCAGATGTATCTTCCTGGATTGGTCTAGGTGAGGCTTATTTTGCCAGAGGAAGAATTGAGGCTTCGGCAAAGGTTTTCGGCAAAGCTCTGGAGTTGGATCCTGAATCATGGCAATCAAGCTATATGCTGGCAATTGTACAATCGGCTGTCGGTGAATTTGACTCAAGCATTGAGCATCTTGAGAGCTTCCTGGGCAAGCACCCTGATAATATGGCTGCATTGATTGGTTACATCCAAATTTTGATATCGAAATCTCAACTTGACATATCCGGAGGGTTTACAGGAAGAGCCATATCTTCTAACGTCAGTGCTGTGAAGCTTCTGCATTCTGCTTTCAAGGTAGACCCTTCATCCCAGAGACTTTGGGGACTGGTTGGAGATTGTATCAGAATATTCACCCAATTGCAATCACACCTTGTGGAAGCCCCACTGCGCGAGATATACAATATCATCAGAGATGATAGTTCTCTGGACAATGATTCACCAAGTGACCTGTGCCTTATCAACTACCTTCAGTCGCAGTCTTCTAGCTCTGTTGAATTTACAGTTGCGCTATCTATATATGCAGCGAGAAGGGCTCTTTCATATTTGAGTCCAAACTCACCAAAGCTTTTGAGATCGTCTCTTTTCTTCAACATGGGTCTTGCATACTCTGATGCGTTTTACATATTGGAGGACGACACTCCTATATTTCTAGGGACAGACTCCCTCACTGATCGTTCCATCAAGGCTTTGAATAAGGCGATAAACAATGAACCAAATAACGCTGATTACTGGACTGCTCTCGGAAACATCTCGTTAACGAAGAATGCAAGGGTTGTCCAACACTGCTTCATCAAAGCAGCCACACTTTCACCCAGAGATCCTTCGATTTGGACAAACTTAGCTTTGCTCTCGTTATTCTATGGCGATTTGTCATTCGCCAAAGAGGCTTTCGCTAGGGCTCAAAGTATTGCTCCTGAAAATGGAACCTCGTGGACTGGAAACGCACTTCTAGCTGAAGTCTCGGGAAATACAGAACTTTCCAAGAAGTTATACACTCATGCTATGGTACTTTCCAACGGCCGGACTCCTCTGTCTATGCTGTTGTACGGTCTTTCAGTCGCCAAAGGGGTTGTTTCAGCTGATTCGAAAAACTCAGTTTTGGTCCAAGAAATTAACTTTGCCAGTTTTGCCATGATATCATATCTGAAGTACTACCCTCAAGACAGACTGGCACTGTCTATCACGACCATGATACTGGAGCGTGTCAAAGACTATGAACGTGGTATAGACCTGGGAAAGCAGTTGTGCGAGGTACTGGAAATTGAGTACACAAAGAGTGAAAATGACACCACTCTTGAGAATTTTGCTGAAGCGAAGGCCCTTTTAGCACGGTTGTATCTGGGTGCCGGAAACTACGAGCTTGCCATTGAGGAGGCAGAGGCATCACTGGGAGTTGCCGAGGCTGCTCAAGTGGAACTTCCAAAAGTTGTACTGACTGCTCATTCGGTATTGGGTCTGTCGTTATTCTTCACCAGCAGGTTTGTGGAATCATTGGAGCAATTCAGACTCTGCTTAAACTTATCCAAGGACTCTTCTCAAATCGTGGTGTTGATTTCTCAGATTTTGTGCGCTCTGGATGAAGAGGAAACCAAGCAGGCAGCCATGGACGAGCTTTTTCAAAATATTGAGAATAATGGAACATCGTTACTCGTGATAATGACCCTTGCTGCTATCTCGGTGATCGAAAACTATGAAGACTATATGGTGGCCATTAAGGAAGAGCTGGAAACTCTTCCTCTGCAACTGCTAATCGACGATAAAGGCAGACATGTCCCCATGCTGGTCTCTGAGATCAACAAGAGGTTTAATCAGCATGAAAACCATTTACAGAAATTTGCCTTTTTCTTTCCAAGTGACGTCACCGTGTGGACAAATTTGGATGCCTCCATGGCATCAAGTACTGCTTCCGGAAGCATTTCACTGGGTTCGGCTGAACTTTCCAAGGTTTTGATCAAGACTGGTTATCTGAGGCAGATCCAGCGTGGTATATTTTTGAATCCTCAGAGCAGTACCGGGTATAAGGCATTGAGAGGTTGCATTTGACCTTTTCAAGATTCAACATGATTAGCATAATTTAGTTTTAGAATTTGTACTATAGCATATGAGCACTTCCTGCATATAGAAAGTTCGAGTGTAACGAGTGGCGTTGTTCTTCAAATTGTATCATAATATATATAATCTCTTACTTAAACCCTTCATCTTCCCATTGGTCGCAGAAGAGGTCCAACAAACACGAAGCACTCCAGGCCTGGGTTGGAGACGAGTCTGCACAATAGGCACCATTTTCGTTGGTCAGTTCAGTCAATCCTGCCCAAACAGTGGACTGGATCATGTCACGATGGGCAATCATTCTTTTTGACAACAGTTGGTGAAGATAGTCCGCAGCTTTGCCATTTGGTGTTGAACACTCAGGATGCTGAGCATAGTAGAATATCTTGAAGGCTCTCAAATAGAAGCCCAGAATCCAGCACCATTCAGGACCTTGGTGATAATTTCTGCCTTTCGAGGTTGCAAAATCCTCGCTGTCTTCGGAATTGTTGTAGAAAGGCCTATAGTTCAGATCCGAAGGATCCAGAGTTTTAAGCCCTATAGGACCCCTCATAATGGTATCAGCCTTTTGGATGCTCTTGAAGGCCTTTTCCGGATCGAATAGTTCTGGAGCAACAACCATTGCAATAGGGAAGTTACCCCGAAGTTGATAATCCTCATACGGCTTGCCAGATTTGTAGAGATCTTTGTAGATTCCTCTTCTGTTCACAATATCAGGGTTAACATCATAGTCCTGGTCCTCACCAGGATCTTCCGGAATGTAGTAGCAGCGTTCAAAGTTTTCTTGAAGAAGGGCCTCCCAGTCCTTCAAAGATATTTTGGTTCCGTCCTGCTTCTCAACGTCAGTATATTTGAACTTCTTCTCGTCTTGAAGAGCATTCACAAAACGCAAGGCGCTCTTCAAAAGACCATTGATTTCTATAGCCGCACCATCTCTGGGTGTTCCCGGGATACCTTTATTTCCTGCTTTTGTGCTTTCACCCATTTTGTCCATCCAGGTACCACAGTTGAATTGATTCCCACCATGTACCAAACCTGTTGTCCAATCCACATGTACATTCACGTTGAAGCCTTCATCGCGCATTTGAGAATCAAGATTGGGCCCTGCGTTTGCTTCACGGTAGCTGATTCCTTTCGCATGTCTCGCAAGAATCTCGTAAATTATTTCCTCCAAAGTCGACTCCTGACTGAAAGCACGGGGATCATTTTGGGGGAAGTAGGTATCGTCAAAAGGCAAGAACCTCCTCTTGACGGTCTCATTCAGGATGGAGTCACCATCAGGCGCAAAATTCGCGTACTCCTGGATAGACTGCAAAAAGAACCATGCGGCATCTCTTGCGTTATATCTTGGATCCTTTCCCGACCCCAAAAGATTAGGAATCAAACCATGCTTCAGGGTCATCGCAAAGTTCAAAATGTGTGACTTTGCTTCGTCGAATCTACCTGTAGCTATCAGAAGCCCACGCAGTGCCAAAAATACGTCTCTACCCCAACATCTCATGAAGTCATAGCTAAAATGTGGAAGACCAGCAGCCAGAGAAGGCACAATCTCAAAAGTATTCAGGGAAGCTGTCCTCATAGAACCAACCATCTGTACTGAACACATCGCCAAACTCTGTACAAATGCCGTACTTTCCTGTAATTTCTGTGTCATCAGACTCAGTGCTGTAAACCTCAAAGCTTCATAGGCAATACCTATCACAAGAAGGAAGTACCGTGGCAGAAGGAAAAATGGTACTTGCTTTATACGCTGTAGTCTGGAACGCAGCCAGTCCTGAAACATTTTGACTCCCTCTGATCCCGAATATTTGTCGAGCCTATTCACGACATAGTCACAGGCCCAACTTCCACTTCTCAAGTGCTCAACTAGCGGATGGGCAAGGTCGTTGCCCTTGATAGCATCCTTTGAAGCAGAGATCCAACCCTGGAGTCCGGCATATACCAAATGGCCATAGTTGGGCACATTGTATACTCCATCGGTACCAGCACTTGCATCTCTCTCTTCGGATTCACACTTGTACAGGATCGCATTCAGATCTATCAGCGATAGCTTTTCTGCAGCCGCAATAGCACCACTCCTAACGAACTTGTCGAGTTCGTCATCACATCCAGCGATCTCTGTATTCAAAATAGCAATCGATCCTTGAGGAAAGTACTCCGAGATACGGATTACAGTTTCATTCTTCTCTTCGTCAAACTCCGCTTCCGGATTTTGAATCGCAGTCAGCTCCACGGGAACAGGGAGAATGCGCTCATCTGCGGAAGAGCCTGATGGAGCGTCTCCTGTCCTGGACAAAGTGTAAGAAAACGCAGGTGTAGCTTTGATTCCACTAAGATAGATCGGAGCCAGTACCTGGTTACCATCAGCAACAAACTTGGTTCTGGCGACCAGAAAGTATCCCTTTCCAGTTTTGCTGTTCAATCTATGCAGGATGATGTACTGGCCCTCATGGTGAATGTGAACTTCACTCTGGTCAACGTCATTCTTGGTCTGCTCAGCAAGCTCAGTTCTTATACCATTGAGGATCTTTTTGGCAGAGCTTATACCCATATCGTCTTCA
The DNA here is from genome assembly GCF_000576695.1 of Kuraishia capsulata CBS 1993. Lineage (NCBI taxonomy): Eukaryota > Fungi > Ascomycota > Pichiomycetes > Pichiales > Pichiaceae > Kuraishia > Kuraishia capsulata. Next base: position 42,627 of record NW_019172952.1, read on the forward strand.
TAATTGTAAAGCCTTTTCTCGTGGACCACGTCCAGCAGATGCGGATAGCATTCATCGTAGCCAAACACAGTACCAGTAGCACAAGAACACAGGGCAACCAGGGCCGCATTCGGAAGGGTGTCCTCGACAGTGCGTTTATCATTCGGCATCTCATTATCATGAGTACAGTCCATGAATAGAGCATGCGGAGGTTGGGATACCATCATCTCTGGTACAGGCAGTTCGGAGACATTGTTGATATTCTCCTCAGAGCGTTTCGAAAACTCAGACCGATCAGCTGTTATAGCGAGTTCATCCAAGGGCAACCATTGAAGAGAACCAATGGGTTTACCACCATGCATGTGAACCAACCTAGAGAGCTCACCAACTGAGTAAGCTTGCATTGCTTCCCTTATGATTGAAGAAATTCCTAGTCTTTCCATAAACAAAACGTCTATGTTTTCATCTCCCGTGAATAGTTCGGCAACAACGTAGAGATTCGGATTGGTTTTCCTAGCAATGTCAAGTAATGCTTCCCCCACATGCAGAGGAGTAGAATGACAGTTGTCAATTCTGAACCCATCAAATATAGACGCAGACAATTGAGTGTATTTAGTCATTCGTTCCCAGAGAGCTGGTGAATCCTCTGGAGACTTTCCATAGCGAAGTTTAACACAGTCGCCCCAAATGATCACTTCTCTTCTCAGATAAGCCTTGGATTGACTGGAAGCAAAATCCACCAGAGGATTACCTCCCCAAATCCAACCGTTGTTAGCCAGAGCCCATTCTTTACCAGAGGCATCTTCAAACCTGGTGAAATATGGCTCCGTCAGAGGACTGTATTCGGTCACAGGTCCCAATTTGGGGCCATTGTCTTCAAGCCGAAGATACTTGATCCTGTTGTAGACCTGCTCAAGAATTTCACTGTTATCCTCGTCATAAGCTTTGTATAGTGGCAAGTTTATCTCATCCAGAATCTTATGAGCATGACTCTTTGCCTCAGAGAAATCTGCGTCTTCACCGGCCAAAGTGCGAAGAACACTTGCAAACTTGTAGATGTCGAGCTTATTGGCATTCCTGGAACTTAGTTCAAATCCTTGTGGACGTGCCAGTTGAACCACAAACTTGGAAAGACTCTTGAGATTGTTCTTTACATCTTCCGGAATCTTGGTAGGAGTGATTGCCAAGTTTGACCAAGCTTTCTCGAGTTCTTCCAGGTGTTGCTGAACGTTCAAGACATAGTACTGCCAAAGCTTTAGGTCACCCAAAACATGAATCTTGATACCATCCATGATCTTCAGCAAGTCAGAAGTAGAGCGTATATCCGTGGGATACCCATGCCATTTCATGTACTTACTGAAATGAAGCAGCGACTTATCAAGAACAATTGCTGCTTCCAGATGAGGGGCAGTCTCTTGATTGTATCCTGCCTCGGGATTCTCACGCAGCCAATCAGAGTTGTTGGCAGTATGGTTCCACACCATATCTGTCATTGACAAAATGCCATGTTCCTTCTGCAGCTTTTGAGTCATAGCCCGAACCTCATCAACCCCTCCTTTGAAAACATCCGCATCGAAAGATAGCTGATCGTAGATAGAATATGGAGAATTGGATTCACCTCTAACCTGTAAAGGAGTAAAGTGAATCATGTTATAGCCTTTGCTCTTCACATGAGCAAACAATGGCTCCCAGTCTTTTTCCAAGTCTTTCCCAACCCATTTGGAAACGACAGACTGCAATGTAATGGCATTCAAAGGCAAGAACTCGCCGTTGATAGACAAGCTTGGCGGAACCACAAAATGCGTTTTTCTGGTAGTAGTGAGCTTCTGAGACTCCTCCTCATTCTCTATTGAGTGATAGGCCACGTAATAACAATAGGATCCGGCTGTATATATAGGCAGGTCTATTGTTGAGTCCTTGTGGGCAGAGCAATCGATGGAATGGCTGTAGAATTTCGATCTTGAAAACCCAGAGGTTGAATCTGGAGGCATATCTGTCCAGATATGCCCTTTGTTTGTGATCTTTGATCCGGCTGCAATAAAAAGTCTTAGAGTGAATATGGGATCCCCCTTCTTCCAATCCTTAGGTGGCGGACTAGCCGGAAGACCGAGAACACCGTTGGAGTTGTTCACCAATGGCTCGCCGTTGTCGCTGAGTCTCAGCAACACGATCTTAGACATTTTTGGGTTTAAGTCTTATCTTTGAGGAGAAGAAGAAAGTGCGGAGGCGGCCTCACCGGTCATTGTTCTTGACAGCTGCGAAGTACCGTGCGCTATCAGTGACACATTAGGGTATGGCAGCGATTGAGCCGCACGCTTATTGAGTGAATAGTATGAATAGTATGGATAGTATGAATTGATCGCTTCCAACCAATAGGAACCAAGGGATATTTATGGACTTCAGAACTGAATTTGAATTTAGAGAGCTTGCTTTCTACATTATTATGAATTTTCAGATTTCATACACATCCTTCAACAGCAATCGCCATAGTATTTCAGAAGGCCGCTTCACTAATCGTCAATGGAATATACATACACAATTTTTTCTCCTATTTTCAAGCAAATTCCATCATTTGCAAGCCATTCAATAAAAACCTCTCTTTCGCTTACTATTCGTCCCTCCGATAAGAATACCTCGTGGTAATTTCTCAAAATATCGCGAATACCAATACACTTCGCCGGTAGCAAGGATGCATATTCGGTGATGTAGCCAGTAACTTGTGGATTAGACGCCCCATCAAGTTCTTTCAAGGCCTCCAGAAGATCGCCTTCATTACTTGAGTCAGTAGAAAGGACCCCACTCCGAATGCTTCTCCAATAGTACTGCACAAACAGATAAGCGAAATTCGATACTCGCAAGGGAACATCAACTTCGCTCACCAGATTCGGATAATGAGTTTTGGGAGAAGTGATGTCCCAGATAACGATACTGTAGCTCGAAAAGTCAATTCCAGCAAGCAACTTTCCGTCTGGTGAGAATTTTTGTCCAACCAAAATTTCACTCAGATGTGGTTCTGCATCCATTTGGGAAGAGGTTATCTTTCTGTCTTGATTCCAGTTCAATGTGTAACACACCCGTCCAGACTTTCCATCCTCGTAAACAACAGCAGCATATTCTTGGATTGTTCCATGGGAAATACTCTTTAGATCGAGGGAAACACATGTCTTGTGCCCCCTAGCCGCAGTATCATGTACTAGTCGTCTGGAGGAAGCCGAGTCTGGATACTCAGCAACTGCGCAGATTCTGGAGAACTTAGACGTGATGATTCCTTTGCATAAATCAAGGGCATCATGTAACTGTAGAGACACATCACCTACGCGATGGTGATGATAATGATGATGACTTGTTTTAGATGGAGTTGGCTCCAGCTGAAGAAGTGCATTCAGTATCAGGAATATTCTGTTGGGCGAGAACACGAATGAGTCATCAGGGCTTTCCAAAAGGATAAAATTCAGGATCTCGATAACTTCAGCTTTCAATGATAGGTCCTCGATTTGATTCAGTCCAGAAGTAGGATTCGACAACAAAAACCCTGCAATGATGACAACAAAGTCAGGATCTGTATGGCACAATGCGTCAATTATCTTCGTACACTCATCGAAAACCAACATATCGTCCACTTGGACAGATCCTGAGATTAGTCGAACGTTGTGGTTCAACCTTATCTTCAAAATCAAACGAACGAAGTAGACTGGATCTAGAATGTGTCTGGAGCTCAGAAGCTCAAAACTCTGCGAGAGCAGCTTGAGCATCAACACTTTGACTCTAGCATTACTGGAGTGCAAGCAATTGAAGACGCTAGTGATAACATCAACCACATAATTATGGTCAGACAAATGCGTAGTTTCATGAGAGAGCAGGGTTCCGAGAATTATCGTCGCGTACAAAGTACTCATTTCCTCCGTGTCAGACGGATAATTCTCTGAAGCTAGCTTAAGCTTTGGTCTCCATGTTCGAACAATTTCGTCCACAGTCCAGCTGACCTTAGGAAACAGTTCATACAACAAGTGCAAGCACCTGGTCAGCTCTTCTTTTCGGCAGATAAGACAGCATCGGCACATGTCCCTGAGAAAGAAGGTTGTATTGTAAGTAGCAGTGGCATAATCCTGAAATTTGGAAGCGGCTGTATCGTTGTCGTAGTCGTGAAGAAGAGAGAACACGGCAGACTCAGTCGAGGCAAAACCATGCTTCGTGTCAAAAGAGAGGAAACTATCTGCTGTCATGCTTGGACTCTCCAAAGCAGAATCTTCCATTGCATTGTACTGCGGTGTAGAGCAATAGTCTTTCACTGTAAAAACAGATTTTGTTTCAGTCGAAAACATGGAAAGCTCAAATTCCATGGGTATGTGCTCCACCCTATCCCTGTGATACAGAATTGGTGCGAATGATGCCAAATCAATGATGGCCCGGGTTCCACTGGCATAATCAACAGATATGCATGTGTAGCCTTTCAAAACATGGACAGACAGTATCGTGTCCCATGGTTTTCGCGGGATCAAAAAAGCTTTGAAACCTGGCAGAGGGGCTTCAATAGCTTCAGCAAATAGCAGCAATGCCAAATTACCTTTGGAATCCCGTGCCCATATTATATTAGGCAACAGACCAACAGGGATGCTAAAGTAAGAAATTCCAACTACACTTGACTCCAACAACGGATATCTCATGAGCCCAAACCCTTCTGAGGAAGCAAAAGCCAATTCCCCAGAGTCATTTCCGGTGACAACAAGACTCGAGGATATCGTAGTGGAGCATGTCAGAGAAGTAAGGCAATGCTGATTATCAAGACTCTTCTGCGCAACAGAATTTCCCGTCATACCCCATTCAAATAGGGGAATTATCACCCTTTCATCCCAAGCTAGAGTATCGTCGTCTGGATCAATCTTCCTCGACCACCATTGGGTATCATCACTGAAAATTCCCATAAGATAACCTTCCACAAAAAAACATTTCTGCAAACAACGATTGTTGCTTTCGACCAGTCTGACGTTACCGTCACAAACAACCATGACAGCCATATTCGCGGTGGTGATTGCAATTTTATAGGAATCCCCGTCGACCGACACAGCTGCATCCACAAATCTCGATGAAATGGGTGAAGATATCTGGTGTACGATTTTGGAATCAAACATTCCGTATATTACCCATCCGTACTCCTGGCACACAACCCACCGAGCCTTCCCCAGACCAATAACGGCGACTATTTTGCCATAGGCAGACTCCCCAAACCCATTTCCCTGAACAGGCATTGTGAACTTGTAATCAATATCAAAGACCAAACCGGAATTTACGGTATATTTTGCAACTTCATATGACCCATCATCGAATATCACGTAGAGATAGTGTCGATAATACACAATCAGACCTGCCAGCTTATAATCAAAGGATATCATTCGAGAGGGAGAGATGTCACAAACATCTCGACACATCACACAAACCTCATTGAATGCATTAGAAAGCACAATTGAGCTGGATCCGAGTATCTTGAAGAAAAGAGGAGATCCGACAATTTCAAACGGCACTGCGCTCTCAAATAACAGTTCACCAGTCGCGATATCAAACGACAAAAGCCTCTGGCTCTTGGTGATACAAACAACCATATCTATGTTACCCTCAGAGTTGATCGCGATGTTGGTGATATCTTCCACTGCACTTGATATCGTCCGTAACACTCTCCAAGTGGATCCGGCCCTTTGAAACCCCAGAACGTATAGGCAATTACCCAAGCATACGACAGCACCACCACCATAACCCACAATACCAGCACAATATCTTTGAGCTATCGAATTTTCAAGAGCTTGAGAGATACCTTTTTGCTCGTGCTCGGAGACTCTCAATTCACTACAACACAACACCTTGAGATCCTTGTTATCATCAAACGGACGGTAATGAGTGGACCCAAGTGCGTCGTCCAGTAACTCATCATTTCCAAAGATATACTTATCCGAAACAAATGCCTTAACCAGAACCTGGCTTAATAATGGAATGCTCATATCATCTTAAAGACCTGTTTCAAAACAACATAGTTGATTGCGGCTCAGGCTTACCCCAAAACGATAAGACGAGCACGTTATGCCATGAGAGCGTTACCCGGCTTCAAGCTACAGATGCCTCGCGTCTTAAAAGTATGGGGTGGTCTTATGTGGTTACGCTGTCTTTCTTTCGGTTTACCGAGCCATTTCCGACTAGATGTTTTTGAAATGAGCAGTGGTTTGTTCAATGGTGTGATTATTGGACCATTTTTACAAGCGGCACTTAAATATGCCAAATTCGTGGGACCGGGTATTATGGTTTCCGTGGCCTACATGGACCCCGGAAATTACTCCACATCAGTAGCAGCTGGTTCTAGTTACGAATACAAATTGCTGGTGGCAGTTTTTGTGTCAAACCTGTTTGCAGTTCTGTTGCAATGCCTGTGTATAAAGGTTGGTTCGGTAACAGGGCTGGATCTGGCGCAAAATTGTCGGTTGCATTTGCCTCGGTGGTTGAATCTCACAGTCTACGTCTTCACCGAAATCGCCATTGTGGCCACCGATTTGGCCGAAGTTGTGGGAAGCGCGATTGCGTTGAACATTTTGTTTGGGATTCCGCTGGAGCTTGGAATTGTGCTTACTGTGGTGGAGGTTCTGATTGTTCTGGTAGCATACAAGTCAGACGGAACCACCAGGCAGCTGAGATATTTTGAGCTATTTGTATCAGCCTTGGTCTTTGCAACTTGTGTTTGTTTTGCAATACTTCTCCAAAAGGTTGAAATTGCGGACGTTGGCGCTGTTTTCAAGGGGTTTGCGCCTTTGTCGTCTGACATTCTCGAGAAAAAGGCTATCTACCTGTCCTTGGGGATTCTGGGAGCTACAGTTATGCCCCATAGTTTGTATTTGGGATCAGCACTTGTTCAGCCGAGATTACGAGATTATGACATTAAACATGGAAATTATGAACCATTTGAAGGTGAACAGAACGGGGGTCCATCACGGATGATTACATACAGACCTTCATTGAACGCTCTGGACTACTGCTTAAAGATGTCATATTGGGAACTGATTGCATCGCTCTTCTTTATTGCACTATTTGTGAACAGCTCCATCTTGATCGTTGCTGGAGCATCTTTGTACGGAAAACCTGATGCCGCTGACGCGGATCTTCTTACCATCTACGACATGCTAACTGGTTATGTTTCGCCCACCGCAGGGTTGTTGTTTGCTCTTGCAATGCTCTTCTCCGGACAGAGTGCAGGAATAATTTGCACCATGTCTGGACAAATTGTAAGCGAAGGGTTTATCCATTGGAAGGTCAAGCCTTGGGTGAGAAGAATCATAACCAGACTGATTTGCATTATTCCCTGTTTGGGAATGGTGTTATTTGTTGGACGAAAGGGAATTGCACAGATCCTGAATGGATCCCAAGTGTTGTTATCTCTTATACTTCCCATTGTGTCTGCTCCATTGATTTACTTCAGTTGCAGTCACGAGATAATGAGAGTTAGGGTGAACAAAGTGCCGATCGAAAACCGTGAGACTGAACATGACTCAATAGACGAACAAACGAACCTGCTTCCTCAATCAAAGACCTACAGTGGTGCCGAGTATCTGGATTATACCAACGGGGTTATTCTCTCGGCGCTATCATTGCTAACCTGGGGTAGTATCAGTTGCTTGAACTTTTACCTAATTATACAGTTCATGAGGGGTGAGGACATTGACTTCTGAATCAAGCGTGACATAGACTAATAAACTGTTATACATATCATACCTCAACAACCTCTGACTTTGTCAAATCTTCCTCCAAGAAGAAGGAGGTTGCAACAGGCTTTTTGCGAACGCCCATAATCTTTCCCGTTGGAGGAATCTTGGGCCTCAAGTTTCTCTGTTTCTGAGGCAACTCATCGTCTTCCATCAGCTCAACTTCCGCATTATTGGACGGTATGACTTCGGGCTGATCGTTTCGTCTGAGAACTTTGAGCAGGTTCTGTTCTGATCTTTCTATGACCTTCACCAATAATGGCTGCAGCAGACCAATCTGCTTCTTGACAGACTCCTTTGTCAACTTCGGGTATGTGACATCTTCTAGGTCCTCATACTTGATCTTGTGGGCCTGCTGGTCTGGGTTCAATGAACTCTGCAATCTCGAGTGTAAAAGATGCAGTGGGATGGTAGATGTAAGTAATCCGAATTCTTTGTCCAGACCCAACTCTTTGAAACCAAAGAAATCCTCTCCAATTTCATTCGAGAAATCTCCTGTGAGAAACTGGTCCGAAGACTCATTGAAGGTCTTTTCAGTAAACTCCTGTAGACCGGGTCTTAGAAGATCCTTCAAGAATGAAGAAAGTCTTTCTTTCAACTCGATCAACTTAGTATGCTGCTTCTGCACGTTCTCTCTATAGTACGTATACAGAGCATCTGGTTTTTCAATCCCATTCTCCAATAGCGACACGAGGAGCCCCTGCTTCAACGTCATGGGCTTGGTATGACCCTTGATCGGAAGCTTGTTGATTGAGTTGGACTCCATGTGCATCTTCAAAGACTTTACCAGGCTGGCGAAATAGTCAACTGCGAGCTGGGTCATGATGTCTGCTGCAAACTCGTTTGTAGACTCGAACCCATTAGCCATCACCACCTTGCATACGTTCCTCTTCAAAGCTGTATAACATACCTCTCCATTCATATAATCATGAGTTCCAAGCTTTTCGACAGGATCCAAATCGATATCCTCCAATCTGTCCACATCAGGTGGCTGCATCTGAGTGTGATGGAGGAACTGTTGAGTTTGCATCTGGCGAATCAACGAGATCTTGAAACATATTTTCCTCACGTCCTGCATGAGGTCGATGTTCTGAAGCAGGATATTTTTGGTGGTCCCTGACTGATTTGAGGTAAAACGCGAAGGAGGAAGAGAGTTGAAGTCTTGGCCTGTCCTCATCAGCTTCTCGATGGCTTCGTTATCTAAGGCTTCCAGGTCTGCCTCAGAGAGGCCCTTAAATGGTATCGAAGGAACACCACCACCAATGTCATACTCTATGAGATAAGGCTCGTCATTGTCGTCCAGATACTGGTTGCGATGCAACACGAGGTTGTTCTCATCACCCAAATAGTTGCTGAAGTTACTCATCTGTTGAGCGTCTCGTAGAATGGCCTCTTCGTTTGGTTGCAACTTGCTTCCCTTGAACAATGCAGATCTCCTGCTGCATAGCTTGAACCTGGAATTAGCAGTGAGAGTTCTCCAAGTTTGCATCTCCAAATCGTCCTCCTCTATACCCTGGTTGTCGTCATCATCGTCGCCTCTTCCCTCTTGATCATCTTCGTCTTCGTCATCATCTTCGTTGTCATTAGTGGTAATGTTCTCCACAGTAACATCAGGCTTTTCGGCCTCTGTTTCCACAGCAGGTGTTTCATCGTTTTCTACCTTTACGCTGGGATCTGGGGTGTCCACATTGCTCGTTGTGGCTGTGACGTCAGGGTTCTCATCCACATCCATATCATCACCGTCATCGTCATCTTCAATCAAGGGTGGGTGTTCATGGCCCTGTCGTCTTCCCTTCTTAGGGGCTTTTGAGCCCGCTACCCTTGTCGTTTTGGGAGAGCTTACGGCTGTCGTCGACGGAGTGTCTTCTGCGTGCTCCAACATCTCCTCCTTCTCAACATCCGAACGGTCTCTAACTGTGATATCTGGTATAAGTGGAATCAACGCCAGAGCTTTTTTCTGCATTGCAAGAGCATCAACTCTCAAAAAATGATTGGGATCCGAGTTATAGGTCAGACAATTCTTCCATATCAACATGACGTCATCCACGAACTCTGACTTCGTTTTGTACTGAAAAGTCTTAAGCTTCTTCATCACTGTGTTAAGATCCATGGGCTTCTTGATGATTTGGTAGTAGTTTGGGGCATCTCTTTTAGAAACTTTGTTCAAGAACGCAGTGGAGTGCTCGGTATACCCACGTAGCTCCAAAATCACTTTCTCGCAGGCTTCGTAGAGCTCTTCTTGGCCTATGTGGTTATAACTGGCCCATTTGGACCTGTTCTTTCTCACATCCATAATCAGGTTGCGAAGCTCAATGTCGGTGATGTTCAGGTTATCTCTGTTGTCCTCAATCTTGCTCAGCAAATTCTTTAGCGAAAGATTGGCTGCACCACCAAAGTTGATGAGCTTATTCACATTGTTACCCTTCTGGGACCCATCACCATCCTCCAAATCATCACCTCTGGCTAGCTGCTTGTCACTTCTTTCGAGCTTTCTTCTCTTTATAAGATTCGTCTGATCAGATTCGAACCCGTGGTAGATTTTATTGAAACTCTTAATCAGCTTTGTCTCGTTTTGTCTTTCCAAATTTGACTCAATAACAGATGATGTGCCCAAAAGAGGATGCACCATTTTGCCTATAGCCTCGTCCACGCTACTGGCAGGATCAATGGGGGTGGGCAGGTTCGGCTTGGACGTGAGTAGCGATATCGGTATGACTAATTCAATCTTGTCGTCTTCCAGTTTCGTGATGACTCCATCCTCATCTTCTGTGCTGTTGCCATATTTTGTGGTAGTTTCACCAACAACAGCCTTATCTTTTCCAGAGTCTTCCTCTTCCTCTTCGTCATCATAATCATCTTCCTCATCACGAGGTGCACTGGGCTCCACACCATCGGCTTTTGATTCTGTCGCTTCCGTATCGCTCTCATCCATAAGAGAGTATGTGTCTTGAAGATCTGTGTCATTTCCTCCGTTGTAAAGATGATCCACAGCCTTCTCCCATAACAAATAGCGTACTGTGGAGGCCAGATGAAGGACAGACTTCTTTCCAGGCTTAAGATACAACTCCGTATCTATCGAGACATTTTGTGAGAACTCCGCCCCTTTTCCATTCTCAGACTTTTCAGCATTACCTGAGTTAGCTGTTTCTGGCGTTTCGTCCTGGTTACTCTGTTCTGGCGTTGATGATTCTGGAGCTTCATCGCCTTTGACCTCTTCAGCAGGCTGAGTGTCTTCTTTGGAAGAAGTCTCAGCCGTTTGTAAAAAACTAAGACTCAGTGTGCCATCAACAAAAGATTTCCATACTGCTTCACGTTTGGAAACATCCAAATGTAATATCAAGCTCAATAGGTTGAACTGCTGGTTGGTGAGGTAACAGTTGAAAAAGCCGTTCTCAAAAAGCCTAAGGGTCAGCTTCAACAGGCCTTTCTCATCACCAGATATAAATAGGTGGAGGCTCTTATCCATGGTGAAGCAGTACACTCGAGCACAAGAACAGATCTTAACCGAAATATAATGGATGAATTGGAGAGGTAAAGCCTCTGAACTTTGTCTTTACCAGCATTGTTTCCATAGACAGGGCACCTTTTAAGTGCACCAACCAAATGTCCCCTTTCGGTATGGACATGGAAATGAACTGATTATATGTCCTTGTGGAACGGGTGATTTATGGTAGGTATAAAAAGTGGAAAGGCCACCTACTCGCAGAATACCATATTTTCTTATAAAACAATGTCCAAATCTAACAACTTAAAGAAAAAATACAGAAATTCAACCTCCAGTCAGCGGTACTCAATGTGAGATTCTGGTCCTCTACCTTCGCTGAAGTTCCCGCAACTCAAAATATACTTTACAATTAACTTGTTGTCGCTCAACTGTACCCCAACAAGGTTTTTCCAAAAGCCACAAGGTTCTCAGATACATCACCTCTTAGCTGGTAATCAAGGTGAGGGATGAAGTTGTTCGCCAAGGTGGAGCACTCGTCGTTATCTGAAGAAGAACTGTTACCAATTAAAAGCCTCAGTTTGGAGCTCACTGTCTCCAGCGAGCGTTTGGAAGTTTCGCTGATCTCAGACTCAGCGCTAGTCAGTTCAGCAAACAACTTGAACAGAGCCACAAACGCAAAAATGTTCAACTCACCAACAGCTACGCTGGAACATTGAGCCTTCAAGTGATTCAATAGAATGTCAACCTGTTTCCATTCATTCTCGACGCGATAATGCAAACACAGGCAACAGGTGAGCAGAATGAGATTGCTCTTGGAGGCCAAATCGGAACGAAACACGCGCGTGGGCTCAACACTCTTCGATATCCGCAAAACTGTAGCATCCTTGATGCTGTCCAGCGATACAGTCTTGGGTGTACGATCCTCACCAGTAGCAGCGACTTCTGTGGTATCCTTTTCAGCCATTACCTCGACATTCTGTCCCTCTTCACCTTCCCCATCCTCCTCGTCTTCCTCATCCTCCTCATCTTCGACCTCTTCCCCCTCGTTAATTGCCTCCCCATTCGTACTCTCAAAGGCATTTCCGACGCTAGACATGCTCTGATCATACCCGTAATAGTCCAGTTTACGAGAGACCTCATCAGTTACAAGCTGGAAAATGGAATTCAGATGACTGGTTTCCGAAATATCCAGCAGATAGTGAAGGGTCTTGCTTGTTTGGATCAGATCCAAGCACGATGCAGGAATTATGGAGTCGACCTTGCTGATGATAGCTTCAAGGTTGTTGCTCACTTCCTCATTAGCCTCAGTCTTTTTCGCCAAAGCACCGAGGTAATCTGTGGCAACTTGTTTGAGGACAATTTCAGTCTTGATGAATATGGCAAAATTCACTAGATTCAATTCAGAGTCCCTGAAGCTTGAGATAAACCTCTGCGATATTGCAGAATTTTGCGGATTGAACTTCTCCAAATTCAGCACCAACAAGATGTCCTTAAAGAGAGCATTATCTTCCAAAGCGCCCACATCCAAGTCAAGGAGTGTAGCCACACTTTTCACGATCCGGTCCTTCTCAGGGTCTGTGCTGGACTTGTAGTTCTTCACATCCTTCAGAAGGTTCAAAACAGAGGAGTCAATGCTCTTTGTATCTCCAAAGACTCTGGAGAGTCGCCCGAGTTTTGTGAAGATAAGTCTCTGCAGAATCAATCTGGAGCACTGGAAGATGATAGAATCTGGCGATTTGTACTTGGAAAGAAAGGCGGAGTCTAAGCTCAAAGTTCTCAAATAGAGTGAGACTAGAACTCTCCAGTTCACGAGAAAATTTCCGTCGTTCTGCGACGCATTCATGATCGTGGAGGAAAACCAGGAGCTGATATCGCCATTGAGCTCATCCAGCTTCTTGATCTTGGACTGAATAGTCAGATTGACAAATCCCATCCTGACTGCATAGTACTTGGATAACTCTAACAAGACAGAGGAAAATATCGTCGTTCCGGAGTTGTCAACAGTTTTAAGTCCTTTCTTTCTAGGTGCCAACAGAAACCTGAAAAACGGCCACATGATGGTGTACACTCCACCGAAGAACAAACACCATGTTACAACGTGGACAAAAGGCCCAAATAATGGCGACTTCACTAGTGGAAAGAACTGGGCTATAGGTAAGGCACTCATCCCCTTATAGTCAAACCCATCCTGTCCATCACCACCATTGAACAGCTGCGTTCCAACTAGGGCTGTCATTCCACCCACTAGGACCTTATTTCCAAACGACATGGGCACTGCTTGATGACCTGGTGGAGGAGAAAAGTTCTGGGTCCTTGGAAGGTTGTTGTACTGCGGATTTGTGATAGAATTTTGAGCAACAAATACTGGCTGTGACTGCTGGGAATGTTGCTGCTGCTGGAGAATCGTTCTCAAGTGAACGATCTCGTTCATCAGCATCCCATTCTTCTGCTCCAGGTGCCTGATGTATTCCGTCGCTTTCGTCAGAATACTGGCCTTGTTGAGCTTCGAAGCAGGAGTCAGGCCCTCCAACTCGTCTAGCTTGGAATCGTCAGTGACTGCACGCAAAGAAGGAACAGAGTCTCGCAGTGCGATGATTTTGTCGTTGATGTTGGTTCTATACTTCTTCTCAATCAAGTTATGGGACATCCTGTCTTTTCTAGGCTTACTAATCTTGGAGTCCGGATAAGAAGCACTTGTTTTTTTGAGCTCAGGTCTGGAGCCAGTGGCGCTTGATGTCACGTTGGTCAAGTCGTCAGTGTCATCAAAGGAGTAGAAAGAGTTGTTCTCCTGCTTGATGACATTCTCCGATAATCCGACCCCCAGAATAGCCTGCTCATTCCTGCCATTGTTAGGTCCCCCTATAAAGTTGTCTTGCGGGTAATCATCAACACGCAAGGCTGGGTTATCCCGTAGGTCAAATAGATTCTCCTGAGGTGACAATGAAGGAGCGAAGTTCTGGGAATTGGCGGACTTCTCTGAACCATCGTTAAACAACGACTCATAGTTATCTCCACCTGATGATTCCGAATAGTATACGTCTTGATTCGAAAGCGGAGATTCCGAGAAGGAGGATATTGAGTCGATGTTGCCAGCGCTTCCACTCAGAGACCTCAACAAGAAGTCTGCATCCTCAAAAGCATAATTGAAACCAGTTGCGGTCATGATTAAGATCAGCTGGCCAAACCGATGTTTTAGTTTTAGTGTATCTCAAGAATCTCAAAAGGCCAGTGATAGATATAGGCTGCTAAAAACTTTCTTGTCCCTTGTCTATCAGAGATGCATGAGAATGGCTCCAGAATGAAGCAGTCGTGCAGCTGACCCAACGAGGCACGTGACCCGCTCGTGCGTTTAACTGGCTATTTAAGCTTTATCGAGGATGCTTAAAGTATGTAAAGTTTCATGAGGGGTATGCATTTGTATTATATTCATTTAAATTCCAAAGTTTCCGTTCAGTAACGCATTGCGGGCCTTTACTTTATTGGCAGCACCACCGTGGCCGTGTAGTCTATTCACTCTTTCAGCTGGAGGCATGTGGTTGATGGTTTTGTCACTGGTAGTTGGTGGTCCTTTCATCTGTTGTCTGACATTAGGCATTCCAGCTTGTGGGTTTGGCGACAAAGAACCCATCATCGGGCTGCTGGAACCAGGTCTTGCATACTGAGCCGGTGGGACGCCATAGTGAGGCGGAGTACCTGACATCCGAGGAGAATGCGACTGAGGAGGCCTGTGGCCTGCAGGTGGAGGGTAATACATAGGTCTTTGTTGTGGAGGGTATTGTTGTGGGTATTGTTGTGGGTAAGGTTGTGGGTAAGGCTGTGGGTACTGTTGAGGGCCAGCGTAGAGGTTCTGCTGAGGGTAACCCTGAGGCACTTGCTGTGCCGGATAGCCTTGTGGAACAGGCTGTGGAGGATAGCCTTGAGCATAACCTTGAGGATAACCCTGACCATACTGCTGAGGGTCGTAAAAGCCAGGATGCACCGGCTGAGGTCCTTGAGCATAGTACTGTGGGTGGCCTGGGACAGTCTGCTTAACCGGTGGCCTTGACCTCGACACGGGCTGCTGTTGTTGACCTTGGCCAATCTGAGGTGATTGTGAGCGAGGTTCGCTGGTACGCGATCTCGTATCACGAGGATCAAGAGAATAAGCCGAGCCCGAAGATTTTGATGACACCTGCGATCTCACCTGACTTAAACCTTCAAGCGGTCCCGGTGACAGAAGTGTTCTGCCCTGACGGTGTGCGACGTTTGGATCCGTATAATTCTCTTCTTTATACTCAGCCCCGACATCTTCTTCAGCAAAGCCTGGCTCAATCTCCATAGTTTTGGGATCAATACGTGATACATATATAGGCTCATTAGAGCGTTGGGACGACTGTTCTTGACGAGGCTCCCGAGGCAGCTCCGGTTGTTCGCGTGTATGGTCCTTCTGCAGTTCCTTGTTGACGGACGCATTTGAATGCTTGATCTCGGGAGAAACTGGCAGCAACTGAACCGGTTCATCCTTTTGCTGATATCTGTCATCTTCAGGCTCCTCTTGCTCGCTATTTTGACTGTTTTCATTTTCAAGTATCACATTCCTCATCTGTTCTTCAAGATCGTCCAAATCCTCTATCAGCTTGCTCATTCTACCGCCATTTGCAGCCCCCCTTCCTGGGGAAGTCAGCTCCACTGCCGTATGATAAGATGATCTTGACGGAGAAGCTTCAGTCAACCCTGAGAATTCTGACCTTCTCAAAGGAGAAACAGACGGAGAAACCTGAACCTTCGGAGAAGCCGCAACTCTTGGAGATTCCTGAGGAGCCTCGAATTGAATACCACTAAGAGAAGGTCCATTGTATCTGCCAGGCCTTTCAGGAGTGATTTTTCTTATCCGTGGCTTTTCAGAAATGTTATCCTTTGGCGGAACTGCAGGTTTCTCTTCATCAACTGCAGGCTGTGCTTGATTTGGAGATTGCGAAACGGGCAACTGGTTTGGATACTGCCTCACAGGTGATCTTCCGGCTGGATACTGAGAAGTAGGCTGCTGCTGGTTCTGCACATATCCGTACTGCGGGGCGTTTTCGTAATATACTTGAGGACCAGGTGGGGCATACATTCCACCCTGAGGGCCCATATATCCATAGTTAGGGGCTTGCTGATAAGTCATTTGCACTGGAGCTGGCCCATCCCTTACAGGCGATCTTCGCTGTTGCTGTGGAGCATCTTGCTGGTATTGCGGTTGCTTTGCATGAGCGGGCGAAACTGGCAAAGGCTCAACAGCAGATTTTTCAGCCAGTTTTTGTGGACCTGGACGTCTAATTCTCCTCTCAGGGGATGCAGACCCACTTTCGTATGCACGAACATCGGCACTCTTTGGAGGAGATGCTTGCTGTTGAGGGGGTGATTCTATAGCCAAATTGTCAACTTCAACAGTCGTTTGCTCAGGAGTAGGAGGAAGCTGGTCCTTGAACATTCTATGAGGTGCCACAGGAAGAGCTTCTTTCTTGAAATCCTTATCAGGAAGAGGTGGAGGCCCATTGGAGTTAATCTTGGTATCCTTGACTGGGGCCAAGGTGGCTCTGGTTGCCTTCTTCTGTTCAGCCTCCTTGATTTCACGATTGATTTTCTTGAGTTTCTCCTGCTTGATCTCTAGCTCGATATCGTAGCCGTCCTTGCCGATGACCTGTTCCTCGGTTATGACCCACTTCTTCAATCCTTCTGCAATCTCAACCTCCAAAACATATGTCTTTCCAAACGTCTTCTTCTTGATACTCGTTTCTTCGACACCTAGAGAGCATAACCATGTCCAGATAAAGTAGTCATCAATAAACGTCCTACTGACATCTGCAGTGAAGTAGTCGCCTGTCTTTGGTTCTGCCCTCTCATCGGCAGGGTCTTTGCACCAGCCAGGAACGAGTTCAGCCATCACATTGTTCGGAGAGTTCTCAAATTCGTCATCGGCCAGGCACATATTGTCCAGTAATCTGCGGCCCTCGGTAGAAAGCTTCGACATCAACGACTGGGGGTCCTTGAAAAGTCTCTTCAACAGGAGATAGTCCTCTCTGCTATAAAACAACTTCGGATCCTCAAACGAAAGAGTCTTCGATATCCTCGCAATCATCTCGGCAGGTGAGCGGGAAGGATGGTTAACCTTCAAAGTAATCATTGGCACCTCCTGGAGATGTTTGGGGGTCGCCGTGGTCGATTCTGGGGGATAGTCATTACTGGCGAGCAGACTCTGCAAGCCCTTCGGCAACTGATTGGGTGAGGACCTGGACTCGGGACTCATGGAGTTGAGAAATGACAAGAAGATGTGGAACATGGCATCAGCAGCAGGAACCCATTCAGACATTCCTCTCTCAAAACTGGGGAGACCATCTTTAGGAGTTCTTACTGGATGAAACGCCCATAGTCCGCACACTTTACTTATCTTCCGTGCACTCAACATGTTCTCCTTGGCATGGCCGGCAAATGATATCAACAAGTCCATGAAATCGTATACAATCGAGGCATGTGCACCACTCGATAGACAGGAAGGCATGATCTCCAGAAAAGAATTCTTGGGAAAGCCTTGTTCCTCTTCTTTGGTAGCAAATTGAGCATAGGCTTTCCAGCCAATGATGCAGTTCCCAGGCAAGCGGCACCATAAAAATTTGAGCGCGCTCATCAGCGTATGAACATCAGTAGCTCGGATCACAGAATCATGATGGGCCTTAGCCACGGGCCTTCCATCATGAAACACGTCGTCCAAAAATCTCTTCAATTTCACGTCAAACTGCTGAGGGCGGAAAGGAAGAATTAGAAGGGCAGTCCGGGTTCCTAAATTTTGTTAGTTTGAAAAAATCCACCGAAAAACAAGAAACATCAGCCAAACGTACCGGCTGCTTTGATCTGGTGGGTGATGGAATGGATCAGGTCCTTGATCTCTTTTCTTTCGAAGGTCACATCTGAATAAGTGCCCAAATTACCCGTCTTGACTTCAGTCTGATTCTTATGGGCCTCTTTGTACTTTTCGTAGTCTTCAGGCGCGTAAGCAGAGCAGTAAACAAACGCATCCAATTGATCTGTCTCTCCACCCAGCGACTGTCTCACTTCAGATCGGGGCAGAGTCGGTAGCGAACTATCCGACCGACGAGGCATGTGAGAATAGATTGAATAAAATTAGCTGATCCTCTAACGAGAACGCATCAACACGGTACACAATAAATCTTGAAGAAGAGTGGGATCCTCACTACACGTAACATGTGGTGAAAAAAAAAGAGGCTGCGCCAATTCGCGTCTGCACTCGCGTTTTGGCCAGGCACCTCACAGCCTCGGATCTCGGTTTGGACCGAGGTCGTGGGACTGGGCGGAATTTCATAATTCCTGTCCACAAAAGCCCTCGAGCGTATACAGATGGCATATAAATAGCAGGGGCCTATCACTCAAGAAGCATGTATTGATATTGGTTACCATGGTTATCACTCAGAAGTCTAAGTTGAGCCATCATTGAGCAGGAACTCTAATGAAATTTCATGTTCTAGCCAAGTGTTAGTGATGGCACATATATGGAGGAAATGTAAGGCCGCATTATATAAGGGTGCATATTCAATAGGTACAATACCCATGACTGAGGCTTAGTTTGGATCTTGTTCCGGGGATATTTGTTTCGCTAATGCGGTACCTTTTTATCTGAAATGAAATCAAAAAAAAAAGCTAAACAAACAAAATACGCTAACAGACCACAGATCTACAATGGCTTGAGCTTGACCAGAGGCTGCTGGCCATGCATGCTATTATGCAGGCACGCACCACCGGCCAATTTGATCAATACCCAACAGGAACACCTTTCTTTCGCCAGAAATCACTTACCGCATGCCAAACACCATCGCCAGCATTTCTAATACCATTCATAGCGGTTCTGTGAGTCTCAAATATAACTTCGTGACCGCGAAGTTCCAGTTCTTCCTTAACACTCTCCTCAGCTGGGATCTCCAGGGCAACCTCGTTTGGAAGAAGTTGATGATGAATTCTCGGGAAAGCAATTGTCTCGAGCATTGTAAGATTGTAGTGATATGTTCTAATTATTGCTTGGAGAACGGCTGGAGTAATGTGGGATCCTCCAGCTGCACCAATCACCAGGTCTGGCTTACCTGTCAGTCTGTCGACCACCACCGTTGGTGAGCACGACGACAACGGACGTTTGTATGGCTCAATAAAATTGAAAATCGATGGTTCGAGTCCAAATGCATTGGGAGCAGTTGGAAGGGAGAAGTCGTCCATTTCGTCGTTCAAAATTATTCCTGTTGTAGGATCACAAACTTTGGATCCAAACAGAAGGTTGACAGTGGTGGTCATTCCAACCGCATTGCCAAACTTGTCTACCACACTGAAATGAGACGTTCCATGAGGATCATTCATCTGGTAAGCAGGATGGTAATCTCTCCATGACTTTAAAGTGTGATTGTCATCAATCTTTTGCTGTGTCTGTCTGGCCCATTCAGCGCTGCTGAATTTTGCATATCTATTATGGTGCTCAGCTATCTCCGTCTCATTTTCACAATACGGGGAAACATCACCAAGGTTGCTTCTCACAGTCCCCATCCATTTCATAGTCTCCACGAGTCTCTGCGTCTCATTAACCCCATAGTCAGACTGGGACTGGTCTTCATAATGGTTCATGATTTGGAGTCCAGCCATGAGCGATAATCCGGAGGATGCTCCATTGGATGTGAATACCCGATATTGGTCCCTGTTGAACGTTTCAATCTCCAAAGCTGGTTCCACTCTTGCTTGATATTTAGCAAAGTCGTCAGCCTCTAGAATTCCACCGCTCTGTCGGACTGTTGTCACCATACCCTCGACAAGAGGACCTTCTGAGTCGTAGAAGATATCAGAACTGCCGTTTCTTGCTATAGCTTCCAAAGTCTTGCTGTACGCCTCACGCTTGACATGGTCACCCTGGGTTACCAATCTTCCCTTTTCGTTAAAAGCCCAGGCCCAGTTTCTGGGGTGTTTGAGGATATAGTCTCTCTCGTTCCAAAGGGAAAACTCCAGAATGGGGTCCGCAATCCAACCCTCACGGGCGAGATCTGCAACTGGCATCACCAAGTCAGCCCATTCTAAATTTCCAGAGCCATGCCGGCTATAAAGTTCGAATAGTCCTTTCAACTCTCCCGGGGTGGCTACAGCCAAACCACCGACTTTGGCGTCGTCTTCGCGTCCTTTAAACATGTCCCTATGGGCCTTTGCCGGTGCCATCTCACGAGCATCAATGCTGATCGCTCCTGGTGTACCAAACTTTTTTGACGTTATGAAGCATCCTCCTCCAATACCAGACGACATTGAATTGATGGTTCCAATGCAAAGGGCCACTGTTACAGCAGCATCAGCTGCGAATCCACCGCGTTTTAGGATGTCAACCCCCATTTGTGAACACACCTTGACATCCGATGCAACGGTTCCGTTTTCCGCAATAACCAATTGTTCTAATGATGGGCTCCATGTGGGGCTACCGAGATCAGGTATGCGATACTCGGGAGGGTGCTTTTTGAACGAACGGCCATGTCCATAGCAGACAAGAGACAGAATTCCAAGTGTGAGCAATGCTGCTGGTATCCATTTCTTGGCATTGGAACGCTTGGCTCGCAACCTTGGAAAAGACCGCAGAAGCAACGGCGAACTCTCAGAGCTGAGCGTCATGAACAGTATTAAGTTCTTGTTATTCTAGAAGCAACTTAATGTCAATACCTGGCTAAGGCTCTGGGAGCAGACCGATGGTGCGATAAGGTAGTGTGAACCCCCATTTGTTATCGCAGGGCCCGATGCGGCAACTATGCAGCTGGAGCCAAGAAATCGTTATCTGGTTACAAATGGTGCACACTATAGCTAAAGATTTTCTAAAAGGGTATCGGTATTTTGTTCAGTTTACATGACTCATCGCTTCAACTCAAACAAAAAATTAGAATCTTTTCAATGAGAGAAATCCTCATTTCTCGTTCTGGTTCTGGCCTCCTCAATAATGCTATTCCAATCACTTCTCAGGATCACCACAAACTCCACCACGGTCAAAGCAACAACTCCTGCACTCATGGCAATCCACAGTCCAAGTACCTCCATCTTAAGAACGAATGCGAGAATGTAAGCCAATGGCAACGCAAAGAAATAGTAAGAACCGATGTTGAGAATTGAGCCAATACGTTGTTCTCCCTGTGCTCTGAGTATTCCTGCCATGGTTATGTTGACGGAGTCATAAGTTTGATTGATGAATAGCAATCTAAGTACAGTCGTGGTGACTTTGATGACTTCTTCGTCCTCCGTGAAAATTCGGATGATGGGCTTTTCTAGAATCAGAAGCACAACAGTGCTAAAGGAACCCACCACCAAGGAACCAAGCATCGCAAGATTCGTGGATCGAATACTGCTTGTTTTTGCACCAGCACCAATCAACTGCGCAATATGGGTCGTTATAGCACATGAGAGTGCAAAAGGGATTTGAAATACCAGAGAACCCACAGATGTACAAATAGACTGAGAAGCAAGTGCTACTGTTCCGAAGTAAGCAGATGCCAAAGTCATCACCTCGAAAGCCAGATATTCTGCTTCAGTCTGGATCACACCTGGAACAGCTAGTTTCAGCATTGGCCCAAAATCAGTGAAAAGAGCAGAGTATGAAAACCCACCCCAACACTTGTATCCGTCAATGACAAAAATATATGCCAGCAGAAGAAGAGCCATTAGCCAATAAGTAAGAGAAACAACGATTGGAGCACCAATGAAGCCCCAACCTGCTGGGAGAACCAAATAGTATGTCAGACTCAAACTAAATGGGGTTACGAACAATAACACATAGGTCGGGGCATCAAAGATCTTCTGGGCCTGCAAATATCTTTTTCCAGTCTCAAACAACATTAATCCCGGCGTTCCCCACGAGACAACTCTCAAGTAATCCTGGGCTAATTTCGAGAGCAGCGGATCAGGCTGCAAGCTGTTTAAAATGGGCTCTGCCCAATACCACACACCATAAAAGGGAAGCAACGCAATGAAAATTTGCATCGAGCATTTCTGCCATACCTCGCCAACTCGCAAATATTGTTGAGCTCCATAAGCCTGAGAGGCAAAAGTGTCCATAACAGTTACCATTCCTTGTATCACGCCAGTTCCTGTGATGTTATAGGTCATAATAGCCAGAGAAGCACCAGCCAGTTCAGTTGCACCTACATGGCCCAGAATGAACATTGGAGCGATCGACAGAAAGTACTGAAGAAAAAATGCTAACATGAGAGGAAGGGCGCCCTTTCCAACCATCTTGGCCTCCTCTAGAGGGGTGAGTTTTTCTAGTTCGTTCTCAACATTGGACTCATTATCACCACTAGCTGATGCTGTGCCGCTCTTCCGCAAATGTACCGGTTCGGTGGTATACTCTGCGATATGTACACCTTCATCAGCAAGCAACGGAGCGTGTTCCATTGTTCAAAATGTCAAAAAGAAACTCTAAAAGGAACTGAACAAAACTCCAGTAGTTGCAGGCATATATAGAGCTTTTGAAAAAGACTTTTGGATAGTGAAAATATCTCGATGTGAGCTGGGCGCATGCGCATCCAATGAGGCTTTCCGCATTGGGTAAAGGTAGCCGAGGCCGAGTGCAATGGAGTAATCGGCAAGATACGGTCCACATTTGGAGATAAAATAGAATTTCATCAAAAATGGGTTGTAATAGGCATTTTATTTGTCCTTTCGGTAATCAAATTGAACTAGGGGACCTTTTCCAACTGGTTGCTGAGCATTTACCGGTGTTTTCTCTGAAAGTCTTGGTCCCCACGTTCCAGGTGCGGCTCCAGCCAGTAATGGCTCTCCAGTAGCGTTCAAACGACGAACGGCACTCCAAATCATCTGAACGAGGCTCGCAACTACTATTATTCAATTTTCACTATATTTTTTGCCCTAAACTCAGTAAGCTTTCTCTTAACGTCTCGGCCTTCTTGCAATTTTTCAACCCCAGATTTAGCCTTTCCACTCTAGTTGAAATACTAGGTCGATGAGCTGAAAATCGAAGCGGTCTATACCTCTTCAATGCACCATTCAGGTTGACATTGGTAGCTTATAAACCAGTTTTCCACGTGTTTTCACAATGTCTGAACATGAATCAACAAAAAATCACGACCTTCAGTCAGTGTTCATAAAGACTGAGAAAGCCCGCACTGGAAGAGAAAACCAAGTGTACAGCCCAGAGGGGGCAAGGATAGTGGCTGGGTGTATTGCTCTGAGCGAGGATAAGCACAAAGTGATTATGATCACATCCTCAAAGCACACAAACAGATGGATTCTTCCAAAAGGAGGCGTTGAAAAGGACGAGATTACGGATTATTCCAAGGCTGCCGAGCGTGAAACTTGGGAGGAGGCTGGTGTGTTGGGAGTTGTCACGCGGGAACTAATGGTAGTTCACGACTTCAGATTTAAGGGTAAAAAGAAGGGATTGAACGTCGACACGATAATTGATGGTGAGAGTATTCCGAAGTCTGAGTTTCACTTTTATGAGATGACAGTTGAAGAACTTGCGACGAGTTGGCCAGAGGGCAATAATAGAAGTCGAAGATGGTGCACTTATTCGGAGGCCAAACACGAGCTAATCAAGGCCAGAAGATTGGAATTGCTGGATGCTTTGAATGATTCCAATATTATCAAGGATGTTCCTGTAATTGAGGCTGGAATCGAGGGTCATCAGATTGACGCACATGAGGCTGCTGATGAGTACTGAACCAATCGCTATACAGACAAATTCTATTCCCCACGAGAACTATTTTCTACAAATCCAAATCACATCATAGTATCTTGGTGGTTTTATTCATTCATCTACCAAAAAGACCAGACATCATGTTCTGCAGCGGATTCACGGCTTTCGCAACAACGCTGACTCCGAAGTAGATCTCGCCTATAGCGTTCACTTTTTTCTCCAGAGATTCGTCGAATAACGATCTGTACCTTCCAAACAGAATTTTGAAGTTGTCAGCATTTTCTGGACCGGCCCTTTGGGCAAATTGTACCAGCAATTGGAGAAAGTTTAGCATCTTGAAATTACTTTCTTCAAAAATAAACGTCTTCATTCCTCCACTCTCAACAAGTTCACCCCTGGAGGAGTACTCTTCAATCAACACGGCAAGCGATTTCGTTGCGAACTTGAAATTCTCCATCAGAAGGTAAGGAACAACTAGTCTGGGGGCTATGACAGGCACCAGTTCTGGTCCACCGTTGCGCAAAACCTGCAGATTCAGTTCAAGAAGCAGCTTCAAAGCTTCTTCATTCTGTGATGCCAATAAGCACTGTTCTGCCAGATTCATGTTCTCTTTCAACTCACTGTAGAACAACTTTTCACCAAGAACATAATTCAACTGTGAATCTCCCAATGCAGACCCTGTAGACTCGGCAGCCCATCTGGAAATCTCCTTGGTCAAACTGGGCAAGTTCGCGTCTGTATCTGGTATCAGGTTCAAGATTTCCACCACCTGTGGCAATTGGTCTTTTTTGACTTGGTCTTCTGATGGCGATTCTTTCTCGAATATCTCCAACAGATACAACAACAGATCCGCACTCTCGTCGTATTTTTGAGCCTCAATCAGCATTTTACAACTCTGGAACAGCAATTCTGTTGCATCTGCAAACTTTTTTCCAGCGACGTACCTGTTCACGTAGGTCCTCACACTCTGTTGCGCTTCATAGTGGGCACCGGCATCAACTCTGAAGGCAATGTTAGATAAAATCTAAATTGAACAACAACCAATGTATACATACTTTGCTTTGCACCTCTGCAAGTATAGCGCAAGTTTCTTATCATGTTGGGCACTCATATCTTCTTGCTACTATGGTCGATATGCATTTGAAGAGAGCTGTTCAGATCTCTTGAGATACTTTCCAAACCTTTTGTCGTGGGAGTCTCAGATTAGATATTAGGATAGTCACGACCTTAACTATTTACCCCAGATTTGAAATTTGAGCCAAAAGGAATTGGTTTTCAGTTCACAGTATTAATACATCAGACCCAATGTTGTCTTTATATTTGTCAGGAGTTTTTCTGTATTCCCCGAAACCTTTGTCCATCCCATACCATCACTACATGTTTTGATATTAAGCTTGTTTTGCCGTTCGTCGGCCACACAAACCACAAGCGGGAAACGTTTACGGGCAGGACTTCCAGAAGGCATCAAAAACGAGGTCTCCTCTTGAAATTTGCGTTTTTCGCAGTTCTCTTTCTCAAAATTGTTCATCCAGAAAGAGAGGTGGATCTTAGAGGTGCTGTCCATAAAAAGGAGTCTTAGGTTTGTTATCTCTGCTGAGTCCATGTCCTCATTGCAAAAGACTAGTGCCGCGTCGAATCGTTGCAACTCAATTGAAATGATATTTTGTCGTGCAGCAGTTATGACTCTCGCAATTAGTGATCCAATTGTTTGAGCCATTCGAGATCGTTTGTTGGTGAGAGCTTGCAGCATTCGAATCTGACTGTTCTGGAAGTATCTCTGATACACATCGACATTGAGAGTGTTGATAGGAAGAAGAGACAATAGAGAGGCATGAACTGAATTGCCTAAGATTGTCTTCTTTGAGATCACCGAGAGATATCTTATCTGCAATGGCTTTTGCTGCAAGTCATTCTCCCCGAAATCTTTCCAGTATCCTTTTGCCGTCTTTGTGTCCAGAACGAGCACCAATCTCTTTAGAGACGTCGGAATCGACGAAATGACTTTTGCCAGATCGGAGACTGAGGTCACTTCAATTGTTAGAGTAACCAACCCAGTCATAAGACTCAACGGTGGGACGCTCGGAGCGAAACTGGGAACACTGAACGGATTATATACCTTTCTGGCCAACTTTTCGTTTTCTTTTCTACAATACAGCATTGCCTGTATTGTTTCCACGACAGATGTTTGATTCTCCAAGAATGCCATGGTGGTATTGCACCTTCTCTGGGCTTCTTTGGTACCGTCATACTTAAGTCGGAGAGGCGTCATGGAATAAAAACCAATAATACATTTGCTGTATATTGAGCGGCAAGTGAGCAACATTGATAGACGATCTTTTGGCTCCAAAACGTACATGATTCTCGTCAGCAGTTCTGTTGGTAGTGACGCTATTCCATCTCTCTCTTCCTCTGTAACACTCGCTGTATGCAGACTCTTAAACCTCAGCACGTCAGCACTTCTACTAAACCTCCATAGATAATGGTACGCCAAAATGTCCCAAACGCTTTCCACCATGTGTATCTCACTTTGAGAATTTTCGAAGCTTCTGCACTTAAAGCCTAAACGCTGTCATTGCCTGCTTTGCGTGCGGCTCATGTTTATCTCATCTGCCATAGTCTATCGTGTCACTGAGCACCCAGCGTTAACTTAAGTCGGGCCCTTGTGATTGTCTTGTTTCTTTAGTTCAAATTTGGTCGATTTGATTCTTTTTGCTTTTCAAGGACAATGGTGATAGAAGTTTCACAGGAGATGATCTCGGTAGGCTCCACACCCAGTGAGCCTGTTAGTGAATCGATTCAGGTGATCAATGAGTTTAAAGAGTTCAACACCTCATTGATCAAGTACATGCGTGATAGCTATCTCTCACCGGCCAGTCCTGACAACGGATTGACCTACCACATTGTCTCCGTGTTTGGATCGCAATCCACTGGAAAATCCACTCTTCTGAACAACTTGTTTGGAACAAAGTTCGATGTCATGGACGAGGTATCTCGTCAGCAGACCACCAAGGGCATTTGGCTGGCACATGCCACACACGTTGCCTCAGCCGTTGAAGGCGGTAGCTCCTCTAATTCGACAAACATTTATGTGATGGATGTGGAAGGAACGGACGGAAGAGAGAGGGGCGAGGACCAAGACTTTGAGAGGAAATCCGCGCTGTTTGCCCTCTCCACATCAGAGGTCCTGCTTATCAATATTTGGGAATACCAGGTTGGTCTTTACCAGGGTGCTAATCTGGGTCTGTTGAGAACGGTATTCGAAGTCAATCTGGCCCTTTTCTCACAAGAAAGAACAAAATCATTGATTCTGTTTGTTATCAGAGATCACGTGGGAAACACTCCTCTGGAGAATCTTGCTGGCACTCTTACTGCTGATCTGGAAAAGATTTGGGACCAGCTTAGTAAACCTGCAGGTGCAGAGACTTTGAAGCTGAATGACTTTTTTGATTTGAAATTCGCAGCTTTGTCGCACAAAGTCTTGCAGCCAGAAGCCTTCCGGGAGGATGTAGCCAAACTTGGCGACAGGTTTACAGGTTCCGAGCTCTTTAAGCCCGAATATCATAGGGGTGTTCCTATTGATGGTTGGACTGTTTACTCAGAACAGATATGGGAACAAATTGAGACGAATAAAGATTTGGATCTGCCAACTCAAAGAATAGCCGCTGCCCGCCAGCGCTGTGATGAGATATCGTCCGAGTGTTATGCCTCGTTTCTAGCAGAGTTCAAGAGCATCGACCCTGTGGTGCTATCGGGAAAAGACCTTTCAGAAAAACTCAAGGCGATTAGGTCAACTGCTTTATCCTCTTACAACGTTAGTGCAGTGAGGTACCCAAATGTCGCATATCTAGAGAGACAGGCCTCACTGAAAGAGAAATTGGATCAGAACATCAAGGACATTTTGTCCTCCGAAATCCGGGGAGCATCCAAACTAGTATCTCAGAAATTTACCAATGACATTGAAGCAGCAAAGAAGTCAAGATCGTCCGAGCCATATGCTGATGTGGTACAATCACTCTTGCAAAGCGCTCTCTCAGAGTTTGAAACTGCTGCCGGTGTCTACTCAATTGTCGATGATGAGGATGTTCATATCGTGAGTTACAGCTCCGAGCTGACAGAACTAACTGCTGACCTTGGTAAGGCCGCTAGTGAGGCAGTTTTCAGACAGAGACAACAGGAGATTCTTAGTCGCACTTCAAAGAGTTTTCAGGCCAAGATGAAGAAGACCATATCGTCTCTTATCAGATCTCCTACCTCAAGTACCTGGGACTTGGTGATTGAGGCATTCGAAGACACCGCAAAATCCCTGTTAGCGCCCTACAGAACTGAAAGTGGTTACGACTTTGGTCTGGGGACCTCTGAAGAAACTACCAGCGGGCTCTATATGCAGATTCGCAAGCAATTCTGGATCAAATTTAGAGATTTGCTGCACATTCTTGTCACCGAAGACTCTGTTTCATGGATTTTGAGAAACAAGTTTGAGGATCTTTTCAGATTTGACAAAGAAGGAGTTCCAAGAATATGGCGCAATGCATCTCAGGTGGATGAAGAGTTCAAGAAAGCTAGAACAATTACTTTCTCTCTTCTTCCAGTGCTGGCAGACGCGGTATTATCAGATGGAACTGAGATCCACCCTGACGTGGATATCGCTCACGATGTAGAGGTCACCAACTCCGAAGAGAACCCTCACATCATATCACATTTGCTGGGCTCTGAGGAACAACAGAATGTGATGGACAGACTCAAAAAAGAGATCAATGCGATCTATGTGGAGACCAAAAGAGCCACCATCCAAAGTGCAGCCCACATCCCGTTCTACATCTACGTCGTCATCTTGGTTCTCGGATGGAACGAGTTCATGGCCGTTTTGCGCAACCCTCTTCTGTGCACTCTGATCATCTTGTCTGGTGGAGGGTTCTACGTGTGCTATCAGTTGCAGATGCTTGGACCAATTCTCAGTGTTGCTACTGCTATGTTCGAAGAGACCAAGGTGGTGATCAAGGCTAAGCTCAAGGAGCTGCTGCTGGAGCCAGAAGCGGCAGCTGTGCCTGCTCCGGAGATCATTGAGCTAGATGATTTGAGTGAACTGAAAAAGGACTAAACGAAAATGACCACAATGAATACTGCCAAACATGTGAATATGTTGATGTTTCAAATTAATACATAATGAGGATATTATGGAAGTTGTGATTGTAATCCCATGCCAAAATTTCATGCCAAAATCCAGGACGAAATGGTTTGGTAGCTTGTGTACACCATCAAAACAACTCCAAAAACTGCCACAGTACCAGAAAAGTACCAAGTCCTTGCAGAGAGATCATTCGCTTTCATATAAAGCAATGGTGGATATATGTAGATCAGTGGAACACATGTAAAGCTTCCAATGAGCGATACGAACTTGTCCAGATCATTGGAGCCAGTGTAACTTATCAAACACATGAGCATCACCACCATCAATCTGACGAGATTCTTAGTCCATTTGATTGCTGTGTCAGACTTACCAGAAAGGATTCCTTCCTGATTAATTAGATTAGAACCTGTTGGTAGTAGAAGCTTTTGTGGACTGCTGGTTGGATAGAGACCATTGCTGAAAGACGAAGCCTCAGACTCCCTTCGAATTTTTTTCTGCCATGTTTGTCTATGCTGAGAAAAAAAATAGTTCTCAATGATCTTAATGGCCGGGAAAAGTTGCAAAGGAGTCGAGAGTAGAATGGCAGCAGCGTAGAGGAACTGGACCACTTCTGTAGCCACACCCGGTTTGAAATTAAGCAAAATGACCGTTTTTACATCATCACCGTAACTCATATACGAAACAGTCGCAATTGATGTGAAAACAACTGTGACCACCACCATGACGAAAAAAAGCACTTTTTCAAAGTCCTGGGGACGTGCCATGGACTCTTTCACTGGTATAAGTAAGCCGATACCTTCGAACGCAAAGACAGCTGTGCCCACGAATAATGTCCAAGTTTCCGATTTGAACATCGAAATCTTGTTTGAAATGCCCTCTGCAGCCAGATGAAAAGAAGAGCAGTAGACAATATAAACCAGGCCAGCAAGAATAAACACATCTGCAATTAGAGCAGTTGCACTCAGCTTGGAGATCTGTCTGGTGAGACTCAACGGAACGAATATCACCAATTGCACCACAATAAAAAATTCAATAGTGAACCCTTGCTCTCCTTCGTGTTTGAACAGTGTATTTGCCAAAGATTGAAGATTTTCAGCGACAAATACTGTGTAAGCACTGGAGAAGCCCAGCTGCGACATCACCAGGGATGCCAGGATCGCCAGCTTGACGGCAGGTCCAAACAATTTCTCACCAAGTTCACCATACCCACGAACTCCAGTTGATGTAGTACATCCTACCAGTATGACAAAACAATAGTAAGAAACAAATGAAAAGATGAGCAACATCACATTGCAGAAGAGCAAGCCTCCATTGGAAAAGGACTTTGGCAGAAACACCACACCGGTTCCAATGAACGCTTTCAACAGCAAAAGAGTTGCTTTATGATTCGACACTTTCTTGCTGTTGGAGGTCTCGGTCTTTTGAGTGCGAGCTTTCGATCTCTTTTTGCGCAATTTGGCATTTGCAGAGAGCAATAGCTGTTGCTGTTGCAACTGCAGAGTGCCATTGGTGGAGCCAAAAGAACCGTAATTTGGAGTTCTTGACAAAGAAAAACGCGGTCTTCTCTCGCTAGAACCCGATACTTGCTCCTCGTCAACTGCAACGGCAATTTCCGAGTCATCGTCTTCGCCGTCTTCGGTTTCGACTTCGCTAGAGTTGGTCTCAGCATCACTGTCTTCTCCATTTTCTCTCAAATCTTCCCCGGCAAAATGGCCATACACTGCTAGAAACTCGATGAAGTTACGTGCAAGAAACCCTTCGGGTTTTTTGGTTTGGTTTAACCGTCTGTTGTAAGCTCTAGTACCGTCCTGTTCGGGATGTGCCTCCACATCCAACTGCGGTGCTTTGTGCAGCAAAAAACTCCGTCTAAACCCTCCAGGTACTTGCATATCAGTCACTGACATCCCTTCATCCCTGGCATCATCTGATGATAATTGTCCAACACTTGTGGACCGTTTCAGTGGACTCTGGTGTTCGCCTTCCTGACGTTCATGTCCAGCATACCAGTTGTAGATACCTCTAGTCATATCGCCTCCCTGCAGTCTGAGAGAGTCAAAATTTCTGTCAGTACCTACAGAATTGGCTGCACTTGGTGATTCGCCAACTAAATGCCTACCCACAGCCCTCACAACTTCAGGTTCTGGGTTCTCCACATCCATCACGGACGACTGGACTGAGACAGGGACACTCGGTGGTCTCACCTCTTGCGGGGCCGATACCGGCTGTGGATAGCGCGGAGTGGTAGATATGATGCTTGACAACATGCTCTGTCTTCTAGATTGGGGTCCGGAACTTTTTGCAGCCAAAGAGCTAGGTATGGCAAGATTGGCACCGTCGGCTCCAGGCGCAAACCCTCCAGCGATGGTTATCGGATTCGACGCAAGGACATCACTCGTAACACCGTCATCTCTTCTCAAATACGCAGACCGGGTTCCCACCGATCGTTTCAACATATGTTTGGCCGAGAAATCGCCATTCTGGAACGACTCCGAGACGTCGCCTGGAGCCGGGGTCCGTTCAGAGCCCAAACTTCCAATGTTCTTGGCAGTACTCATTGCTAATCGATATTAAAATGTTCCACGGCTACTTAACCAGCCCTCAAAAACAGTATCCCTATCAAAAACGCCAAATATTTCAACCGCAAGTGTATATCCGCCGAACCTCGCCTGTCACCACCACGCTTCAATGCGTCAAAAAGCCAAACTTTTCACCCGCGATGAGATGGCCATACAAACCCGCGGCTGGCACCAAGCCTCCGTTTTTGTGTTCAAAACGACGCCATCGGCCAGAAACGTGTTTTACGCAAGATTTGAGGCCAGGACGCCATCCACGGTGATCACTGTTAATAATGCTCAACAACATTTAGATTAAAACAACGGTCTTTGGGTATAAAGCAATATGCCTTCCAGTAAGTGAAATTTAGCGGAATTTTTGTACAGATTTGTCCAGTTTTGCTCGACGGGTTTATATTTGTATTTTATTTATCCGTTTCGATACTAATAGCCGGGTTTAGAGGATCTCTCCATCTCGTCTCTGTTGATGGACGAGGCCCCTCAAGAATGTGGGGCTGGGCCAACAGAACAAGAGGCGCAACGCCAGATAAATCAGTCTGGGGTTCAGCCAGTTAGTCAGTCGATATCGCCGCAATCGGCGCAATTTGGCTCGATATTGAATCCTTATTCCGGTACCGGCGCCGTTGTTGCTGGAGCCCCTGCCGTTTCGCTTCAGCCGCAGGCCTCTCCTGCTACGACGCCACATACTCCCTCTGCCACGCCCACCAGGGTGACTCTGGCTTCAATGATCAACCCGGAGGAGCCGGTGGATGATCGGACGAGGGCTTTGTCGCCGACCCCGGGCGCCGCGGCTGGAATTCCACCACCTGTCGTTGCTCCCAAGACTCAGAAGAGACAGCCAGCCGACCCCAACAAGCCCAAAAAACCCAGGAAGAGGAAGGCAGACGCAGAGCCCAAGGATCAGCTGCCTGCGGTGGCAAATACCATCATAGTGGACGGAAAACCGATCGCCATGAAGCCGGCTGAAGGGTCAAAGCCAGCTGCAGAAACCGCACCTGCCAAGAAAAGAGCCAAAAAGGAGCCTTCTGCTGCTGCTTCGAAAGCCAAAAAGGAAAAAAAGGATTCCTCGGTGTCTGCAGATGCCTCAGCAATCCCTACAGCCTCGATTTCAGCGCCCACCGTGCCTCCCAAACCACTGGTGCAGGCCGCACCAGCGTCCATCTTGGACATTGGAGATACAAATGCTTCGGATTCCAAGCAGACAGATCCTCCCATAATTGCCTTGCATATTCCTCTGCATTCTCCGGGCGTTCCACCGGGAAAATCTCAGAACATTCTGAATGTGATGCGGCTGTGTGAAGACAAGTATGGCTGGAAAAGGATGCATCCAAATGCAAAATTCGCACTGGAAGAGCAAGAAGACGAAGATCTGGACGAAGATGATGATGGTGATGACATGGAAGTTGATGAGGACGAAAATGGACAAAACGTCCAAAACAACGCAGCAAACGATACTGCTGCCCAGGCCACCAACCAGACCCCAGACGATCAGCCGGCACCAAAGCCCACCAGAGGCGGCAAGGGAAAGAGCAAAGTTGGAAAATACGATTTAAATGATCCTTTCATTGATGATGCTGAGTTGGCGTGGGAAGAACAGAGGGCAGCAACGAAGGACGGGTTCTTCGTTTATTACGGGCCGTTGATCGAAGAGGGTCAATATGCTCGCATTGAAAGAGCAGATGGAACAGTCAAACGCTCGCGGCCCGGTGCCGGTGGTCGTGCCGCCAAGGCGGTTGCAGCCAACTCGCGCTCCAAGGAAAATGCTCCTAAGAAAGCCCGTGGAAAAGCAGCCGCTTCAACAGCTAAGAAGCCCGCCGCAGTGGCTATTGCACCCAAGAACCCTGAGCCCAGTTCACAGACCCCCGAGCCTTCTGCCGTTGTTTCAGGCTCTATTCCCGTTTCTGATGCTGTTTCAGCAGAACCTGCGCCGTTGATTGCTCCTCTTGGTGACTTTTCACCTGCAATCACTAATGCTCCAGAGACCAAGCCCATGGCTAGCTGAATTTTACGTACTAACCGGTTGCCTTCTACTAGTTCGAATATCATCTATCGGCCTTTACTACCAAGCTGTACATTTAGACATTTCGATTAAAGCTTTCGTTATGTTTTCTTCGTGGCCCCGTTGATGTTGTCTATGGCCAACGTAAGTAGATCAATGTTGAACCCTTTGGAGATTCTCTCTTGGTTGGCCTCCTCCGATACTGAATTGTTATATTCCGCAACTTTAGCCGAGATCTTTTCCATAATTGCAACAAACCGATCATTGGGAAACTTTTCACGAAGAAATACGAGTAGATTGAGATACGACAACAGTGTCTGGACAGTCTGTACAGCGACAAGCACGTCAATATCTTTTTGATCCGTTGGGAGATCCTCCGTAGCGGTAGTCACCAATGCTTCAAGCTGGTCCTGACGATCAGCATTCAGACTGATGTAGGTATAAGACTCTCTCGGTGGAAGGGCAGGCGCCGTCGATTTGGACTCAAGAGAAGCAGCCTTCACTTTTTGAGTCAGACTGTCCACACTAACCGGTTTTGTTCTCAGCAGCAAGTCCTTCAAAAGCGAGATAAACGTGGGTTTCACTTGCTCGTACGGACAGGTCTCAAGCGAATTGTGGAGGTAATTCCAAGCAGTCTGCTCTGAGACCAGGGTCAACACCTTCGCAATCAGGGTCAGAATCATTTTGGCCTTCGACCGGAAGACCGAGGAGGTGCTCTCCGTGGTCAGCACCTGCAAGAAAGTGTTGATGAGGATCGGTTCCAACGCTCTCAAGTCCGCCTCGGCATCTCCATCCCACTCGTAAATAGCTCTCCAGCAAAGATGCAACAAAGCATCCTGAAAAGCAATTTTAGTACTACCTCTAATCACACCGGGAATTGCAAACCGTATGTACATCTTGATTGCGTCAGATGGGGAAATCGAGAGCTTTGCATCGGGATAAGAGTGCACCAGACTGTGAGTAAACATCAAGAAGACTCCAATAAAAGATGGATCAAATGAGTCTGGCTGTTTTCGCAGCCCTGTCTTGTTGTAGTTGTCAATGACGAGCGAGAATAGTGCGTCATTCTGTGCATCGAGTGAGGTGGTGTAATCGAGTGATTTGAACAACAGCCTGGTAGCATCCAGCTCCTTCAAAAACATTTTTTCAAGATCAAAATCAAGAGATAAGGCCAACATCACGAGTCTGTCAACAATCTCCAGAGAATCTTCCCTGATCGAGTAATCCAGTGATTGCATTTCGCCCAAGGCATCGTTAACAGTGGCCAGTGGCTTGGAGCCTTGTATCTTCTGAAAGTACGTCAAGGTCCACTCAGTAGGATACAAACTCACTGTCTGCTCTACCGCAACAGACAAGAAGAACCGCAACATCTTACGCTGAAGGTATTCCTCAGTTTCGCGCACTTTCACAAGTGCAAGTCTCTCTTCTTCGTCGTCTTGGGGCTCTGCCGGGGCTGGAGGAGGCAGGTAGTCTCTGATAAACGTATAGACTCGTCTGGCAAAAAACACCTGCCCCGCGTACAACTCGGCAGTGTCAAAGAAATTAATAAATGCGGATATCGCCATGCCCAGGAATCTTGAAGGATAATTGGTCTCGATGCGCCGCAACGAAGCAGTCATTAACTCCACCAGAAGGTGGTATTTCATCTTATATGCCCTGACAGGCATGGCCAATACAAATTCTCTTGTCTCATCGTCATAGTCGGCAAGCTCTTCGGCCGTAGGAACAGGATCTCTGTACAAAACCGCAAGCATCTCGCAACACCGAAGAAACACCTCTTTCGGATTTCCATTCTTGGCAAGTAGACCAAACACACTTATAACAAGCATTATTCCTTCGGATTCTATCAACCGATTCGTTAACCACCTCGAATTGGCGAACTCTAACAACATAGCCGGAAGATCCCAGCCAATCTCGTACGTGATCTGGGGGTACTTCACCAAGACCTCGTTGAGTGTTTGAAGCAAAGCAGTTTTCTCTTCTTCATCGTAACGTTCATCCGGATCAGCACCAAGATGAATATCCAGAAGTGTAGCATAAGACAGCCAGTCTTGAGTCTCAACTGCATCCACAGCTGCTTGCCGCAACACGTCGCAGACTTGAAGACCAGTCAGAGTGGCGGACGAATCGTCTACGTCGCTGGAAGTATCGTCCTCAAATTCAGGGATACCTGCATCGTCCGAAACTCCAATTTGGTCGTCGTGCAAAGACATTGAGTTTGAAGTATTTGCTTTAATCAACCAATTGGTTTGGATACGTTTTAGAAGCCAACGTCGCGGCTCTCCAGAACTTTCTGACATGGGACCAAGAGCTGCCATTCGATATCGGGCGAGCGATATGACAGGATTAGTCCGTGCACGAATTGCTATCAGTTGGAGTGTTTGGGGAAGAAACAAGCTGAGCTTCTGAGGAAGAGAATCACATCTTTTGACTTGATATTTTGAAACAATGGACT
Organism: Kuraishia capsulata CBS 1993; assembly: GCF_000576695.1. NCBI lineage: Eukaryota > Fungi > Ascomycota > Pichiomycetes > Pichiales > Pichiaceae > Kuraishia > Kuraishia capsulata. Next base: position 78,633 of record NW_019172952.1, read on the forward strand.
TGCCGGTTTCAGACTATGACGATGAGTCATCGTCGTCTTCTGAGTCCACTGGGAAGCTACAGGATCTGCGACTGGAAGAGCCAATGCCAGACCAAGATCTTGGGTCTGAGAGAGATTATGAAGATAGCATCAAAGAGCAGGAGGTCAAGACTAAGGTGACCATGGCTGCGTCAATGGTTCTTTCGAAACTACCCTCCAAAACAAACGATTTGGTGGCAAATTTGTCAAAACCAAAGAAAGATAAAGGTAAGTTACTGATATGCACTGTCTAAGCCCAAGCCCAAGCCCATACTAAACTATCAGTTACAATACGATTTCAGCCAATTGGCTCGGTTCCCCATATATCGCCAAAAGTATTCAAAATCTCATCATCGCAACCGTTCTCAACTCTTATTCGCTTCCTAGAGAAGCGGATACGGCAAAGGCAAACAGAAGATGCCAAAGTCAATGCCCTTACTGGAGGAACGCTGTTCTGCTATATCCACAATTCGATAGCGCCTTCCCCGGATGAAATGATAGGCAATTTATTCACGGTGAGTTGAGTTAAAATCAGAGCTTTTCGTTTAGCTTTCAGTTAACTAACCCCACAGAACTTCAATGTCAACAACGAACTCATGGTGTCTTACTGCAATACGGTGGCTTTTGGCTAATACTGAAGAGATATATGTTTCAGAAATAAAATACGGCAACCACTGTCTCGGTCCGTTGAGAAATATAAAAAAAAAAAGAACACCGTGGTGCCTGATGGCATACCTCATGATATCATTCCTTGGAATCCCAGAACCAGCCCTTGGAAGGGGTATCCGCTATTGCAGCAGAATCAGCTGCTTTGGAAGGGCCTAGTGACTTAGTAAACTCGGAGATGTTCTCCTTGCCTGCAGCATCAACAACCGTCTTCTTTTCCGAAACCTTCGAGGTTCCGTCTGCGAACCATTGCTGTGTTGTGGAAACTTTTTCAGTGGACCCATCAGGAAGTGAGCGAAACGAATACGAAGATGATGATCCAGTCACGTCACCGCGTGGAGAATTGGCCTCTGGGTCTTTGGCCCACAGTCCGCTACTCTTGGAGTTGTCGCTGGCCAAAACTCCGTCCCACTTCTTCTTCTCCTGCTCTTGATATTGGGCCCATTCGCGCTTCTTGCGATTCCAACGCTCCCGTCTTTGCTCCTTCATGTTCTCCTTCATGGCGCCTTTCCAGTCGAGATAATCGGTCACCTGTGGGAAGAACTTTCCCTCCTTCAAGCCTTGCTCAACATCTTCTTTGGTTAAAATGCCTTTGGCGTCTGCAGGAATTATTCCACGTGGAAACAAACATCTCCAGTATCCTCTCTCGTCCCACCCGGACAGTCCTTGCTTTTCAAGGCAACTGCGATACAACTCTGGCGAGGGGGTTGGATAAGCCCACATGCCGTATTCGTTCGACTTCTGGAATCCTCCGCGACGACGACGGCCCCAGAAGAAAGGCGACTTGTCTATAATTGGCTCTGAGTCGTCGAAAAGCCTTTCAAACGCACCTAAGTGAGAAGATATAAACTTATCGAGATCAGTAGTGACACTAGCAGTGGTGTTTTGCTCTAGGGAACCCGCATTGGAGCTCGGTTTTTCCCACAGACTGCCCACGTCGTTAGCCTGATTTCTAGCCTTGTCCCAGAGCTCCATTGACCGGTAAGCGAGATCAGACGCCAAAGTGTTGGTCGAACTCACCAGTTCCTTGAAGGAGTCTTCCGCCTTCTTCAGCGTCTTCTCAAATTCCTGCTGATTCTCGTCGATTTCAGAGTCTTTCGCCGGTTTGTTGTTTCCCGATCCAAAAACCATCTCAATTGATAAAAGAAGCTTGTTTGAAAAACAGCTGGGAAAAGAAGAAAGTTAAAGGATGATTTGCCTCTCCAGGTTTGGCATTAAAGACGCCACTCTAGTCACGTGATTTGGATTATTCTAGGCAAAGCCTACTTACATGGTATATCAATTCTACTCCAAAATTGTGGTATTCTCGTCAAAAAAAAACAAATATTCTAAGCACTATGTAGATTCACCCTAAAAGTCGTAGTCGTCACTTGCATCCTCGCGGAAGAACCACCCAAATAACACAATGCTGGTGTAAATGATGAGTCCTCCCACCTCGCACAGGAAGAAACTCCACAATGGGATCAGTGCCACGTGGTAGAACACAAGCGGCAGAGCAAGTCCACTCAGTACCATAAAGCCAGTTGTGTATTGCGCAAACTCGGCGACCGAGTTTGTTTGCGGCGAATCCGACATGAAGTCTGCCTCATATTGCGACTTGAAGGACGATGCGAGCGCATTCGGTATTGGAGCAATCAGAAATATCAGAACTGTATGGCTGCATTAGTATCCAAATCAATATATCATAATGAAGACCTGGCTATAATTTAATCTCTGCAGAACAGCATTCAAAGTGAAAACACATACTGTCGAATAGTGGCAGCCAGTTGTCAAACAGGGCGCATGAAAGTACCGTGAAAAGAAATCCAGTGGCCAACAAGATCGACAAAGATATAATCTTTGTGAGAGGATTGGCTTTCATCGCGAATGCAAATTGGTTGTGGAATTGAAGTCCAGTTTCAAACACTGAGACGGCAGAAGATCAGATACGTGGTGTATATATTTGTGTACTTATCAATTATTTGCCGCACACATTTTTGTGCCTGGCTACGCTTTGAGCTACCCTCAATAGCCCACAAAAGGGGATCTCTACAACGGCCCGATTACTGGTATTACATTTTTGATTTCAGTGAATTCAGCTACTCTATTAGGGAGGATAATAGTCAATCTTAGACCCCAAAACCGTGCATCTTAAACGCTGGAAGTTATTCGGAATGTTCCCCTCAATTTTTCACCACACCCTCTCCACCATCAATACCTACACGCTACTTGCTCGTTCAGATCCGATGTTGTATATTTTTATGTACACAATAACACAAAAGACAAAGGCTCAATATGTACAGCAGACAAAAAGACGATTACCCTCTCTGGAGGTTGATGAATGGCAAAAACCTAACAGCTCTAATTCTTTGGCTCCTCGGAAGATGAAGAGTTGTCCTGGGCAGCCTGGTCCTTGTAGAACTTCTCGAACAGGGACAAAGAGGCCTTCTGCAACTCCTCGGTCTTCTCCTTGATCAGAGCAGCGTCGACAGCGTCGCCGGCGTTCACCTTGACAATGATCTCTCTAACCTCGGTAATCAACTTAAGGACTGGCTCGGAGTCGGCAGCATTGATCTTGTCCTTGAAGTCCTCAAGAGACTTCTCGGTGTCGTTACAAAGCTGGTCGGCTCTGTTGGAGCTCTCAATGGCCTCCTTTCTAACCTTGTCCTCCTCAGCAAATTTCTCAGCATCGCTGATCATCTTCTCGATCTCAGTCTCGGAAAGACCAGATGAACCGGCAACGGTGATAGAGTTATCCTTTCCAGAAGCCTTGTCCTTGGCAGAAACGTTGATGATTCCGTCAGCGTCAATGTCGAAAGTGACCTCGATTTGAGGAACACCCTTTGGAGCAGGTGGGATACCAGCCAGAGTAAAGTTTCCGATCAACTTGTTGTCACGGACAAGTTCTCTCTCACCCTGGAAGACTCTGATCTCGACCGAGGTCTGGCCAGAGGCAGCAGTGGAGAACACCTGCGATTTCTTGGTTGGAATGGTGGTGTTTCTTGGGATCAATCTGGTGAAAACTCCACCAAGAGTCTCGATACCGAGAGACAATGGAGTCACGTCAAGCAACAAAACGTCCTTGACCTCACCGGAAAGAACGGCACCTTGGATGGCAGCACCAATGGCAACAGCCTCATCTGGGTTAACGGCCTTGGATGGCTCCTTTCCGAAAAGGGCCTTGACGGTCTCGACAACCTTTGGCATTCTGGTCATACCACCAACGAGGATAACCTCAGAGATGTCAGAGGTGGACAGACTGGCGTCCTTAAGAGCCTTCTTGACTGGCTCAACGGTCTTCTTGATGAGTGGCTCAACAAGAGACTCGAACTGAGCTCTGGTGAACTTCATGTTGATGTGCTTTGGACCAGAGGCATCGGCAGTAATGAAAGGAAGGTTAATCTCAGTGGCCAGAGTAGACGAAAGCTCGATCTTGGCCTTCTCAGAAGCCTCTCTGATTCTCTGGATGGCCATCCTGTCACCATCCAGGTTGATTCCAGACTCCTTGTGGAAAGCCTCGGTAATGTGTCTCACCAAGGTGATGTCGAAGTCCTCACCACCAAGGTGGGTGTCACCGTTAGTGGACTTGACCTCGAAGACTCCTCCGTCAATGTCGAGGATGGAGATATCGAAGGTACCTCCACCGAGGTCAAAAACGGCCACAACACTGGCGTCAGCCTTCTCAAGACCGTAGGCAAGAGCGGCGGCGGTTGGCTCGTTGACAACACGTGCAACGTTCATACCGACAATAGCACCGGCATCCTTGGTGGCCTGACGTTGCGAGTCGTTGAAGTAAGCGGGCACAGTCACCACGGCGTTCTTGATTGGCTTACCGGTGTAGGCCTCGGCAGTCTCCTTCATCTTGTTCAAAACGAAACCTCCGATTTGCGAGGGCGAGTATCTCTCGCCACGGGCCTCGAGCCAGGCATCTCCGTTGGTGTGCTTGACAATCTTGTAAGGCACCTGCTTGATGTCACGCTGGACCTCGGCATCCTCAAAACGTCTACCGATCAATCTCTTAGTGGCGAACAGGGTGTTTTCGGGGTTGACAACGGCCTGACGCTTGGCTGGAATACCAACGAGTCTCTCACCATCCTTGGTGAAAGCGACGACGGAAGGTGTGGTTCTGGAACCTTCGGCGTTCTCGATGATCTTGGGCGTCTTACCCTCCATGATGGCAACAGCCGAGTTAGTGGTACCAAGATCGATACCGATGACTTGGCCGGTCACCTTCGAAGAGTTGAAACGCACATGGGCCGAACGGCGGGCGGACTGGAAGAGATGGTTAGTGGCGGAACGGACGGACAAGAGAGTTCTAGCTTCAGCGGCTGAAGCCGGGCCTCCCACTCGAGATATGCAACTTACTGTTCTCAAGTTTCTTGCTACTGCAGAAAGCATTGTTGGGATTTTGTTGTGAGCTAAAAGAAAAAGAGTAATAGAGTTGCCTTCTGGCCAAAAGAGCAAGAAAAACGAGGGAAAACGTCGAATGCACTGGAAAATTTCAATTTGGTCAAGGCACGACTCCAGGTCATTGTGACATTTGTCGAGAAGCTGGAATTTAGAGGGGTGTGCGGCGGGAGAATATAGCAAAATATGTAAAATGGATAAATATGAATTTACTTGCCAATATCGGAGGATGCAGTTCATTAGCGGAAAAGTGACTTTTCACAAGTGACTAGACCATTTCCTCCTCCTGTGATCAGCCTGTCTGGCTGTGACGCCGTTGTCGGCATTCGCAAAGCTTCGCCAGTGCACGCCGGAATCCAGTTACCCGCCAAAATAAATAAACTCAAAGCCGCACGACCCTTGGTCTCTTAGTGTCTTGAAGGGCTGTCTCCTGTCGGAATAGTGGGCACATCCAGATTGAAAAGTTCTTGGTGGCATGCTTCCGTGGATAGAAGAGTGGCTCAAGACTCATAAAACATCCAAGTTTGCGTACCAAAGCAGGTATTTTATATTCATACACCGAAAAAAACGACCACCAACAGCATTTTGATGCGGCTGTAACAGTAGAAAAGTCGAGGTTGGTTTGTGCACGAGATTCATAACTTTCACAAAACTCCCAAAATTTTTGAAAAAATAGATAATTGTCTAGGCGAATTTGAATACGCATGCCAATCACACAAGACATTAATACAAATTAAATTTTTTTTGGAATGATATTAGACAAATAGAGGTTCCAAAACCCTGAATTCATTCAAACTCAATTAAATTCTCTTTCCCATCTCCCTTTCAATAATCAAAATCAACTTCAACGTTCACAGTGAGCCCCGCCGCAGCTATCACGCAAGTGTGGCGCATATGCGTGGAGGGGCCAGAAGATAAGCGACAAATAAACCTGAAAAGTTGCCCGCTTTTCGTTGTTTTATCTTTCTGAATCTTTTTGTTTGGTGGATCAAGTTCCTAAAAGGTTATCGGGTTTTAATGATTGTTCCAATATTAGACCTTTCGCAGGCTTTCGACAAAGAGGCTCGATCAGAGTTGATTCTGCAGCTCCGGGATGCCCTACTCTCCGTTGGTTTTTTCTACGTGACAAATGTTCCCATTGATGACCATCCAGGGCTGCTACAGAGTCTGACTTCGCAAGCCACTGAGTTTTTTGCGCTGCCATCGGAATCCAAGTCGCGGCTTTCCATGGCCAATTCACCCCACTTTCTGGGGTATTCTGGTTTTGCCAGTGAGATAACTGCCAATGCCAGAGATCTCCGTGAACATATCGAACTTGCAACGGAGCTCCCTGCACCACCGAAGTCGACTTTGACCAAAGAAGACGAAGTTTGGCGTAATTTGGAAGGTCCTAACCAGTGGCCTGAGCCTGAGCAGATACCTCAGTTTAGACCTGTGGTAGAACGCTATATCTCAGAAACCTCGAAATTTGCACGGTGGTTTATTAGTCTTGTTGCAGAGGCTCTTTCGCTTGATCCTAGCGCTTTTGATGCATTTTTCAAGCCCAATCAGCAGTGCAAAATGAAACTCGTCAAGTATCCAGAGTCCGGGGCTCATCCCGATGGAGTCCACGGCTGTGGGGCTCACCGCGACTCGAATTTCTTGACATATTTGTACCAGGCAACTCCTCATGTATCGCTTCAAATCCAAGATCGACTCAACTCGGGTGCCTGGGTGGATGTTCCGCCTATTCCAGACACGCTGGTCGTTGCAGTTGGTCAAACGTTGGAGTATATCACCAAGGGTGTGTGTACGGCCACGGTCCACAGGGTTTTGGCTCCAGAACCGGGAATTGGCGACAGGCTCTCTGTTCCATTTTTCCAGACAATTGATGCGGCATGCGTAGCTTCTAGCCTCGAAATACCCGAAGAACTGTTGCGACTACGTGATGCTCGGACTGAGCGTGGAGAAAAGATCGGGTTTCAATTTGCGGCCGACGGTTCGAAACCTGTCGGATGGACAGTGCTACTGAACAGGATCAAATCGCACCGTGATGTGGCCCAGCGCTGGTATCCGGAATTACTGGCATATGTTTTAGCACAGGTTTGAAAATACGATTACGGATATTGGCATGATGCGGCTTTTCCCAAAGAGGCAACTTGGCCGAAGATTGTGGGGAACGGCGGAATAGCACATTTATGGACTGACTTCATAACGGGGGGCTTCCGTGATTGGATATGAGGTAAGATCAACCTTAATATACAGAAGGATGGCGCTATAACAAAATTTAAAACTTGAAGTGGTCATGTTTTAGGCTATTTTGGGCTTTTTTGATGGTGGCTCTGACGATTGCCTGCTGAACCAGAATGGTGGAAGAACAGGCGATCTACAACACCATGACAAAAAACATGAGAATAAGTACATGAAATCGAACATATCCTCTCTTCCAAGTTCTCGTACGTTTTCAGATATTCAAAACCGGCCAGAACCATCGTCCGATCGTCTGGTTCTTGCATAGTCACGTGATAGCTCGTTTTTTAAAGCCTCACTATAAATTCAAACCTATTTCCCTCGGTCCATATCACTGAAAATTTGTAGAGCACCTTTCGAGGCTCTTTTTTTTATATTTGAATACTCACAACAATGACATCAGTTGCTGTTTCTACGCCTCACAAGGCAGAGGATTTCAAATTTGTCAATGACGTGGCGGAGGGTTTGGAAGTCAGCAGTGTGGGCCAAATCAAGACCTCTAAGGTGGACCCTGAAGTCTTCTTGGAAGCCCAGAAAAAGGTTTACGGGATAACACACGGTGACTGGAGAGACGACTTTGTACGGGATGGTTATGCTATTGTGCGTGGTGCAATTCCTCTGGATCGTGCTCTTGGTTACCGCAAGCGCATGCTTGACTACATCCAGTCTTTTGACAATCCAGAGTTAGATCTAAACGACAGATCTACCTGGGTCGCCAAAAATCTCCCAGCTCACAATAAAAACAACATCTACTTCAGCTATTGTTGTGCTCACGAAGATTTCATGTGGGATGTGCGACTAGAACCGGGTGTTATCGCTGCTTTCAGCACGCTGTGGGGCACGGACGAACTGTTGGTTTCTTTCGATGGTTTCAATGTTTCGTTTCCAGGACGCCCAGACCGTGACCCAGCTCCAGGATGGCCTCATGTGGACCAATCACCTTTCAAGAAGGGACTTCATTGTGCTCAGGGAATTGTCAACCTGAGTAATGCTGACGGGCCTGAAGACGGTAGTTTGACTGTTGTCAAGGGATCGCACAAATTGGTTCCAGAATTTTTTGAGAATCTTGACAGGGAATCCTGGGAACAGAGAGACTTCTATTCGTTCTCGGAAGAACAATACAAAGATTTTCTGGCCAAGGGCTGTGAGGTGATAAAGTTGGATGTTGCGCCTGGTGATTTGATATTGTGGGATTCGCGCACCATTCATTGGGGCCAAGAACCTAGTCCCAAATCGAACGTGATTCGTACTGTGATTTATGCATCATACACTCCTAGCCGTTTTGCTACAGAAGATACCATCCAAATGAAGGCCGAATTGTTTAGAAGGTGGTGTGGATCTACTCATTGGGCCCACGATAACCTGAGGCCAAGACTAGAGATTCCGCTACTTCCAGATGGGTCGAAAGACCCAAGAAGTCGTACTGAGCCAAAGAACAAACCAGAACTCACGGATAAGCTTCTTAGGCTTGCAGGTGTCTTGCCATATGATAAGTTGACTTGAATATATGCTGAGAAATGTGAGATATGACCCCGTGAACAGATTTATAGAGCTTTAATGAAACCAGCTAAACAAATTAAAATAGCCATTTGCTCAGATTGATGCACGATGACTGTTATCGTAAGCACCATCTCATAGAGACCTGAATCAAAATTTAGCCATAATGTAGTTGATTATAATTATTTAGAAATTTTGTGGGTATCATCGGGTGAGTGCCAGTTCTCTTTTTTGACAAAACCTGAACGTATCACAACAAGTACATTGTTGTTGCACCTGACCATGAATATGTGTTTTTTCAATCGATCTTGCTTTCAAAAGCCAAAAAAAACTAATGCTGTCATTATTATCAGTCACCAAGAATCAACTTTAAGGTAAATCTTCAAAGCAGTATATTGAGGTTTAGATGTATGCTGGAAGGAATTTTTCGTTCTGGTCACTCAGTGCTCTTCAAGCAAAGGACCCTGAAATAGACAGTTCAAACCATACTACGATATCCACGACCTCAACTGAGCTACACCACATAGTTTAATAAAATAATTTACAACTGCAACAATATCAGACCACCAAGTCAAAGTGTGGCGGTTAGAAGCCACGCTCACGCCCAAAAGCTGGGGTGTAGCCGTTAGGAGAACAATAGCCATTATAGACGTTTGCTCGTGGGTTAGCAACGATAATCATATGACAGAGACATCTTTATTCACATATATATGCATAACAGAAAATACACTCAACTCAAGGGTCCCTCTAAGCTAACTTCAGTCGCTATATGCACCCAATTTTTCAACCTCTCCACACTGTGGCGTTTTGTGGCCGATGCCCATCGATTGGAGTGATCAAGAGCCTAATTTGGGATACATTCCAGTATTCCCCCTAGTCTTGCATAATTATATATATATATATCTCTGGAAATTTTGGTTTACGAATTTTCATATTGTGATCTTTCTATTGTAATCGGTATTTTCTATTTAGCTCAAAGAAAAAACGGCGTGGTGGTAAGAGAGAATCGGTGGAATGCACAGAAAGATAAAATTTTTCTCCGATTAGCGCATTAGTAACTATTTCTCCAACGCTTTCATTCAGTTTCTCCTCGCTTTTTTCCCCCTTTCTTGGATCGCTTTCTTCAAACAAACTCTCAACGATGCCATCCAAAGACACAGTTCAACCTGCCGTCCCTATTCTGAACCTCGCGCTAGCTGCTGACCCGGCCACCAGACCCCAGCTTATCAAGGACCTAAAACATTCGCTCCTCAATGTTGGGTTCTTCTACGTTTCCAATGTTCCAATCGAAGGCTACTCTCAGATTCTGGAAGATGTTAAGGCCGAGACCCATCATTTCTTTGACGATTTGTCAATGGAGGATAAACTCGCCATAGAGATGGTCAACTCGCCTCACTTCCTCGGTTATAACAGCTTTGGTAATGAGATTACCTCCGATAAAGTCGATTTGCGTGAGCAAGTTGACCTGGCAACTGAGTTACCAGCTCCTCCAAAATCAACTTTGACTGATTTTGAAGAAGTTTGGCGTAATATGGAGGGACCCAATCAATGGCCTAACTCGAGAGTTCTTCCAAAGTTCAGACCAGTGATAGAAGGCTACATCGATAAGATGAGTCTTTTCGCCAGATGGTTCATCGAATTGATTGAAGAAGCATTAGATGTTCCCAAGGGAACTTTCGATCGTTTTTTCAAGCGTCAGGCCCAGGCCAAACTGAAGTTGATCAGATACCCAGAGTTGGAGCGGGCCGCTGAGATTCCTGGTTTACCTACGGAGGCTGCAAAAGCTGTTCCAGTGGATCTACAACAGGGAGTTGGTCCCCACCGTGATCAGAGTTTCATCACTTACATCTACCAAGCAACTCCACACGTGTCGCTTCAAATTCAGGATCAGTTCAGTTCTGGTAAATGGATAGACGTCCCTCCCATCCCAGATACTTTGGTGGTTGCGGTTGGACAGACTCTCGAATATATCACTAAGGAGGTATGTACAGCAACAATTCATCGCGTGGTGACCCCAGAACCTGGTCTCGGTGATAGGCTCTCGATTCCATTCTTCTACAACATCGACAACGAGAGTATTAAGGCACAGTTGGCTCTACCATCTTCGCTGTTGGATTTGAGAGACGAGCGCAACAAAGCACGCAGGGGTGAGTCCATTGGATTCCAGTTCCTAACTGCTGCTGACGATGCGGTGGAGAACCAGAAACCCATTGGCTGGACGAATTTCCTGAACAGGATTAAGTCCCACAGAGACGTCTCGCAAAGATGGTACCCTCAGATGCTCGAATATGTCTTAGAGCAGATGTCGACTTGAACGGGGCTTATGTCATTGCATAGGAGCCGAGTTATGTTATCTGTCAGCGAAATTCTGCATTCTCTGCTTGAAGCTTTTTGAGCCGCACGCACCACTTGCATGTTACTTGCATGACCCTGAGTCCAGCAAAAATCTTGGTTACAATAACATTCCTATGGACAAACAAAATATCGTAAGAATCGTAAAACTTTCGAATTATTGCATATGTCTTGTTGAAAAGCGGCCCATATCAGTTTAAGATACAATCGTCAGACAAGACTTATTTAGGGATGCTAGTTCTCGTCACTAGCTGCTCAACTATTCAATTCTTCTTCATCTTCCATCTCCTCAAATTTAGTTTCACAAATTTTGTCGTAGTCGGCTTGTTTCTTTAATCCGAAACAACCATCAATGACAGAAATGAGTCGATCATTTGAACCGCAGCCAGCGATGTCAACTCTGTGTTGGTATCGAATGGAGGTGATACCTCAACCACATCAGCACCCACCAGGTGAATACCCTCCAGAGCATCCAGGACCGTTACCAATTCACGAGTAGTCCATCCACCAACCTCGGCAGTTCCAGTTCCTGGAGCATACGCCGGGTCTAACACGTCTATATCTAGCGTTATATAGACCGGGTTGGTTCCAACACGTTCTTTAATGCGAGCAGCAATTCCAAGAGGTCCAAGATAGTCCATGTCCCGAGCAGTGATCATTGTGAAACCACAATCCTCGTCATGCTGAGGGTCCGTTTCTGCAATGTAAGGCGCTCTAATTCCCGCGTGCATGCTTGAGGATTTGTTTACGTAACCAGCCTCAGCAGCGTAATGGAGGAATGTTCCGTGATTAACACCAGCATAATGAGATACCGCCCCTCCTAAAACTTTCGGATCCCACGTATCGATGTGCGAGTCAAAGTGAACGACACTCAGCGGACCGTACGTCTCGTATGCTGAACGCAAAGCCATCAGAGTAATAGTGTGATCGCCACCAAGCGATACCACTCTAGGCTTTGTGTGGTGAGTAGAATTGGAAGCAGAATGTGAGTGAAGAGCCCTTTGGCCACGGTACAGCTGATTCAATGCGACTCTGTTGTCGAACGGGGTCATAGGGACGTCTCCACAATCAACTATCTGTAATCCAGAACTCCATGGATCGGTACGGCGGAGTTTGGAACGCTTACTGGAGCCTCTAACTGGAGTCAAACCAGAACCAGATCTTCTAGAAGCCTGACGGAGTCCGTTAGGTCCAAATCTTGCACCTGGTCTGTAGGATGTTCCAGTGTCAAATGGGGCCCCCAGAAACGCAATGTCAAACTTCAAGGATTCGTAGTTTTCCGGATTAAAACAGTCCACAGCGGGAAAATGTCCGTATGTAACCAGTCCTCCAATCAGGGACATGTGGTTCAAATCGCTGGTATCATCGTCTGCTGGAAACTTCACGCTCTGTCCAGTCAGGGCCTTGGATGATGCCTTGTAGAAGCTGGAATGATGGGCTCCCCAACGCTCAATTTCATCCTCCTCAACAGGCAGTGATAATTGGCCTTCACGAACCATCTCGCGTTTTGTCTCCAAAACCTCTGGAGTGTTCACTAACGGGCCATAAACGGCGTCCATAAACGAGCCCTCGAACATGGCATGGTCCTGGACAGCAATAACTGCCTCTGCAGTTTCCAGAAAACCGCCCAGCACTACGGGAGCAAACAAAAGGGTAGATTTTAGGTTCATGGTGAGAAAATAGAATGGCCCGAGGATATCTCTCAATTTGGAGTAACAAGAAGAGCAACTTAACTTCAAGTCGTGAGATATTTCAGCCTTCTTATCGAACTATCCGGCTGTCCCAATCGGGCAACTCCATCACGGGCGGATATCTGCCCTTTTGGGCCGAAATGGAAAAGTCGAGAGCATTTACGGCGAGAGTGCGGCTGAATTAAAAAAGAACAGCGATAATTTATGAACTTTTGACGTCTGCATAATTTAGATAAACAACAGGAAGCCAAACAGACTGGCAAGTGGGAAGTAGCTGATATCCAGAGCTGGGGCGAGTGCGGACGATGAAGATGACGAGGAGGAGGAAGAAGTCGAAGAGCCGGTGGAAGTAGCCATGTCCATGGCAGAAGAAGCCGTTGAACCCATGTCCATATCCATAGCAGATGTTGATGAGGAGCCCATGTCCATTCCACTCATGTCCATGCCACTCATAGCCATTGTACTGTAAGGGTCTGCAGTTCCAGTCGCAGAAACAGTGCCCTCGTAATACTCGTCCAAAAGCGTAAAGTCGGTCACATTTTTGATATCCCCATTGGGAAAATCATCCACATAAACGATCTCAACAGTGTTGTTAGAACACTGATTCTTGAAGACAGGACCTTCCTTGGAGATGGTCACATCAACACAGTTGTAGGTCCAGCTGTACTCGTCTTCTGAATCACCTGATCCAACAAGAGCAACCTGGATGGTTCCATTTGTGCCAGTCTTGGCATCGAGGTCAAGGGAGGGAATGCAGAAGTTGCCCGGCTTGTGAAGATGGAAAGGATCATACACAGCATTGGCATCAACGAAATCTGCCGTTGTCAGACAATCATTGCCCTCGCAAAAGTAGATTCCTCCAATCACAAAATTGTGATGAGAATAAATCTGGATTGGTGACCCATTGGGGTTCCACTCAAACCTGGGCTGTCTGATGAAGTTGGACCCTCCGCATGGACCCTCCGATTGCGTGGGGAAGTTGGTGGAGTTACGTTCACCAGGAAATGGGATACGGAAATGAGCATATGCCGTAGCAGCAAAAAGAAGTGGAAGAAACTTAGAGGCAATCATCGACAGGGATATTAATTGGAGTTTTTCGAAAAAAGATTCTAACGCTTTCACCAAATTTTTCAGTCGAAGACTGTCCATATGTACGCGAGTGCGTTAGAACGAGCAAATTTACCACCACCGAAGAAATTGCTCGTTTTGTGGGGTCTTACGCTTTCGTGGGATCTTATTTCCTTGTTGAGAGATATTAGGCCGAAAAAAGCTTAGTTTTGAGGAGTTTTACTGGTAGAGAAGATATTTGTGGACTTCCTACTATTCTTGAGACTGATTGTTCACATAGCGTATGGCATTTGGCACCGGGCAAGAAATTAATGAGGTAAACAGAATGCGGGTCATATATGGACCTGGAAGATATACTTGATAATTTATCATAGTCCAAAATATGTGATTTTATTGAGCATGACTTAAAATCACATATATTAAACGAGAGTGTGTTTTAGATGCTTAAGGACCCCAGCAGCTGCATTGTTATTGTTTGAGATGCGCATATAATAAAGAAGCGAATCACGAATTCACGGCAGCGGCATATAGAGACCGGTATCAGTTGCTTTAGCTAGTTTCCCACTCAAACCCTACTCATTGACCCGACTTAACACCATCTCTCCATGCTATAACACAGTGCTATTGTTCATCGGTTAAGCCGCACAGAGAGTGGTACAAGGCCCTCGGCGGTTAGAGTAACCCCATGGAGATCCAAGATAAATCCGACAGCATGCACACAACCGGGTAGTTAATTCCAACCTCACAGTCAAGAAACAATTTTCAACCCAAATACGGGCTAAATCGTGGACTGGATGCCAAAAAATATGCAAAAATATTCAAGTAGATGCTTTCCCCATCCAATTCGATAACTAACCGCCCAAACCCTCTGCTGTCCCAATGCGGTAGCCGCGCGCGCAGATTGCGCCAGAGTAACTCCCCGCGATTACGCTCAAAGCTTCTCGAGCTATTAGTACTCTTGTGAAGTTTTTTTCTCTTGAACCTGTTGAATTGACTCCATTCAAGCCTTCAGTTTTAGTCGATTTATATCACCACAATGTCCGCAGCACTAGCCGCTAAGTACGGCATCAAAAATGTCGACCTCATCCGCACTGAGGCATTTGTCAACGGCAAATGGATCAATGGCGATTCCAAGTTCACTGTCGACAATCCTGCCACTTCTGAGCTGATCGCCGAGGTGGTCGATACTCCAGTGGCTCTGATCGAGAATGAAGCCATTCCTGCTGCGGTGACAGCGTTCAACTCATTCAAGAAGACCACCGGTAGGTACCGGTCTGGACTGTTGACCAGAATGTACGAGTTGATGATGGAAAATCTCGACGATTTAGCCATTTTGATCACGATCGAAAACGGCAAGTCTCTAGCTGATGCTGCCGGAGAAGTCAAGTACGCTGCCAGCTTTTACCAGTGGTTTGCTGAAGAAGCTCCCCGTATCTATGGTGACACCATTCCTTCTGCCAACGGCAGCAACCGTATTATCACCGTCAAGCAACCTATTGGAGTTGTGGGAATTTTGACTCCTTGGAACTTTCCCTCGGCTATGATTACCCGCAAGTTGGGTGCTGCTCTCGCTGCTGGGTGTACTGCTGTTATCAAGCCTGCTGCCGAAACTCCGCTCTCTGCTCTTGCTCTCGGTTACATTGCTGAACTTGCCGGTGTTCCCGCTGGTGTTGTGAATCTTGTTCCAGTGTCACAAGAGCCTACTAAAGTTGTGGGTAAACTTTTCTGTGAGTCGCCTAGTATCCGCAAAATTTCGTTCACTGGATCTACCGGTGTTGGTAAGCTGTTGATGCAACAGAGTGCTTCTTCGCTCAAGAAACTCTCTTTCGAGCTCGGAGGAAATGCTCCTTTCATTGTCTTCGACGATGCTGATATCGATGCTGCAGTTGATGGTGCCATTGCATGCAAATTGCGCCAATCGGGCCAGACATGTGTCTGTGCCAACCGTATCTACGTCCACTCCAAGGTGTACGACGAGTTTTCCACCAAGCTTGTGGCAAAGGTTCGTGACAATCTGACTCTGGGTAATGGGTTGCACAAGGGAATCACCCATGGTCCACTTATTCATGGTCGCGCAGTTGCTAAGGTTCAACAACACGTTGAGGATGCTGTCGCCAAGGGCGCCAAGATCCTCCATGGAGGTAAAACAGCCCCACATTTGGGTGAGAACTTTCACGAGATTACCGTTGTTGGTGACGTGACTCATGATATGCTTGTTTCACGCGAAGAGACCTTCGGTCCTCTCGCGCCCTTGATCAAGTTTGATACTGAGGACGAGGCCATTGCGCTTGCAAACTCCACTGAATTCGGTCTAGCCGGTTATTTCTATACCCGTGACTATGCTCGTTTGTTCCGTGTTGGTGAGGCTTTGCACGTTGGTATGGCAGGTGCTAACACAGGTGCCATCTCTGAGGCCGCTATGCCTTTTGGAGGTGTGGGTCACTCAGGTTTCGGTAGAGAGGGTTCCAAGTATGGAGTTGAGGACTATATTGTGATCAAGACAATTGTTATTGGGGGTATATAAACCGAGAATTATCTGTATTGATTCGTGAATGACTGAGTAGGTAACTAAATTTATTCTCAAGCCGCACATGCAAGTATTTAGTGTACCACACAATTTGGCGCCGCATGAAAATTTCAGACGCGACATGATAACTCGACTGCAGTAACGGCCGCGTCTCTCAATCACAATCACTAACACATCCATCATGGACCTCTACCAACAGTGTAGCTACTCGGAAGTGCTTTTTGATAAGCAATTTGAGCAGATACTCGGTGCTTTCCAGCGACAGGCCATCTCGACTGTGGAAATCCTGGCGTGTCCCGCGGCCGACCTGGCTAAAAAGGTTGGGAGAAGCGCTGCTGAAGTTTCCAGATTGCAGAGGTCATTGAGGCAGGATATCTCGCAGAAGCTGAAAGTGCGATCAATATCTGTGGATGATGAATTTTTCACCACTGGAGATTCCGGTATGGATCTGGCTTTGGGTGGCAACGGCATATCCTTAGGCCATCTGACAGAAGTCTCTGGAGAGAGTGCAACGGGCAAGTCGCAGGTGTTGATGCAACTGGCGGTATCAGTTCAACTTCCAAGAGAGATGAATGGCCTGGGGCCGAGTCTGGCAGAGGGTACGCGTAACAATGCCCAGGTGGTTTACGTGTCGACAGAAGGAATTCTGGAGACCAGAAGGCTGGATAAGGTATGTACCCACTTCACTGAGGTGCTAAAGGAGAATGGTGTCCACGATCCTATGGCATTTCCTACTACAGATAATGTGTTGCAGACGATGTGCAGTGATCTGGAATCACAGCAACATGTTTTGAATGTTCAATTGCCAGTTCTGCTGGAACAGAAACAAGGAAAGATCAAATTGGTGATAGTGGACAGTATAGCCCATCATATCCGCGCGGAAATGGATACGTCCAAATCATATACCGATTATTTGCAGCGACAATTCCTAATAGTGAAGCTGGCAAAGAACCTGCGGGAACTTGCCCTTAAATATAATTTTGCATGTGTTGTTTCGAACCAGGTCAGTGACAAGCCGTTTGACTCAGCACTAATGACGTCTTCAAAAGATCACCTTCCGCTTCAATTCGAGTACCAGCTCGGTTGGCTAAGTGGCTGGGACTCAAAGGCCATCTGGCACCGCCAACGAGGCGATACGGTTGAAGTTGATGGCGAAACCAGCGAGCCTTTAAATTCGCAGGACCCAAAGCTGAATGTCGCTGAGCCAGCAGAAGTGACTGCCGAGGATGAAATGGCTCCATCTTCTTTGCCTCCACAACTCACGCTCACTCAACGGCTAAAACTTGAGTCGCGGAGCGAGATGTTCGCAGAAAATTCTTACCATTATGACTACAAAATTCCGACAATGGGAATTCAGTGGACGAATCTACTGGATGTCAGAGTTGTTCTTTCAAAACGGCACAAACCGATCATAGGGTCCAACTTGATTGACGACTATGCTGAAGATTTGGGAATAATCGCTCCACAACCTCCAAGTAACGGATCGCAAGATGAACCCCAGTCGCAGTCCCAATCCCAGACCCAGACTCAAGACCGCTCTCTTACTGAAATTCTGTCCAATCACGAGTATCTCAATAATTACAACTGGGAGGTCCAGCGCAAAATGCGGATGGTATTCTCCCCATTTGTGGAGACGGGTTTGGAACGAGAGTGTCAGTATGAGGTTTGGAACGGAGGAGTTCGGTCAAAAGAAAGCTGAATAGCGTCCATGCTATAGTTTGATCATCAGCCGGATTGCAGATTGTCTACAGCTTTTAATTAGCATGAAATATCACCGGTTCTACATGGAACTACACTTAGCTCACCTGCAGTAATACTGTTTCTTCATTAAATATCACTTGCTATATCACAGCTAAACAATACATGTGATGAAAACCGGCCAAAATTAGTAAAACAAATATAAATAGCATGTAAATAGACTGTGGCCAGCCCGTCTATTCCTGGTCCATCTCAAACATGTCGTCCTCCATCTTGTCGTCGTCGTCTTCGTCTTCTTCGTCATCAGACATAATTGCATCCTCGTAGCCGTCTCTCAAGTCATACTCCTGAAGGTCCTCACCTTCCTCTTCGTCCAGAGTATTCACCTTTGAGTTTCTCCGAGGGGTATAATTGTTCTTCAACACCGACGCCCGTAGGTTCAAAAATGCCACACGCTTCCGTTTCTTGTTATACACAAACCATGTAATAAACCACAGCGTTCCCGGACTCAGGTCATTTAGAAAAGACTCTTCTGGCTCGTACAGATACACCACACAGTCCGCGAGGTCCATATGTGAGTTGATCGTCTCCCACATCCAGTTGAGATCCTGGGATCTTCCAAGCGATAGAAGCAAGCTGTTAAACTTGGAGATGAGCTCTGCGCTCGAGGACAACGCCTTGAAGTTGTCTGGCTGTACATACGAGAAATCGTGGTCCGGATACGACGCGTTCAGAATGGCTATCAGATAAGCGAATGTCTTCCGGCTGCTTGGCTCGCTCAATGGTCCAAAAGGTGAGTCCTCCCAGTATTTGCTCTCGTCCGGGAATTTTGACCCGAGCGACTTCGAGTCCAGCGACTTGGGCGAAATATAGGGCGAGTAATGGTATGACCGCGAAAGGGCATTGCTGGACTGTTGACGGTCTAGGGAAGATAAAACGGGCCGAGCTTTTGCAGAAGAAGACGCCCTCCTCGCCCGGAATTGTGCAGGCGAGGGTGGAGAATTCTGGAGATTGGAATTCGCGAAAATCTCGTTTTCCTCGAGCAAACGGTCCAGATGTTTATCTATCGTCTTGTACAGCTTGCGATCGGACCCCACTGGTTTCGTCGTAAATAGGTCGCATCCACCGTCTATATGTGTGTCATTCGTGTCAAATGTGAGAAACTGGTTCACAAGCTCAATGTCAAATTCATCGATGAACTGTAGATTGACAGAGTCAGTAATGGTTCGTATGCTCGGGCATGCCAACCATGGTATGGTGAATTAGGAAATATCTGCTCCCGCAATCAACCATCCATGTTATATCAAATATGACCAGTAACTTGTACTCACCTTCATGGTATGATAATCTGCAATTGCAGTTGGTGGAAGTGTGGGTTGATGGGAGCGTCTTATCGTGGCCGTCTTGTCTAAATTGGCAAAGCGGACCACGCGGTTTATTGGGTCACCCACGACGATAACGGATCACATGGATCGTCATGCGCATCTGTTCTCTACAACACTACTCTTGTTTTAACTTTGAATCATCTCAACGTACATTAACCAGTTGCTTAGTAAACGTCACCCTGGGCAAACATGGCATCGGCAACCTTAACGAAACCGGCAATGTTAGCACCCTTAACCAAAGATGGCAAGGCATTTGCGTTGGTCTCGGAAGAGTAGGCAATGGCGGTGTTCAGACAGTTGTCGAAACAGTTGACCATGATGTCCTTGAGCTTGAGGTCAACCTCCTCGGTGGTCCATTGAACTCTCTGGGAGTTCTGGGCCATCTCGAGACCGGAAACGGCAACACCACCACAGTTGGCAGCCTTACCTGGGGCGTACCAGATGGCAGAGCCGGCAGAGGCAGAGGACAATCTCTCGGCCTCGAAGACATCGATGGCCTCCTGGGTAGAACCCATGTTGGAACCTTCAGCGATGAACTTACATCCGGCAGCGACAAGGGCCTTGGCCTCTTCACCACTGACCTCGTTCTGGGTGGCAGATGGAAGGGCAACGTCGACCTGGCCAACGTGGACCCATGGTCTGGCACCGGCGATGTACTCGACCTTGGACTCGGAGAAGGCGGAGTATTCACCGATGATCTGCTCAAGAGACTTGAACTTTGGCTTGGCCTCACCAATGGCCTCGATTTGAGCCTTGGTGATTCCAGATTGGGCAATGATAGCACCCTTGGAGTCAGAGAGGGAGACAACGGTTCCACCGAGCTCGATCACCTTCAAGGCAGCGAACTGGGCAACGTTTCCGGAACCGGAGATGGCAACTCTTTTGCCAGCAAAAGTCTCCTTGCCGTTGGTGGCCTTCTCAATCATCTTCTCGACGTAGTAGACGAGACCGTAACCAGTGGCCTCAGGTCTGATCAGAGATCCACCCCAGGAGAGACCCTTACCGGTAAGAACACCCTCGAATTGGTTGGTGGTCTGCTTGTAGGCACCGAACATGTAACCGATCTCACGGCCACCGGTTCCAATGTCTCCGGCTGGAACATCGGTGAATTGACCGATGTGTCTAGCAAGCTGTCTGATGAAAGCAACACAGAATCTTCTGATCTCGTTGTCGGACTTGCCCTTAGGGTCGAAGTCCGAACCACCCTTACCACCACCCATGGACAAACCAGTGAGGGCGTTCTTGAAGATCTGCTCGTATCCCAAGAACTTGAGGATGGAAAGGTTGACACTTGGGTGCAATCTAAGACCACCCTTGTATGGACCGAGGGCAGAGTTGAATTGGACTCTGTAACCTCTGTTGACTTGCAACACACCGGCATCGTCCTCCCAGACAACACGGAATTGGATAATACGCTCGGGGATCGAGACGACGGGGATCACCTTCTCGTACTCTGGGTGCTTTTGGAACAGAGTGGAGTCCTTGAGGGTGGACAACAGCTCGTTGTAGGCTTGCTCGAATTCTGGCTCTTGTGGTTGGACCATTGCTTATAATTATCGGATTTAGTTACGCAGAAAAGAAAAAGAGAGAAAAAAGCAGAAAGCTAACGGAAGATCTGCCCGAGGTTAAATATTCCCAACACTGAAAAATGTGCACCAATTCGACGATGACGGGCAGCACACCCACAGAATGCATAAGGGCAGCCCCCGGTCTGCTCCCAGATCCGGACCGTTGACGGCGTTTCGATCTGGCTGAAAAATTTTACCGTGGTGTGGAAAGTATGGCCTTTGGTGCTAGCTCGAATATGATTGGATCGATAAGCATCGCCACGGGTATTTGGCAGGCCCGAGACCGGAATGCTGGAATTTTTGCATTTTGTCTCCACCCAGCCTGGGCACTTTTTGGAAGAGTTTCCTTGGGGGCGAAGAGTCATACAATGGAAAAACCTCATGCAGCGGCTTATATCGGTGTTACCACCACTTCGTCAGGGCATGGTGATTTACAATTGCAATTTGGACTGCTGTTGTTAGATACGAGCAATTGGCACAATCAAGATAAGCTTCTTGCATTTAATTAGTCAGGTTATTGTAACCTGGGGTTTTATTGTAATCGTAGTTCGAGGATGGTTTGTTTTCCAGTCCGGTGAAAAATTTCCAGGGTTCGCTTTTTGCCCGATCTGTCAATCGCAACTAGTTACTCCGGTGCAGGGCTCGGGCTCCCGATTCGAAGCATACATGTTATTTCATTTTGCACTGCAAAATCCAGCAATTGTAATTCTCGTTGTCAATCATCAATATCAACTGCGATTAACTACACACTTACCTTACATATCAAGAAGCCTATACGCAGTTTCGTCGTACTCGCCTTCATTTCGGTTTCGGTTGCTCCTGCCATACACACGCTGCTGTGCATGGCAATCCGGTGAAACCTCGGAAGATACTGCAACAAAGTGGCTCAATCGGCGAGTAGACCAAACGCAATTGTCCAATGTGCGTCGACTCTGGTACTCGGGTTGACCTCGGAGCAAAACTCCAAGCCCTGAAGTGCGTGAGCCAAAATTGCGTCATGCATTTGGATTCTACATTTGATGCATTCCGCATCATGTGCGGCCATAAAATCGTCTTCGCACTATAGTATACAAATCTTGTAAGACCGCATGCAACTTGGACATAAAGTTGATATCACTCAAGCAAGATTAAAGAATATGGCTGTTGTGGGTGGACTTCAAAAGATAGGCCAAGGTGTGGAGCTATTTTCCATGAGCTCGATAAGGTTCTAAATTTAGAATTGTTTCAAAAAAGCTACCTCTATCAAACCGACAGGTCTCTTTTTGATGGAGATAAGACTTCATTCCTGACACATCACAGAAATATAAGCTTTAACAATGCCCTTTCTCTAGTATAAATAGCCCCAGGTTTTGCTGAAATACTGGATGCTTCCCCCCTTTCTTCACTATCGCAATCTCCACTCCAATGAGCAATCGAATCTACGTTTCTTCTAGCTTGAAATCTCAACCACTTTCCAAAAAGGGGATGGAGACTGCAACGTCTAAGTTGGACAAGTTGAGTTTTCATCCTTCGATCTCGCCAGAGGAACTTATGGATCCCACTTGGATTCCCTCTGATGCAACAGGTACAGACACGGATTCATCGACCGAGTCGCTGGAGTCGTTCGAGTCGTTCGGTTCCTTCGAGTGTGGAGAAATCTTAGACTTCAAAAGAATGCACCAGAATGGAGTTGGCCTCTACCATGAGGTAGTGAATGCTCTTTCATTTGACAACAGTCAAGAAAGTGCAAGCGTACAAATGGTGAATGTCCCGCGTATTGCAGTTTGTGGAGAAGATATCCCACATGTGAAGTTTGTGGAAAACGTTGAGGCGAATTCCCGCAACCGTCCACCCTCCAGGTTTCGCAAAGTTCAACTCACCAAGGACAAGATTTTACCAAATGGAGACGATATTGACCGTCTTCACGATCGTCTCAGCAAAATGAGCTTGGGGTCAGCTAAGAACAAATTTGGTGATGACGACGTGGAGTATTCAAGCCACTCCAAATCAAAAGCTCAACCAAATACAACTTCAGAATCAACTTCCGATGCTGGTGTTGATAACCTCAGACACAGAATTTCAGCCTGCAACACGAACTTCCAGAGTAGTTGCGTATTCGTCGGCAAGAGCGACACGAAGGGCTTTCCTCTAGCTGCAATCATTCCAAATGGCAAATATATGCTTTTTAGCCAACCTGACGAGGGCACACGAGAATTCGAGGAATTATCAAAGAAGGTGGACATGGAGATTTCGTCTTTGGAAAGGACGGTAACTTCGAGAGACACCGCTCTCCACAGAGAAAACTTTGCAGCTTACTTCTATGAAAGATTCATCATCCAGAGACTTAAACGTCATGATTCAAGTGAACTGCGGGAAAAAGTTTTTTACGACAAACTCCAGTGCTCTTTGTGGAAGACAATGAACCGGCTGCGGCTCAATGGAAAATCCTTCAGTTTCTTGATCGACAGCAATTGCGTTTCAGACGAGACTTCATTAAGCACATTTGTCAACAGGTGTAACCGGATCATTCCCTTCTGCCATTTTGAAGTCATTCTGGTCGATTCACAACTAAGGCAATATAACCCGATCACCACCTTCTGGGATTTGTTCGGGCGCATATATGGAGAATTAGAGGGAAAGACCAAATACGAACGAGTGGAAGCAACGAAGAAGGTTCTCAACCCGAGAATAATTGAAAAGCTCGTTGAAGAACACGAGAGGCTGTTGTTCAGTTGAGCTTTGCTGGAAGTTCCTCTGTTGCGTCGAATTATAGGCCATTGTGGTTTTTATTATTTTCTGAAAAATTCAGAAAATACGACATTCAAAAGATTTTTGAAATCAGTGATAGCTTTTTTTTGATTTCTTGTAATAAATAAATGCCTTTCATAATAAAATTTCCCTTTCTAAGATCCAACAAGTCACATAATAAAATCCTCAATTATTGTTTTACTAAACATTTAGTTTACAGCTTCGCCTTTGGTGGCTTCGCTTTCTGTAAAATCTTCTCCACAATGGCCGCCTTCATCACATTGCCCTTCACCTTGAGTTTTCCGCTCATAAATAATTTCTGTGCGGAAGTTTTCCCATTGATGAGCTTGTTGAGATCGGCATCTTTTACAGCAATTGAGATATCCGCGTCTGATGGCTCTGAAATCTCCTTCAGCGTGCCTGCCTCTTTGAGATCGAGTTTCCACGCTTTGGTTTCACCTTCCTTGTTCTTGACCACGAACTGGATCACCGAGTCAGCCTAAAGATGTTAGGATAGCTCTATAGAAAACAAACGAATTCAGTTTTGAGGTAGATCAGGCAACTTACTTGTTTAATCGAAGACGATCTCAGCGCCTTGTCTGATTCCAACGCCTTAGCAAGACCGTTCAAAGGGGCTGTTGTTTTAAAAGACATGATATACGTGAAATATTGAATTAACAGTAACCAAAACAACTCCGTTCATGAAAAGTTGCTTAACAATACTGCTTGTTCGCTCGGGAATAAGCCGCTTATATACTCGAAGAGCAATGTGGGGTCGAAATTCGGCGGCATGTGACTCGGCTCAAGTTGCCCTGGGTGTTTTGGCATATGATACGCAAGACAGCTAAGAAGAGTGAGGTCATCTTAGATAGGCTTGAGCAGGCAAGACTAGTTACCTAGAACCATAAATCCACGAATTATCTGGATCAGCGGACAGCATACACTACTACTCAGTACACTTAGCACGCCGACAACTCTTCTTTTCTGCCATAATTCATTGAATCCCTTCTTTTACGCCGTCTCGGCCTATTGTTCCGGCTCCAGACCAAGGTCGTCCCCCAACCGCAATGCTCGTCTCTCATTGGTCGAGATAAGATAAGGATTTCGAGCACTTCTTTGAACGTCCAGTCCTTATCGTGTTTACCGTTGTCAATGGCGGTTGTTTTGCACTTGAGTTTAATATTTGAACAATTACCACGTTTACATATTGGTCAGTGTACCTTTATGCATTTTTCGTCCCCTAACATATTGACACTCCCTCCTAAACTGGGACCTCGCTTACCTCTTTCGCTATGATGTCGAATGTCACGCCAGACCAGCGAAGGGGCAGGCACTTCCAGGTGCCGAAACGTCTTGAGCACACAAAGAAAATTCAGCCATTCAATCAAATAATATCGCGCAATAGTTCTACGGCGTCACAGAGGTCGACGAGATCTGCCAATAACTTGATCTCAACCTACTATGGAGAGCAAAAGGAGAATTCAATTGCACCCACTCTCGAGTCGATATCGATCTTGAAGGCTACGAAGCATGCTCATCATTATGACCCTCGTCTTTCTGATTCTCTTCAATCTGGAAGAGACAGATCAGTGAATCGTACGCGAATTGAACTGATCAGAGGATCAGGTGCTTCTCTATCCAGCATTCCATCGTCTTCAGCTTCTTCGCCTGAATCGGATAAGATAGACATTCCCAATGAGGATGATGTGGACGAAGAGGTCGGTGAAGTTGTGGAAGTACAGCTGGCAAGCATACAAGGTCATATACCAAATGTGTTAGCACTCCTTGATGACGAAGTGATGTCAGAAGAGGTCCCCCATCAAAATCTTAACATCCAAATGCGCACGCAACAGCGACAGGAAGCTTTGAGGGAGTTGATGCAGTCAACACCAGACACAAACACAAATACGTGGTTTGACGTGGTACCGTCTGGAAACGTTTCTGAGACTCAGAACAGAAGTAGGTGGAAAAACGTTGATATGAAGATCAAATACGAGACAATCTCGAACGACTTGCGCAAGCTGTCTATGTTTAACTCGAAACCAATGGTGAATTCGCTCAAGAGGATCATGCCGACTGAGAAAGGAACTGCTCAGAGCTTTGGGCCGGGAAGCTTCGTGCTAGGAAAGGGAAAGGACATACTTATAGATATTTGGAATAAAGGGTAAAACCATCCAGCTGGGTGTGTTGTTTATTCTTCATTCAGCCGTGGATTAGCAAACTGAACAAATTGAAAGCTAAATTAATAACATAACAGACCATAAAGCCATGCTAAGCGAACAATTGCCGGACCTGGTTCAAAGCAACGCGGCTAAAGTTTAGTTTACACACTTCTCTTTTGTTCTCTATCTTTTCGATATCTTCAAGATTGTATAAGCTCCAGTACGCTCAAGCCAAAAGGTGTCCGGGACATTAGCTGAGGGTTTCGGCATGACTGAATTCAAATACACATTCTCGCATGAATGCTCGGTAGACCTGCTGGCGTCTCCCTATGGACTGGGGGCGCTGTCTGTGATACCCCTAAAGGCCCCCACGATAGGGGTTGGCTCAGTCTACCTCAATGCGACAGTCCTAGTTCATGCTGGAAAGCTATATTTTAACGACGGTGCTGATTTTGATTGCGATGAGAACATACGATACAGAATCGTGGTATATGTTGAGAAGCCACGCACTCTGCGTATAGATTTTTTCAAGTACAAGATGGACAGTCCTGACAACGTCTTGGACATGGACGCTATTGGAACCGATACTCAGGATATGTTTACAACACTGCCTACATTTCTGAACGGTTTGAAGGAAAAAGATAACTGGAATCCGGCCATAGTGTTCAGGGGAGAAATAGGCCCACGCTATCCAACCGACTTTGAAATGGCTGTTGGAGTGCTGAAGTTTGCACCCGGGCCTTCAGTTGACTCAAGATGATACTTTAACTGGTAAAACTTTCCCAGAGCAGTATGTGCGCTTATAATTAGACTTTTCCCTTTATATATGGCTGGATTTTATTAGTTTTGCGATTCCTATTAATAATTAGAGTGTACCAACCAAACCATCCCGATCGGGAAGAGAAACTGAAAAAAAAAATTTCAGAGGCTTCTTTAGGAGAAGGTGTTACTACTGGCACAAATACCGAATCACTCTATCGGAATAGCATTAGAGGAAGAGGACACGCGAACAATGACTTCTCTTTCACAACAACTTGCTAGTCTGGCGCAGTCTACGGCGACGGTGGCGTTGGACCGCAAAAAGAGGTCCAAGATCCACTCCGTCTCTCTGATATACGACCCCAAGTACGCGGCGACCCAGGATTACGAAGAGATTTATGAAGATTCGCTCGAGG
The DNA here is from genome assembly GCF_000576695.1 of Kuraishia capsulata CBS 1993. NCBI lineage: Eukaryota > Fungi > Ascomycota > Pichiomycetes > Pichiales > Pichiaceae > Kuraishia > Kuraishia capsulata. Next base: position 105,782 of record NW_019172952.1, read on the forward strand.
CATTTGAGGAACTTTGTTCACTGGACAACAGGATCACTGGATTTAAAGACTCCATCTTCTCGGAAGCCAGTGTCAGAATAGATAGACTGGTCCAGACTAAGGAACAAAACGAAGACCTGGATAATACTATAGAGGCATTTCTGAGTTTGGTATCACCCTTCTTCAACTTGTCCATTGCCATCAGAGCAATTGAATGGCTTGTGAGAAGGTTTCAGATCAATGTGCACTCAGCTGAGAAACTGATTCTGTGTTCGTTGCCATACTTTGACCAACCTGTGTTTTTGAGAGTAATCAACGTGGTAACCACATTTCCTCCTCTCTTTGCTTTTTTCACAGAATTCAAGAAGGCCAAGTTGGACAAGGGCCCTTCAAGGCATCTGATCATCAAGCACTTCAAAGACTTGCAAACTCTCAGTCTATTCACCAACCACATCAAGGACCTCATATCCAAGAAGATAGAGTACCAGCAGCTGTATGTGTTCTACATTTCTGTGTCTCTTTCCGCAATAGCTTCCCTGAATAGGTCTGCCGAATTTGTGGACTTTGTTCCTATTTTTCTGGAAGTTTCGTCGACTTTGTTGAGTTCTGCGAGTGATGAGGCTAAGATAACAGCATACACCATCCTGGCTGTGCTCTCCACTGCCATCCCTCTATCTAAGGACGTTCTCATGGCCATCATAGACACGATTCTGGCATTTCCATCAGGAAAGACTGTTAATGAACAAGGAATAGCCACAATTCTAAAGCTGTATCAGTCTTTGAATGTTGGTACTCTGGACCCATTTTCGGTTAAGATGACCCGCAAGCTGTTAAAGCAGCATAAATTGCTGTTCCCATTGCTTCATAAAGCGAAAAGTAACGACAACTTTTCTAGTTGTTTGGTTAACTCCTTATTGCAACATGATTTGGAGCTGGAGGTTGTTTTGAGAGAGTTGAAAACTCTCTCCACGACTACTCAGAACATCTCAGTTATTGTACAAACCGTTTTGTCAAAAGTATCTGAATCAGAGGATGCTTTTAAGTATGCTGAGATTGTGAAGGTTCTCCTCGAAAAGGACAGAAGTGCAGTTGTGGAGACCGTCACAGCGGCGAGATCCATGGACTGGCTGGAGATGAAACTTCAAACCGTTCTCATCGAACAGGCTGAGGACGAGGACGTTTCTATGGACGGCTCCGGAGACGAGCAGTTTGTGATCGCCGAAGATGAAGAGGAGCTCAGCACCCTTCTCGAAAATGTTGGAGGTGCCACTGCCGACTCGTTCTTCGTCGTCGAGAAGGACAACATTATGAAGCTGTTTGTCCAGGCCATTGACTCTAAGCTCGTTTCTCTGTTTGAGGAAAGAGTTTTCCAGACCATTGACTCTAAGGTAAGTTTCACCATCAGGACAGGTCTTACTTCCAAATTGCCTCTGAAAGTAAGAATGGCAGCTTTGCAATCGCTGCTGAAGACAATCCAGGGCGAAGAGTTGAATTTCTACCCAGTGGTCCCCCTTCTTTTGGCCTTGCTCGCTGATTCCAGAGAAGTTGTTCGTTCTCTGACTGCTCAAATTGTCCAAGAAATTGCATCCAAACAGACCACAGCAAAGACTCCACTCATATCTCTGAAACTTTCAGACAACGAGTTAAGTTTGCTGGCTCCTCACGATGGCATTGCATTTGTCAAGAAGCTGGCTGATCATGTACAGAACTGTGCATACGATGAGACCAGCGTCATCAAACTTGTTTCTGCTATCAGTTCGGAAAAGAAATCAGGCAAGCTGGTTCTTTTGGCACTCGTCTCATACGCCGAACAAAGCTCTATCCCAGCAGTGAAAGCTACAATTTTCGATTGTGTTTCTGCAACCAAGGGGGCCTTACCATTTTCTTTGTTTGAGTCGTTCTTGTCGAGTTACATCTCTTCTAGGGGCGTTTGGGAGATCTCATGCGAATCATTCGGGTTTTCTTTCAAGGACTTCGAAGACTCCGTCTTTGGCCTGTTGTCTGCAAAGGACAAGTCTGCAGCTTCTCTGAAGTTTTTGGAAGACTCCTTGGCAAGTACTTCACTGCAACTCTCTGAGACCTCTCAAAAGAAGATCGGTTCCATCTTCGATTTGTTGAAGTTTGAGTCTCAAGTCCAATTGGTTCAGTTCATCATTGACCATTCCCAGCAAGATATCAACTTCGACCCTGTCGGACTGCTGCAATCTTTGCATTTGCCGAGCGCTATTTTCGTGAAGATTTTCAAGGAATCGAGTTTGCATCAGTCTCAACAACCAGACTCTCCTGCTGTTCCAAAGAGAAGAAGAAGATCCTCTGCATCCACCAGAGCAGCTTTGAAAGACGAGCAGGTTTCCAGAATTGCGGTGGATCATCTAGAGAAGTTGACAGTAATTCTCCAAGTTTTAGAACAAACGTCCTCATCCGGCTTTGATCCAGCTTTCGAGCTTTTGCAGTTACTGTTTGACCTCTTGGACGAACTTGAAACTCTTGGTAACGATGGAAAACTAGCCGTGTATTACTCACAAGAGGTGTTGGCTGCGTGTATGCTGAACGTGATAGCAGGCCTCAAGTCTTCTAAGGCAAAACCACCCTCTCTATCAGTCAGAGCAGACGTTGTTGTGTCTTCAATCAGGTCGTCCAGCTCTCCACAGGTGCAAAACAAACTTCTGTTGGTGATGGCTGCTTTGGCCACTCTTTCTCCAGAGACTGTGCTGCACTCTGTGATGCCAATCTTCACCTTCATGGGAGCTCACACCATCAGACAAGATGATGAGTTCTCAAGCCATGTTCTCGAAAGAACAGTACAATGTGTCGTTCCTGCATTGGCAATGAGCGCTAAAGATGGCCAGATCAGTGATGAGATTGAATTTCTCATGGCCAGTTTCACCAGCGCCTTTCAACATATCCCAAGACACAGACGTGTAAACCTGTTCACCAACCTGGCTAACTCCCTGGGCGGAGAGACTTCGGTGCATTTGGTGACTTTCCTGTGTGCTGAACAGTTCTACCTTGCTTCCGAGAAAAACAAGATTGCTGAATGCCGTTCGCTGACTGAGTTCGTCTCGTCTTTCATATCCCATTTCTCTCCAAAGATCCAGCTGACTGCCATCCATGAGTTTCTCAAGATCTGGCAGATCATTCCTGCTGTTCAACTTGGACCGGATGATGAGCTGACCCACACGATCTCGGTTAGACCTGTATTTGACTCATCGATTGTGTCGATGTCAACCGAGGAATTGATATCTTTGAGAGCTTCGTTGATTAACTTCTTGCACAGCTGTCTCGTTCCGAGTGAAGCGAAATCTGGAATATCCAACTTGAAGCTCAAGATTGTTGCTCTCTTCCTAGATCAATCCAGCCCAGATTCTATAAAGGAGGTATTAGGATCGTTTGGTTCAAACGTGGAGCTTCTCCTGGAGATTCTGCAAAGTGTTGATGGCGAAGATTCGAGTTCAATCTTGACAGATTCTCTCTATGCTCTTCTAGAAGACTTGCTTGACGTGGTGCCAGTTGCCGAATTCGTGGAGGCAATTGTTCCTATCATCTCTGAATCTGAGCAGATCTCAGTATCAACTGTGAGGAACGTGACACTTCTAGCCTCCACCAAATTCAGCTTGGAGTCTTCTGAAGATCTTGCTGCACAAGCAGCGGCGTTGACCTTGATTCCAGCGCTCCTCTCGAATATCTCATCAAGCTCAAGTGTCGAAGTTGCCCAAGCTTCATGGAATACCCTCGGAAGCTTGGTGCTCAAGTTCAACGACAAACTGGACTCCAAATTGCTACTGGAGTGTTTGGCTATAGCCACTTCCAAGACTGGCCTTCTGAACACCACCCCGGAGATAATCATCTCTTCTGTTACCTGCATTGCATCGATTGTGTCAGTTCTTGGAGTAAAGAGCATCGGTTTCTTGCCCCAGATCATATCGCCTGCTTTTGAGATTTTCAAGTCTGCAGTCGAATCTGAAGATGAATCTTCATCAGAGCTCATCCAGAGCTCTGTCCTGGCACTGTTTGGTTGCTTCATCAGAAGGCTACCCTCCTTCATTACCCCAAACCTCAAGGATATCCTCAGGGCTGTTTTCGATGCTTCTCTCGTCGGAGAGTCCACCAAATCTTCAGTGTTGACCCTCATCGTCCAGAATCTAGAAATCAAAACTGTTATCGCTTCTCTGTGCTCTCTATGGAAAAACGTGAGTGCTTCTGAAGACGCTTCTTCGGTTGGGTTGTTCCTGTATGGAATGGAGATGACCGTCGAGGAGGCCGATAAGAGAACTGCTGCTGCTCAGGCTTCGGTGTTCTTCAAGTTCTTTATGCATGCTCTCGAATACAGAGCAAACTCTGGTTTCGATACCAACACTGTTTACAGGATCGAGTCATCGCTGTACCAGTGCGGTATCAACTATGTCATGAAGCTGAATGACAAGAACTTCAGACCCCTGTTTGCAGGTTTGGTGAGATGGGCCTTTGACGGAGAAGGGGTTATCTCTGTAATCACTGAGGTGGAGAGGCTTGAGTCTTTCTTCAGATTCTTCAACAAGCTCCAGGACAGTTTGAAGTCTATAGTCACTGGCTATTATTCGTACTTCTTCGACTCGACAGTTGATCTCTTGGGAAAATTCAGTTCTGGTGACTTGAAGAACATCACACTAAGACGTGTCGTTCTGATCTCTCTGACCACATCTTTCAAATTCGATCAGGATGAGTATTGGCAAGCACAATCAAGATTCGAGTCTATTTCCAAGGCTCTGTTTGATCAGCTGAGCAACATCGAAGAGACAATTGCCAAGTACTTGGTGAAGGCCATCACTTCTCTGTGCCAGGCTTGTTCCACCGATGTCCACAACAAGGCCATCAACGAGCTGATGTTGCAACACATCAGAAGCGAGTGCAAACCAAGGGAAAAATTCTGGGCTGTGAGAACAATGAAGACAATCTATCAAAAGGTTGGTGAAAGCTGGCTGGGTCTGTTGCCACAGTTGGTTCCTTTGATTGCAGAGCTGTTGGAGGATGAGAACGAAGAAGTTGAGATGGAAGTTAGAAAGGGACTTGTGAGGGTCATTGAGACAGTCATGGGTGAACCAATGGACAGATATTTGGAATAAAATGCATAATAAAGTATTGATAACGACTTTAGTTGAAAAGAATGACGTTAAATTCGAAGTAGGGTCGCAATTCGTAATTCTCAACGTGTCACCTGTTTTCAGCCGCACACGCAGGTTACGAGCACTGCCCGGTGATCCACCCTGCCTCTGTACTCAGCTACTAGTTAAACAGGTGTCGCGCATTCTTCTCCAATACCACTTCAAAGCCATCATAACCAAGGCGTCTTTGGCCATTCAGACTCTACAATTGGACACCACGGACTTGTTAAACAGCATCAACGCATGTCCACAAACTCGCTACAAGGATTAGGACTATCATCTGACAAGCCGTTTCTACCCCGAGTTAACTCGATGACGGCCTCTAATTTGCCGCTCGGAGATGAAGGTTTGACGCGGAACGCCTCCTCGCCTTCGATAGCATCATCTTCATTTTCTAATTTCGCTAAGAAGGCCAAGGCAGGACGCTCTAAGTATCACAATCTGGGCCATCCAGGACGACACAACTCTTTCAGCAGGTCGAGCAACGCGTTCGAAATTCCGGTCTTCTTCAAGCGTTTGTTGAGGCCGCCTACGCTAGATTTTGAGACAGCAATGTGGGAGATTTTTTATTTGATTATACAGCCGAAGAGAGTTTACAAATCGCTGTACTACCACAAACAGACCAAGAACAGATGGGCCAGAGACGACCCCAGTTTTGTGCTTCTACTGACATTTTTCATCACAATAAGCGCGGTAGCATGGGGATTGGTTTATTCGCCTGGGGCATTGTCGATATTGAAACTCATAGGGTACATGGTGGTGGTAGACTTCTTGGTCACGGGAATCGTGATCGCCTCCATCGGATGGGTTTTGGCCAATTGCATTTTCAAAAATAGGCACTTGGTGTCTGCTAGTGGGGTTTCTGATATCACCTCTCCATTTACAGACGACTCTGCTTTGGAATGGCCCTACTGTTTCGATGTTCATTGCAACTCGTACCTGGTGGTGTGGCTGTGCCTATATCTCATCCAGTTTATCCTTCTGCCGCTGCTGACGTTGAGCAACTGGTTTTCCACCTTGATTGGGAACACACTGTATCTCTTCAGTCTCAGCTACTATTTCGTTATCACGTTCTACGGATATAACGCGTTGCCGTTCCTGAGCCGCACCGAGCTGATCCTACTGCCGATCCCGGTTCTGTGCGTGCTATGGTTAGTACTCACACTGCTGGGGTTCAATGTGGCTGCCTACTTGTCAGATGTGTATTTCAATTGAAATAGAACAAGGTACAATGTTAGCCATTTTTATGTAGCAAATGCCTTAACTTGATTAGAATTAGACCAACCGGCAGGACTCCATCATATTCGCACATACACGAGTATTTGATCACGTGACTAGTAACTCTTCCAAAACATAGCCATCCAACAAGTGTCAGAACATCTGGAGTTATCTGTCTCCATGGAAGGTACCAGGATGAAGCCAAGCGCGAAAGGCGAGAGCTTGTACAAGTATATCGGTGAATTTGCATTGGCCATCCAATCGGAGGATGGCTCGAGGCTGGCCCAGCTGGTGTCTATGGCCCTCTCGGAAACACTGTATACTAGAGCCAACTACGAGGAACCACAGGAAAGCGAGTTGAGGAGGCTGAAGCCCAATTGGAGAGAGGTGGTGAAGGCTTATTTGCATGTGACAAAGGTTGCTCTGAAGGAGAACGATTTGAAAAAAGTGGTATTTAGCCAGACGGAACTGCTTACACACCTGTCTCGTTGCGCAGAAAGAGAATCCAATTGGGTACTGCCAGCATTGTTGCTCGTGACTAGACAAGTTAGCTTTTTATATTCGGCCTACGAGGGTCAGAAAAGTAAGGAAGCACTGGCCGAAGAGGAAGAATTGGCTGTTCTCGAGAAAGTTGTGGAAGCCGTGAACAGGCCATTCAAGATATGTCTTAGTGATAAGAGTGACCTGCGATTCAGCAAGAAAAGCGCCGTTTATTTTTTTGCCGGCCAACTGTTCAAATACTACCGAACTATGAAGAAATATGAATTATCAAAGAGTATCGAGAAGGCGCTAGCAGCGTCTGCCACAGAATTGCCTTCCATTACTGCTATTCCCAAAAAGAGTGCGGTGATTTATCTTTACTACTCCGGGTGTTTAGCCTGTATTGATAACGATTTTGAGAAGGCCAATGATCGTTTATCTCAGGCTTTATTGCTGTGTCACAAAGACTCGTTCAAGCAGAAGCAGTCAATTCTCGTGACCCTCATTCCGGTGCGATTCATCGTTACTCGTCAACTGCCTAGCAAAGCGTGTTTGACCAGCCTGAGCGATCTCGGTTTGGCATATTCTGATATATTTCGCGCCGTCAAACTCGGAGATCTTGCCCTCTTTGATTCTCAATTCCAGCGACTACAGAGTTTGCTCCTGAAAAAGAATCTTTACTACGTGTTTCTTAAGATGCGTATGTACGTGGTTGCAAAGCTTGTCAAGGTGGTGTGTTCTGCAATGACGGGAAAATTTCAAATATCTGTGGCTTCCCTGTCCTGTGCACTGGAGTATTCAGGCAAGCAGCCAGAGGGATCGTTCTCTGCAGACTATACTGAATCAATTGTGGCGAATTTAATATCGCAGGGACTGGTTAAAGGATATTTGTCACATGGCAACCGTGTGCTCGTTCTGAGCAAAAAAGAACCGTTTCCGGTCCAGGTTCTGGCAGAGAAACAGTAATGAGCGGAAGATTATGATACAGAGACTGGTCTTTTAGGTAATGCAAGTCCAGATAGAGTGCAATAGAGTACTGTAAATCACCATATATTTTTCTGAAGTATCGTAAGGTGTGTGGAGTATAGGACATAGGGTACTGCACACTTGACAGCAAATGCGGCCCCAGTCACGTAGAGTATATTCGCGGACGAGAAAATTTAACAAGCCGTAGTAATTATTTTTACTAATGAACCACATGAAATAAACCATACCATTTCCACAAAAATCACCCAAAAATGCGGTGAAGCGCAATAACAAGCAGAGACGCTATGCTACCGGTTGCTGCTGCACCTATGGGCGCAATACTTTTTATACATACCCCAACAGAACAAACCACAAACGCCCAAAGTAAATCAACCCACAACCCAAACCCATTTTTTTATGAATAATCACCAGCAATAAACAGCTAAAAACCATAGAAAACAGCAATTCACTCCCAATTTCTTCGAATTCTGCTCCTTTTGCCAACTCCAATTTAACCGCTGAAAACGCCGCGCTATTCATTGTTTGGGCGTCAAACCAGCGGCTCACTTTTGTGGAGCGCGCAGAGGGGCTGCCCTTGCAGCTGTTGGCGGGCCTCAACCAATGTGCTCAACTCAACGGAAATCGCTTTCTGTTCGCGCTTTTATCGTTTTAAGAGGTAATTCTGTTGCTTACTAAGGGTCTCTGTAACAGAATACGCTACTTCTATATTGTATTTAGCCCGTTGCCCTGATATATTGTGGTCTGCTAACCCACGAATTTCACTCCATACCACCACACCACCATCACTGATATACCCGACACAGACGATTTACTCCTCGATTTTCGTGCCCCATCTTTCTTTCTTGCTCAAGTATAGACCCATATAGACCATGTCACCGGATATCTCGGGTGAGGCTGGCTCAACTTCGTCTAGGCCAACTCCCCTTGAACGCAAGAGCACTCGGTTGCTGGGAAGGCTGAGACAGCACAAAAACGCCCCGGGTTCAGATGAAAATGCCCCCGCTCCAGAGAAAAAGCGCGGACTTTTGAAGAAATCCGCTACACTTCTTCATCTGAGGCATGAAACGGAAAAAGAGCCTGAGAAGCCTCCACCAAGGCGGATCAGCCAGGACGGCCATACTGCATTGCCGCGCGTGATACCGACCCCCAAAGCGAACGGAAAGGTGCCTACACGAATTGGCGAGACCAAGAACCACTCGGATCCTAGTTCTGCCACAAGACCGCCCACCCTTTCGAAAAGAGCCAATACCACGCTTGGACACTCTCTGAAGACTCCAGACTCAGCTCTAATGGGCTCCTCTGGATCTGCGATTGCTGCCCCAAGACAAGTCGGATTACCCCCAGTGCCCACATTGGAGCAGATGGCCCAGGCGTCCAAGCCGAAAAAAGTGGAGTACAACCCGTATGGCTTGAACAACCGGGCAAGGGCCCCCACCATCATGGACCCTACGGACGACGAGACGAATCTGCTGCCATTTCCATGCGAAGACCCCAACGATTATTTACCACAGACTTTTCAGCAGGAAAACCAGAATTTGCTGGAGCAATATCAATTGCCGGATAAGGACGAAACCATTGGAATAGGGGCCTCGGCTAGTGTCAAGAGGGTGCAGAGTTTGACCTCGCCGTCGCAGATGTACGCACTTAAAAAGTTCACACTTTTCAAAAACGAAAAGCCCAAGGAGTTCTACGAAAGAGCCGCAAAGGAATATATCATCACGAAGAACTTGTGGCATGGACTGCACGTGGTGAAATGTCATGCTCTGGTCAAGATCCCTGGTCAGTTTGGCATGACCCGTGGCTGGGGTTTTATTCTCGAATTGTGCAAAACTGACCTGTTTGCACTGATAAAGAGACCTGGGTGGAAAAGCGTGCCGATTTCTGAGAGATTGTGCCTTTTCAAGCAGCTTGCGTACGGTATCAAGTTCATGCACGAGTGTGATATCGTCCACAGGGACATCAAACCGGAAAATCTGCTGCTCACAGCTGACGGAATTCTCAAGATCACCGACTTTGGTGTCTCAGACTACGGTCACGAACTGCCGGGCGATTTTTCAAGCCCGCTGAAACGGTCTGCAGCCTTGGTGGGCACTCCACCATACTCTCCACCAGAGGTTTCTCTTCTAAAAGAGTTCAGCCACTCTAAAAGACCACCTTACGATCCTTTCAAAATGGACATGTGGGCTCTGGGAATGATGCTTTTCTGTATAGTATACCAGGCCACCCCATTTCCAGAGTCCAGCAAGGCGTTCGCCGCATACCGTGACTACGAGGCCGGCTACAAGAACTACTGTTCCTCGCACCCAGCCTTCCGCAAAGGAGACGTCACCAAGGGTCCAGGTTCTGAGTACAGATTTGCAAAAGAATTCGGTTCCTCAGGGGCTTCTCGGGTAGCATGGCGACTTTGTGATCCGGCCGCCCAAACCCGCTACACCATGGTGGACCTCTTCAAAGATCCTTGGTTCCAGGCGCTGGAAACGTGCGTTGACGAAAACCAATACGAGTGTAACTTTTGTTACCATGACGATTCTCACATATATCATTACGAGCACGCATACGGGTCTGCCGACGAGAAGGTGATCGGAAATGGCAGCCGTGTGCGCTCTGGTTCGAACCTCAGCACCAACGGAAAGCGCGTTCCCAACTCGCGTAATTCGTCAACTTCCTCGATGCAGAAGACTCCTGTGAAGGTGAAATCGATGCTGGGAATGGTGGGGTCCGATCTGCCAAGCCACGGTGAGCTGGTAAAGAAAGAACCTTTTCAGACTAGTGCCACTGCTTTGGACCGTATCACCGCTGCTGGCGAATCCAAGGCTGCTCTGGAGGCTTTAGCCGAGAAATCTGAATGTGGAGCTGATCGGACTCCGGTTGAGGTACCTATACCGGAATCTGTGGCCGCAAAAGACGAGTTCCACGATGCCCGGGAAGTTCTGGATGGAGTTGCTGCCATGGATTTGTCGTCTTCCAGAACGCCGACCCCGCCATCTACCAGGTTATCCGTCGATCCACCTGAAATGAGCCGGATCGGCTCGGAAGTCTCTCTCAACACTCTCACTACCCACCAAGGGGTTGTGCAAATCAAGCACGTCCAGCAAGACCTCGAGAAAGACGGCTTCATCATCCCCATCGACCTGTGCCATAAGGCTGGCGAGTGCCGGCTCAAACAGCATCACCACCTAGATGTGGGCAAGGCCAGTTTGTCGTATGGTGCCATACACTGAGAATTAGCATCTATGTAAATTTGAATATAATATGTTGTTGAGCGCAGGAGACAGGTGCAGAAGGAAATATGCAGGGAAGACTGGGGAAATATCGTGCCTCAACCGTTATTGCGTTTTCAATTGATGCACGCTCTGGTTACCTCAGGTCACGTGATGAACTTTCTGCCGGAATTTTCAGTTTGAGTCACACTGCATGCCGGTACCGGCAGATGAGCGACATAGACACCTCAGCGTTGGACATTTCACCGTTGAAGCTCTCCAAAAAAACATAAATTTTGGCACAGTCGTTGTCTTCACACCCACGAGTATATCCACATATATTTATTTTCCAAGATGGAGTCTTCAGTCTCGTCGCTGGTCTCATTCCAGTCGCAGGCCTCTCTGCAGAAAGGTGGCTGGGTGGTGCAGAAGTTTGGAGGTACCTCTGTTGGAAAGTTTTCCACCAAGATCGCAGACGACATAGTGAAGGTTTACAGCAAGCAGAATAAAGTTGCGGTGGTTTGCTCGGCCCGTTCCTCGAACACCAAAAGCGAAGGAACCACCAGTCGTCTTTTGGCATCTGCTGACCGCGCTACTGATGGTACAGATTTCGAAGAAATTCTTTTGAAAGTCCTGGAGGATCACATTGAGAACGCTAAGGCTCTCATACAAGACTCTGAATTGAGGGATCAGCTTATAAGTGATACGGAGTTTGAGGTGGACGAGGTGAGGAAACTTCTCAACGCATCACAGGTAATAGGCGAGATCTCTCCGCGTACTTTGGACACCATCATGGCGTGCGGAGAGAAACTCAGTTGTCGCTTCATGAGTGCTCTGCTCAATGATCGAGGCATTTCATCGCAATACGTGGATTTAAGCAACATTATCCCAGTTGGGTTCGATACCTCCAACGGGTTCGATGCCACATTTTACAAGTTTCTGAGTGATTCGTTTGCACATGAGCTTTCCAGTCTCGATGCTGGAACTGTTCCCGTTTTGACCGGATACTTTGGAATCGTTCCAGGTGGATTGCTGAACGGTGTTGGAAGAGGTTACACTGATTTGTGTGCGGCCCTGGTTGCCGTTGGGCTCCAGGCTGACGAATTGCAGGTGTGGAAGGAGGTCGATGGTATCTTCACGGCTGACCCTAGAAAGGTCAAAACTGCTAGACTACTTCAATCGGTGACCCCAGATGAAGCTGCTGAGCTCACCTATTACGGTTCCGAGGTTATCCACCCGTTCACCATGGAACAGGTGATTAAAGCCAAGATCCCCATTCGCATCAAGAATGTCGAGAACCCTACCGGCCAAGGCACTATTATCTATCCAGAATATGTTGGTAAGAAGGGAGAGGAAACTCCTCCGCATCCTCCTACTTCTATCGAAAAGCTACCCACGGCCATCTTCACCAGACCCAAGAGTGCCACGGCCGTCACCACCAAGCACGACATTGTCGTCATCAACATGCATTCCAACAAAAAGACGCTTTCACATGGTTTTCTGGCTACTATTTTTGGTATTCTGGACAAACACAAACTGGTGGTAGATTTGATTTCCACCTCGGAGGTGCACGTTTCTATGGCCCTTCATAACACCAACGAATCAAGAAAGGAGCTCAAGAAGGCTGTTGAGGAGCTCGGAAAGTTTGGAGTTATTGACGTGACTCACGACCTGGCTATTGTCTCACTTGTTGGTGTTCACATGAAGCAGTTGATTGGTATAGCTGGTAACATGTTCAAGACGCTGGCAGACGAGAAGATTAATATTGAAATGATCTCGCAGGGTGCCAACGAGATTAACATTTCATGTGTGATCAACGAAAAAGACTCATTGAGGGCATTGCAGGCTATTCACGATAAAATCCTGGATGCTCCTCTCAACAACGGTGCAATTGACCAGAGAATTGCCGAACTGAGACTGAACACTTGAAGAGGATAGGAGAAGCAAGAGAAGCAGAAGATAAATAGCAATCATAAAAGAGCATATATAGTAAACGAGGAAGGCCTTTATCATTTTGAAAAAACATTTGTGGTCTTACCTGAACGACTGGTGGATGTAGACAGAGTATTACGATTGTTAACCGATGCGGGCGTTGTGAACGTTTATTCATGTCCAATAACTACACAGCAACTCGCGATATCGCGTCTGTAATACCTGTTGTCCCTGAAATAGTTATGGTTTTTATACGGGTTTCATATGATTTGGACACCTATCAGTGTACATGCACTGTGCATACCTATTATGCAGGCCTACTGCAGCAGAGTCTCCAGGTTATATTTCGAGCAATTTCTACAAAACATCTACCAAATTTTGAAAAAGCGTAAATCAAGCTTCTATTCTCATACTCTGAATTACAACTCAGTGAAGCCCAACTAGAACACAAAAATCTGGTCACCCAACTTGGAAACTGGCTTGGCCTTCTTATAGCCAAGGTCAACAGCATTGCTTTTGACAGTGGCAGTCATTCTTGGAGGACCACACAAAAGAAGCTGAACATCGTCAGAAGCCTTTGGAAGATGTTCGCTCATCATCTCCGGGGTCACGTAGCCAGATCCACCGGTCCACGAGGCAGTTGGCCTGTCGAGGATGTAATGAATCTTGATGTTGGGGTTCTGCTTTGAGATGGCATCCAGTTCATCCTTCAACAAAATATCTTCCTCAGTCTGGTTGCCGTAGATCAATTGGACCTTGGTGTTGTCTTCTGGGTTTCTGGCAATCGCAGAGATGATCTGGTACATTGGGGTGATACCGGTACCTCCGGCCACCATACCGAACTCACGGCACATGTTGGGTGTGTAAGTGAAGAAACCTTTTGGTCCTCTCACATTGATGGTTTCACCAAGCTTGAGCTCGTTGATGAACTTCGAGATGTTTCCGAGGTCGTACCACTTGATCAGCAGGTCAAAGTGGCCTTTGGCCTCATCAGTCGAAGTGGGTGTGTATGATCTGACGATCTCCTTGCCATTGATAACCTCAGATATGGAGATGTGTTGGCCAATTGGAAGTCCCAAGACATCCGTTGGCTTTGGAAGTCCAAAACGGAAAAGCGCTGTGTTGTGAGAGATCAAAATCTTTTCGATCAGAGGGAACTTCTGGTACTCATCCTTCTTGAGCACCTTCCTCTCCTTAGCAGGCTGGAGAAAGACATAGGATCCTGCCAAAACGGTGACGACGGCAGCCAGAGATAGGATTAGGAAGTTGTTGGTAGACATTAATTCAAATGACATTCAGAAGGGACGATTTGTCAAAACTGGGCTTCAATAGTGCAATACTTATACACGATGGATTACTGCGTTGGACGTCCCAAACAGGCTAAAACTTCCAACTTCGAGGACGCCTGGACGCGCTACTTGTTGCCGAAATCGGTATTTTGGAGGGGCACGTCCTTTAAGTATCATATTTTAAAACGTACTGTATTCACTGGTTAAATGAAAAATTTCGAAAAGGGAAATTAGCCATTGATTCGAATTTCAACTATACAATCAAGCCCCGACTTACTGTAAATCTGGTCGCAAGGAAGCACACAAACGTGAGAGTGCTCATGCAGCATGCAAACAGCACCATATGGTTGTAGCCATTGCGAGAACCGTTTCCGATGATCGCACCACCAATTGGCAACACAATGAGGTTTCCGAAGGCAACAAAGAAGTAGGCTGTGCCGAATCTCTTGCCAAAGTCTTCAACGCGTGATATTTGGCCCGTGCAAATGGCCGTCAGACTGAGAGTAGTTGCAGCGGAAGCACCAAAGATTCCACAGAATACGTACAGACCGTAGATGTTGGAGCCAAAGGGCAACCAGATGGCCCAGTTAGAGATAGCAATCATCAGTGCTGCCACTGTTATTGTATTGAATCTTCCGATGCGGTCGGAAAAATGTGCTGGAATAGATCTCCCAATCATACCAGCTGCGTTGAGAGCGACCAACGTGAGATATCCAGTTGAATCAGAAAACCCACGCGAAGTCGCATAGGACGGCAGATATGTGTAGTTGATCATGAGGGAAAACTCATTAAAAAACAGGGAGCAAGTCAGCCATCTGTATCTGGGATCCTTAAAGCCAGAAAAGTCAATGGACGCTTTGACCCTTTCCCAAACGCTTTTACCTGAAAATTTTTCATTGATTTCGTCGTTTCTGTCTCTGACTAGAAGAAAGCAACAAAGCAACAATACCACAGAAATGAACGCAAACACGCGCATGGACCATGCATAGCCGATTTTAGGAAACAACGACCTGAACATGAGAGGGAAGACGATTCCACCTGCGCTTCCTCCCATCTGAGCCATTCCAAGAGCTAATCCTCTCCTTTTTAAAAACCAATGACTGACGACACCAATAACAGATGGCATTAGCAACGCTGTTCCCAGACCTGCCATTACACCGTAACCCAGAACAAATTGCCAGACGGTTTTAGCGTTGGCCGTAGCAAAGATCCCACCACATTGAAGAATAGCACCTGCTACTAGCGGATATTTAACTCCAAGAGCATCAAAAATAGGACCCCCAACAATGCCTCCAGCATATGTCATGAAGGTGTATACTCCAAAGACCCAACCAACAGTTGAGGTTGGGAGTTCAGCGAGCTGGTGAGACATGATATACGATTCTACCACACCCATTGAGTTCATGATAGCAAACGTAGCCATCAGTCCCAAATTGGCTCCCAAAACTACTGTGTATGCCTTTCTACCGCCATCAGGAAATTTCTGGCCTTTATCCATTCCAAAGAGCTCGTTCTCCTGCAAAAGGTTACTTTCTTCCGTAGTATCCAGAGCTGTTGCCGGAGAGTCTAGTTCCACCGTCTTGCACGACTCCAGGATTTGCGGCTCTTGCGAAATATCCAATGTCATAGCTGCACTTCGTATGAGATATTCCTCTTTTGTGTTCTTTGGAAAGACCTGCTTCAAAAGAGAAGATTCCAGCATTTGTAATAAATTCACTCAGGCAGACGCTTCTCCGCATAGGGAACGTATGCGGAATGGCAGATGCGTCTGCCGCCCGGACATATTAACGGAATTTGCTGCCGGATATTAAAGAGGCTGAAGGGAAGCCAGAAATGCATTGAAACTTATCAGTATTGCATTGCAGTCTCTGATGAAACAAAAGATGAACTACTCGCAGGATCCATTTTCTCCTTTTTTCGGATAAGTAATTTTAGTGGTAATATGTAAACTAAGATGGATCAATCTAAAAATTTAGATTCTGCAATCTCGTGAAGTGAACAATGCATAACTTGAGCAAAAACCGTTGAGGCTACTTGATATCTCCATGAGACTCAGTCCAAAACCAGTCTTCTCACCGCTGGAAGATATGGCTCTTCTTCGTGGCCTCTGGAAAAGTTGACCGCAGTCCTTTGGAGCTCTCTATAGTTTGCTCCTGGAGTAATCTTACCAACTACTACTGGAGTGCTGGTTTCCACCTGGTCGGGGACAATTAGCGGGCGACCAAGAATTGCCTCCAGACCCTGAAAAGCAAATGTCACGGCCTCCTTGGCACCACTCGATACTCCATGCTCATCCAAGAGGTACATCCTGCTCTGAGGGAAGTTTTGCTGAATGAACTCAGTAATGTTCGGGTTGAAGGATCCACCGCCACATAAAATAATCTCGTCAATTGGACCTGGTGCATATCTTCTGTAATCGTTGACAATCGACTGGGCTGTGATTCTGGTGAGAGTTGCAACAATATCGAAGTTGTTCAAGCCCTTTGCTTGACACATTCCAATTAGTCTCTCGGCCTCAGAATCACCAAAAAGCTCTCTTCCAGTTGTTTTGGGTGGAGTCCGGTTAAAGTAGTATTGATCCAGATAAGTGTCAACAATTTCTTGATCTACTGTACCATGCCTTCCCCATTCGCCATCCTTGTCGTACTCCGACTTTCCGCCTGTAAAAAACCGGATTGCAGCATCTATAAACACATTTCCAGGCCCAATGTCGTAGTCAAAACACCTGTCAAGACCTCCTTTGGATTCAGGAACTACAAAGCATACATTGGAGATCCCACCAATATTCTGACAGGCACGAAGCTTGGTTGGGTGGATTAGCAACAGACTGTCGAAAAAGGCAATCATAGGAGCCCCCTGTCTACCCACACTCTGTTCAGATATTCTAAAATCTGAAACCACCGTTTTTCCCATCTTATTGGCAATATACGTTGCCTCAGCAAACGTCAATACTGAACGGCATTGACCAGGTTTAGGATCTGAGACATACCAAATGGTCTGACCATGTGAACCAATCAAATCCACACGGTCGACCTTATATTCGACACAAAAGTTGACAGCAGCCTCAGCGAAGGCCATTCCTAGGCGGGTGTTAACCTCTGAGATCTCCTCAACGCTGGTTGAGTTATCCTTGATCAGCCTCAACACTGTCTCCTTTAGGTCAGCCGGCATGGGCATTTCCCCATGGTGTACAATCTTAAGGTGTAGAGAAGATTCAGGAGATTCTTGACGGAAGTTGCATAGCACCACATCGATTCCGTCAATCGAGGTTCCAGAATTCAGCCCGAGGACGTTAAGGTCGAGTGAATCTTTGGACACCATGCCGTTACCTCGAAAAAGGAAGTAACCAAGTACCTAGCTCGCCTGAAGGGACGGATGTGAGTATTTATTTGTAAGAAGCATGACGTTTACCCAACATGTCTCTGAAAAAATTTCAACTTGCAAACCAGTAATCACTACCAATCATTTTTCACACTATGAGGGCATGCGGCTGCGCGTTCCCCACATGCCCTTATCGCAACCTCCGGAGTCTATCTCCGACGGAGTATATCTCCTATCGATCATGTCGAGGAAAACCAGAACCGACACAAGGTTAGTCTGGTCAGCACAATCTCTTAGTAATTTTCCTCCCAATCAAAGACACAATTTCTCCACTCATGCAGTAGATTGTGCGCTTATCTTGAACCTGATCTTACGGCCCCGACGACCAAGCTCCAGTTGTGGAAAGGCGCCCCGCGAAAGGTTTCCAGGAGATAAACTCCGGGCCTTATCTGATCTTTTTGGCTAGTATTTCATTAACCAGCAACTCAACAGCACGATCGGATATCCCAATTTATTTAAAGCCAAAGCTAGCCCATTGTATCATTTGAAACAGAATCTCTTTTAGCAAACAATACGAACGATCACAATGGAGTCGTTCAAAGTCTACTGGAGAAGACCCATGGTCCAGGTCGCGCTCGTTGGTGCCGTCCTTTTCTGCCAACCCGGTATGTTTGATGCTCTCAATGCCCTTGGGGCTGGTGGCCAGAAGGCCTCTTCGGTATCCCTGACCGACCAGTCGAATGCTGCACTGTATGCGTGTTTTGCTGTGGTGGGATTTATGGGTGGCTCCATTGTCAACACTCTAGGTGCCAGAATCACTTTTTTCCTTGGGACAATTGGTTACACTCTCTATATTGGATCACTATGGTGTCTCGATAGAACTGGAAACACGGGATTTGTTGTTGCAGGTGGTGCCCTATGTGGTATATCTGCGGGTATGCTATGGAGCGTGCACGGTATGGTCTCCATGTCTTATCCTGAAGAGAAAGATAAATCCAAAAGTTTTGCCATTACCTGGAGTTTGCTTTCAATTGGGGCGACTCTGGGTGGACTCATCACCCTGTGCCAGAACGTTCACAAGGCCGACACTTCTGGAGTAAAAACCAGTACTTACATCGCTTTTTTGGTAATCATGCTGGTTGGTTGTGTGACTTCGCTCACTCTACAAAACCCCAGGGAAATTACCAGAAAAGATGGAACCAAGATCGAAAATTTCAGGCAAACCACGTTCATTAGAGAAGTAGTTGATACCTTCAAGCTTGTTGCAGACTGGAAAATGATGATGCTGCTGCCAGCGTTCTTCGCCTCCAACTTCTTCTACTCCTACCAGTTCGGTATCAACGCCTTCTACTTCTCACTGCGTACCAGATCTTTGAACTCCATGGTATACTGGCTAACTCAAATCATAGGCACTGGTGGTCTGAGTTTGATCTTGGACACCACACGTATCAGCAGAAGAAGACGTGGTATCATTGGTCTCACCATCTCGTGCATATTTGTTACTGGTACCTGGATTGGAGGTGCAGTTTTTCAAACAAAATTCACCAGAGCCACCACTTCCCCCAACGTTGATTGGACAGATGACGGTTTTGCAGGGCCATTTGTCCTTTACGTCATGTATGGTATTTCCGATGCGATGTGGCAATCCTGGTGTTACTGGATCATGGGATCTTTGACCAATGAGAACTACAAACTTGCAAGGTATGCAGGGTTTTACAAAGGAGTCCAATCTGCCGGCTCAGCTATTTCCTTTGGTATTGATGCGGCTAAGATTCCTTTTCGTAATGAGCTGGGCGCAAACTTTGGCATGATGCTCTTTGCCATGCCACTCATGTACTACGTTGCATCCAAGGTTAACACCACGAACTATGGTCTGGAAGAAGAGGTAGTTGTTCCTGAGTACATAAAGGAGGAGCTGGGGGAGTTGCTGTCGCAGAAGTCAGATGTTGAGAGTCCAGCTGTGGAGGTCCAAGTATCATATTCCCAGAAGGCTTAAGTTTTGAGTTTTGAATAAATATCGCTCGCTTTATTTATATTTCATGCGCAATAATGTTGTTAACAGTGGTGTAAGAAAATTATCATTGATCGTCGGGTCCGGGAAATACACTTACACTTAACCATGCGCCCTAGCTGCATTGATGCATATAAGTAATCTGCAGTCTTCGTGACCATCACTACAATAAAGATTCCATTTATCAATTCCAAAATGAAAAGACATTGGTTATGCTGCAATAATTCAGATCTTAATAGAGGCATTTCTCTCGTATACATTTGTCTTAACATCGTTCTCGTTTTATGCAAACATGCTCCAATCCTCTCCCTCATCAAACTCCACTAAAAACTCGTCAAAATTAGGGATCCAAAAAGTAGACAAGGCTTCGTATGATGTCTCATTTCTATTTTCTTCCTCAGCCGTTTGCTCTCTCTCATGGAAGGAACTGATTTGGGCCTCCAGTTCATCGTGAACGGCAATCGCCTCAAACCACGAAACGCTGACATCACTTAGAAACTCAAGACAGCTAGCCAGCTCGGATTCTTGTGAGGGCTCATGGCTTCCCGAGTTTTTCTGGATAGCGGCAAGAGCCAAGAACACCGTGGATGCAGTAGATGTCACATAGGTAGCAAGATTGAGGATTCTTCGTAAGCGGTAAAGATCCTTATACTTTCTCATTAACTCAAGGATCTTTCTGGCGCTGGTTTGGCATCTTTGAACGGGATTCGGCACCGAGTTTGTTGGCCAGTGCGAGTTAGCGCTTACCTTGAGAAATGGTCTGAACAGAAAGATTAGAGTTGCATGGTACATCGTGTGGATCATCAAAAGTGCAGGATGTGTCATTGAAGGCGTGTCTCGTAAGTATGCAGGTAAGTTTCGTTCCCATAGCCGTAATTGCTCGTAAGATGATTGAAGAAACTCTTTGTAATCCTGTCTCATTCTGTTCTTGCTGGTGGTTGTCTTCTTTCCCCTGAATGCATCCAATTTTGTCATAACCGTTTCCAAAATAAGGTAAAGCTTCAAAATTGCTACCAGTGTGTTCTCGGGATAAAAATTAATCGGAATGACTGGAATATCGGTGTGAGGACAGAAGGGCACCCACTTCGTAGAAGGCTCTGAATGGTATTGTGGAAGCGCCAAACCAACATCGTGGATTCTGATTACAGATGGCCGACCAAGGTAAGCGCTCCAGCCTTGATCAAACAAATAGCAACCCCAGAAAGTTGCATTTCGAACGGCAATCTCCTCCTCTGACACCAGTCCAGACTCTTTCAGCTTTGCACTATCCAAATGTAACCCGAGATCAACAGCCATACGAAATGCCATTCCGGAATGAACCCATCCAATGCTACTCTTTCCAACACCAGCCTCTTTGCTTGCCAGCAGCAACAGACCTTGAACAGTGGTAAGTGATCTGTTTTCTAGCTCATCATCTAGCAATCTCAATGCCTCGTTGTAAAAATAATGACCAGCAGTAGAAGGATCACCCGCTTCTAGCCGCAGTTCAGGCCTGTCTGAAAGATGAGCAGCATGTGATAACAATGCGTTGAGCAAAAATTTAGAGCAAAAACTGCCCTCTGTGTTCATGTCCCTCAGAAACAGCTTTTTATCGAATATGTTGTAGTATGAGTGCTGCCAACAGAAGTACAACTCCAGAAGCTCAGCTATCACAGGATCAATATGAGGGTTCATAATCTGCACTGCTTCGACCGTTAGACTTGAAACAGCAGGAGGCACTGCTTTAGATGTAGTCTGCTGTCGTATTCTCAAAACATTGGATGTATCTCCATAGAAGTGGATTTTGCCCTCAGCATCGACTGTCAAAGACTTGGACTCTAGTTCAATCTCAGCAGTATCACCTTGACTTGAATTGTTGGTTATCTCGCTTCTCTGGGGGCCTCGCAAAAGCGACTCGAGAAAAGTATGGTCATTTTGAAGATGTTCCACCAGATATGAAGAAGCTTCAGTGCCTTTTGCTATCTCGCGAAGTGTTTCTTCAAGCCTTGCCATTCGCTCCATAGCCTCATCAAACACCTTCTGTGATCTTTTTCTCCGGTCTCCTGTTGCTGAGTACACACAATTACCCTCTTGGCCTCTTCTCTGGCACTGAGCACAAGCAGGCTGACCACCATCGCAACGACACCTGCGCTTTCGGCATTGAATGCACGCCAGGCTCGCGATTTTGCCGCGTTTGGAATTTGTTTCCGACATTGTATACGTCAGGACAGGATTTATAGCTTCATACCGACGCAAATTGCAAATAATTACAAAGCTAACCTTGATATGCGGTCAATGTAAACGAAGCTGCAGCTCGTCACGTGCAGCCGCAGCTGGTGCCCAAAGCGGACAGATCTTTGTGCGATTTATTGAAATGCAACCCTGTAAAAATTGTTTGGAAATTGTGAAATGACAATGGGCTCGATTTGTGATTATGACCGAGAATGTTGCCCAATTTGACACTTTTGACCCAGCGTTCTGGCGTCTCTTTGGCCCTTTGGTCCCTCTCCTGCGTCTATTTGTTACAAACCCTTCACATCAATATATCGTGATTTACTAGTATTACACCTAATTACCCATCTCTTGGTCTTGGTCCATGGTCTCGCCATCGGCGTAGTCCCTCGACTCCTGGTCTGTGGCTTCCAGCCATCTGTCCTGCTCTGCACTCACATACCCATCTCTAAATGCCTCCACCACCTCGCGCGCCTGTTCAAGCTCAGTCTCAATATCCTCGCCATTCACATCATGCGCTGTAAAAGTATTTAAAAAGGCCTTCTTCGAGTACAAGCGATCATATTGGCGCAAGACCTTGTCCAGCAAGGATACGATACTCGAATTATTCGACAACATGAGCCCATTTACCACGTTTTCTAACTCTGGCGATTGTTGCAGAGCATATGGCGATCTTGGAGAGTGCGAGACCTGCAGAAGTTGTGATGTCCATTTCGGCTGAGTTAGCCTCTTTTTGGCAATGATTGTGGCCTTGTGATCTGCAAACAGATCCTGTTCCGAAAACGAACCTCCGATCAGCACATCCAGAGCAGCGATATGAGAATCATGCTCATCCGAAGGTGTTACTAGTCTGTTCTTCTTATTCACCAAGTCCAAAATGACATCATAGCCCGTAGATCGCCTCTGCTTCTTCGCAAATGAGACGTAATTCGATGTGTATGGCGTGAAACTTGGTATTATGAAACTCAATTCAGGTGAGGGGATAAGGGGCGCAAATATTCCCTGCAGCGAAGTTCCGAAAGAAGTAGGGAACCTTATCGAGTTGGTGATAGACGCCATCACCGTTGAGATTAGCTTATTTGTGTCGGAGTAGGACGGGCTACTCACATTTAGACTTTGTGAGGCCACTTGACTCAAAGCTGCATTGTCAAACGGAATCACAACATCACAGTTTTCCACCAATCGCCTAAGAGTCAGCAACGTGTTGTAAGGCTGAACCACCACTTCCGAAGCAAAATTGCCCATATCCGGAAATACCGAGTACGATTTTGCAAACAGCTTCGGATATCTATCACTCAGTAACTCGAGCATAAAACTGCCCATTCCAGAACCTGTTCCACCGGCCACAGAGTGTACTAGCTGAAACCCCTCAGGAGAATCGCACTGATCTAGCGACCGATCAACGATTTCCAACAGATCTTCCTCATGCTGCTTTCCGTAGTTGAACCCACGTGCCCAGTTGTTTCCAGCACCACCGAAAGCGGCATCCATGTATGTGAGCCTTGGATCAAACAAATCGGGGAACTTCGTCTGTATGGAACCGATTACCCTGGGTTCGAGATCCAATAATATAGCTCTAGGCGTGTATCTGTCCGATCCCACCTCCAGGAAGAAAGGACGCGTTTTATCTTCGGACTTCACATTTGACTGAATCTTTTGCCCAGAGTTGTCCAGACCATGTTCTTTGAGCAGCTGGCCCCAGAACTCTTCGCCCACTTGATTACCACATTGGCCTGAAAAGACGTTAGAATGAAATACAAAAAAACGCGCATATTAAACGGCACTCACCTGCTTGAATCGTGAGAATTTCTCCCGGCATTGTAGCGTATTTATTGGCTTAGTTGGAATGTTTGTGTGTAATATTCAAGAAACAAAAGACAACAACAGAAGACGCGCAGGTGTGCGCGAGCGGGAATTTTGATCTCGTACACTACTTTTGCTACTATCAACGGTTATGGATAGATCATATATTCACGTTCACTATTCAGATTTCGCGTTTTTCGAGCCATACCGGTATATGCCCATTATATAGCTCATCCGTGTAATCACAAGGTCAACTGCCATTAACACACTGTCCCTGGCAAGATCCATCTTGGACCCGTCCACCTCGTGCCATGATATGGGTACCTCACTCACACTGATTCCTTTCTGGATTGCCAAGATTAAAATCTCAACATCGAATATCCAGCCCTCTGTGTGCATGTAAGGAAAGATTTCCCGAATGGCAGCTTTATTGAACAACTTGAATCCGCACTGAGTGTCTCTGATGGTTCGTATTCCAAACACGAAAACGAGCGTATGAAGGCCATACATGAGGAAATTTCTGATGAATGATCTCTTGACAACGGCATCAGTACTGACCATGTGAGCTCTTGACCCTATGGCAACGGCTGGTATGCTATGTGGTTCTCCGTTGTCCGCTGCCTCAATGGCCGACATCAACTTGGAAAGGTCTGAGAACTTTGAAGCACCATCTGCATCTGCAAAAATCCCATAACTTCCCCTTATGAATTGAAGACCGTGTGTAACAGCTCCTCCTTTGCCTCTGTTTTTGACAAACTTCACCACTCGCAGAACGCCTGGCTTAAGACCGTATGTCTTGGATGCGAGCTTCAAAGCATACTCCGCAGTTCCGTCCTTGGACCCATCATCCACAAGAACAATTTCGTAAGCATCTGGATACTTGGACTTCAAATATGAAACAGCTTCATCCAGCATCAGTTTCAGCCTCTGAGTCTCATTATAGCATGGAACAACCAAGCTAATCTTGATTCCATCTGTAGCAGCAGAATTTTTTGGTGGAAGGGCATGCAATGGCTCAGTCTCATCATAACTGGCATAAAACTTTGTCTCTGAGTCGAATATTTTCCGGGGCGTATGTGATAGAAGATACACCGTGATGTAGGCCTTGTGGCTGTTAGTATTCGATAACGAAACCTTGCTTGTATGATCTAAAACTTACCAGAACGGCCAAAACCAACAGAATTATGCCCACATGAAACAGCATGCCTATAAGCGAGAGTTTTGACTATTCAATGGCTAGTAAAACTAATCAAAAACACCAACTCTTGTGAAGCTGTCATTTTTCAACGGATTCGGTGTTGACACTTAATCGTTACGTGGAGGGTGGAGGGATGTGCCTCACACATTTCCGTTTTAGGCAATGAGATTGAATTTGGGCATTGAAATGGTAAAGTGAATAGTTTGAAAACCTAAGGGCAATTTTTGTTTTTGTTATATGGTTTAAGTTTAGTCTACACACTTGTCACATCTGGGTATCGCCTGGGTATCCTCGTTATATCAATGGTCCCTCACTCAGCTTACGGGCAAGGACCCTGCCATTATCCAAGAAGGTCTTCACCAGATCAACGTAATATAGAGAATCTTTGGGTAAAATCTCAATGGCACGCAAAAGCTCTGGGGTATTGATCTCCAGCTCTAACTCATGCTTGCGGATCTGCTTCGAGTTTTGTGTCTGCTTGATTTTAGTAAGGTCAATGCGTGTAAATGTTGCATTGTGAAAGTAGGAAAGCCTATCTTTTTCACGCTCAAGGGTCACCTTTCTGGTGAAAGCTTCCAAAGCCTCTGGATTGAGGTTGACTGGCCGTTCCAGTGCCATGGTGAGTCTGAGATCAAACAAGGAATTAGGAAAGTATAGAAACATGTCTGAAAGTTTTTCCTTGTGGATTGAGGAAGAGAATCGTTTGGTGTTGTAATCAAACGAAACCCTCACATTAACCGGCTTCGAGTTTCGTACAGCTTCGACGGCACTCTTGTCTATCTCGTGTATCTTTTGCACAATGAACTTGCGGTCATTCTTGGTATTTGAATCCGCGAGCTTACCCAGAAATTCTTTTGCATCCCTGTATTGCTCTGGTGTGATGCCACTGCGGAAAGAGCATCTTTCATTGTAAAACTCCTTGGAAATAGGTGTTTCACTCAGAACGGGCAACCTAAGTTTACGGTCCTCCTTCTCATCCCATAACTGCCCAACTTTCAACTCCAGCTCAATCATATTTGCGATGTTTGGCTCATCAGGGTTATCCTCGCGAATTTTCGCAATATTAGCGTATATCCACTTCGTCACGCTCATAATAAAGTCATCATAGGGTATGCTGTTCGTGATGGAAAGGGCCTCCAAACTTGAATTCACAGGTCTGACCAACGATTGACTCTTATGTGCTTTCATCGTTGGTACATAGTCTTGAGCCCACTTCGGTTTCGTTTTATACCGTCTTGGTTTTCCAAGATTCTCCTTCTCGTTATCCCCCACAGGACCCAGAGACTTGAGCTCTTCATCCAAAGTCACCGCCTTGGGTACAACAGGACGCGTATTAGGAGAAACAGACTTAACCAGTGGACTCATATTGATATTTCCGTGTATCTGAGGATGGACTTGCGGCACAGCAAATCCCTTTGCTGTTGGCGAAACATCGAGCGTAGCAGTGGAGGAAGACCGCGCAATACGTGGAGCAGCATGGCCATCAAAATCCACATCCTGAGCATTCGTCAAATTCACTATACTATTGCGCTTGCGGATTTCCAGCGCTCTCTCATCTGGAAAGGCTGGCTCGTTATTCATCATCGAGTCGATGGAAAACCTGTGTGGCTCTTGCTTAGGTACAGACGCTACAGACGCCGGCGATGAAGTCCTCCCGGTGCTGCCATTGGCACTGCCAGCTGCATCATCATCATCTATGAGATTCCTTAAATCCATTGATACAAAAATCTCTAGAATTACAGGATGTGAAATCGTAGAAATAGAGCACAGAAGCCTTGTCTACACCGCTAAACACACATACGAATTTTTCGGGTTTCTCAAATGGAGCGCTTGCCGGTGCACTACCTCAACTCTGCAGACCGCAGCGGCTACCGGAGGGCGATAAGGTCAACCAAAATGGAGAAAACTGGGAGATACCATTGAGTGAAATTCGATTTAGAAAAAAAATGGTTTAAGAGCAAAAGCCAATCACTGAAATAATATTTATCTTTTCTGTAATTCCAGAAAAGAACTCGATTGGTTGGCCAATTTGCTCTCACGCTGAAAGATTTGGGCGCATCGCTGATAACGTCATGCGTCTAGAGGGTGGTGACAAAGCACTGATGCCCCTTCACGCGAAGCCGTGCCGTTTTGCACTCTCTTGTTATATTCAATATTCCTTCGAGCAATTTGTTGATTGAAAACCAATAAACATACTGGTGTGATTTTTGTCTCAAGCAATTATTCACCCACTATAAAGTATTGTCTTGTTTGCAGCTATTAACAAAAACCGATAGATCTACCATCAAAACCGCAATCACAGAACTAAAGCGTTTGCCACCATGTCATTTCAACACGATAATCTGATTCCTGAAAGGGCCAAGTCTCGCAAGATGGTGCACTTCTGGTCCAGTTCCAAACTTCCTGAAGGGTTTGTGCCGCATCCTGAGCCAATCTCGTTGGTAGGAGGAGTTCCCCACCACGATTTCTTCCCTATCCGTCAAATCGATCTCCACGTACCCTCGAAGCCATTTCCTGGCCCAAACGAAAAGGAGACTGTTGTAGTGATTCCTCAAGTTTCCAGTGACCCAGAAGAATTGGATCTGGCCCAGGGTCTTCAATATGCAGAGGTAGACGGATCCAAACAGTTATTGAAGGTAACGCGCGACTATACCGAACGTGTTGCCAAACCGGCGTTCGAAGACTGGTCCACTACGCTGACCAATGGTTCCTCGAACGGACTGTCAAAGGTTTTTTCGGTTTTCCTCGAGGAGGGAGACTCGATTTTGGTTGAGGAGTTCACCTTCACTCCTGTCCTGTCTTCATTGAAGGATGTCGGCGGAAAGCCAGTTCCACTCAAAATGGATCTGATCAAGGGAATTGACATAGATTATATGGATGACCTCCTTGAGAATTGGTCTGCTACACATCCAGGACAGCGTCGCCCCAAACTGCTCTACACCATCGCGAATGGCCACAACCCACTTGGAGTCGCCCAGAGTATCGACCACAAAAAGAAGATCCTCGAACTTGCAAACAAGTATGACTTTCTTATCCTTGAAGACGACCCCTACGGATATCTGGCATTACCAGCATATGAGGATGTTCGTAGTGGATTGGTGGACACCACGAAATTGCCCACCAACGACGAGTTTGTGAAGCTATTGCATCCTTCCTATCTGACTTTTGATGCTACTGGACGTGTAATTCGTGTCGAGACTTTCTCTAAGGTGTTTGCTCCTGGTTTGAGATTGGGATACATTATTGCTCACAAAAACGTTGTCCAGGCGATCAACGATTTTTCCATGGTGAGTACTCGCAATCCAAGCGGTGCTGCCCAGCTCCTAGTGAACGACACCATTCACCACTGGGGCGGAATTGAAGGATGGCTCTCATGGATCATCAAGGTGAGACAGGAGTATGTCGAGCGCAGAAACGCTGCTCTGGATGTTTTGTATGACTCCAAAGCTTATAAAGAAGGTTGGATTACGGTAATTGACCCCAAAGCAGGCATGTTCGTGGCAGTCATCTTGAACTACGAAAAGAAAGGACTTACTGCCGCACAAATCCCACAATTCATGGAGCAGCTTTTGGTTTTCAACTCGGTGAACGGTGTTGGGGTTGTGGATGGAGGACGTATGTCATTCGATCCAATTTCCGCTCCCAGAGCAAACTTTGTCCGGATCACCATTGCTTCTGCCCCAAATCTGGATGTCTTGAAAGAGGCTTTCAGGAGATTCTCCAAGTCTGTCCAAGACCTCTTCGAGGCATAATTTGTTTTATAGGAACACAACGCCTTAATAAGCCAATCACATTCATTAGAAGTCATTGCTATCTAACTTCAATGAGTCAACTTGAATGAGTCAATCTGCTGTGGCCGCAGGAATTATGCCGAGCCGTTAGGTTCGTCACGTGATTTTTCACTCATGACTCTTATCTCAGGGCCGCTCGCGGCAATAGACATCCATATAAAAGCAGCATTGGAGCCAGAAATTTTGGAGCTTTCAACATTATTTCTTAAAGTTCAGAAAGAATGACTGCATTTGGAAAAGAATTCAGAGAAAAGTATTTCCCTACCGGGCCACAGACTGTTCCAATCAACCATGGATCGTATGGTCTAGTTCCCACCCCGGTCATCAAGAAATTCCACGAGCACCTCGATGAGGATCTGGCATTTCCGGATAAGTACATTGTGTTTGACTATACTCCTCAGTTGAAAGCAAACATTGCGAGAGTTGCTCAGTTGGTGGATGCGGATCCCCTGGATCTGGTGTTCTGCAATAATGCCTCTACAGGTGTCAACACGGTTTTGCGTTCGTACCCTTTCCAGAAGGGTGACAAGATTTTGATGCCTTCTACCGTTTACGATGCGTGTGGAAACACAGTCAAGTTCTTGAAGAACAGATACGGTATTGAGATTCTTACGCTAGATCTCCCATACCCTCTTTCTGACGACGAGGTGGTTTCCAAATTTAAAGAGGTATTCGAGGCCGAAGAGAGCAACGGAAATCCAGTGAAACTCGCTTTATTTGACACTGTTGTGTCTATGCCAGGTCTGAGGATTCCTTTTGAGAGACTCATTAAACTTTGTAAGGATCACAATGTTCTCTCGATGGTGGATGGCGCACATAGTATAGGCCTTGTCAAGTTATCACTGAAGACCCTGGAGCCCGATTTTTATACTACAAATCTTCACAAGTGGTTATATGTTCCACGTGGATGTGCACTTTTGTATGTGAACAAAAAACATCACCGTTCCATCCACACGTTCCCAGTATCGCACTCGTACCTTGCGGATGATGAGCCATTGGAGGAAACCCTAGAACAATCTCGTCTTGTGGATAGATTTGCGTTCGTTGGGTCCTCGTCATTTGCTTCATTTGTCAGTGCCATCGATGCCATTGAGTTTCGTGAGAATGTGTGCGGTGGTGAAGATGCAATTGCAGACTACTGTCTCCGCACAGCAAAGGAAGGTGGGGCCAAGATTGCTGAGTTATGGGGGACAAAAGTTCTCGAAAACAAAGAAGGCAGTTTGACGACATCTATGGTGAATGTCGAAGCTCCAATTCCCTCCGATTTAAAGGAGGATTTTTTGAGACTCTGCAAGACCCCTAAGTTTGTTGAGAAGATGAGGGCATATGTCGATAGAATTCAGGTGGAGGAGTTCCACACCTACCTTCCATGTTGTTACCATAACGGCGCACTTTGGTGCAGATTCTCAGCCCAGGTCTATGTTGATGTGGATGACTTTGTCTACGCTGCAAACAGTTTCAGGAAGGCTTTTAACAGATACTTGGAGTCAGACACGTTCAAGGTGCTTTTGAATTAGCAATGCGCCAACCTGCATCATTGCAGATCTTCAAATCTTAATTCCGATAATATTTCCTAGAATAAACACATTTCCTTTCTTATTTCCGACGCCTCTATTTATTGTGAGATTCCCAAAGCGATCAAGCAGATAGTGCGAAATCGTACTCAAATCCTTTTAGTTTCTGTCTTTTGACTTCCAAATCAGGCTATAATTCTTTATCCGAAGGTCACTTTTCAAAAATACGGAAACTGCAACGCAAAACTTAAATCCGAAAGCTCAAGCTGCTTGGAATTTTGGCCTTCCCCAGAAACCGCATATAAATTCATGCAGTGTTAAAAAATTGCGGGGCAGAACAACAGCCCGAAACTCCGTGTATAAAGTCTGAGAGATATCTGCTACGTACTTTTGACCTGTGTGGTTTGCTACTACCTACTATTATCGGCTTGAATAAACTCATTTTGTTCCAATGAAGGCTACAGAAGTTGACTTCACATTGAACGATGGAAACAAAATTCCAGCGGTCGGGCTGGGTACTGCGTGCCCACCGGAGGACCAGGAGCATTTCATAGACTCCATTGTTACTGCGTTGAGGAGTGGAGTTCGCCATATTGATTCGGCCTGGTACTATGGAAGCGAGCCTATGATCGGTGTTGCTCTTCAAAGGGCGTTCGCCGAGGGAATTGTGAAAAGAGAGGATATTTTTATCACTACCAAGGTTTGGCCAGGAAGGCACGATGATGCCTTGGGATCTCTCAACGAATCTCTCGAGCTTCTTCAACTTGACTATGTTGATTTATTCCTTCAACATTTGCCGCTATGCTATGTTAGGGATACATTTACAATCGTGGAGAATGCAGATCACCTTGATACCTGGAAAGAAATGATACAGATTTACAAGACCACCACCAAGGCCAAGTCTATTGGAGTCTGCAACTACAGCATTCCGTTTTTAGAGAGACTTTTCAAGGAAACAGATGTGGTTCCAGTTGTTAACCAAGTTGAGCTTCATCCACGTCTGCCTCAACTAGAGTTGGTGAAGTTTTGCCGAGACCATGGAATTTTGGTGGAGGCATACTCTCCGTTGGGGGCTGGTGGAGCACCTCTTATCAAGTTACCAATTGTCAACGAATTGGCGGATAAATACAAGGTTACAGCAGCTGATATACTGGTTTCCTTCCACGTTTGCAAAGGCAATGTTGTTCTTGCAAGAACGCAAAACCTGGAACGTTTGAAGCAAGGATGGGAATTTGTCAAAATTTCGAGTGAGGATTTGGCCAAACTGGATGACTATGGAATTGCAAACCACTACAGATATATTGCCGGAAATTTCGGAAACAATCTTGGATTTCCCGACTGGAACGACAGTGTTGACTGTCATACTGGTGTTTAAGTAGGTAATATTTTATACATTGTCGAAAAATATATATGGTTAAACTTTGATATGCATCTCGTGTTGAGCTTCCTTTCCATCAGGCCTCGACCTTTTTCTCGACCTTCTTGCGATTTTTTCTCCTTAGTTCTCTCGCATCCAAGGTGTTCGCATCCTGCATTAATTCCTCAAACATCTGAATTTCTTTCTGTTCCTCCTCAGATCTCTGGGCAGCCTTGAACTTGGTACCTATAACCACCAACAATCTGGCTCTCAGCAGCCTAACTTCTAAAGGTGCTGTTGGATCCTTAAGTACCAAATCACACACTTTAGTGAGAGTAGACTGGATCTCGTAGCGGGACGACAACCACGCCGTTTTGATGAACTTTCCCGTGAGGGCCCTCTGGATCTCAGCTTCATCAGCTTCGTCCATTTGGAGTGTACCTTCCTCTTGCATCTTCTCAAGATCACTCATGGTGCTCTGAACATCAAATGCAGACTTTGCCATGCTCATCACACTTTTGGCCGTATTGGTAGACTGCTTAACTGAAGAGAAGAACTTCGAAACCTTGCCGATGATAGGTTTCTGAGCCTTCACAAATGATGTTCCCTTGAACACATACACTTTCCCCATAAGATGGAGAATTTCCAGACCAAACGACTCCATCTTCAGATCGGCGATTTCAGTGTCCAGGTTCTTCAACAATCTGGAAATAGACTCCTCATTAAGCACACCTCCAGTCTTGACCGTGTCCATCACAGTGTCCAGCTTCGCCAGCAACTTCTTCGAGAGCTCTTCTGCCTTCTTACGCTGCTGCTCTCTATTCTCTTCCTGCATTTTGCGGAACTTCTCACGTTCCTCGGCAGAAATCTTGGTCTTTCCCGAAGCCGGTGGTGTGGCAGATGCTGCAGATGCCCCATCGGCAGAATGGACCACCTCTTGAGTTTCGGGAACAGCGGAGTCAGCCTCTTCAGCTCCCTTCATCATATCCTTGAGCAGAGTCAGCTCGCCGATCCAATCCTCGAACGCCTCGCCACCAAACATGGAGCTGAAGATTTCAGATGGGTCCTCGAATCCCTGTGAAGGAACCGCGCTTTCCTTTCCAAACTCGTCATAAACCGAGCGCAATTGAGGATCACTCAGCGTCTGATACGCCTCCGAAATTTCCTGGAACTTGGCGGCTGCGGTCTCATCGCCAGGGTTCTTGTCGGGGTGATATTTCAGGGCGAGCTTACGGTACGCCTTCTTGATCTCTGCCGGGGTGCCTTCCGGAGTTATACCGAGGATGTCGTAGTAACCGGTGTCCTTGACCATTTGTAAAATGCTATCAGAGAATGACTGGAAATTAACAGAACTTGGGGCTCAAATCAGAATGGAGGCCACGGCATTGAAGGTACCTTCTTAGGGCAACAGAGGACACTCCATGCTGAGCCGATGCGTTTGAGCCCTGGTGAAACGGTTCGTGGCGGTGTTAGGGCGGTGCACATACTTAGTGATGATTGCATAAATCATAAATAGTACATGAGCCTACATGTCACTTTTTCAGTTTTTGAGGTGAAACAAAAAATTGTATAGCTCTTGGTCTTGCTCAGATTATTCATCACCTTCTCCTTCGTTTTCTTCTTCCTCGTCTTTTCCGAAAATATCCTTAACATTCCACGAACAGCTGATATCCCACCTAGATCCCGGAGCATCGTTGCTTACATACTTCACAAATTTCAGCACCTTTGGGTCTCTCAAAATTAGATTCAAAGTGTTCCAAGAGGCCTGAGACGTAAACACCACACTGTCGTCATTCTCCTTGTAGATTGCAGCCTCATCTTCGTTCAACTTTTCATCCGCCTGTTGCTCCTCGTCATTAGTGACCATGCATAGTTCATATCCACCCAGTTCTCCCGATTCCCAGCCAGTAGTTGGGGTCAGATTCATAGTAGCTTCTAGCACACAATCCAAAATTCCCACAGTCGGCTCCTCCTCCAATTCGGTAGCGAGAATGAAATCGTGGCCGGGCCTGAAGCGCCGCACCAGTACCTGGTCCTTACATGCGATAAGTCCAGTTATAAGGGCAATATACTTGCGGAACGCATTGCTTCTGAACATCTCCGACAGCGTACAGAGTTCACGATCAACTTCAGACTTAGCCACGTTTCTTGTGAGTCCGAAGTTGGGAAGTTCCTGGGGTGCTATCCCATTGGCGAACTGGATATCGGCTGCGGTATCTATGTTCTGTTGGTCAAGTCCGTCCATATACATGAACCTCTGTTTGTGAGGGGGTATAGCAAGCTTCCAGGGAAATTTCACGTCTTTCTGTACACGAGGCATGGTGGTGTTGAACTCACACTTCTTGATGCTTTTAGAGAGAAGATCCGCAAATTTCGGACTCAAGAACTCCTGGATATCCACCATACACTCCTGATCAAAAAGAGCCTTCATTTTCGTTATTGCTTCACTTGAAAGAAGCGATTTGTTGAGGTACTTGGAAAGGTACTCCGTTTCCGCCTGAGTCAGTCCTTCTGCAGACTCATAAGATTTAACAACTTCCGGGTTGATTTCATTCCTGAAAATCTTAGGAAAGTCAAATTCACGAAGCTCTTTAGACTCGAGCTGCTGAAGCGTGCTCTTGGCCTCAGTTCTTTCCTGTTCACCCGGAATGAACCCATCCTCACCGCGCTGTGGGATGTGAAACCAGCCTTGAATTGACAATCTATGTCTATCCACCTTGACTTCTTCAACCTCGTGAAAGCTAAGACCAGGCTGGACAGTAAAAAATGCCATCTGGTTGAATTGCGGAACGAATTTGCAATGGTAGTCTGAACGGGGAACATTGGGCACTATCGAGTCAAACAGTCTCAAAGCACCTCCATAATGAGGTTTCCATGTTTTTCCCGGTTCCGGAATGTAAAGAATGAAACTAACGCGGCGAGAACCAATCACATCGTCATGAGTTAGCAAATGGCACCCTTTGGTGTAGGTATTCAGACTCATATCTGTCTTGACTCCGCTCAGCTTCCCACAACCAGTAACCTCGGAAATAAAGTCGCGGAAACCCTGAGAGTAAATTGCATTCCGCAACTTGAACAAGTTTGGCAATCGCGATAAATCACTCCAGTCGAGTCCGGAAAGGTTGGCCAGGTCACCGCTCTGGTACACCTTATAGATATCGGTTTCCTTTTTGGTGAAATGTATCTCCTTTAGAATTTCCGAGCGAACGTCTCGCAAAAGTTTGTCATCAACAAGCTGCGAGATATGTCCCCATCTATACGGCTCGGACTGAGCAACACTCAACTTCAGTGCTTTCCTGTAGGTCTCGTAGAAAATCTCGGGGTTCAGATAGGCCTTCGACTCCTTCTCTTGCTCTGGCGTGGGCGATATGGACAGAAAGGGTCTTTTTGGAGCACGAAACGTCGTTTCGACTGTTCTCTTGAGATTTGCCTCAACCATCTGCAAAAATCAGCAACTTCTCACAGGGTTTTTTAGGTTGAGCGCGTAGTCGAATGCCAAATTTTCTCTCATGCATATACATCATAAGACTTTTTTGCATGTCGTGTTTATACTATTCCTACGCCGCATTGGGCTATGCTGCACAGCCTCATCCGCCTTAGACCGGCCCAATGCGGAAAGTCCAAAACAGAAGGGTCCGATCATGTACTGGAGTACGGGTCCATCGGAGCTAAAGAAAAACACAGGGCCCGCCATCAGACCAGGTGCCAGGCCATGCCGTGTCCTAGTAACCAGTTACGACTATTAAATCACCACAATTGCCACTGTCTTGTATCAACTTCCATAAACTATATCGAATTTTGCACTTGCGGCCCCCAACGGAATCACCGGCAATCCACCCGAGCCGACCCGGCTGAAAAAATTCGCTGGTTAATGCACGCCCCCTTGCCTCCTCCATTTTCAAAACACTACAACAGAACACTTACCTCCGTAATCCTCCCGTTCTCTGTTCTGTACTGGTCTTCGTCTGGTATTTTGCGTCATACCCCGTTTGTTGGACTCTTTGTTAATAAACCTGTGCTTTGTTGAAGCACGTGCCACGAATTTTAGTGTTGTCCAGCATTGCCACCAGAGTCATTCCTTTTTCCACAACCACCATATAGCTCCCACTTCTTCTGTTCTTTCTCCCTCACTTTCTTTGCATCTACACATACAAGCATGTTGTCGCCAGTCCAAGTTGTACAGCGGCTTTACGACGAGTTCATAACATGGAAAAGAAGTGGCCAGGCGCTCGGAAGCTTTCTAACGAGCAAAGACCCTCGTCCGGTGATCAACGGCTACAAACTGTCCAAACTGGAGATCGCGCACTACTCATTCATTGCTAGCGTGTTCTTTTTCGTGCTTTGTGTGTTGGACATCAGCATCTTCTTTAAACTAGCGGCTGTCGCTGTTCTTGGAACGCTGGTGGCTATGCCCATAACGGGCCAGTTCTTCCTCCACGGTCTACCGGTGTTGGCGTGGGTGGCTCTTTTCTTCAGTTCGGGAAAGATCCCACACTCGTGGAAACCGCCAATCAGCGTCAAAGTTTTGCCATCCATGGAAACCATTTTGTATGGTGACAATCTTAGTGACCTGCTTGCTGCCACCACAAACCGGGTTCTGGACCTGTTTGCATGGTTTCCCTACGGAATCATCCACTTTTCCGGCCCTTTCATTGTTGCTGGATTGACTTTTATCTTTGGCCCTCCCACTGCTGTCAGATCTTACGCGTTTGCCTTTGGTTACATGAATTTGATCGGGGTCATTATACAAAACATGTTTCCTGCAGCTCCACCATGGTACAAATTGCTCCATGGGCTGGAACCAGCCAACTACGACATGAACGGATCTCCAGGTGGTCTGGGTAGGATAGACGACTTTTTTGGCTTTGATATGTACACCACCACCTTCAGCAACGCTCCGGTTGTTTTTGGAGCTTTTCCGTCATTACACTCTGGGTGTGCTTCTATGGATGCTCTGTTCCTGATGTACCTGTTTCCCTCTATGACGCCTCTTTGGTGCGCATATGTGTGCTGGTTGTGGTGGTCTACGATGTATTTGACACACCATTACTTTTTCGATTTGACTGCGGGAGCCACCATGGCTCTGACTTTCTTCTCGTACGTCAAATACACGTCTCTTCCCATAATCAACCCCAAATGCTTTTGCCGCTTTTCCTATACTTCTATCTCGAAGTTCGACATCCATGGAAACGACCCGCTTGCGCCTGTGTTTTACCAGATGCCTCTTGACCAGCTAGACGAGGAAGCAGGTGTGAATGCCCCTTTCGACGAAGCGTTTGAGTTGTCTAGTCTGTCGTCTCGCCAGACCACTTCTCAGAAAAGTTCACGCACTCCAAGCCCGCCAAACCATTCCAAGTCGGCTCCCGCTCGGGCTGCCACTCCGGTATCTGCGGGTGACTCTACCACCACTTCTCTGTTTGACGAGAGAACCGATCTCCAAACGTCCACATCCTCGGCATCTCTCCAAGCAAGTTTGAAATGAAAGACGTGAAAATTCGCTCTACATCCACTGTCATGTTCTGTCTCTCTCATACCCATGGTTACAACCTGTTTGTCTCCATTGACAGGCTCACTAATAAATGTCCTTTTGGACGCGATCTTCCAGCCTGTTCTATATATTGTAACTAATCGAATTCATTGCGGAAACGACGCTTTGTAGCAACAAAATCGCTTCAAAAGGAAGACCGCAGTAAAAGAGTAGTGTCGTGACAGATTAATTGATCCACCCGGGCTCATACTCTAAATGTATACAACTAGAAGTGCAGCGAAGTTTCTACCGCGTTATTTCAACCAGAATTCGCGTTTTTTGTATCAAACTTTGACAGGATCTTTATGGAAGGTACCTCGCTGAGCCCTGTTGCTCCTGATAAGCTGCCTCTTCAGCTGGAGGGCGAATCGCCCGTGAACAAGGACGTAGTGTTCTACCGCAACGGAGTGCCCTACTACAACATGCGCACTTTGAGGAAGTGTCCGACTCTGGCAGCGGGTAAAAGCATTCCAATATTTATCAGGGACATAAGGGCATGTGTTAGTCTCAAGAAGACGTACGCGCCTTACGTGCCTTTCAGTCTGAGCAACAAGTCGGTCAAGATGCTGGGGAACGTGCCCATCCAGTCGGTCACCATATGCGGCCAGTGGACCGCTACAAAGGTGTTTCAACTACCGAATAAGCCCGATTTGCGGTTTATATATGTTAAGGACATGTCGTCGCAAACACCGATCACGTGTGTTGTGGACTCGGTGGTCTGGTCCAATGGAAAGATCCCTCGGATGTTGGAAGAAAACTGTTTGCTTCTTGTTACCGGTAGGATCAAATACTACAAACGGGACAATACTATGGAAATGGAAGCACGAGCGATTCATTTTTATCACGAGCTGAACTTCCTGGAGAAGGAGATAGCATGGGCTAAGTTCGTACTGGAGCACAGAAGGATGTTCTTGGCTCGGTACGATTACCATCCCGAGAAAACGCAATTACTAACAGATAGACTACGACGTGACAACAACGTTGTAGGGCTATTTCCTAAACCACCAGGACCGATCAATGTACGCAAAGTTATACCAAAAAGGTACACGATCACCAGGTACGATACCCTCAAGAACAGGCGAAAACGCGGCCGTAAGCGCAAGGTACCCAAGTCAAAATTTGGCCTGAGCGAACACTTTATCGAATCTTCAAAGATTCGCATTCTTCTTTGGATATTGGAGAGGTCTACTACGAGCAATAGCTACGACAAGATTGCACCGGTGTTTGTCGAGACTCGACCTTTCATTAACCCGGAAATACGACGTCAACTATTCAACAAATCGGTGTCTATATTGCAGAAAGCAGGGATTTTGAAGCGATTTGAGAGAACCAACATCCAAGTTTCTCCTGCGTTTGTGAGGGCCTTTGATGCTGCTGCGCTAGAGCTCATTAGGCTTCACCATATGCGCAAGTTCGAGCTTGCGAGTATACTAGAAGAAGCGGAAAAGCACGCTGCTACCAGAGATCAATTTCAGAAGTTTCTGTTTGAGAGGATTGCAAAGACGCAGGTCTTCAAATTCAAACTCGCCAAGTTCATTAATCTGAAAAGTCGATGTGCACCGACTTTTTCTGACGTTCTATGGGCCGAATTGAACCAGGGCATTATACCAGAGCAAGACGGGTTTTCGTGTGATGTTAAGTACAATGGGAAGATGTTGATAGAGTGGGTAATGGTGGATAAATATCGTTGGGCTGGGAGGTTTACGTACATTACTCTTGGTGAAAAGTTTGGCGGGAATGATTGCAATCAGATGAAAGAAAAGATCGTTTCCATGGTTTGTTCTGAAGCATGATAAAGCAGTTTTGTTTATTTGAAGACGTCTAAAAATATATGGACATTTTGGTGGGTGATCGCTCAAGGCTTGTACTCATTGGGACGTGCTAGCAGCCTCTTTCATGGCTCCAACAGATCCTGCCGCCAAAGGAATGAATGGCTTTCCATTTTTCTGTGAGGTCAATCCCCAAAACTCATC
The DNA here is from genome assembly GCF_000576695.1 of Kuraishia capsulata CBS 1993. Lineage (NCBI taxonomy): Eukaryota > Fungi > Ascomycota > Pichiomycetes > Pichiales > Pichiaceae > Kuraishia > Kuraishia capsulata. The sequence goes on from NW_019172952.1 coordinate 144,714, forward strand.
GGTATCGTCTACTCGACCAAATCCACCACCACCAGGAGTGTGAACCTTGAGGATATCACCTTTTCTCATTTCAATCTCTGCGAGTGAAGGCAGCTGAATCCACTGAATTACTCCGTTTCCTCTGTTTCTACCGAGATAGTTCTCACCCTTTTGACCATCACCACCTCCATAGATGCCCCATGGACTATGAACTCTTCTCTGGGTGACGAGCGAGAGGTGGACCGGAGAGTTGAACTGGATCTCTCTGGTGAGACCGTTTCCTCCGTTGAATTTCCCGATACCACCGCTGTTCTCGCGGATGCAGTATTCAATCAACAGGCATGGATAACGGTGCTCGAGCACTTCTGGGTCGGTGATCTTGGTATTGGTCATGTTGGTCTGGGTTCCTGAAAATCCATGGAACCCGTATCTCACGCCATCCTTCTCGATGATTCCAGCGCAATTTCCCTGGCCAATCGTCTCTGTGTAGCCGAATCCTTTGATCAGCTCGCCCTTCTCGTTCTCACCGCCTGTACCAAAGTTCAGGCCATTCATGCATCCACCAGTGGCAGAGGTCTGACCAAAGGCCTTGAAGATACAGTCGGTGAGTCTTTGGGATGTCATTCCGTTTCCGGCACACACAGCAGCATATGGACTTGGGTTGATGAGACTGTTTTCCGGGATTATGAGCTCACATGGGTCCAAACACCCTTGGTTCAAGGGGATGTCCATGTTGACCAGGCATCTAAGGGCATATACAACGGCTGAGAAGGTGATGGAGCGTGGTGCATTCAAATTGCTATACGACTCCAAGGATGTGCCTGTGAAGTCAAACACTGCAGATCCTTCGTTGGCATCGATATCGATCGAAACGCAGATTTTGGATCCGTCGTCCATATAATCAACTGCTTTAAGAGGGAGTTTGTCAGCATTCTCGGTGGAATACGTCTTCAAGAAATTCCGCACTGCCATCTCTGCCGTCTTCTTGACGTTTCTCATATAGAACAACACTGTTTCGCTTCCATACTCGTTGAAAAGTTCTTTCAAAAGGAGAATACCACGCTGGTTGGAGGCAATCTGGGCACGCAAATCCGCCAGATTGTCGTCTATGTTCCTGGTTCCAGAAACTCCGTACCTTCTGGGACCCTCCACAAAGTGTTTGGTCAAGCCCTCATAATCAAAATTTCCACCAGAGACAATTTTCCAGGTTTCGATGTTCACACCCTCCTCGTATATCTCTCGGGCATAAGAAGAGGATGAACCAGGCGCACTTCCACCGATCTCGGAGTGATGCGCACGGGCTGCGACAACAAACTGGATCTTTCCTTCGTGAAATACTGGTGAGATTATGGTGATATCAGGAAGATGGGTTCCTCCTACGCTGGGAGAATTTGTGCAAAGAATGTCGCCTTCTCTGAGATCGTCCTTCCAGTACTCCAACTGGTATCTAATGGCAGCAGACATCGAGCCCAGATGGACTGGAACGTTGGGCGCATTTGCTGTGAGATTTCCCTCGTTGTCGAAAAGAGCACACGAATAGTCCATTCTTTCCTTGATGTTGGCACTCACCGAGATCTTCTGAAGGGTCCGGGACATATCGTCTGCAATCGACATGAACCTGTTGGCGAAAATAGCCAGTTGCACGGGATCAACATGGTCATGACTAAGCGTGGTCTTGGACTCGACATCAACCTCTAAAACGACGTGTCTTGGTAATATGGTGGCTCTGGAATCAGGAGTAACCAGCAAAGTCTGGGTTGAGTCCAAGATTAAGGCTGGTCCCACAATCACGCTTCCAACTTCGAGAGCGTTCAGGAAGTAAATTCCTGATTCCAGAGTGCCTTCATCGAAGATGATGGGTGTTTTGAGGCTGCAATCTGATTTCTCCATGGCAATCTTAGGAATCTTGTCGAAGTCTTCATATGCTGACCTCTCGGACATCTTTTCTGAGGCATTACCGGTTCCTCTTACGCGAATGTCCGAGACCAGGACATCTCTGTCCATGTCATTGAAAGCAAATTCACGCTCGTGAATGGCATAAAACTCACGAGCAAAATCAAGGTCGTCTGGCTGTAATATCATGATTCTGGTATCGGAGCCTTTGTAGCCCATGTTCAAGTATGTCTTGAAGTCAATGGTTTCTGGGCTGACTCCCTGTTCTATAAGATCTTGGTTGACCTTCTTCTTGAGCAACTGGCACTTCTCCAATAGCTCGTCTCTGGATTTTTCTGAGTATACGGCAGCTACGGGTTGTTGCTGATCGTTGACGACGTCCGCCAGAAGAATGCCAAAAGCAGAAAGAATCGAGGAATGTCTGTGGATTAAGACCTTGTTGATCTTGAGCACCTTGGCTATAGCAGCAGCGTGCTGGCCACCAGCACCACCAAACGATGCCAGAGCATGTTTGGAGACGTCGTGACCTTTCGCATCAGTCAGATCCCTGATGGGTTTCGCCATCTGGAAGTTGGCAACTTTCAGGAATCCGAGTGCGATTTCCTGAGGAGTCTTGGGAAACCCTGGGTTATCGATATTGACCACCTTGGCCAGCTCCTCAAACTTGGACTTTGTAATCTCATAATCCAAATACTCATCCTCGTTGGGGCCAAAGATCTTGGGAAAATACTCCGGTATTATTCTGCCAGTAAAGAGATTGGCATCGGTGATTGTCAATGGACCACCCTTGCGGTAACAGGCAGGCCCTGGGTGAGCACTAGCAGATTCTGGTCCCACAGCGAAAACTCCGTTTTTATAGGTCAGAATGGACCCACCTCCAGCAGCTACCGTGTTGATATCGAGCTGAGGAGCCGCGATCTTGATACCAGCAGTTATGCTTTCGAACGAAAACTCAAACTCGCCGGCGTATCTGGAGACATCGGTGGAAGTTCCACCCATATCGAACCCAATCACTGGTGTATTGTAATTTGGATCATAGCAGGTTTTTGCCTCACCAACTACACCACCAGCTGGACCGGAAAGCAACGATCTCAAACCGGAAAAGTTCTTCCATGAACATAATCCTCCATCAGATTGCATGAACTCAATTCTGGTATGATCTTCAAAGTCCTGTCTGAAACCAGACAAGAAATTCTCGATGTAATCTTTGACTATGGGGGTCAAATAAGCATCTACTACAGTTGATTGACCACGAGGAACGGCTTTGATCACAGGAAGAAGCTCGTGTGATAGAGAAACGTTCTTGAAACCCAACGATTTGGCAATCTCGCCGGCTTCTTTTTCGTGTCTTTGGAAATTGTATCCATGAATAAAAACAATAGCAACAGACTCAATGCCTTCGGACTTCAATTTCTTCAAATCCTGCGTAATTTTCACTTTATCCAAGGGCTTCATGATCTCGAAGACCTCCTTGGTCTCGCCCTCAACATATTTTTTTCCGTCAATCATATCTTTGGCATCGTAACTGGTAGGATCCACCAAGAACGCAGGCATAGTCACTCTTTCATCTGCTTCTATCACCTTCTCGAAAAGAACGCCAGGTTTCACGATATTGAGTGCAAAAAGATCTGGCCTAGATTGATCTCCAATATGGAGCAGATCTTTGAAGCCTCTGGTGGTTACGAGAGCGCAACGGGCTCCCTTCCTCTCCAGAAGGGCATTTGTAGCAACTGTTGTTCCCAGACGAATGGACGAGACTGGCGAAGTGTCCAATGGCTCTCCTCTTGGAATGGCCTTGCCAGTGACCTTTTCCAAGACTCTTCTTATACCCTCGATATTGGCATCCTTGTAGTTCGAGGGGTCAACTGACAGAAGCTTGAAGGTCTCTTCCTTGTTGGAGTATCTGTAGATAACGTCGGTGAAAGTTCCACCTCTATCTATGGCAATGGAGATTCCAGATTCAGCAACGGTCATGATGGAGGGCTTTGTAATTGAAACTGGCATTTCTTACTCAACATCAGAAGGATACTAGCACCCTTTTGAACCAATCTTCATTTTGCTGTAGCCAATGGAAATTTCCTTTCTGAGGCTCCAATGCCTTTCCAGACGGTTCCCGTACGCGAGCATTCCCAAAGAGTATAAGTCGAGACGAACTAGGATTGAGCGGAAACTGTTTCAATCCCGGGGAAGGTGTAGACGATAAGGCAGGTCAAGACGACCAGGTCGTGTGTAGGCAAGCTGCACGATAAGGAATTGAGAACCGCGATAAGCAGAAGGGTATGAAAGCTTATTCGTAAAGGTTAACCCCAAAAGCGTTATTTATGGTAATAAAGAGCTGTCATCTCAACTGTTAGTCTTGATTCAGTCAGTTTGATGGTGAAAAAATGTAGGTGTCTTCCATGTTCTGGCCCCAGAGCACACCAACTACAACCATCATCAATCGAGAATAAAGACAGAGGTTTAAAGTTATTTAGAAAAAAATAAGAAAGGAGCATACTTCACGCTTAGGTGATGTATCTGAAGTGTTTCTGCTCCATGTCGGTGAGATCAAGTAACTGTTCGTCTTCAAGACCCTCCAGCCCTAAAGCAGTGGTTGCTTCATTGTCATCGGCGAGCTCTTTCTTTTTGTTGAGATAAACACAAATAAGCCAGTAAACTACACAGAGCAGGATACAGACACAATATGCAACGATCATCGAGATGAATCCTCCTGTGTACTTTGGAGCTTGGTTGGCACGGAATGTCTGAGATCCAGTGACTGCTCCACCACAATAGCCGAGGTAGTTGAAGGAATATGTGACCGACTTCTTGGTGTTACCTGCAGTATTAGCCTGAACAAGCGAGATAATGACGACATAGGAGGCAAAGTAGAAGTACATCATGTACAGACCCACCAGCTGGCCAGCAACGTTCGATCTGTCGACAGCATACACTACCACGGCTCCAACTAATGGGACTATCAAAGACAGAATAGAAACAAAGCAACGGCGGTTCACCCACCGACTTCCCCACCAGGTGAAGAAAACGGTTGATAATGAGGCAATTACACCAGTAGGCATACCCATGAGCGACGATTCGACGGAGGTAAAACCAAGGTTCTTGATGATGATGCTGGAGAAGGTGGACAAACCACCGTTGGGAATATTGATTCCAAAATTAAAGAGCATCACAATATAGACACGAATATCCAAGAAAGCTTCCTTAACCTGGTACCACTTCCATTCTTTGTTTTCAACACCAGTGGAGTTAGCAGCCACTCTTCTGACCATGAAGTACTTCTCTCTGTCATTGAGGAACCTGGCGTTCAAAGGCGAGTCGGGAAGAAACCAGAGCACGAAACAACTCCATACAAACGAAACGGAACCAACGAGAATAAATATGTACTTCCAAGTTGGAATTTGGTTTCCAAATACGGATGCCAGGGAAGACAGAGCACCGTTGATGACCGAAGAAGCAAACACGAAGACGATGGCAGTACGATGTGGGGATTCAGTCTTCAGGTAAAAAACAGAGATCATGAGCGAGCAACCGGGAACAATGGCACTTTCAACAAATCCCATGAGGAAGCGAAGGGCAGCGAGTCCGGGGAAGCTGTGACAAGCACACAGTAAAAGGCAGAAGGTAGACCATAGCATGGAGCAAATGGCAAGAACCTTTCCCAATCTGAAACGTTGAACAAGGTATGACATAGGCCACATTCCAACTAGTGATCCAATAAAAATAATAGAGCTTAACCACGAGTATTGCTGGCCAACCAGATTGGTATCGGTTCTGAACCCGAAGATAGCAGCAGTACCAAGCGACACTTTGTCAACAGCACCCATGGTCGCGGTGAAAAACAGAACAGGAATCAAGCATAGATCGCACTTCATTATGGCCCATTTCTCCTCCTTCGGAGTTAATGGCTCGAATTTCCCATCAAATTCGACCAAGTACTGGGCGGCTGCGTCGGCCTTGGCCGTCTGGATGACCTGGAGAGCCTCTTTGGAGATCATCTCGGAGACCTCAACTGGTACCTCCTTGGTGTAACTGTCAACTGACATGGTGAAAGTAGGTGGATTTCGATGAAAAGGTGGGTGTTCTGAAGCTGCCTGTGAATAATGTATCGATCTACCCACGAAACCGTTCTATGAGTGTCAATCAGCGGAAACACAGGTCTTTAAGTATATCGACGAAGGTGCGAGCTCACCACCTGCATTAGTATATATATGCAGAATGGAGCAAAAAGTGATCAGACGCAGATAAACCCCAGAGGCATTTGGCCTGGTCATTGGCATGTACTTCGAGACTTCGTTGTCTTATCCGAGGAAGAATTTTTCAGGTAGTCAGCTCTAGACGAGCATTCCGAAAACCGGATACGGTTTATCAGCTCATCGGGAAATCTGCAATTCCCGCTTGGATTGAAATGAATGCGTTGAATATTGATGATTCTATGGTTTGTTTTCGTTTTTGGTTTTTACGCTTCAAAATTATTTCCTTGATACCATGATATTAGTTTAAATTATGACGGTAAATTTGGGCGAAGAGTGGAGCCATTTCCATAAATGACATGTTGAAGCCAATCAAGTTCACACCCATAATATCAAGTTGATTTTGTGCTTAACTGCAACGAACACGTCCCTGAGAAAAAAATTAAATCCAACGTAATCCCAGGATCACGCAAGACTCAAGGTATTACATTTATCCTTCAGTATATCTTTCCACCTCACGCACGGCCGGCCTAGATCCTTCTCTTTCCAGACAGATAACACCACGGTACGAGCAGTGCGGACACTCCGTAGTTCTCTCGTCTTTTGCATTCTTGTAAGAGCATCAAGAACAAACCACCGTATCTCTTCGTCATTTGCGCACACTATTCCAAGTACAAACAGTGGCCATAGTAAAGTGACGTATGTATCGGGTAGCGTCTTCTGTAGTTCCACCAAACGACTCGCCAGCTTTCCGATTTTTCTCATCTTTTCTGCAAACTGATATGTGCCAAAAGTACCACCATAGTAGCTGTTTTCTATGTCAACCCTGGCAAACAAGTAAAGCCTGGCCGCAAGTTTTTTGATTTCGGCAATTGTGCGGACATGAGTCGCCGATTCGTCAGACGAATCAAAGCGTTGCACCATGTTGGTGATTTCTTGGCTGAGGATCTCTTTCTTCTCCAGAATATCATTCTCAAAGTCAACTCTATCTTCAGGAGCTTCCAGCTCCAAATCCTCGTAGCATGCCCCGAGAACATTAGTCTTGTGGATGAGAGTGATGAGATAAGGACTACATCCCAGTACCAGATCAATATCGGTTGAATAATCGTTTTTCAGTCTCAACATGTACTGATCGTCTGCAATGGGCTGTGGAATAGCATTCACTCGGCCAGCTCGGTTTTCCCATGAGGTTTCTCCCATCACTTCGTGGGAAACAAAGTACCTCACAAAAAACTTGCTTATGGGGCTCATGCTATTTCGGACGCTGGAGTCCCTTAAAAATTGTTTCGCGCCATTCAGATGTACCAGCCATGAACTTCCACAATTGGAAGCAATATCCGTAAAACAGAGCATAATAATTACCGTCAAAACATCATCCCAGTCGGCGTCGTTGTTCTTCTGCTTCGACTGAATGATATCGGGCAGCTCAATCAACACCTTGGCTGTGTAAGAAGTTGCGATCTTGGAATATTCTTTTTCTCCCAACATTACAAGTTGTTTGGCACTGGTAGCTATTAACACGTTAAACACTATGGTGGATCTCATAGCCAGGGGAACAATCAGATACAAGTATGGGTTCATCTCCGGGTTGGGCTGCGCAGGCTGTTTGATGTTGGGGTAGCAGATGCAATACGGGCATATTGCAGTCACAAAGTAGTTAAGCAGTTGCTGCTCCACAGGGCTAATTCCAGCGAGATTGGAATGTATCGGCAACATTGTGAGGCTCTGTGAGGTATTGTATGAAGTCATCGCGATAGACATTAGAGGAGGTGAAAGAGGCACTTCTCCAAACAACTTCATGAATATCTCATCCACATTCACACCCTCCATAATAGTTCCCATAAAATTTCTGTGATCGTGAGTCCCGATAGGTATCGGGGAAGTTCCTGCTTTTTTTTTTTCAGGACCGGTGGTCATAAGAGTGCCGTCGTAGTCATCTGTCTGATCGAGAGAAGCCTTCCCCGTGTGATAATCTTTGGGTGTCATATTCACAAAGAAAACACGGTTATGTGGCAAGTTCCATTGCACTGTTATATTCTCGGCAACCTGTTTTGACAGAGTGGTGATGCGTTTTCCATCTCCCAGTTCATTGCGTAGGTTCCTACCCTGGGTAGACCTTCCAAAAGCAATCCCTCGATCATAAGCCTCGTCCTCCCATAAAAACGTGTTCACATAAAAACAATCGAGCTTCAATCTGCTACAGTTTGTGCAGCGTGGATGGACTTCTGAAGCGGACAGGTTTAGTTAGTTCTCAGTCATTCCGCATGGCCTTAGAATGTTTCACTCACCGTCGCACTTGACTCTCCTCTTTTTGCAAGTAGCACAGCCATTTCGGCTTCTTTCCCCATACTTCTTGGTCCTTCCCATCACAATAGACACTGGGGTACCATGTTCAAAAGAAGAATGTCGAGACGAACAGAAGAGTTAAGAACCCATAAATGCCCTCGAACCATCTCGGAAATGGATCGTCGTCTGCACCTTCCCTCGTTTCCGCATATTTCCCAATTTAGAAACTGGGCAGATAAGAGCGATGAGCCGGAAACCGTTCTGAGCGTTACTATCTCGATGGGGTCGAGGGACTAGGGAATGTTCACTAGTGAGGAGCGATTTCAGAGCCGTTTATATTTTCTAGAGACTGCTTTACTTGTCAGCAGCCATAGGATATGCTGGGCTAATATTGAGGTTTTTGGTGGTTTTCATAGATGCATGAGCACTTGATCTTATAGTCCTGAGATACTCGGATGGTTTGCGCAGTGAAAATTCGGGAATATAGAGGATCCAAAAGCTGGCAATATACATTTTCACGTTGAATAGAGAAAAACCTTTGACTGGTGTCTCTTTCTACTTCAGCATCATCTTTAGTTCGAACGCGAAAGGCAGGTCGACGCGACATCCCCGTTGGGTGAAATATCAAATTATCAACCAGACGATTTTTCACTAAAATCTTACCACTTTTGAAACATCAAAGAAAGGATATTCGTTATTTAAGACTGGAAAATCCGAGTACTTAGGCTGGTCTAAGTAGCAATTGCCATACGACGACATGGAATCACATCAAGTGCTGATTATTGGGGCTGGTACTTTTGGTCTTTCCACAGCTTTGGAGCTTCTTCGCAAAGGCCACAAAAGTGTGAAACTCTTGGATCCTTTTGTGGTACCATCTCCTCTATCTGCAGGAAATGATATTAACAAAATCTTTCAGTCCACAGTGGAGAACGAGTTCTACTCCAGTCTGGCTCTGGAGTCTCTGGAGTGTTGGAGGACCGATCCGGTGTACAAACCGGCATTCCACGAAACTGGAATTGTATATGGTGCTACCGGTAACGAAGCAGCTGCAGAAATTTCAAGAAGGTTGGCCAGACTAAAAGAGATCGGGGTTGAGGCCACACCGTTGACTTCTCCAGAAGACTTTGCCCAACTGGTTAAATTCCCCACAATAGCGATCGAACACAAAATCACCGACTTGAGTTTGGATGATAAGAGGTTCAAGGACTGGATGGGTTACTTTCAGTCTGAAAAGTGCGGTTGGACCTTTGCTAGTCTTGCCTTACAAAGAGCGGCCGAAGAGTGTAGCAGACTTGGAGCCGAGTTTGTGCTTGGCTCGGCTGAAGAGTTGTTATACAAAGAAGATGGCAGCTGTTCTGGCGTTAGGACATTCTCCGGCGACATAATCAAGTCGGATGTGGTTGTAATAGCTGCTGGAGCAAGTAGCATAAAATTGCTAGACTATAAGGGACAGCTTCTTGCGAAGTGTTTCACCGTTGGACACATCCAGCTCAGCGAAGAAGAGGCTCTTTCACTGAAAAACTCGCCCGTTGTATTGAATCTTGATGAAGGATTTTTTTTTGAACCAGACAGAAACAACGAGCTCAAGTTCTGTAACGAGTTTCCTGGCTACGTCAACATAGACAAGCACACTGGCGTTTCTGTACCTTCCTACAGAAACCAAATTCCTATCGAAGCGGAAAGACAAATGCGCTCCTTTTTGAAGCAGGTGTTTCCTCAGTTGGCCAGAAGGAAATTTTCAGTAGCAAAGATCTGCTGGTGTACTGATACCACAGACCGGCATTTTTTAATTGGCAACCACCCAGATCACAAAGGTTTAGTTCTTGCTACTGGGGACTCCGGTCAAGGATTCAAATTCATGCCCATCATAGGAAAATATATTTCGACGGTGGTTCTTGAGGGTGACAAAGCTTTGGACTCTATCAGGAGAAATGCCTGGAAATGGAGACCGGAGCAAGCGGAATCTAGAAATATTCTGCACAGGCAGGGCAGGTTTGGAGGTTCAAATGAGGTTAAGGATTTGAAGGCTATAGATGAATGGACAGACGGAAATGCATGCTTATTGTGAGAAAATATACAGTATAAGATTATTGAGGTGTGAAAACGATTCGCCACACCTATTTATTCATCAAGACCAGAATAGAGGTAGACTGTCCACTGCGGAACAGAGAATGGTCATTAGCCTGCTCTTAGTCGCCTCTGATTCAATATGTAACGGATCCTATCACTGCACAGCCCAAAAATGCAGCCGCAGCAAAGATTTTCTCCAAAGACCGTTGCTGACAAGTATTTGCAAGGGGCGTGATGGTCAATCTAATGAAAAGAAGTTTGTTCTTGATAATATGGAGAGCTTTTGAATCATATTTGTGTTATCTGATTGTTCGTGCATAGCTTCCTGCAGGATCATGCTCAAGAGGACCAAACAATATGCGCTCGGGCTGAGGACCATCATCAAGCCCTACACCAGCCACCCAGTTCTGGTTTTTCTGGTCATTTCCTCAGCTCAGTGGATAGTTAATGCTAACTTAACTGTGGGTGTGAGTTCCCTTGGTCAAATTCAACAAAAATTTAACGTATCCTCGCCAATAGCGAGTTGGTTGATGTCTGCATACTCGCTGTGCTTCGCCAGCTTTGTCATGATCTTTGGAAGATTCGGTGACATCGTTGGCCATCATTATCAATATGTCTGTGGAATGTTTTTCCTGGGTGTCTTGATTGTGATCGCGGCATCGGTGGAGAATTTGTATGCAATAATTGTGTTTAGGGCCCTACAGGGCATTGCTGCAGCATCTACAGTACCATCCTCATATGCATTGATTGGCCATTCCTTTGAGGGAAAGGCTTTGAATCTTGCGATGGGTGTAGTTACTGTTCTCATGACAGTTTCTGCAGGGATGGGTTTTGTTTTCGGAGGTGCGTTTGCTCTGATCCCTATCGGTTACCGAGGAGTGTTCTATCTTTTTGGTGGATTGTCTCTGTTAACTGCCATTCTGGGTCTCTTCTGTATCGATCCTGTGCCAAAAAATTCCAAAAGAATTAGAGATCTAGATGTTTTTGGTGTTTTTATGGTATTATCAGGAATTCTGCTATTCGTAACGGGAGTGACCGAGGGCGGGTTTGGGTGGAGGTCTCCAAGATCTTATGTTCCCATGATATTCGGTGTTTTACTCATAGGCTTCCATTTTTTGTGGGAGTGGAGACTTGTTTTCATGATAAAGTTATTCAAAAATACTCAACTTTTGATCCCACCATCAGCGTGGGGAATTCCAAACTTCATCGTGTTCAACATAGCTGTTGGACTGGCATTCAGTGGGATGGTCACCATGATCTTGTGTTCGTTGGAGATTTACCAGTATGTGGCACTAAATTCGCCAGTCATTGCTGCTGTTAAGACCATAGTTGGCCCAATTTCCATTTTGCTTGCGTCCTTTCCAGTTGGGTACTTTTATGGGAAAATTTCCCCAAAGATCATGATCACCATTGGAGGTCTGATTCAGTTGGCAGGAGCTATTCTTCTCACACAATTGGACTACACTACAAAGAGCTACTGGAAATATGGATTTCCAGGGCTAATCCTTGCGGGTTTGGGCTGTTCTATTGCCTTCTACAATTCCATGCAAACGCTGGTCGTGACAACCCCTGTAGAGATCCGAGACCTGGTTCCTGGAATAGCCAACACCTCGGTGGAACTACTGATAGCCGCTACAACTGCCAGTCTGGCTTCGATTATTGGTCAGGCCAAACTTGCAGTTGACATTGAGATCAAAGATGAGATGATCATGCAGTATCATCACGCGTTGTATTTGCCGCTTGGTCTGGTAGGAGCAAATGTCATTCTGTCAATATTCATTCAAAAGAGATCTAGCATGGTCTCGTGCAATAACGAGACACCAAACAAATCTCTTGAGACGTCTTCGTCGACATTTCATGAAACCCCCCATGAGAATTACGGTACTGCGCAGGGCTCACTCTCTAGAGTTGACGCCTTGGAGCTCTCAGTCTAACGCTTTGTACATCAAAAAATAGAACGTGAAAAATATGATTCATAAGTAGTAGCAAATATGGCAGAAATATATGTCATACCCTCGAACGGATACCTGTAGCTAGCTAATCCAAATCTGATTCACCAGATTGAAAAGCCCGTTTCCCTCCGTCTCCAAAAGATATATACCGTAAATAGAAACCCAAGAGCCCAGATTCAAAAGTCCCATAGCCACTTTGTGCCAGACACCATAAACCCTCTTCGGTATATAATCCGTGATACAACTCTGGAAACCAGCTCTCGAATGGAACAGAATCAGCGAAGAGAGAAGGGTGTCAACCAGCGGAATATCCACACCGGCAACAAAAGGCGCCAGGGTCAGCGGAACCATAGCAGTTGCAATGACCCTATCATAAGACCAGTGGAAAGAACCGTGATATTGGTCCATATCAGGTGGGGTGTACGCATCGTTAACCGTTCCAATGATGTATCCTGGAGGCTGTTCTTTCAGCTTGAGCTTTGAAAGATCTGGGACCAACGAAATTGACCTGCTTGCTCTTAAGGCAGTCTGGATATTTACCGACCTCAAAGATGCTCGCACTCCTATAAATCCTAGCATGTCTGGCCGTTGAGAATTGGATAATACCGTAGCCCACCGCGGTGCGTCTGATATCATGAAAGCCAGGCTCTGAAACTTTCCAGCAAAAATTAGTTGTGTTCAGACACGACCTCAATCCCGGAACGGGCCCGGTTTGGACGACCCAGCCCTCGGGCGTCGTAGGCAATAAGGCGTCTGCATCGCCGCATCCTTAACACATTGACAGAGGAAAAAATAAGCCCTATGGCTTAGCATGACTTGGCATGAATAGACTGAATGGATTAACTTCCATCCATCTGTACGAAGTCCAAAATTGAATTACGCTATTAAGGCGCAGAATTGACCATTTTTTTATTCAATTGCAACAGCCTGAAGTATGCATAATCTCATCCAATCACGAAACTCCGCTTTTCGCACTATTCGTACCATCCCGGCTATCTGAATGTAGATTTAGATTACTTTAGGCATCCACACCTACACTATTGAAGTCGTGCGTTGCGGCTGCTGCTGCTACTGCTAAATCGCGCCTTGTTATTGGACAATTTTCAAAGAAAGTTTATGTCGTGCATAAATTAAGGCTCCGGTACTGCATTGCATCTGCATTAGAATCAATGTAACATTTGGGACTTGCGCCACAAGCGACTCTGCGTCCTACAACTAGGTTATTTAAAATGGGGGGCAGCTGCATAATGTTTGAATCTAAAGAACAACCAGCAGGGTAAATAGTTTTTCTTGAGATCAGCTTTCTTTACTGCGTGGCTGCCAATTTTGTTAATGAAGCTTTTCAAAGTCATTGCTGCTCTGGCTTTGCTCGAGAGAGTCAAAGGCTTGAAGATCGTGCAACACAACTTTGACGTTTTGAGAAGATCTCATGACGAAACCCTGTCCAAACGCGATAGTTCCGTCGACTATGCAGAATTTGTCTTGAATAACGCAGTCACACACTACCAGCTGAACATCTCCATTGGAACCCCACCTCAAGATTTCCTCGTTGTGCTGGACACCGGATCTTCAGATCTCTTTGTCTTCGAAGATGGATCGGAGGGCTGCTCTCAGGCAGCAAATGCTACTTCAACTGAAACCACAGCCACCAATTTGGTCTATGGATCTACACCTTCTGCCTATATCGATGCAACAGTCTCTGGGTGTGGTGGTGTGGGAGGGTTTGACGCAAACGCCTCATCCACGTTCAATAAAAACGAGACATCCTTTGCAGATTATTTCAACTATAAAAATGGAACTGGGTACTGGGCCTATGACGTGGTATCCGTGAACAACGTTAGCGTTGGAGAAATGAGTTTCGGGGTGTATGCGGCGAATTTCACGCCTGTTCTTGGAATTGGCCCAATAGGAGGTGAACTGTCGTACGTTACCTACCCTGATAACGAAACTTATCAAAATCTGCCTATGAAAATGGCAGAACAAGGACTCATTAACACTCCATCTTACTCCATATTTCTGGCCAATTCAGAGAAAAATGAGGGCTCAATTCTGTTCGGCGGAGTTGATTCCTCAAAGTACGATGGTGACCTAATTACCGTCAAAAGCGCAGGGTCTGCAGATATCACGTCGAACTACGCAGGAAGCTGGTCAATCACTTTGTCCGAGATCACTCTCCAGAAAAATGACGAGGCTGCAGTTTTTGCCGAGGGTAGATACTTGGCTCTTCTCAAAAGTTCAGCCGCGTTCTCGACGTTCCCTTCAGCGCTTTACGATAACCTGCACAACTTCACAAATGCCACTTGGGACGAAGACATCGACCAATACTACTATGATTGCGATCAGATAAGCAACACAACCCTCACTTTTGACTTTACAGGTGCAAAGATTCAAGTTCCCCTAACGTCTTTGGTTTTCAAGCACGCTGGGAAGTGCATATCTGGAATTAAGACTCATTACGATTACAATTACGATGCATACTTCAGCCTTGGGGACGACTTTTTGAGAAACGCCTATGTTGTCTACGATTTGCATAATTATGAAATTTCGTTGGCCCAAGCCAGTGATGCCACTGGAACCGAGAGTATCCGCGAAATCACAAAGAAGGGTGTCCCCTCCGCCAAAAAGGCCAAGCATTACTCGTCAACGTATACCCTCAATTCCGGACCTGATCAAATAACTGCCGCTTCCTCATTGTCGTATTATTCGACTGCACTAATTGCGTCGTCTGGATCTTCCGCCGAGTCAAGCAAAGGCGACGCACCTCCAAACATCACCTACGGCTCAGGACTGCTCTTGTCTGCATTTACCTTTCTTGCTGCATTGTGTTTGACATAGAAAAATTTGATGTACCTGCTGTGTATTTTATTCTTAAATAAATCTACTCCTCGATTGGTTTGCAAAATATTTTCTTCACTCTCCAGCAACTCTCTGGTGCTCTCGAGAATGTGGTTCAAGCTGAACTGTTGATCAAATGCACAGGAGCCCTGGTTATTTTTCAACAAACCCTTCTAACGGCCCCATCTCACTATTCATCGCCAGCAAAACAGCTTCTGTTCACGACTCTCCAAACCAGCCTCAAAATGTCTAGTTTTGCTGACAAACTGACCACTATACAACAGGATGACGATATTGATATTGACATCGATGTGGATCTTCCTGCTGTTTCCGTTCCGCCTCCACATCTGCAAAATGTCGACCCCGAGCCTGAGTTGACACAGACAGCAGAACCTGCTTTGCAAGAGCATTCGCCCGAAGAAATTCGTGGAACCGCAATCAATTTGCGTGGAGTTGATGATCTCTCAACTAGAGAAGTCAAATTGTTTATTGATCACTATATAAAGCCTGGCTACTCGTTCGCAACCAAGGACCAGTTCGCACGATTTGATTGCCGTTTGGAATGGATCAATGACACGTCATTGAACGCTGTCTTTGAGACCGAAGAAGCCGCCACTGAGGCTCTCAGCTTGCTGTTACAAGCTCAAGACTTGGATCTTTCGAACGCAGAGAACGTGGAAAGAGAGTGCAAGCCGTTTGTTCGTGCTGCTGTTGGCGGCTCGGCTCCCACTGAAGATCCGGATGTGAAGCTATTTGCCAGAAAGGCTACTTTTGCCGATGCAAAGGTGAAAGGTGCAAAGCAGTATTCTCGATACTATCTCCTCCATGGTGAGCCCGAAGCTGACCAGAGAATCGGCAAGACGAAGAAGAATTACTACGAGAACTACCTGAACAAGAAGAATGGGAACTCCAATAGCAACTCAGATACTTCTTCGACAGATAATTACAGAAGCCGTGAGGCTCGCCGTTCAAACAGCAGATGGGCAGGAGTGGAGGACCTGATCACCGGTGAGAAGGACACAGCCGACGAACGTGGAAACGAGAAGATCACGCTGGGCGATGACGATCTGTTTGCAGGAAGAACTGTGACCAAACTATCTAGGCCACTTTCCCAAAGGTTAGGAGAAGGAAGATGGCAGAACGACAGATATCCCGGTAACGGCGATGACCACGGCCGCGACCGCGACCGCCGGCGAAACGGTAGAGGAAACAGGGGTCCGAGACCACCACACAGATCTGAAGCTGATGAAGATGATCTCTTCCCCAGTTTCAGAACCCGTGAGCTCTCGCCAGGTAGAGATTAGAGAAATTGATGACGGTTATTTCGGTTGTTTAAAAATTGTAATATAACGTTTTAGTATGTGCACGACTTGACTATGTTTGTTTATGCTCCAGACAGAATTTCACCAACCCGTACGCGATTGCAGCAGGGGCTCCATTGCGCGCAGAATCCACAGAAATGAGGCAGAAACCCAGCAAGGTGTATGCAAATTACCATTCGAGAGTCTCCACTTTTGATAATGGGGCGAAAGTAGGGAGGAGCAAGAAGATCGTGTTCTGGCCTCTGAGCCGTCCAACAAAGGAGATGGTACGTGATATCAACTAGACGAGTTTTTTGAAGATAACTTTACTAACAAGTGTTGACCAGATGGCTAGTTGTGGCTTCTTTTTCACTCCCAAGAAAGACCAGACCGATTGCGCCACTTGCTTTGGGTGTAACAAATCACAGTACGGTTGGAGTCAAGACGAGCACCCTTGTGCTTCTCATCTTGAGCAATCACCCGACTGTTTTGCCTCGACAATCCTACTTGCAGCTACGACGAGATCTGGTGATCAGGCGTATGATTGGAGCAAAAATCCTCGTTTCCGTGACCCAGCTAACACGGAGGTGGTTGCCCTTATCCGTGCTACCTATGGCGATCTGTGGCCGTACGACAGGCCCAAATATAAAAGCTATCCCTCCAGCGATGTCATGGCAGCTGCAGGAATGTACTACAGTCCTATGTATGTGGGTGATGACACTGTGACGTGCCTTTATTGTGGATCAGGCTTGGAAGGCTGGGAGGAGAACGATGATCCGTTAGACGAGCACCAGAGAAGAGTGCCGAATTGCTACTTCTTTCAGGCAACACAGCCCGGAACAGCTTCTAAGAATGTGTATACGAAGGTTGAAGATGATGTTGGCGAATGGGACAACGATGATTCGCTTTTGGAACTAGGTTCTATAGAGCATGGTGGACTGTTGAGTGAACTTTCGCTGGACGAGCATTTTGTGGACCAAGATGCCCACGTCCCTACCTTGAATCATGTGTTGACAAAATCACCAAGACCTGGTAAAGGGGTGCCGAAAATCGCAAGAAGAAGGACTCCTTCGTCGCGGCCGGTGAGTTCCGATCGGTCCTCGAGTGCCTCAACTTTGAGGAACTCAAGTCCCTTGAGGTCTCAAGAGGAACATCTAGAAGAACCACGTCATCATTCGGACAAGGAGGAAAGTCTTGCTGGTTTTGAAACTGCAAATTTGGGCATGGATGTTGATGTGGTTCCCAACAGTTTCGCCCCAGTTGAGGAGATTGTTCTGGAGAATGTCCAGAAAAAAGAGATAAGCTCTTTAGAGAAACCGATTGCTGAGGAACCATTAGTTGATTCTGATCAAAATCCGGTTGATGAGATGACAGAGACTCCCATAGAACAGATGTCTGCAATCTCAGAGCCTGAAGAATTGCCAGTGAGAGTCACCCGCAAGAAGATCATTAAAAGAGTCGCGTTCTCCGACGATGATCCGTTCGACCTATCTGATGGTAACGATGAATCTTATGTTGATGACGAGTTTATTCCTGAGGAGAAGGAGGAAACCTTGAGACCGGTATCTAGAGGGTCCAGAAAGAAACAGCCATCAAAGCCTGTGGCACCGGAAACCGTCAAACCAAAGCAACCGTCAAAGAAAAAGGCAACCGTGAAGAAAACGAAGAGTCCTGCTGAGCCAGCGGAAGATAAGGAGAACCAAACAGCTAAGACGAAGGGAAAGTCTAAGAGATTGAATGCAAAGCAAAAAGGCTCCAAATCAACAACAGAATTAAGCTCTGATAAGTCGGAAAGGCCAACCCTATCTCTGATCTCTCTGCTTAGCAGTGATAACGATCTAAAAACAAATGAGAAGTCAAACGAAAAGTCAAACGAAAAGGCTGCTTCAGATACTAGGGTGGTTTTTGAAGAACTTCATGGGTCGGCTACGAAAGCCAATTTCTCCAGATTGAATCTGGCTGAAGGTGTCGATCAACTTCCTGAAAAGAAGAAAATCGATTTCATAAGTCCTGAGCGTAAACCTGTGCCGACGAATTTCGACCTGCTCAACTCCGTCAAGGCCGTTTCGCGAACCAGACTTCCTACTCTGTCTCCGCTTTCTGACAGGAGGAACCCAGACATATCGAATATCTTTGCCAGTCCTTCGAAATCCGAGGCCATTATTATAGGCTCGCCATTGAAGTCTGAAATGAAGAGTTCTTCCTCGATTGATGCCTCCACATTGGCAATGTCCCCGGTCAAATATAGGAGCATTGTTCAGAACTTCAGGGCTAATGAGGCTGATGACGATCTAAAATCTGCTCACAGTTCGAAGCCCATCACGGCTACTCTTCCCTCGTCTCCACCACCCAAACATGCATATGACGAAAACGAAGTTGACGATGATGATGACATTCGCATGGATGACCATCTACTTTTGACTGACGACAGTGTCATTCTGGAAGATCTGGATTACAGACCTTCTGAACCAAGAAACAGCAGCTACAGACCCTTCGTTGGAAAGAGCTCGATTATTAAACCATCATCGGAAACTCAAGATCAAGCATCTGCCAATTTCAGCAGTTTCAATCGCCATGCCAACCTTCTCACGAGTCCCGAGGCCCAGAGCACTCCACCAGGCGGTGTCAAAAAGGCAATATTTAAGCAGTCTTTGTCTGCTCTTTCTCGCTCGTCTCCATCTCCTCTAGAGAAGCCAGATTTGAGGAGCAAAAACAGCTCATTGTTGGAATTGAGCATCAAAAATGTGGAGGCTGTTGAGCAGAAATCGCATGTGTCTAGCACATCTGTGGAACACTCGTTGCTTGCTGAAATGTCGAGTAGAAATTCACCTACAGATAAGGATTTGAAAAACGCCTCATTTAAAGAGGCCTCAAACACAGGCCTGGCTGCAGAGGCTATTTCAAAGACTAACTCGATTAGAGAGGAATCTCCCATTATAGTCTCGACTAGAGAGGAAGCTACAGTAGAGAATGCTCTATTGGAAAAGCCTCCATCAGAGAAGACTTCAATAGTGGAAGCTCCTCCTTCGCAACAGGTTGCGAATTTTGAAAAGGATGTGGATTTTGATATTCCCAACCCCCAAAGTATGAGAGTGAGTACTCTGGACACTCAGGTCGAGAAGCCCAAGTGGACTGCTGAACTACATCGGCCAACCGAAGTGATCGAGAACCAAAAACTGGCAACCTCGTATCTCACAGACCTTCTGGAAGGGCCAGCCGAGTCGCTATATAACGATCCTTATGGCGAGCTCACTCAATTCATCAACTCCGTACCGAGCAACGAGCTGAATATGACATTCAAGCAATGGATCCATTTCGACTCCAGCAGGGGTAAACAGAAGTTCCTTGAGAACACTGAATCTATGATAGAGGAGCTGAGGGAGCAGGTCTCGATGGCTACCGCTTATCTACAGAATATGAGCTGATGAAAGAGAAAGGTATAGGTGTGGTCATTAATATCACGAGTTCAATGGCATCCTGTTGTGCGGAATTACCAAAACTATCATCAATACCACCAGCTGCATCAAATCAAACACTTCGTATTTTGTAACAGATCATCAATTGCGCCACAATCCTTTGAACCAACGTGTATAAGTTTGCGTATCTCTGCTTTCGTCTTCGTAGTCTCCTTCGTCATCTTCGTCTTCCTGCGTTACTCTTCCATTAGCTCGTCCCCATCCACATCATCAACATCCATGGGCATTTCAGGACGTACTCCGGTTCTGGGCATGTTCAACACCGGCATTCCTCTGGCTCTCACCGTAATGGCTCGCAGTTCTCTGTTTGGTGGTGGACCACCCGGTCCGGCTGTTACCATGTCGCGGTCACGGAAAGCGTGGTATAGAATTGTGTTTGATGCGTTCTGTCTGTCCTCGTCGCTTGCGTCATCTGCCACTGCAGGTGGCATCATTGGAGCGTTAGATAGCATCCAGCCAAGTTCCGAGTGAAGGCGAGGAAGATTGTGGTTATTCTGGTACGGCTGGCCACTCGAATCCACAAAGACAACCTGTCTGCACATCAACTGCGATAGATATCTCCTTAGCAATGCGACTCCTTCCCCACTGAAAACACAGAATGAAGACTTTTGATGAGGCGAGAAGTCTGCCGGAGGGTCGCGGCAGAACTTCATGATGTCCGGTCTGAGAAAGGCAAACACACCAGTCAGCGAAAGATGAGTAAGCTTTGGGCACGATGTCAGCAGTTTGTATATTGGGTAAATGTTGATTCCAGTGCAGTACGATAGGTGAACACGTTCCAGCGAATCGTCGTTGCTTCTGCCGTGATTTGCCAAAGCCAGAATGCCTTCGTCTGTTATGTTTCCGCATTTCACCAATCCTATTCTTCTCAATCTGGAAAGCTGAGCCAGTTCGATCAAAGTCTCGTCGGTGAGTTGTACGCAACACGCAAAATCAAGATATTGCAAACGGTGACAACTCTTTATTAGATGAATAGCGCCATAATCCGTGATGTTGCTGCAATGACCAAGATGGACATAGTGTAAATTCTTGCCTAGCTGTGCAAGCGAGCGTAGCGCTGAGTCGGTTATCATCACACACTTAGACAACACAACGTTTCTGAGTCTAGGAGCGTACTTCACTAGCTTCTCGATGGCTTTGTCTGTAATGTTTTCACATGATGTGAAATCCAGGATTCGCAATCTGTCCAGCGAAAGCTCTCCGGATGCAGTATCGAAACACGCGTCCGTCACGTTTGAGTTTCGCGATATCTTGAACTCGCGTAAATACTCCAACTCTTCAAACATCAACACCAGAGACTCGTTGGTCACCAAGTTGCATCCGTGAAGTTCAAGCTCCACTATATTTGGACAGCACTTGATGAGTTCCATAATAACTTCATCGTCGATCTCGCTACACTCAGACAGTTTCAGCCTCTTTAGCAGGGGACAATTTCTGACCAATGCCAAAACTGCCTCTTTGCTAACGGAGTCGGAGTTTGGTGCATACAGGCCTTGTAGCCGAGGGCAGTTCAAAGCCAGGGCTTGGTAAAGATCATCAGAGACATCCTTCACACCCGAAACATCCAAACTCTGTAGCCTGGAACAACCTGTCAAAACAGAAGCTATAGACGAAGAATGGAGCTTATCACAGTTAACCAGAGTCAGTCTCTCCAAATTCTTCGAATGGTTGAACATCCCCAGGAAGTCGTTTGTGACAAGATTGGGTATCACAGACAAATTGAGTCTCTTAACATAGAGGCGGTAGTTCCAGCTAGCTTCCTGGACTGGCATCTGCATTACCCGCCCAATCTTCCTGAAGATCGCCTCGCTGGTGATGCTAGGACGAAACCAAATTAGCTGGATCGTCAGCTCGGCCCACGCCTTGCAAGTCAGTGCCAAAGACAGAAGGTCGGATTTTGACGTGACATGTGAGAAAACCAGCAACAGTAACTCTGGAGGTAGTTTCACTATAGGGCCGACCGCTGTTTGGCTGTTCCGCCTGGCCCTCTCCATGAAGAAACCATCATCATTTGAGTACATCCGCTTGGAAACGATGTTTTTGAGCGTTTCATCAGCTTCGCTAGCTGTATCAATATCTTCTTCTATGTTGCGGTTTGACGATTCAGCCCCGAATGCTCTGGTTCTCAATAGCCGGTCGCGGATTCGATCGGAATTGGTCATCTTTGGCATTTGTATTGATCAAAAGGTGTGGTCAAGTATTCCCGGATCGTTTTTTAACCGAATAAACACCTTCCAATCAGCTCTGTTGATCCTTCACGAAAAACTGCCGCTATCAAAACTTGAGTGGCGCGTAGTTCTAGTCTTGTTACAAACTCGTGAGTTGCCTGTGGGTACCACAAACCAGATAAACCAGACTCTGTCGAACAGGCACCCAAACGAAATAACGGTACTCACTTGAAAAAGTGGGTCCAACAAAGATTTCCACTATTCGACCACCCACTCAGATTGTTGGTGCAAAAGTGTGTTGTCTTTGTGGGTTGTAGCCGCCAGCTCGCCTCACCAGCCCGTTACGGCTTGCTGATGGATTGCCTCTTTGTGATTGTTTGTAGTGTGATGTCAGATTCGGGTGGTGCACGCAAAAGCAGATGAGATGCTCGTGCTCGCCAAATTTGGTAGCGACGAGCGAGCCCAGTCTAGGACTGGTCGTCAGAAAACCGAGGGTCTAAGTCTCCGGGATTTGACGCTTTGGCATCTACGATTCAACTGTAAATCATATACCATTATATTCATATTGTGTCATGCATACATATCTTCGTCTGTAATAGGTCGGCTCTATACAAGTGGGTTGTATCCCCTTTTCCGTCCGGAACTTCGCCTGTTATCACGAGTATCTCTTCATGTGTGGCATTTGTGATGTATTTGTCTTTATCCCTTTACCCATAGTATACTTCCTCGTCTCTCCTATTATTGTTGATGAAATACTGTTGGTTAATCTGCTCAGGTGGTGCCCTCTGGTGGTATCCGGGATGATATTGCTGGTCGTATGAGAATTGACTCTGTTGGGGCAACGACTTGCTCAGATTCAACTGCTCCATCTGTCTGAGTAAGTCTGAGGCTTGTTGTTGCGAAACCTGAGGCACAACACGAAAGCTATCATACTGGGGATTCCCAAAGTTGTAATCTAGCACCGGAGGTTCGATCCCGGTACCAATTGTGCTGTTTCCATTTAGGTTCTGGCCAGGGAAGAACATAGAGTTGGAGTGCCCATTCCGATTACCTCTTGGCTTCTTAGAATGGACTCTCTGGTGCCGAGACTCTTTAGAAGAGGAAAATGAAACTTCCTCCATCAAACGTTTGTAGCCCTGCTGAGAGCTGGCATTGAGCTCGCTCAAGGCCAGTCTAATTTGATCCAACATGAAGTTGCGCACTGTTGAAGGCAAAAGGGGAATGCTCAAAGTTTTGTAGATGAAAGTAGTTCCGTGATTCGTGTCCGCCAAGATCTCCTTGAGCAAAGGAGCCGGTTCCAACTCGTAAGGCTCTTCTATAGGCAAATCACCATAGATCCGCGAAAGAATCTGATTCCTGCAAACTGTATCACCTCTATGGTTCAGTATCTTCAAAATAGTCAGATGGGCCAGTTTGTGGATGCACAACTGACCAAGCTGGGGAATAAGCTTCGGAGTCAGCAGTTGGTGTCTGTTTGGCAGCGAACAAGTATCCAGCAACCAAGTGATAAGCAAAGAGCCGTTTGAGTTGGTGACTAATGATGAAGCGTGAAATACGATGCATGCTGATACCGCAACTAATATAGACTTGGTGAGGTCTGTGCTTTCGAGACACGTTCTGATAGCACGTGCTCCAAATCTTCCCTTTGCGATGTTGCTGAAATCACCCATGATGGACTCGATAATGAAATCAGAGTATGGAGGTCCAAACTTGAGTGCACAATGGACGACGTAATTGCCGTATTGGTCGTTGAAAAGAGCTGAACAGTAGGGCGCCAAATTCCGGGATATTAGCATCATTTCACGATTAGACTGAGCAGTTGAAATGATCTTCTGAGCTGCCCAGGTCCCGTTTTTGTGTGCACCCATCTGGGAAAGAAAAGGTGCAAGGTATTTTAGCATGATGTCTCTGATAGGACTGGAACAGATATCAAACAGCTTTTGAACAATGGTGTTACCGAGGTAGTCACTGGCAAGTTCCGGAAGCTCGTCCAGCATTGCCAATGCCAGCTCTTCAACCTCTTGCTGAGAAAGTTGCTCTGAGTCGATGGCCTTTCTGATTTCGCGGAGTTTAGGAGAATCAAACTCACGAAGTCCGAGTTGGCCAGGCAACGGACCGAGACCCTCTTTCTGAATTTCCCTTCCGTACCTCACAGAATTCTGTAAAATCCTCTGGAGGTGTGTATAGTCCAGTTCAGATCCTCCAAGAGCGCCTACAACGCGAGAGAATTCATCGTCTCGAAGATACTGGCCGGGGAGTCCGTTCCGGTCTTCCGTTGGCAGTTGCTGGTGAGTATGTTGCTTAGGCTGTGGTTGTTGTTGTTGATGCTGTTGTTGCTGTTGCTGCTGAATTGGCTGAGTTGGAATAGTCTGCTGCTGCTTTGCAGTGAAATCCGGAGAAGGGGTATCACGTATACTCAATATTCTCGCGAACGAAACAATACAACTCAATCCAGGGACCAGCTCCTGGTGATTCAAAGAAGCCTTGCACTGCATTGCACTCTCGATACTTTCGAACTCCGTCAGGACTATCAGATCACCATTAGTGCACACCAAAACCCGAACACTTGTCAACTTTCCGAAGCGACCGAGCATCTTGTAGAAGTTCAGCGGGGTGACGAGATCATTATTGGGTAAATTCACCAGCACCAACGTGTTGGTGGGACCCAGTGAAGAGTCCTGAAAAGTAGATGTGAAGGTTACCTTGTCCTGAGGAATCCGATCTACCAAAAGAGGGTAATCCATGATCCCCACGGTTTCCATTGGAGCGGCAATATTGCTGAAGTTGAGACTGGCAACGTTGTTCAAAGGACTGGTAGAATACGTCTGGGCACGTGGCCGTGGATCATATTCCGCGGAGTACTCCTCCTGGATGGTAGAAGGCGACGCAAATTGCTGGAGATGGATCTGTTTATCGAATAACGCCGCGTTTGTAGAGTATGACCTGGTTCTGGCCGGTGAGTCGATGTTCAGTTGAGGAATTTGAAACGCAGAAGACTCTGGTATCGCAGGAGCAACTGCGTGAAACGGCGACTGTTGAGGCTCATTCCATATTGAGCTCTGGAATGAAGAAGACCTCAGTCTTGTCGGAGTGGACAGAGCAGAAAGGGCAATTGGATGAGAAGAAAACGCATCCATGGGGTTTAGACTCGGACTCGGAGATCCAGCCGCAAACAACTGTTGCTGCTGTTGCTGCTGATTCGAGCTGAAACGCGAGGGAAGGGTGCCAGATCGATGCCGAGTCCTGCTACCGAGATTGGTATTTGTCGGTCCGTCTGCCGAGAGAAAGCCAAAATCAATCGGCTTATTGGCACCTTGCGAATGGGAAGAAATCACCGAAGGCGACCTTGAAGTGGACGACGAAAGCAACGACGGCGACACGATCGAGGAATCCAACAAGGGAGACACTTGGAGCCCAGGCGACAACGGATGGTCACCAGTCTCGGTCGGAAGCTGGAGATATGATCCGGAGGGCAGCATATTTGTGGAAATAATTGAGCCAATCACAGCCAAATCGCTATTAAGGCCTGTCTGAGCAACCTGGACAACACTGGACGAATCTAGGGCACTTTAAAGGGCGGGCGGGCGGTTAGTCCTTGTTGAGGTATTAACTGAGCAGTGAAGACACAGGATCGGTTCGTCCTAGCCGTGGTAACCGTCTGTCGGACAGAGTGTCAAAGAGGGGACGTGTGTGTGAGAATTTAGCAGCTCGGCTTTTTGGAACCTGCGCGAAAAGGAATGAGGAACTCGAATTTCTCTGATATTCTTGTTGGCAGGGTTGTCGAAAAGGGGAGTATTTCCGCGGTATCAAAAAAAATTGTATTATCGGTTGTGGTCGTTGAATGATGTCGTGGCTCGTTTCTCGAAAGGAGGCCGAGCAGCTGAGCCTCCAGGGCCCTACAAAATGCCCGTATTAGGTAATGAGGATGGGGAAGGCGTCTGCCAATAGTTGTTGGGTCAATTGGAGCTGAGCCGGTAGTTGCCTGTTTAGGAAGTGAAGTAAGAAGCATGGAACGGTGGATCGAAACGGGATCTATAAAAGGTGTATGGGATAGGTAATCGCGTTGGGTTTGTGGATATGCCTTCTAAGTGGTTAGCGGTATATTTAAAGGGTCCAGCTTTTGAATTTGCCGCTCCGTTACTGCTACAGATCAGTAAGTGAATGCGTGGAATGAGTGTCAATCCTTCTATGGAGTGTCTGCTGAGATAAAATGTCTGCTGAGAGCCTATGCTGTGAAGACTCTAAAAATGTCTTCTGAGTGTCCTGCAAATTTTGTCACTTATCGTCTGTTACCTCCCCCTGCTTTTCGCTCATATTGCCCACTTAACATGTCCACATGTAATACCAATCGCTCGATTGCGAGTATTCGCACTTCAAAACCCGCAACAACCTCGGCTCAAGACTCAGTTGCAACCACCGGATATGCATCGCTATATCAACGTTTGATCTTGCAGTCCAAATGCGAACCGTCTCTTGACCAATCAGCCGAAGATGCTCCAAGAACATCCGAACCTCTCTCAATTCACACGGCAAAACCTGTTGATCTGAGTCACACTTGATTACAAATTGATGTATGAGCCAGGCGCTTGAAATATTGCATTAGTCTCTTCAAAGTTAAAGAAAAAAGGTCTCTACTCACTCAAATGTCCCTGCCACAGCTTCTAGACACTGCTCTAGCCGATCCAACACTCTGGGCTCCTCCTCGCTAACCGAGGTATGGTCATCCTCTTCAAACGATTGGTGGAACTCCTTAAGCACGTTATTCATGGCGGTTTGTGTTATTTCAACCAAGCCGCACTGAAGTTTAGGCGGCCCGCCATATCTTAAATTACCGCCCCGTAGCGCCGCACTTGCTTCGCGGTTGGGTCCCGCACGTCTAGTTATGCAATTTATGCAAAGCAGCAGGCCCCTTGAAGATGTTTCGGATTAGTTCTTGATCTTTGTCTTTGTATTTTATTGTGTATGTTTTAATGTCGGAAGAGAACAGAATAAGACAACAAAACAAAATCAAGGCTCTCAAGCTAGAGAGAATCAATCAATTCAACCAGAGACTGAGGTTAGACCTGTCACGAGATAGAACAATGGCATCATCACGGTGTGTCGAGTGAGTGCTTGTTTTCACTGAATTATGATATAATTTTTTACTAACACCATTTGTTATCAGAATAATCAACTACTCTCAAGATACAAAGGATTATATGGTGACACAGCTGTGGGGAGAACTGCCAGACCATGTTTCAGGCTACAGCCAAGCCAAAGCAAGAGCCGCCAAAAGAGCGTATCCAAGACAGGATGACGGCTGTTGTTGTATTACATGATGTACGATTTTCCTTTGACTCAATTGCAGCTTCTTTCCTTTTTTTTGCGAACATTTTGTTCAACTCTTGACTACTCTTTTTATCTCTGTGAACCCCTTTCCTTCCCGATTTGGACACGCTGACGTCTGCTGGGCATGCACATCGCTTTTGTGCAGCGCCTTGCGCATAAGCCGCCAAAAGTTTTGACGCTCTTTATTGCGAAGTGCTCCTAAAACGAATCCCACCACCGACTGTGCCGAGTCCAACGGGTTTGTTTTATGCCACATTTGAGAATTCAGAGCTTTCCACAAAGAGTACGCAGAGTTGGGTTTCTCCAATGGTGAATGCAGTACATGCTGCCGGATGCACATTAAGCCCTTATTGGAGTGTGGAGCTCCATTTATCGACGACCTTCAGTAAAACAATATTTTACCGTTGGTCATAGACAATCAGACGAAGTCCATCAATTTATGATTCTACAATCTTTTGAATGAGTAGTGTTTTGTGTTAAAATGTCTCAAGTTATCAGGCGGAATAGTGAAGGGGCTGGCGCTAAGGCCGTTGCTCGCTTGTGGATCTAATCCGGTGCGACGAATGGAGTTTTGAGGTGAAAGTAACATGAAGAGAGAAGATGTCTCCGAGAATAGAAGATTCGTGAAGAAGTGGTGAAGTAGAAGGGATGTTTTGAGAATAGGGAGGGTAGGAGAGAAAGTGAATGGACGAGTGAAAGGATAGCTGTTGAGTAAGTTATCAGCTATCAAATCCCCATCGACCTTATCCAATCCTGGACAAAGTCCGCGCTCCTGAAATATTTCTTTTCCCTGTACTTCTCATAGATGGCTGGGTGGTGTTTCTTTGGATTGCGACAAGCGTCTAGCATGGCATCCGCAAGTGGAATCAGTTGCTTCTGGGTGTATCCAGAGTAAAAGACATGGGCAGAGGTCCATTCTCCGCGTTCCAACATCCGCCTCGACAGAAAGTGCGCACCAGATGCAAGCCAGCTTGGTTCCGATGCCACGAAACGCGCGTCCATTATGCAAATTTCGAGGAAATATTTGGCCAAAGTGCGGACCTCATTGTCATAGTCGTCCGCTTTTGAAGTTCTCCTCAAAAATGACATTGGCCCGGGCCATCCCATGTCAAACTCAAGGATGTTGATCATGAAGGTTTCTGCGCGCAAAATGTCCTCGGTGCTGAACTCGTGTGAGATCATATAGGCTATGTCTTTCACCGAGGGACAGTTAATCTCTTCGTATTTGGCTGCGATGAAGAGAGCTACTGCTCCTACCAGCTGGAATCTCGAAAGCGAGACCATTCTTCTGCTTAGAAACCTGTCAATGCAGTTGACGGTCAGGTACAGAGTTTCGGGCAAAAGCTTGAATCTTTCGTGGATTTGCACAATCCAATTGATCAATGTGCTTCTCGATTCCCAGGTAAGCTCATCTTGTTGAGACATGTACTTGGCTCCTGGTTGGAACTTGATCTCCAATTCGTGGAGATATGCAAAAATTTCAGGCGCATACTCGGTCACCATCGTCACGTCGTAGTTATCTTCGTCATCAACATCAACTGTCCGCCTTGAGAATTCCCGCAAAACCTGTTTTAGCTCACCATAGATCTCCTTATCCCATTGGGGGGACAACGGCTCCACGTCGAGCTCCTGATTATCAGATGCGCTTTCCTCGTCCAATTCGTCGGTCATCTCTTCGATTGGCACTGCCTTGGACACATACTTGCTCCTATTTGCCAGGTTCGTTTTGTCGGCCAGTGGTCTGCGAACCGCTGCATTCGTCTCGGATTTCGAGATGGTCGAAAGTGCGGTTCGAACTCCGGGTGCGACATTCTCCTTCGAAAGCACCGCCCGTGCCCGCAACTCCGGGGCATTTTCGTTCTTGGAAGCAACACTTGTGTACCTGTCCATTGTGTGACTATTTAGATGCAGTAAGGTAGAAAAAACGTCTTGTGAAGGCTAAGAGTCTCAAATGTTCAAAGGCCGAATATGCTTAGTTCGCAATATTTCGGTCGGATTCTCGCAGTATTGTGCTGCTCAGAGCCAAAGGTTCGGATAGAACAAACAACAAGACACGACTGCTCTTGAAGATTAGGAAAATGCGAACGAGTCAGTTTTCTCTGCAAGAAAAAGGGATGCAAAGGGGCCAGGTGCAAATGGAAAGAAGCGAATGACTGAGAAATCTGTAACAAGCCAGCAGCTTTACCGTTCAGAAATCTTGAGCACGAGGCAATTGATACCGGTTTTGACGAGCAAAAGAGAGGTATACAGCGGGTGTAACATTGACAGGAAAGAGAAGAAAACACAAACAAGCGCTTTGTTGATCTGGCGGGCTGTCGTGCGCTAACTGAATCAGTTTGTTTTTGTTTTTGTTTCGATTCGTGTAGGTTGCGCACGACTGTTTTTTGCGTTGTTCTGAGCCTTGCCAGCCGTGATATCGGTATGCATTGAGTGTTTAAAGCTAGTTTTTATCTGAAATCAAGAGTTGATATATGAGCTTAAGGAACTTTTGTTGCTTTTGACGATATTTTCCCGTGTTGATGGCATCATACACAGATGTATCGCAAAAACACGGTGCGTGCATAATCCAACGCACGCCGCACTGTTTGACTAAGCACTGGTACTCGTAAAATGGGGTTCAGTTTGGTTGGAATTTTGCAGAAATCCAGTTTTGCATGGAAACTTGGTAAACCCTACAACCAAATTTTGCAAAAATTCGAAGTATTCAACTCAGAGGCTTACAAAAAAAAGAGAGAAGAGTTGAGGTACCAATGTCAAACATCTTGCAACCTTCAATACTGATGGGGATGTCATGGACTTGCAATCTTTCCTTCAGCAAACCAAGAAAGATAAACAAAAACAGCAAAAACCCACTAGAAGCTTTCATAGACTCTCAACCCATTCACGCAATGTTCTTTCGCTTTCCCTTTCAAAAAACTACCACCTTATACCTCAATCTTGTTTATCTCCAGATCAATCCTGAATTGGGGCTTTGCCTTTTTGGGTAGTTTATTGGTTATCGCACTAAAATAATCATGTGTGCAGGCTAATCTCCATCTTCGCTTACTCCAAGGCCTCGGACTGTTGGGCAACAACATGGAGTTAGACCGGATAAACCATTGTGTTTTTCTGGTGTTTTGCTTCTTTGTTTTGCCATGGATGGTATGTATATTCTCTGAGCCCTTTGAATAACCCAGCTAACGATTTCAGACCCCTTGCGGACTTCTTTGAAGACGATCGAACGCGACAAGCAATACATACCCGCCAACCATGCAGTTGGTTGGAACATTCTCACTAAACATATTACTTGCAGGATAAAAAAAGTGAGTTGATGCAAATGTAAATAAGAAAACTCATTTTACTAACATTTGCCTAGTTACCGTCCTACTTTGAAGCGGATGGAGCGTACAGAATACCGAACCCGATGCTATCGGAACACGAGATGCATGAAACACTTCAGCAACTGGCTGATAGAATAGCCAGCCAGTTTGAAGCCGGGTTTCAGAAATCGCCACCATTCACAATCCAGCGACTTGCGTCCTTGCTGCTTGAAACCGAGGTGCCGTTGGTGCCGGAGCCGAGCAGGGAACAACAGGTTAAAAAGCATCTCACAGATCTAGAGAGGAACGTTTACGTGAGGACGACCGTGGAAGAAGTTGAGAGTGAGGAAGAAAATGCTAGAAGATTACTCGGAGACGAAACAGACGATGCTGAGACTTTGAGGAAGCCAGTGGTGGCTATAGGTCCAGCTAAATCTGGAACGCTCAAGGCGGTTTCAGTGCAGCCAAATCCGGGAAAACCGACAACGCTTTTTATGACTAAGATAGACTGGTTTTCCGAGCGCACTGATGCTGATCCTGAGGAGGATCAGGAAATAGAAACCAAAGCGGAACCTCTGGAAACCGTACTGTCTCCGAAAAAGGTGTCTGCTGACCAGCTAGATGGTGAGAGAGTCATCAAGCGGACAAAGAGTTTGCTGATAAGTACAGAGCATGAAGAAAATGCCGATATGAGCATTGACCAAGCTTTGGAAGAAGGCAATGAAGGCGGTAATGGAAATGCTGCAGAAGACGATTCAGGCGCAAACGTTGACATCGATGTCTCGCGGGACGAGCTCAGGGACGTGTCACCTGTATGAAACAATGAAAGTAGTTGGGTGGAAAGTTTTCGAAGACAGCTTATGTTCGAAGATGGACGCCGCTTTGGGAGGGTTACTCAGCCGCACCGTCTTGAACCGTGCCACAGTGGCGCGGATTTGTCACCGGTATCTAGAGTGTAGCGTTAGGGTGTTTGATTAATCTGTTAACGTTACCTACAATGTGATTCTATTTTGAGCGCACTTGATTAGTTTCGTTTATTTAAGCGTTTCGTTCACCACGGTCTCGTAAGTGGGAGGGTTGACACTTCCGTAGTTTCTCTGTGGGGCGCTCTCCTGCTGGGGTTCCAGAGAAGGTGAGGCTTGTGGAGAAACAGTGACATAATGGTAATGATTGTTGATGTGATTGTGAGTTTGGTAGATTACCTCTTCCTCGTCAAACCTTTCACGCCTGGAGATGATATACCACGAGTGTATAAGACCGGGGAAGTATCCAAGCAGGCATAGCAGCAGGTTGATCAGCACATCACAAGAACATAGACCGGAACGGATAATCACTGGCAGAGGTGGAAAAATGATCGATATGATCACGAGTATACAGTCGCAGTACATTGAGGATATTTGAGGCGCAATATAATGAACGATTTGGGATAAGTGGTATATGTGAAGATAAGTCTAGATAACAGGATTTCTAGGCGGCCTTATAAGCCTTTACAGTCCGCCACTGCCAGATTTGACCGGCTCGCCGTGTGAATTTCTTTTTAGTAGTGCACCACCCAACAAATTTTGATTTATTCGTGTAACACCCAATACATTCAACCCTCGAAGTGAGATGCTTTACCGCTAGAACGTACGATTGGGTGCCAACTATAATACATTTTGAGCGAATATGTGATAGCAGGCCAGGCCACAACCTTGTCCACTGCATCTACTATAACCACGGTTTTTCCCAATGGCTTTCTGCCCAAACCCTGCTTGATGTCCTTAGCGCAAGAAGTGTCTCGGGGTGAGTGCCAGTGAATTTGGGTGTTACTACCGCTGCACACTACTGCAGCCCATTGTTATCTCAATAAATACTTCAAGTCGAGCAAATTGTTTAATCCACTTTTGATCTCCTCAAGTTCCCGGATCGGTTAGATATAGACCTCATCATGTCTGGCGCCTCTGTCTCGTATGTTGACATTATGCCCCAAAGGGGAAAAATCAAAATATGCCCGATTGGGCGGTAAACGCATCTTCTCGAAACCCCCAAACATACACAGAGAGCTACAAGCCTTCCACCACTCGGCTTGAATTAAATTAGCTGGATAGCGCCCTTTTCACTTGTGGAACCCCTTATATTCTAAGAACTCACACCCGCCATACCCAGACTTCTGGAACCCAGCGTGATCGCCAAAAACCTGAAACATTTCGCTAAGCGCCGAAGTAAATAGACGCTCAAAAA
Organism: Kuraishia capsulata CBS 1993; assembly: GCF_000576695.1. Classification (NCBI taxonomy): domain Eukaryota; kingdom Fungi; phylum Ascomycota; class Pichiomycetes; order Pichiales; family Pichiaceae; genus Kuraishia; species Kuraishia capsulata. The sequence continues at coordinate 177,711 of NW_019172952.1, forward strand.
CTGCAGAATTGTTTCAACTCGTCGTTTCCATAGAGAATGGCAACGTCTCACAATGATTCAGCCATGCTTGCTGAGAAAGAACACTATCAACATAAGCATTCCGCGATAGATGACATGTTTGGCGTTGAAAACCGGTCGGTGGAAATGCTCATAGAGGAGCTCAAATCCGAATCTTTGCTCCAGATCTCCGACGATTCAGAAAATTCCATTTCTATGGACAAGTCTCCAACCAAGCCACTGAATATCTCAAGAAGCGAAATCAGTCTACACAACGTGCTGGATGACGATGGTTTGCACAGGAGCGATAGCAAACTGAAAGGACCTAGGAACCTCCAACAGACACAGAGCTCTCCAATGGCAAAAGTCAAGGGTCTCAAAGTTTCGGCTACACCTTTAGTTTCGCCTTCCAAAAAAGTGCAGATTGATTTTAGTCCTCCCAAAGTGATGGAATATGACCAGATGACCAGTGAGGAAGAAAACACATCCAGATCCGGTGATGAAAACGACACTTCTGAGTCTTCGGCTACTGAGCCAGTTCACCAATGGGCTGCTTCTCCTTCGAGGCCGTTCTCAGAAAAAGGACTTCACGGAAAGCCGCTTCCTCCAATAAGACCGTCTCCCTCAGACATTTCTATCAGGTCCATGCCCAACATGCGTTTCGAGAACTCGATCATGGCATTGCACTCTCCTGAAAAGGTTTCCAACCAATTTAATTCTAGCGATGATTCAGGAGCTTCCGAAGATGTTTCGATGACTGCAGACGACCTTATTTTCCAGCAAAAGAAGATCCCAATGGAACAGAGGCTCAGTGCCATGCTTGAAAGCCCCAAGTCGAAAGAGGTGCTAAATTTTGATAACGACAACTACTTAGAAGACGAGCGTCTTGGACTTTTACGCCAGAAATCTGATGTGAGGAGGAACAAGAAAGGGAGAGAAACGTACTTGGATGATGTCCTTCTTCATAAGATCAAGATTGATGACGAGAACCAGGAACTTGGTCCCGAAGATCTCGGGGATCTTTACGAACCCGATGTGAGGAATACGAAGGGAAACCAGTTGACTCTTTGTCTGGAAAAGACTACCAGCCACCAATCTCAGGCATCCATGCTCTCCACGGAACGCAATCTGGAGACGACGGACGGTGGTTCCGTTGCTAAACCAATTTCGCTGAAAGACGGAATGAAAGGATTTTCAGACGAGCTACTCCTGGAACTGGTACAAGCTCCTCAAAGTGCTCAATCTTCTCAACAAGTGAAAGAGACCGTTGAAATTGATAATGTCAAGCCTCTGGAGCCTCCGTTCTCTGGTCAAATTTCAACCCCTCAGACGCATGAGCGTAAATCCTCGGTCTCCTCGGTTCTTTCTCCCAGTAAAGTGGGCCAGTTCTTCTATGGAATGGGCAAAAGTGTTTCCACGCGGTTCTCGGGAAATGAAACGAAAGACACCGGTAATGAGGCCGATTTGTCTGGAAATGGCATTGCCCACACAGGCAATGCTAGTCGCAATGTCAGCATCGCCACAGCTAACGAGTCCATAGTGTCTCAGAGTGAAGCTGATTCGGACTACAAATCTGCCGAGGAAAACTTTTATTCGTCGGAAGACGAAGAATTTGGCCCGATTATTGCGAGTCGGAATGCCAACTCCGACACCTCGGGCTTGACAAAAAGTAGCACACTTCAGGATGTCTCCAAGGCTGCCTTTTCTGCTGCTGACACTGAGGACGATAAGACAGATACTGAGTTTAGTGGAAATTCCACCGAGGAATTGCTGGTGGTTAATAAGCAGAGACTGCTGAACCCTGCCGATATCTCTGAGGACCATCTCGCCAACTCTACCGAAATCAGTGAAGAAAACCACGAGGGAAATTCAGAATCTACTATAGACATGCTGAATTCTGCAGATTTCCGTCTAGAGGTTCCTCGTTTCGACGATGACCCACACGCTTTCTCGGTGGACTTGGAACCAGAGCAAGACTCAAGCTTGGAGTCTATAAAGAGGAGTCGTCACAGAACCAGTGAGATCTGCCACGAGGTGTCTCCAAAGCAGGAAATGCTTTCTATCTGGCAATCGCAAAGATCTCTGAGGAAAGTTTCACCAAAGCTGGTGGTGATGGAGAAGCCCTCTCCCAAACCCGTTTTCCCCACGCGAAAGGTATCACCAAGATCTGTCAACGTTGTTCAGCAGCGAATAGTATCAGTGGAAACAAACAAGCATGCAGATACGTCTGTTGCCTCAGTACAAACAGCACCAACCAAAGCTTCTCGTGTGGTCTCGTTGGGTCAGTTCATTGATCTACCTGGTGACCAGGACTTTGCAGACCAATTCAGGAGTTGGATGGTAAACGAACTCAGTCAAGAAGATGATGAGGATGAAAAAGTCAAGTTCCTTAATGCCGATTTCAAGTCTCCTCATCTCATCGAGAAGAACGGGTCTGTGGCTCGCATATGGAGGAATGGCACTGTTTCAGAGAAGCAGAATCCTTCGTACAAGTTGAGAAGCCAGAAGCTCCAAGCTGCAGTGGAGAAAATGATGGAGACTAAAGATTCGGAATTGACCTTCAAGACTGCTCAGCCCGTTGCCAAGGTTACTAACAATGCTCATGGAGCATCTCACAAGGGCCAGAGCGGTGAGTTACTGAATCTGGATTTTGGAATTGAAAATATCACCAAGGGCATGAATTCATTCGAGGTGTTTGAAGACAATTCTCCTACACCAACTCCTGTTGCTCAACGCCAGACCGTACCCGCAGGAGCGGGACATAATTCTGCTGCATCTCGTTATGCAGGTCTGGTTCCACAGGCGAGAAAGGGCCTGAGACCCTTGATTCCTACGGATCCAAACCGGGTAAACTCTACTAGTGGAGCAGAGTCTTACAAGTCGAGTAAAGCAATTGTGGAGGAAGCTGTTCAGTCTGAAGTTCAGCCTGAAGAAGAGCCCCGGCTGGTAAACGGTGAGTCTGGAAGATTGTTCGTGAGGCTGGTTGGGCTGGAAGGATTGCAATTGCCAGGAGTCAAGGACAGAGACGCAGAATTTTGTGTTGTTCTCGACAACGGAATTCACACGATCAAGACCAAATACTTCAAGCTGTCGCAAAGTATTTCTACTGTAATTGAGAAAGAGTTTGAGCTGATAGTTGCTGATAAGCTGGAGTTCATCATCACATTGAAAATGCGATACTCCAAGCCAAAGGCCAAGCTCGTTGAAGTCACAGAGACAAAGACTGTCAAGTCCAAGAATAAGTTTGCTAGATTGTTTGGGGCCAAGGATATAGTCACCACTACCAAATATGTGAACAAAGCGGCAGAGAACGATCCTTGGGATAGTCTGTTTGCTGCGGATGGCTCCTTTGCGCGTGCGACCATGTCGTTTGACGATTACAAAAAGGCGGCTTGGGGAAAAGTCCAGTCCACGGCGGTTCCATTGCTGAATGAGTGGAAACGGTATGGTGGAAAGCGTACAGAGCCTTATACAATCGGCAAGCTCCAGACAGAGCTTCTGTTCATACCGCGCACTCTTAAGCACGAGATCTTACCGGCTAGCATCAAAGAGGCACTTGAGTTTGTTCAACAAGCTCGTGAACAAAGCTCTATATCACACGAAGGATTTATGTTCCAGGAAGGTGGTGATTCTCCTTACTGGAAGAGACGTTTCTTCAAGCTTCAGGGCACAGACTTGATTGCACACCACGAAACGACATTGAGGCCAAGGGCGAGAATCAACCTCAAAAAGGTGGTTGCTCTGGACTATTTTGGGAAAGATCAGGGCTCTCAGGATTCATCTCTTGCCGAGTTCAGACCGCCCCATAAAACTATGGCTAGTCTTTCGTCGCGCAACTTCAGTGATACCCTTTTGGTGAACGACGGCTTCAGGCTCAAGTTCTCGAACGGCGAGACAATCGACTTTGGTGCAGATACCAAAGAGGAGAAGAGTGAGTGGATCCAGCTGGTGGATGAGGTTACTGCGCGCAATAACTTTGTCAAACAGCCTTGGATCCAACTGATGTTGGCTAAGGCCTAGACGGAGGAGTATTATTATTGTGTAACTTTGTACAACTGGACGATTTTGATTTTTTCACAGAATCCAGGGTAGATAATGGCGTAAATACTGGTTTAACCCTCCAGAGATAAGACCGGAGGGCCATTTAAGGCTCCATCAATATCCATGAATATGGGCCAAATATTTAAAAAAAACTGCCCTGGTATATTTCTGTAATTGGAAGACGCCCGTTTAATGTTTTTCGATCGAAATTTGACCGGAATTGAGTGAATAATCATGGATATCTCCATTCATGCACTGCCAAATTGCTACACTATCTCCTCATATCTTGGTCAGATATCTGAGAAAAATGAAAAATCTCGGTTTTTTGAAAAAAGCTCATGATTCCAAGAAGTTTGCGTAAAACCAAACAAACAGTAAAAATACTTCCTTACACTAGTTCTTTATCCATTCTAAGACATTACAGCATCTTTCCGTTCATTTCAGGGAGTCAGCAATAGAGAGATTGTTTAGGAGAGATTATCATCGGCTAGCTTGCATCATTTAAGGCTTGGTAATGCTTGGTAATGCTTGGAACCATTGTCTAAACACAAACACAACAGATTTACACCGTCAACGACTCATATCTCCAAGTTTGGCTCCGACATGAACATTAAAGATTGAACGCTTATCCCCGGCCACGAGTGCACTGCTTATCACGAGAAACAACTTTGTCTTTGTGCGTACATGGCACAGACAATAGTAGTGTTTGAAACAATGTGACAGCTCCGGGAATCAGTCGGAGTTTGTCCGAACACAAACCATGATTTACGCTCTGGTTTATGATTAGTTTCAATAGTCTTAAAGCCGGTGTAGTCGCATTTCTTTTCTATTCTCTTCGGGGTATATCTGAATCATACGACGTCATGCGACAGTAGTTCCCGCGAAAGACCACCGGCGCTCGCCGGGAGCTTGCGCTGCTTCCCGATGAGGCAATTCTCGGTGCGGCCGATTAGCTTTGAGGGCTTACTGCTTTGGGCGACCTGCCGCCTTATCGGCATGCCTTCATACTAAAACGGCTGCTTCGAGCACGGTTCGATAGCGTATATATATATTGTGGGATCCCCTGAATGCTTGTACTGAGAACAGAATAAGACATCAAGAATTTATTTTCAATCAATCACAGCATCCACATATCATTCTATAATGCCAGTGTCAGTACAGCTCGAAGTGACCCCTTTGCCAGAACAGCCATTTGGTGCCACAGTTACATTGCCCGCAGGGATCACAGACCCTTCGAAGCTTAGCGACGAAGACTTCAACAAGCTCAGAGAGGCTCTGCATTCCAATCTGGTGTTGGTCATCCCCAACCAGGCTGATCTGCCCCCAGCCTCACAGCACGCCTTGACTTCGCGCTTTGATCCTTCTTGCCAGGGTAATTATGGCCATGACGAGAAGCTTTTCCATCACAAGAGCTCGATCCTCGCCAAAGACGGAAAATGCATTCCAGACAGACCAGAGGTCATCATGGTGGGTAACGGTGATTTTGAGGCCGGACATGCTCCTGGTATGAAGGCCTTTGACCTTGAACACCCCACACACCATTCATTCCATAAGGACGTCCTCAGCCCCGAGGAAGTTGCCGCTGGTCAGACCCGTTTCTACAGATGGCACATAGATTCAGCTCTCTACGGATTGGCACCACCAATGGTGACTACTCTGCTCGGAATCCAGGTTCCACCCACCACTGAGAAACAGACCATTAAGTACACAGACTCCAACGAGGAATTTGAGCTTACCAAGGGTGCAACTGCTTTTGCCTCTGGAGCAACGGCCTTTAAGCTTTTGAGCCCCGAGGACCAGGAATTCGCCCTTAACACGACTGTCGTGTATGCGCCGCACCCATACATCTACATCTCGGAAACGAAAGCCACATCGGACGGTTTGACCATTGTTTCGGAAGGAAAGGAGAAGACGTTTGACCAATTGCCAGCGTGGGAAGAGGACAAAATCAAGAAGCTGCCTCTAGTGTGGACGAATCCTACCACCAAAGAGCCACATCTCCAGGTGCACGGTTGTTGTGTGTGGAAGCTAATTAACAACAAGACCGGCGAGGTGATCGAACTTGAAGAGGCACGCAAGCTGGTACATAAGTTCATGAGACCAGCTATTTCTCCAAAGCACATCTACGCACACCCTTGGAAGAAGGGTGATCTAGCAATCTTCTTCAACAGGGGAGTTTGGCATACAGTAACTGGTGAGTTTGATCCTGAGGAAAGGAGACTCATGCACCAGTGCAACATTGCCAGTGGTGAAGACCCACTCTGCTTGAATTAAAGCACAACGATGACTACGATAAGTAAATGAGATTCAATACACACTTTTTTTTCCATTATGGTTAATCTTTTACATAAGCAGCAATTGTTTTGAGGTGTTTGAAGGTAGTGTGGCTGACCTAAAAAGCTCATATCTTTTACTAGACCTCAAAGTATGTTCGTGAAGGTCAAATATAGTACGTGACATATTTCCAGAATCATCCACTATCCAGTCACTACTTTCGATTCATTCTTCTTAGTGTACACAAGGCAAATATACGCTCTTCTCAACGCTCTCGGTCTCGTCTTGACCCGGACGTCTGGTGTTCCATCTGTCTGTCATTCCTCTCTCGCTGGTCTATTGGTCTTGGAACAGGCGGTAGATCCGGCTGTGGAGTCCTGCCAGGCATCCTGGGCAGTCCATTATTGGACCCGTACCCGTTTCCCTTCTGCATTCCCATGGGCATTCCCATGGGCATCATACCCATTGGCGGCATATTGGGCATATTGGGCATGTTGGGCATATTAGGCATATTAGGCATATTAGGCATATTGGGCATATTGGGCATGTTCTTGAAATTGAAGCCCTGAGGAGGAATTCCCATCATTCCAAAAGGTGGGACACCCATCTCCGCCATGTTTGGCATCGTTGGCGGAACAAACATCTTGCTCTGCATGATCTCGCTCATCACCTTTGAGGGGTTGAATTCTGCGTGTAATTTGTCCTGCTTGGAACAGTAGTAAAGCCACGATATCTCGTCAAATCCGTAGTTAAAGTAATCGGATACATCTGCTCCAGGCAACCTCCACGGCTTCTCCTTGAGTTCGTCCCAGGACAATTGTGTAATTGGTTTTCCATTGTAATCTGCAATCACATCCACATTTATAGTGGAACCAGATCCGGTGGTAGCAACAGCAGTAGCAGTAGCTTCTCCACTTGCCACCTCCTCTTTCGTCTCGGTGGTAATCTCTTTGCTAGGCTTGGCCTCAGTCGAACCAATGATGAATTCTACATCAGAGTCCGATCCGTCATCAGACCCATCTGACGAATCATCGTCGTCATCGTCATCATCATCACCAGAGGCTTCCTCCCTGTTTTCACCATCTGCCTGTTCTAAATATGGTCGTTAGTATGTCAGTGCTTGTCAGGGCAGTAATGATGTCCAACTTACCTATCGTTATCGACGTTGATTGTTTGGGTTCATCATCGTTTTCGGAACCATAAAGGAACTCGTCATCATCTTCATCAATTGCATTCGGCATAGTTTGCTTTTGTGAGAGAGATAGGAATCGTGTTTGAGGGCAAGCTGGTGATCTTGTGGTGTTGGAAGCATAGGTCTTTTTGGTTGTGAGCCCTCTCAAATGCAGAACTTGGCCTGTGCACGAACTACCAGCATACCCATGAGAGGTCAGAGTCACACTTTGGCCCTTGGAGTTGGCGTTGAATAAATATTTGAGAAGAGTTTCATTGTTCAGGTAATTGATTAGTCGGTCTTCAGTATAATTCTTTGGATTTAAGTATTATGGGAGGCTGTGTTGGGTGAAATCTTGTTGAAATCATTGGTGAACCATTGATGGATCAAATGCTAAAGCTAGTTCTAGGTGTAAATCTATGGCCAATGCCGATTCCTGGTTTCCTTCTCACTTTCTGGAGAAGTAACCGGTGATTAGTTCAAGGGGTCCCAGATGTCGTCACTGGTTTAACGGAATCCATCCGTATGTAGCCTCTCTTTCGGCAAGAACAACCTTCCATCTAGCCATTGGAGAAAGTCCCACATACTTATTGAGAGCGAGTTTGATGAACTTCATAAAGTAACGTTGGTGGTTGTTTGGGTTTGCGGCGAGCTTCGCGATAAACTTGGTATTCTGCCGAAGACAAGCAAGTGCGCGGATCTCTTGGCGAGTCTGCTTGTGGGTGTCTATGATCTCTGGACCCAGATCAAGGTTTAAACCGGCTGGAGGGTCTAAAAGTGGAAAATTGGATCCAAAGAGAAAGCTAACGGGCAATGAAGTGACGTTATCGTCATCATCTTCGTCGTTTGCCTCTTTGTTTTCATCAACTGAGTGACCAAGAAGCTCAGGCTCGTCAAACGGGTTGGGGAAATTGGCCTGTTTCCAAATGGAACTGTCAATTCCACTTTTATTGGTGTTGAAATATCCATTCAGCACCATGTCATAATCACCAGAGACCTCTATCGGCCTATCTGTTTCAGAATCCCCAAGCAATGGCTTGAGCATCCAGCCCTCAACATTGTTAGGGCATGATCTAGGAACCTGCTGCTTGGCTCTGAGAGTGTGATCAGTGCATACGTGAAGCCTTCTCTTGCAACGCTTGTTGCGTTTCGTGATGACGCCACAGAGATGGTCTTTTACTGGCAGGGTGTTGTTGAGTTCTGCTGTTTCCGCGCCAAAATCTGGAGGTGGTTAGAGCTGATGGCAAACAGACTAATGAGCGAAATCAAAATCAACAAATGGTGTTTTGGGTCAAACCATACCATGTTCATCGGATTGCGGGGCGTCAGCATCCAGATTGACGTATTTGGAGAAGTCGTCTTCGTAAGAGGCCAAGTCCATTTTACTAAGAGAAATGGCTAAAAGCGAATGAGGAAAACTGAAGGACAGTGAAAGAACAAGGAAAAAAAGGAGACTTTTCCGTTGTGAATCGCACAGAATCATTACATGTAACGTAACAAGCTTCTTTGGACTTCTTTTGAGTGTATCACACAGAGATTACGTATTGGCTTACGCGTCACGCGTTTAGGCGGAAATTATGCTCGCAGATTCTGCGCTGATTTTGATTTATGAAAAGAGAATCAGATATTATACAATTAGCCAGTAATATAAATATATTCGTTGATTGAAGTCAGGTCCTGTGAATTGGTAAACAGGGCTTAACCCCACAACATAGAATAAGAAGTGCACAAACAAATTACTGGCCGCATTCAAATCATTGTCCGCAATAACATCACGTGATATAGACGAGGGCTAGGGAGACCTCTTTCTCTTTCAGTTTTTACCTCCACACTACCCATCTCCGATACTCTGGTTCTTTTTTCATCCAACGAAACTTTGTTAGGACTCCTCTTGTAATACAGCATCTCCAAAGTTACGTCTAATTAACAAAAATGTATGTTATTCCATAGCAATGAGGTTCGAGAAATGAATGGATGAGAGAGGTCATTTTGTTATCCCTAGAAGACCGAGATCTAGAGTGCGAGGAAGTGGTCAAAGGATGTTCACAAGGTGTTGGACAAAAGTTTCCAAGAAAAGTTTCCAATAGTAGCCAACACACAGAAATATGCCACAGAGTTACCAGATGAAAGACATTTGAAATGTTGGCAAATATATTGAGCTATATCAGGCATCTTCGAAACCGAAATTCCAAGCAAAATTGTTGAAATCAAAGAAATCGCCAACAGCAAACCTGATGTCCATCTATCAACTCCATTCATTCCATCCGCTACACTATCACAAAGTCACGCTACTAACACCTACCAGGACCAAGAGAACAAAGAAGGTTGGAATCACCGGTAAGTACGGTGTCAGATACGGTTCTTCTCTGAGAAGACAATGTAAGAAGTTGGAAGTTCAGCAACACTCCAAGTACGACTGCTCGTTCTGCGGTAAGAAGACCGTCAAGAGAGAGTCGACTGGTATCTGGTCTTGCAAGTCTTGTAAGAAGACCGTTGCCGGAGGTGCTTACACCGTTTCCACCGCTGCTGCTGCCACCATCAGATCATCTATCCGTCGTCTGAGAGAATTGGCTGAGGCCTAAGTCTGGGTTATGATTATTGATAATATAATACAGTTTGCACAATAAAAGGAATCTACGAAGAAGCAAAGGCATGTAGTATGGCCCGTTTTGGTTTTTCACTGACAAATTTGAATTGAACCCCGTGGGTCGTGTACTCGGCCCTACTCTCGGTCCAAACAAAGTGACGTAATTCCGGGAGCAGCAGCAGGTCATCTAAGGCCCTCAGTAGAGGCTCAGGCATGGGTATAAAGGTGTAGCCGGATCCTGTTTTACAACTTAATTACACAACGAATCTCCTTCAGCCAAAACTTTCAACGCTAAGTTATTACAAATAAAATCCCCACATATAGAAATGGATTCAAAACAGCCCCAATACTTGCCTCTGGCAAACACAGTCAGCAAGCCATTTGTCATCCCAAACATTTCGCCAATTTCCCCAGATTTCAAACCCACTGAACAGAGTTCAGTGATGTCGCCCGTGGCGAGTCTGAATACCGAACTTCCGGGATTGAGAAGAACGAGCGAGTCTTCGCTAGAGGCGTTTGAACTTCACTGATTTATTCAAGTATGTATTTAGCAGGTTTCTCTGCTATGCATCGCCACCCGTGATAGGGTACCGGGTATGAGGTTGGTTTCGGAACGCTTTATTTTTTGTTGGAGCATTTAGTTATCTTTTATTGGAGTTCATTTTGTGTCATAAACTAGGTAACGGTTAGCATGAATAAAACATGAGCATGTCTTTTTGTCATCACATTATCTGTAGAACTCAGAATACTTGGCAGCGTAGTAATAAGTACTGAAACCACCAATCACAGTCAACATGATGGGAACCGGTTTTCTGATTCCGCCCTTAACCGTCAACAATCTGTTGATACCAGCTACGAACAAAAGGGTGGACGTACCCAAGGCGGTGTGAATTCCGTATTCCATGTTGTTCTTGAGCAAATAGCCTGCTGTGAGATACAGCGCGGAAACACTAGTTCCCGCAATCAATGAAGGGATAGAGCCCTTACGACTGAAAGAGTTAGTCAAAACTCCTGAAAGAAATCTGATAAGTTCCAGGTTGATAATACAACCCATTAAACCCTTATCCCCTAGCCACTTACATGTATCCCATGGCACCTCCGAAGAGGGTCAATCCAGCTAACGACCAACAAGGGTGATCCTGATCGGTTAGTATGTGCTGCACTGGTACTATAGTTTATTGAAAATGCTGCTCACCATTTTTAGTCAGTTATGAAGTTTTCTTTGATATGCTTCTTCAACCAGTCGTTGCCAGCGAAATGAGCCAATTTCTATCGGCAATAATAAGCTCATCACGTGAGCTACTATCCACCCTTCACATCTGACAGAACATATGTCCTTTTTTAGTATACACATTTAAATACCCGATTTATACCGATATTTCACCCGCCAGCTTGAAGACCTTCCTTTAACTCCACCTTGATGCTCTTGAGATGTTCCTTTGATTCTGAAGCCGCCTTCAGGCTCTTGCCACCCAAGGTCTTGTCCGCCTTGACTTCGTCCTCGCCACATCCACAATCATAGTCCTCCAGAATATGCGAGCAATCATAATCTGGCTTTTTCAAGTGCTCGTTAACCTTGTTATGCACGTGGCAGCCCCACACTGCCGCAGTCTTGCGAGATTTAGTCTGTGGAGGGTACTTCTCAAGCAGTTTAGCAAAGTGCCTAGCACAATCCCCGCAGGGATACACCTGTGCAAATGAAGTGATGTAGTTGATGAGATGCGTTTGCTGCTCTGAAGTAGGTTCATCAGGGTAACGTGCCAGAATCGTGTGGAATAGTTTCCAAGCGGCGTTGCCCAGCTCAGCTTTGAGAGTCTCGTTCGTCATTTGCGGCATAAATGGGACATTCGGATCGATTTGAACGTATTCCTTTGAACTCGTTTCATCCAGCGGAGTTGGCTCGGCCAGCTGTCGCGAATGAAGCGATTTGTTAGTGAAAAACACCGAAAACAGCACTACCATTGCCACCAGACAGATCAACACGTTGGAGTGTTTTTTGGTCTTGACCATTTTTGATTTGTAGCCCATGGTTGAAAAAAATACTTTTATAACAAGCAACCACTAGCAAACACACCAATAAACCAAAATCGTCCAAAATTTAAAGCAAAGAAAATCGATTAAATACCGAAAACTTGAACGCGATAGCGTGATTAAACAGCACAGAAGTGGAAGCACTCCCTCTGCCAAAATTCCTCGGCTGAGTTCACAAGGTCGTGTATGAGAACCAAGACATCAAAGTGCTACGGACAGCTTATCGCCCTTTAACCTTTGTGGAGTAGTTTTTCTCCCATTATTGCCTTAAATTTGCCAGGAGAAGACCAAAAAGAATGTCTAATAACAGAAAGATTCAGATCGACTCCTTCCAGGTGCAGAGTGCTAGGGAAATGGTAGCATTGACCACGCGGTCGCGGATACCGCAGAGGCCGGAGCCAACAAGGCTGCAGACAAGACCTCCAACGGTTTCGCAGCCAGAGTTTGAAACAAGCGCAAAAATGGATAGACAGCATACATGCTGCTCGTCCTCATCTTCCTCATCACCAGATTCCAATTTTAAGTATCCACACGTGAAGTTACCATCATCACATCCTCAATGCGACCAGTGTGGCCGAATTATAACGCCTTCACCAACCGCCACCCTTCCTATCAACGAAGCCCCGTCGATCCAGGTAGGCGATTGGAAGATATTCACTAGTCGGAAACCGATTCTCAATTCTGAGGAGCTCACGCAGTGGGAGGCTGATTTAAAGATTCCGTTGCCGGAGATGATATTCGGAAACAATGAGATCACCGTTTACAACGAACGACTACGAAAGGGTTTGAAATTCTGTGCTAAAGATGCGCTTAGCATGGTTGTGCTCGACCATGTTGATCTGAAAGTTTCGTATGCCACAGAATGGTTTTCGGCAAGGGAGCAGAAGCACAAAAATAACGAAGAGATAATGGGGAGCTACCAGGATTACGATTGGACCTACACTACCGAATACAAAGGAACTGTCTTAGAGGATCTCCGCTTTGCTGCCACGGAAGATCCAATTCCATTGGACAAACTGAGTTCCACGAAAGAGCCCATTTTGCTGTTTGACGATATGATACTTTACGAGGATGAGCTCGGTGACAACGGATGTAGCGTTGTGAGTTGCAAAATACGTGTGATGCCCAGTTGTTTATTAATATTGCAGCGGTTTTTTTTGAGGGTGGATAATGTGATTTTGCGAGTGTATGACACCAGATTCTACATTGATTTCGAGACCGGTTTGGTGATGCGCGAGTTTAAACAGCAACAGGAACATTTCAAGGATTTGGAGCCCGTCCTGGCGATGAGCAATAAGGGAGATCCGCGGTCGCTGTTGAGAGATGCCAATTGGGTTTCTCAGAATTTGAAGGTGGTGAAAGTGGAGAGGGAGGTGATGGTTTGAAGGTACTGGGTCCCGAAACGCGGTGCAGGGACGACGAATGTGTGATCAAGGCTTCTTCGGATAGGACCTGAACTTATAGTGTCTATTTTAGCACCAAAAAATCAAGTTTTTCGTATCTAATTTAGTACTCTTTCAACCCTGCTACTACTCCAAAAATCTGCCGGTTACGAGCCTTACTGCTCCACACACGACCACTTTCACACCTCAAGATCGAGTGGTCAACGAGATATGTTCATGTTCAGCACTCACTAGAACTCACATCATCGCAAAAATGTCGCTCGAAAGACTGCTGGAGATTCACAGATCTGGATTGTATGCTACATTACCGCTGCATCAAATAGATTCGGTGTATACGCTCACCAAGGCTACGTTGCTTACACAGCTGTCTGACTTTGAGAGATTCACACTGTTGGAGCTGCAATTCTATCTCACGTTGACAATGGGACTGGATATAGAGGCAAAACACTGTCTCGATCTCATATGTGATCGTTTCGATATCACTAAGAGCGAGCGGATATGTGTCTTAAAGAGTGTGTATGTGGAGGCAACTACGGGTTCCACGCTGAGGGAAGTGAGCGATGGACTAGTTAAGGATGCCAAAGAGCTTGTGAGGTTATCGAATATAGCTAAGAGCTCCATGGGTGGAAAACTCAATATTATGCAAGATCTAATGGCAGTGACCAAGAGGGTAGTGGCCCTGCACCACGAAGACGTGAAGGAATACACCGAGAAATTAGCTCTTTTCTTGGACCTCCAACCGCTGGATACGGAATCATGGTATGAGATGAGCGAGGTGTATCTGGCAAATGGGAATACGGACCAAGCAATTCACTGCCTTTCTGAAATCCTGTTGACTGAGCCTTTCGCCTACAACGTATGGAGCCGCATTGGCGAGGTGCAACTGATGACAGGGTTCAAAACGTCAGACTCACAGAGATTTGAAGAGGCCAAGCGCCATTTTGCACGCTCGTGCGAATTATGCGAGACATACCATCGCGGTTGGCTAGGATTGCTGGAGTCCGCAAAGCGGCTCGGAGACAAGAAGTTGGTGGAGTTGAGCAGGACACAGTTGGACAAGATAGTTTCCGGAAAACTAACCTCGGCGGAAAACATAGATAAGATCTCGCAGATTCTTGCAAACTAATCAAGATGAGAAGTCCCCAAGACAACAAGCTAGATAGCGGGCGTAGACAGAGTCAGACGACTTCGCACAGAGTCAGCATCACGTGACTGACTACAGATTGCATGCAGCGGGCATCGCATCTGAGCCGCACGTAACTGGCCAGTCACAGTCGTTTGCGCGAGACTCCCTTTGAGCCACACGGTAATCTAAGATACGCTTCATAGGTACTATAGCCGCCTTTGGACAGTATATAAGAACTGCTTCCTTGCTCTGACATGCAATTGGTAGACCGTTTTGCTAGACCCTTTCTTAAGACCCTTGGAAGAAATCCCTTTAAACACTCGTTTCATCATGGAGAAGACCCAAAGACCCTCCAACTTCAAGGCATACCGCTTTGTCGTTCTGGGGCTGACACTGGTTGTAGCTGCCCTATACCACCTGCGTGTGTTTGAGCCTTTGCTGGAACAATTCCACAAAGATGTGGAGGTTTACGAACAAACCTGTCCCGTATCTGTGAAGATTGCCCCTTCCTCTTTCAGCAAGGACAACTCAACCGTGTTCAAGATTATCAATTCGCCAGAATTCAGAAATGAAAGTGCTGGAAAACTTTCCAAGGCCGTTCAGGTTGACACCCAGATTGGAGACGTTTGGCCTGATGTTCCTGAAGCTCCTGAGCAATGGGCTATTTTCAAGGCCTTCCATGCCTATCTCGAGGAGACCTTCCCCACGGTCTACGAGAACCTAAAGGTTGAAACCGTCAACACCTACGGCTTGGTGTACACCTGGGCTGGTTCGGACCCCAGTCTGAAGCCTTCCATGTACACGGCCCACCAGGACACTGTTCCAATCCAGGAGGACACTATCAAGGACTGGACGTACCCTCCACTCTCCGGCCACTACGATGGAGATACCGTCTACGGCAGAGGTGCTTCTGACTGTAAGAACCTTCTCGTTGCTCTTCTCGAGACCGTCGAATTGTTGCTTGCCGATGGCTTCAAGCCTACGCGTACTGCACTTTTCGTCTTCGGTTTTGACGAAGAGGCCCAGGGAACCAGAGGTGCCAAGCATCTTGGTGCATTCTTGGATGAGAGATACGGAAAAGACGGAATCTACTCGATTCTGGACGAAGGCTCTGGAGTTGTTGCAGATGGTGAAAAGCTTTTTGGAATTGCTACTGTTCGGGAAAAGGGTTACATGGATCTTGCAATTGAGCTTACTACTCCAGGTGGTCACTCGTCTTTGCCTCCAGACCACACCTCCATCGGTATCATGTCTCAATTGATTAACCTGATTGAGGCTGATGTTTATGAGAAGGTTCTCACCGACGAGAACCCATATCTGCAGTTCCTCCAATGCCAGGCTGAACACTCAGATGTTCTTCCTGCTGCCATCAAGGAGGCTGTTCTGCGCGCCAAGGTTGATGACGAGGCCAATGCTAAGGTTATAGAGTATATGCAAGGTTCCAGAGCATCCAAATATCTCATCCAGACCTCTCAATCGGTTGACATCATTAACGGAGGAGCCAAGGCTAATGCCATTCCAGAGAACACTCGTATTGTCATCAACCACAGAATTGCTATCGAAAAGACCAGTAAGGCCATTCTAGACCGTATGCTTGGCCGTGTCCAGACCATCGCCAGAAAGAACGAGGTTGGTCTTATCGATTACTACGGAAACACCGTCTTGGAGCCCACTCCTCTTGGGTTCTTCAACCTGTCAATTCTAGGAGGAAACATTTTGGAGCCTTCTCCAGTGACTCCTTCTGAGGGTGAGGTGTGGGACCTGGTTGCAGGTGTTACCAGACATGTTTTCGAGGATGTCGTTTTCCCTGATATGAAGTATCCATTGGTCATGGCTCCAGTGGTATTCTCGGGTAACACCGACACCAGATATTACTGGAACCTGACCAAGAACATTTTCAGATATACCCCTGCTATTATGGATGTGAACTTGGGCCACATCCACTCTGTTGATGAGCAACAGGGAATCGAGTCTCATTTGCAGGCGATTGCGTTCTTCTATGAGTTCCTCCAGGCCATTGAGGAATAAGTCAGCTATGGATGGGAGAACAGCTGTTTTTATTAGAATTAAATGGACTATGCAATTACGCAAATAATAGTTGAGAATTTTTGATTTTGAAGTATATAGGAGGTGAGTTGTAGATGTCACTATAGAAAGAGAATGCTGTGGGATATTTACCTTGAGAGAAATGGATGTAACGAGAGTCTTTACTGTTATCAAAAAGATAAATTAAAAATTGCAAGAGAGACAGAAATCCTAACAATTTGCTATATTCTATTTGCAATTAAAATATAAAATGGATGGTAAAGACAGAGACTGGTAGTGATACATACAGAATAGAGTAAAGATAGCTGCATGATAGAAAGCCTATAATGGTTAATTGAAAGGAGACAGAATCAAAGCCAAAATTCGTACTCTCGTATTTTCGTACTCTCGTATTATCCGCCATCCTCCAAAATGATTTTCAAATACTAGGCTCAGCTTTCGGCCTATAATCCCAAGCCTCGTATAGATTATCAGGTTCATGGCCTTCTCGTCGTTCTCGGAGATTACACACGTCCCGCCGGAATCGGCTAAACGTCTTGCCATCCGCTCAGGATATCGGAAATTCCTTTTCGTCACGAGCCGTTCCGGATTGAATTGCAGAATTGTAGCAATTACTGGCGAGATCCATATTCTATCCGATAAGCTTACTGTAGTCGCATAGCAATCAAATACACAAGAGTTCGGCAAGATCGTCCAAAACCATCAGAATGTACAAAAGAACGCAAAGTAGATTTTGCCCGATCTACATGACCTCTTTGTTGAAGTAAGCCCCAAAAACTCCGCAATCCTCAGATAAACTGACGCAAAGCGCATATTCTGGAATCGCTTGCGGGGCCGAGAATTCTAACACGCCTCATTATACGCCGCACCAGCAACCTCGGCTTAGTTTAATCTGGAGCCCGATAGAAGGGCTCTCAGGTACGAGGGGAAATTAAATAAGTAAACCGTAAATATTATCAAATAACTTAAACTAAACATAACGTGTCATGGGCATCATCATCAAATGTGGAGGGGCGTGTAGATCTTTTATATGCAGGAATTGCGTGACGTTGTTCTAAAACACAACCAGCTCGTGAAAATTGGGCATGAGGGTGTCTTTGGAAGACGTGACAGAGGGCTCGAAACGGTACTCTTTCTCGGAGCTGATATTGCGCTCATGTTCATCTTCGCTGTCACTTTCGGACGATGAGTGCGACAATTGTGGCAGTTGCTCAGACTCCAGGGCCGTCAACGGCCTCGATGTGAACTCAACGCTACCCAATCTGGCACTGAAAACCAAACTCTCTTCAGAGTCAGAATCGGAATCGGAATCAGAGTCGTCCGAGTCGAATTCTCCATAGTTGTCATCGTCGTCAGAAACATACGAGTCCTCCGAGTCGTAGTAATAATCGTCATCATCCAAATCATCAAGATCGCCACTGATCTCAGTTGTCGTCACCTTGGTGGTATTGTCAAACCGCACATGCAGGTCGCTCTCCTTGCGCGCTGCCACGGGCTCCGGCTCTAATATCGAAACGGGCCTGCGATGTGTTATAGAATCCATTAAGTTATCTAGCAAATTGGCCTGGCAAACGAGGTACCTCAAATCGGCGTTGGGATTGACAGCCTCTTTAGTCAGTTTCGACTTGGCCTTAGCCGCCAGCGAGTAAGTTTGTGCAAGGGACATTCAGTGGGAGGGTATCCGGGAACAAAATAATGGAACGAAACCGTTGATACTATCAAGAACGAAAATAATGCCAGAAGTGTGTTTGATCCGGAAAGGAAATCTGCGTAATATATATATGCAAAGTCATTATTAAACACAATTAGTCAAATAACGGCTGCCGGGCCATGCAGCTCGCTCTAAACCGCGCTCGCACTTTGCGCGGACGGGATGGGCTTCAGTCCGGCCCCGAACCGATGGATTTAGGCTTTTAGAAATTTTGCTGGGGTTCGAGATGGGATCCCAATTTTTTCCGAAGATCAGCACGGGACTGGCGGAAATATTAGTTACTAATTGATGGTAAAGTTTTGGTTCCAAAATCCATACTTTGAACTTTCATTTGATAAGCTATAGTGGTTGAACCTCTACCCGCTTCTCAAGCCGGAGCTGTCGCCTAAGACCGAGGGCCGACCCCGTAAAGTCCTGTAACTCCCGCATCGTGTAGGACTCACGGCTCGGCTGAGTAATTCGGTGTCAACCCGATTTGTCATAGGAGCGGTGGCAACGGCCAGTTCGGGGTTTACTTTACAATTGTTTCGTAAGCGTTTAATGAGTGTTTGCTGATGGTGTTGTTAATCACCTTTGCGTTCTACCTTCAGTCGACCCCGTTGCTTTGAATCGAATCATCCCGCATCGTACGGCTAGTCCGGGCATCTACTAATTGACGCGGCATACGCTTCCGCAGCCTTCTATATGTGTTGAGACTAATTGGAGACCAATGGGAACCGATAGGAACCCGATCGGGCTCGGTAAGTCTCCTATCACGGATCCTATTATGGATCCCATTAGGGGAAGCTTGCTGCGTTATATTTCGATTATGAGGTCGTTCGCAGACAGAAAACTATAGGTAGTGTTTGGCACATTGCCTTTTCTCGGCTCCGAGGAATACCCTCCACAATCGGGAAGGGTCCCAAACCTGAGGGGCAATCATACATGACATGTGCAATCGGCCCACATGTCGTTTGCATTACGCAGAAGATGTTAACCTGAAGGTCCGTGGCAATCATGGGAATATTTGGATGCAATAGGGTAGTTTTTAACTCAAATCGTGATTTTGTAAGCCCGGGGCATTTGCTTTGTTTTTTCCCTTTGAAGGGACAGACGGCGCCGAGTCCGATCATGTGCCATTACCCCGGACCTCCATTTCTCCATTACCGTTACCCCAGATTGGGGACTTTCGCCCTATAAAGCCTGTCCTTTGCCCAGCAAATTTTGATCCCATAACCATTACACTAGATATTTACCTCCGTAAACTCTATACACTTGCTATGACCAATTCAAAGCAGAAAAATTCAGCCGTGGACCTGATTGCCGGCGGAACGGCAGGCCTGTTTGAGGCATTGTGCTGCCATCCTCTAGATACCATCAAGGTGCGGATGCAGCTGTACCGAAGAGCTGCTGGTTTGACCAAGAACAACAAACCCCCTGGTTTTGTCAAAACGGGGCTGAACATTTCGCGCAAGGAATCACCATTGGCCCTGTATAAAGGACTGGGTGCGGTTGTAATTGGAATCGTACCCAAAATGGGAATTCGCTTTTCGTCTTACGAATTTTACCGCACAGCACTCAAGGATTCAACGACCGGAAAGGTGTCCACGGGTAACACGTTTCTGGCAGGAGTAGGCGCTGGAATCACCGAGGCGGTGTTCGTTGTGAACCCAATGGAGGTGATCAAGATTAGACTGCAGGCTCAACATCATTCTATGACAGATCCATTGGATATCCCCAAATATCGTAACGCTGCTCATTGCTTGTTCACTGTGGTTCGTGAAGAAGGCTTTGGCACGCTTTACCGTGGAGTTGCATTGACTGCTGCTCGCCAAGCCTCCAACCAAGGTGTCAATTTCACCGTGTATTCCAAACTACGCGAACACCTCCAGTCATACCACGGAAGTGAAAAATTACCGGGCTGGGAGACTTCGCTTATTGGTCTGTTTTCCGGTGCATTGGGACCTCTTTCCAATGCTCCACTCGATACTATCAAGACCAGAATGCAACGCGAAAGTGGAAAAAGCACCGAAGGTGCTGTTGCACGAGTCACTCGCATTGCTTCAAGGTTGATCCAAGAAGAAGGAGCTGCTGCTTTATACAAGGGTATCACTCCACGGATCATGCGTGTTGCTCCGGGACAAGCTGTGACATTTACAGTGTATGAGTATATGAAGGGCGCTTTGAATAACATGCCATATATCGGTTCTCAGGTTGCGGTATTTGATGAGTGAGAGAACTGTGAATGTAACTGAGAGAAATCTGAAAATTATCAATGAATAGTGTAGAGCAATGCAGTCGGGATAAGCAGTAGGCCGAATGGCTGTTACAACCGATTCAAAATGCGTTGAAGTTGAGGTATAAAACCAGACTAATAACGGCAAGAGAAATATAAGTAGTGAAGTTAATATAATATTTACCGCCTGTATGTCCTCTAATTCCAATAGTTTTCCACTATTACGGTTATCAAAACAGGTTCTTCAAAATATCTCGGAAAAATTCGTATTTTTCTTTATATTCCTAATAATTGGCATAATCAGTTTGGTTAGAAAAATCAGCGTTATCAGCAAGCTGCTACATCTTTATATCATAGCATCTAGAGTCAGCATAAGCGGCATTCGCAGTATAGTAGGTATATCAAAAAGAGATAGTGCAGCAGTGCGAGTACGGCTAGTTTACACTGCATAATGCTTGATTACCCGCCATCAATTACGATAAATATTTTCTTCCTGGCCACTTAACGAAAGCACTCTGAGTTCCAGTATATAATTTTATTAAATGATTACACCACTGGTGCACTCCCTGTCAACCATATCCAAATGGCTTGCCTTATCTCAGCCGCACGGAGCGGTTGAAATTGGGTATCACACTACTGAACTGACAGCTCTTGCATTCGTACCATCCCCCTCTTGCGGACAATCTAGTGATGCATTCGGAGAGGCTGACATTTTGCAGAAGTTTTAGAGAGTTCAAGGTTTCCGAGGTGTTCAAGCGATACACCCAACAGCATTCATTTCTTTATCATGACCACAACCGTGAACATCCAGGAGTGCCTGAAGTACCCCATAGAGGTGTCAATCTCAAAGGCGATCGAACAATTAGTTTTGCTGAGCCAGAGTGACAAGGAACTCAAAGATTCAAATGACTCAAAAGGACCAAAAGCATCAGATGATGACTCGGCCAAACAGACCATAACTGACATCCCAGCTCGAACGGTGGTCCTAGACCTTGAAACTGTCATGGGAATAGTACAGATTCTACGGAACGGACTAAACCATATCCAGCGACTTACCATCTCCAAGGAACTCAGTCGGCTAAACGAGGGTGTTAACCGCGACCGCGACTCTTTAGAGCGACAGATGATGTTTCAAGAGCTGGAGATGATGAAGGAAAGCAGTCAGACCTGGTCAGATTTTGAAGCCTTCAGGCTGAAACGCCGCGAAGGACTTAATAACCTGGACAGACGGGGCCATATCGAAAGCCAAATGACCACACCACCACACCCGGCTTCTCGCAAGGATTTCGTTCCGTATACGCCTGTAAGTCCACGGAGACGAAAACGGGTCTATTCACAGAACGAAGAGGATAGAGAGCCGATGGTGCTACAAACTCAGGATCCAAAATTACACACATTCCACCATTATTACAACACCAGCCCGATATATAACTCGGAACTTGGCAAGGTGACCAGTAGCTCGGATAACAGAAAGCGGAGGCGGGTTTCTAACGAGAAGTGATAGAGGCGGTGGTGGAGTTGGAAAATGCTGGTGAAAGAGAGTTGAGGTCTTGCGGCCAAAATGCTAATAAAAACGAGGGCCGAATTGATTTGCGGTGATATAATCTTTAGAATCTGCAAGAATTCAGCGAGGTTCCGTATTTTCACGGGCAATTTGGTGCTATCCATACTCTCTTTCATCCCACACTATGTGCTATACCCCAATATGTTTTATGTTCTTGGTTCTTTCTTCTTCAACAGATTGATTTTGTATTACAACATGACTATTAACCGTGGAATTAACCTTTCGTTTAATCGAACAAACCGAATCCCATGTCGTCGTCGGATTCCTGCAGTAGTTAGTATCGTGTTTGGTGACAGTAAAGAGATTGATTAAACTTACCTCCTTCTCCTCTTCAACCTCCTCAGCAGCAGCGGCCTCAGTGGACACGGCAGCGGCGGAAGCACCAGCAGCTGGAGCAGCAGAACCAGCAGCACCGAAAGAAAGGAGCAAGTCCTTCAAGTTTTGACCCTGCAAACTCTTGGAGAAGATTTCGGCCCAGATGGAGTCAACCGAGGCACCAGCGGCCTTGGTGAGCGACAAAAGGTTGTCCTTGGAGATTTCCAACTCGGCGTCAGCCAAGATCAATGCGGCGTAAGAAACAGCGGCTTCAGACATTTTGATTTAGATATGTGTTGTATGGTGTTGTAGTTCTGTCCACCCTTTCAACCGTCGTTGGAATTTTCAAGAGGTTCTGAGATATGTCGTGCGAAAATCACAAATTGCCAACTTCCGAAAACGGAAAAGGCAGTCACAAATATCAAGACCTGGTCTAGTTAGCCAATTCGGTATGTTAAATCGGATCTAAAACGGGTTAAATATTAATTACAGAACAATCGTGATAATGAAAGTCCTTATAGTGGTCGTGTGTCAAAATTTCGATGAAGTTGGGATTATGGTGAAGATCACGTTTGGGCATCTGCGGATGCTCTGAGCTGGTGTATCTACGCCGCACGGTCAAAGGGGATCGTTAACGAAGTCTATATACAGGGTCATGAGATAAGGTGAAAAACAAGGAGAGGAAGCAAGGAAAGAATGTGATGATGATATCACTAAGAAAACTGATTGCTAACCCAATTTTCCTATTTGAAAAATCCCTCCAGTTTGCCCAACCAGTTCACATACTCCTGGTTTTCCTTGTAAGCAGAATAGGCAACAACAAAGTCAGCAAGCTCCTCATCAAGGCCTCTAGAAACAAGGTAAGACTGAATAGACTCCTGGAGCTCTTCAGCAAGGTTCTCGAACAGAGGACCGGTGTATTTAAGCTGTCTCTGGGTCTCGGCCTCGGCGGTTTCGGCCAAAGCAAGATCAACGGAGTCGAAATTGGTAATTCCGTTGACTGAAAACTGCGAGTTCTTGATGGAAAGAGCCATGTCAAAGCCGACTGCAGACCTGTCAGCCACTTTCTCGATCACTACGTTGACCGAAGCGAACGCTTCGTCGAGGTAATCGTCAACATCCTCCTCATTCAAACCATCCTGGTCGAGATCTTCACTCAAAGCTTCATCTCTGGTGGCAAACGCGTTGTTGGTGACTTGCTGAACGTCGAAATACACATGGATGACTTCTTCCGAGGTCGTCTTGGTCAACTCGGCCAAAATCTTTCCGTCGGTATTCGACACCTGAAAACCGGAGTTGGCCAACCAGGCCTCGTGGTGTGACTCGAGACCGAAACTGTCGTTCTCCTCGTATTCCAACTCCTTGGAGAGGATCGATTTCAGTTCGCTAGTCTGTTTGTTCAGCTTGATAGCGGAGGCATTGAAAAATCTGACTGGGCGGAAAGCAGCGTGGGCAGAGGCTCTGAGCAGCAATGGATTAGATCCACGAATGGACCTGATGGCAAGACGGGCGACAGACATTGAGGTGGTTGCTGTTGAAAATGTGAGATTAGAGTGTTTAGGGTCCCTTCTTCACTGGCTTTAGGCCGCGGAGAAATTGGCGCCCGGGTAACACACAGTGCCCCTAGAAATTGGTTGATGCACAGCAATGGAATCTGTAGAGGGACTACCCCATTTCCATGCACCCGGGGCCAATCAGAGGAAAGTTGATTACATCAAATGACCGCCCCATTACGCTCCCAACTAGGCAATTCCGATGTCACGACCTTTCCTAGTCCTCCACATCCCTTCTTCCATTGAGCCCTTGTGGAACTTTGTGTTTAGACCTCTCGGAGCTTTGCTTTCTTCTTATTCGTACTTGTTCTTTACCAGTTTTCAACAGTTTTTAACCGATTTTGACCCGTTTTGAACACGCTTTGCAATGTTTCGCTCAAGACTACTCGGACTCACAAAGACTTTTGCCAGGTCGATGGCTACTGAGACTAAGGCCCCAAACTTGAAAACCTTCAAGATCTACCGCTGGTCTCCGGACACCCCAGATGAACAGCCCAAGATGGTGGAATACAAGGTGGATCTCGACAACTGTGGTCCTATGGTTTTGGATGCCATTTTAAAGATTAAGAACGAACAAGACTCGAGTCTTACGTTCAGAAGATCTTGTCGTGAAGGTATCTGTGGTTCTTGTGCCATGAACATTGGTGGAAAGAACACGCTAGCCTGTTTGTGCAAGATCGACAAGGACACATCGTCCGAGACCAAGATCTATCCGCTGCCACACATGTATGTTGTGCGTGATTTAGTGCCAGACCTTACGCATTTCTACAAGCAATACAAGTCCATCCAGCCATACTTGCAAAGAGACACTGTCCCTGAGGATGGAAAGGAGAATTTGCAATCGATAGAGGACCGTAAGAAGCTTGACGGTTTGTACGAGTGCATCTTGTGTGCGTGTTGTTCGACGTCGTGTCCTTCGTACTGGTGGAACCAGCAGGAGTATCTCGGCCCTGCCGTGCTGATGCAGGCATACAGATGGCTGATCGACTCCAGAGATCAGGCCTCAAGCACAAGAAAGGAGATGCTGGAGAACTCGATGTCGCTGTACAGATGCCACACCATCATGAACTGTTCCAACACATGTCCCAAGGGCTTGAACCCAGGTAGGGCCATTGCTGAGATCAAGAAGTCGATGTCGTTTGCATAGGGGCTTGACGCTAAATCATATTCTCGAATATTCATTACATAATAACAACTATAAGAAACAATAGAGAAAAAAAGGTAGACTGTAAACACCAGTGGGGTACCCTAAGTGTGCGGACCAATCGGTGCGGCTGTGCCACTCCAGATGGCTGGGGAAAACGACATTGAAGAGTCTGTCTTCTTGCGGATGGCTCTTGGCATCCATGAAGCTGGCACCAGATCAGTTTGATGCTACAATAGACGGTCTGATCGACCATTTGATACAATCTAGCGATAGTTTGGAGAGGATTGAGCGGAAAATCAATGAGGTAAGTTAAGCATGGCCGGGCCTAATCTGAGTGCCCTCAGACACCACCATTTCACTACTGACCGACAGCAGTCCACAAACTTTATAGAATCAACGGTGAAGCTGGCTGATGGTCTGCGAATTACCTCAACAATCTCCTACAGTTCTGTTTACGGAGTTCCGGAGATTCACCTCAGATTGACACTGAATGAACAACTCCTATTTGACCCAGAGGCCACTCAGCACGCGTTAAGCGGTATAACGTCTTCCAATAGCGCATTCGAACCTCTAATCGCGTCCATAACCTTGAAAGAACACCGCTTCCTTGGATCCACGTGGTTTTATATTCATCCCTGTGATTCCGGTGCATTCATGGACGAAGCGTACACTGGTGATGATAGTCTTCAGTGGCTGGTGCTATGGGCCAGTATCTATGGGAGATTGGCTGGCTTATAGGTAATACGAAGCAGAGACACGGGGAAGTTCCCGAAATTTGGGTATATATGCTATTAAGAGACCCATACATTTGTACATTTGTATCAATATTCTACTGATCTTACATTAATATCCGTATCCATATCCAGATCTGTATCTATAATGTTCAAATCTCACATAATCGCATGGTCGTGCACACTGTCCAAAACCACCCCTTCAGAAATCAGGATTTGAGACACGGGCGAATTCGAACTAACAGGCTTTGTTTAACACTAATCTTAACGATCAAAAGAGGGCATTTTTTCAGGTACCAATTCAATCGTTCAGCCTCAATTTCATCAATTCGTGCCAGATAACAATCGTTGACGTGCTTTATTAGATTGTCAAGTTAGAAATCCAAACGTCCACCGCAACCGCACTCCGCAGTCTAGTGACAAGCAATCTAAAGAAACTAGTTGAAAACAGGCACATACTCTCCACAATCCTCACATTAGACAAAGTCACATGTCTTCAGCATCTTTTGCACAGACCAGGTCACATGCATTGCAATTAGAGACACAAACGGAGGCTCTTCTGACCAAGTTCTCAGCGTTTGCAACGTCGCCCTCATCTTCGCCGACCGCCGAGGAACTGGCGTGCGAAAAAAGAGTCGAGACCGTGCTCAATAAACGCGAAGAGGTTTTAGGGGTTCTCAGTCGGATTGCTGAATCCGATATCTCGTTACCCACCACAAAGCTCCAACAATTACAGAGGCATAAAGAGACTCTGACCGAGCAATGGCGCGACTTTGGCCGAATTCGCGGCGCGATCCAACAGGAGAGAAACAGGCTAAACCTTTTGTTTTCGGTGAGATCAGACATCGAAGAGCATCGTCGCAGAACCGAAATTGTGAATGGAGGTGGCGACGATTCCAATGGAGATAACTACATGATGCAAGAAAGACAGAGAGTAGACAACGCCAACTCTTTTGCAGACAGATTACTATCACAGGCCTATGAAACGCGCGATGAGCTGAGCAGACAGAGAAACGTTTTGAGCAGCGCCGGATCGAAACTGGGTGGAGCTCTTGGGGCCATTCCTGGTTTGAATGTGGTGATCTCGAAGATCAACACGCGGAAGAAGAGAGACACTCTGATAATTGCTGGTTTGATTGTGGCCTGTATCACGATTTTATGGTTGACGAGTTAGGCCTTAGGCGAGGTAGACTAGCTGGGATAGTCAGGTGCGCTCAGAGGGCTAGGGCATATCCGTTACTTTTGTCACTTCTAAGACCAAAAGATACATATATGCTACGGACAATTATATACAGCTTTGGACAGGTTTGCTAATGACATTTTTGTTATGATATTGAGTTGGAATCGGCGTGGTGAATGATTTTATTTAAGGGAGCCATAGTTAGAAGAGGTACCATAAATGGAGTTTTCAACCGAGCTTTCAACTCCAAATGGTTCTAAATTGAGTGAAAAGCGCTCGGTTTCTCAACGAAGGAATCAAACGTTAATTGCACACTCATAAAGCCTTCTAATATTCAGGAAATATTCGATACCAATCGTCCTGGATTCTGAATCCAACATCTCAACATCCAGCTTCTCAACCCCTTGTAGCATATTTCAGCCCCAAATCCCACAGCTTGTGATTCTCAGCTAATGCATATGTCAAAGTCCTACTGGCTATCCCATCTTCAAGATATTCCAGCTGATCAATCACATCCTGAAGCAGTACGGCTCTGCCCACACTCATGGTAGATGCTAATCCTGGGTGTGAAATATTCACGATGTGAATGTGGAAATGGTAGTACGATGGTTGATAGTGAACGAAGATTCTCAGTTCATCTCCCTTGATCTTATTTCCGTAGTATTTGGCAACTCCTGCTTTAATCTCATCCTGCATGCCATTCAACCAGTTCACGTGCTCACGCTTTAAATCACGGATAGACGCGATGTCTTCTCTCAAAACAATAGCACAGATATATAACGTGTCCAGAGTTGTACCATCCCATTTCATATCTGGAACAAGGACAAAACCCTTTTCCCTATCGTCGTTCCGGTACACAACGCGTTCAGCCTCAGCACCTTCGAAAAGGATGTTTCTCACCCATTTCAGTCTGTCCCCTTGCATTGTGCTGATATATGGCTTCACCACATTCTGGTAGTGTTCTGGCGTTTCACTGATCATGTGATAGGCAGCAGTTTCGAATTTGGCAATATGGGTCTCAGTAGCTGGGTACACCAGACTGTACTTGCACGTTGGGTTCTGTAGCGTTTGTTCAAGAAGACTCACTCCCCAATGATAAACATCGTTACTGGCAAGCTCTTTGATATCAGAAATGGTGTTTTTGGCGAAAAAAGCGTCAATTTCGGATGTCTCTGTGGCAAACGGCGTTTTCTCCAGCTTGAGAATGGCATCCTCTCCTTTGATCTTGCCTAAGAAAGTGACTGTTTTCTCCTGTGCGTTTGAGGTAAGGATTTTGGAATACTGGAATTCTCGGATGAGTGACATTGTGATTGGTCTAATTTTCGAATATTTTGGCAGGTATTAACGATTTTTCAGGACGTGCAGGATTAACTAGAGCTCTACTCTAACAGTGAGATGAAGATAGCGCTATAGCAGGCGATAATGGGTGCGCACGATCATCACCCCAATTATCAGGCTTTATCATCAAAATTGTAATTTCAACCAGCAAGAATTGCCAGAATAATCAGGAAGAGGTCTCACGTATATTCTACTTCGATATTTCGGCAAAAATTAACAGAGTGAGGTGTAGATACAAAAGACCTGAAAAGTCTAAGCTTGAAAAAGTTCAATGAACTGTGCGACCTCAAACCAGCCAGAGACTGAAATATCCCCGCAGTACTTTTGAATGCATTTGCTTGGACTCAAAAGTTTCTGTAATCTTCTACGACGTTCTTCTTTTCTTGATAATGCATAAATTGCCAATGATATAAACGATAAAGGCCCACAAGTGTTAGCTCCAGTAGGAGAAACGAGAATGCTCTCGCAAGAGCGGATTCTCCTTTTCGTCCTCTTCAAGCGTCCTGACAAATTGCAATTTCCAATTTCCGTTTTTGATTCATTTTCTCAGTCTAGATCATGACAGTTTAAGCCTTCGAGGATGGACCTGGGTTCATCTTTCTCTTTCCACCTGGAGTGGTGGCAACGTTGACGAATCTTCTGGTGTAGAGCTTTCTCTTGTAAGCCCTGCCTCTTGGCTGCTTTGGCTTTTCTTGCTTGTCAACCTTTGGGGTTTGAGACTTGACCTTACCGGCACGAGCGAGGGAACCGTGAACTTTACCCTAGAGAGACTGAGTTAGTAAGAAGATCATAGAGGTGAAGGAGTACCGCTGAGAGTCTTAGTAGTTGACTAGATTTGTATCGTGCAAATTGCCGTTCATTCCGTCCACCTGGTAATGCTAGATCGTCAATCGATTTGGCGATTAGCCCATTTGTGGTCGGCTTGGACATCGTACCATAAATGGCCTAATCTCCATTAACGCTCAAATGTTGTATCTGAGTAATCATATCTACTCTTGCATTGTATGGCTGAGCTGGAAAACTTCTTGCAGGCATTTTTGTTGGTGTTGGTGGCGTTCTTGCCCCTTTTTCTTGATGTGGTTCTTGCTGCCGGCACTCGAATGGAATATAGCGAAAAGCTGAACAAACTTGACTATAACGACAATCTGGACTCCCTCTATCAAATCACAAAGTTAACACATACCATTTTGCAATGATTTATAAGTTTACAGTGATGTTTGTAAAAGGTGAAAGGGTGCGTAGAGTTTGACTTTTTTTACTATTCTCTTTCACCGATGGGGCACCAGAGCGGCCAGCAAAGGATGGTCGTGCACCCTGTAGTTCCAAACGGGTAATTTAGACCGATACACGCCTTGCTCGGGGGAAAAACCTAAGTACTGAAATATACGCAGAGAGAGACTGAGAATTTCGCTCCTAGGTGTGACTGCGGATTTTGGTCATAAATAGGTTAATACACACATATTACATAATCCCTGCGGCGCCATTCGCATTCCATAAACTCCACTATGTAGTTGCGAATACCACGCCGAGCATGACTGCGGTGAGCTATAATTTGTCAGTTAGAATTTATCGAAAGTAAGAAATCTGTGTGGTGTGAACTTACTGAAAAAACGAACAAGAGCAAGAAGCCAATGCCAAACTTGCTTGCTGGGAACACGTTCTTGGTGAGCGATTGCTGGATGTTGAAGTAGCGTTGCGTTCCAACGAGTAATGTGATCAAAGCCCCAACAATAAACAATAACCCAAGCGCCTTGTTGGTCCGCTTCAACGCGTTGTTCTCATTCCCTTTCGTCCCAGACAGTTTGAGCAACTGCGTTACCCCCACGCCTATGGAGGCCAGTGCCAGCGAAGTACGCAACCATGCCAAAAATGTCCGCTCTGAAGCAAGATGGTCTCGAGCAACAGATCCCTTATTCTCCAATAGCAACGACCCGTAGTTCCACCAGTGGCGCGGCGTTCGTACAGTCGTGGTGGTGATGGATGGCTGTCTCCCTTGCGCAGCTATTGAAGGCGGCCGTGATCTTGTTTCTTCCCTGTTTCTAACACTCAGATTGGAAAATGATGGCGAATCTGCACCAGAACCGGTCCTATTTTGCATTTCACCGTTGAATGGTTCTGTAACGTTGACAGATTCCAACCCCGTGAAGGTGGGTGAGACCGATGGACGCGAAGTGGCTGATTTCGTCATTTGCACGATGTCAAACAGAAAATCCGGGGTTTGCAGGAAATCGGATTAACGTGCAGGGCCCGAGGATATTTAATGGATAATTAAATTGGACTCTTTGATTTAATCGTAGCGGAAGAAATATAACATATAAAGAAGACCAAACTGAAGGAACGTTGCAGTACCATGCAAGGGTCAACTGTGGCTCAAACTCCGATAAAATGACAGCTGAATAAGGCTGCAGTCGTGCTGGCAGCAGGCAAACTGTGTCGAAAAATGTCAAGTTCTGCATGGCGTTGAGCTCAGATCTAGTCACTGATGGAACACTTGGTATGATATTTGAGAAGGTCATCAACAGAGTCTTTGATATGATTGCTGATCAGGTCTGCCATGCGGAATGACTGTCACCTGAATTCAACCCTCTATCGTCACTTTCGCAACAGCTGCTAGAAGAACACCAAGGGACTGCGTAAAAGTTAGAAACGAAGAATCGAAAGCAAACGAAGATCGCCGACAATCTCTAAAAGAACTTCACTTACGGAAATAACAAACATCATGATGACACCAATTGACAGTCTGCTTATAGGAAACTTATCCTCTGCTAGAAGTTTCATCGTGTTGACATATCTCATTCCTCCAAACAAAACAGTCACTAGGCCAGCTACTACTAGTAGCACTCCTATGGGTTTTGCAAATGCTTTGAACAGGTGAAAATCTTTCTGGCGTTGAGAGGTAGATCTGGAGTCTAAATCGCTGGATAGTTCCGCGTACTTGAACAGTTGTACCACACTGATTCCAACAGTAGCGAAGTTCAGTGCCGTTCTGATATAAGCAAGAGCCGTTCTTTCATTTGCGAGCTGGTTGGTTAGTTTGAGAGATGGTAAGACAGTCTTCGAAAAAAGATGAAGACTAGGAAGAGTTTCACTCACATGATCTCTTGCGAGCGATCCTGTGCTCGGTATAATGAAGCTGAACTTTCGGCTTAACACTTGATAATATGACTGGCCCGGTCGTATCCTAGATTTGGAAGCTTCATTCGATGTTTCTTGAGCGCAAGCTGTTTGATCATTCAAGCCCGTTTCGTGAGCTTCTGATGGCAGTTCGTTCCTGGGCCCAACCGCCTCTTGTAATATGCCGTCCATCATTATGTGAGTGTAGTATCCACAAGATTACGAACGAATCAACTGCCTGGGGTGAATGGTTATTATTGAAATCAGCAAAATAAGCCTGAAAAGTCCGGTGTATTTATCTGGCTCAATTTATCCGAGCTCATCTTACCCGGCCACTTCTCTCGCGCGGCGTAAATTTGAAGGGTTGATGAAAGATAGCGATGGGTGTAAAGAGTGAGATATGGGTACTGGGGCAGAAATATGTGTAAATAAATTCGACTCTGAATTTTGCTATAGATTTTATGTGTTGAAATAGCACAACATTCGGTTGAGAAAAATAGGAAAAGGGAATTACGGATTAGGTGAGTCCAATTAGTCCGAAGTCGGGACTATAGTATGCACACGTATAAGGATGGAAACGTACACTTCCTTAATTTTGGGGTAGAATAGAAAAATATTGCGCAAATATAGCCGTGGCCTTGGCGACATTAACGGTGCTATGTTATTACCGCTACTGTCCTTGGCTATCACGCGAATTATGTTGATGAGAAGAATCAAAAAACGGGAGTCCAGAACGTGGAGCTCGACAAGATCAGCGCTTTTTATGCGGAAAAACTTCCGTACGTTCTCATCTTATTGCTGGAGTTTACTTCAATAATTCCGCGGCTAGAAAGGAAATAAGCTTTGGGTTTACGCAGTAACGCCGTTCTCGCAAAACCATTTTGGTACTACCGTTTTGGAACATGTTGGTGTAGCGACCATCTCATGGTCTCTCTAGCCTTATGACTGGTGGTATAAATAGGCACCGAAACTTAGCAGTTGTATTAGCGGTGATACCCAATCACAGGGTCACATCATCTTGAAATCCACTCCATTTGCCTGTGTTCAACCTCAAGAAGGATACAAACGCGAAAACAGTTCGTTACCTACCACAGAATGCAACTAACAAAGTATGGTAACATATATACATTTATCTGTATACCTACATATTTATATTACCGGAGTGTCCGTTGAGACGAACGGTGCAGGCCGAGATGAGCTTGTGTTTCTTTTTCCGAAAGCCGAACGGTTAACCACGCATTAACTCCTTTTGGCTATACCCATTTTCATATCAGCGCACAGTGGCTCAATCAGAGAGGCAATGGGTCAAAATAACCCAAATGTAGAGCGTAGGATTTAATCCAGCCTTGAATACCGACTGTTACCGCGTTTTCTCTATGCCTCAGAACCCTGCATTCGTTATATCCTTAAACTCCGATTTAATTCGTTTGTACACGCCCGTTGTGCATATGCGTTACTAATGGCTGCAGACATGCGGCTTGCTTCATGCAAGTAAACTCGGCCAAACTAAAAGTGTGTTTCGGGGTGAACGTAATGAAGTCCGCCTGAATCCATACGCGTCAAATTGGTGGCAAATACAATGCCGACTGCAAGTGTATATAAAGGCAGTTAACCCGCCCTAGGCGTCTCT
This sequence comes from Kuraishia capsulata CBS 1993, assembly GCF_000576695.1. Classification (NCBI taxonomy): domain Eukaryota; kingdom Fungi; phylum Ascomycota; class Pichiomycetes; order Pichiales; family Pichiaceae; genus Kuraishia; species Kuraishia capsulata. The sequence continues at coordinate 210,885 of NW_019172952.1, forward strand.
CTGGAATTAAGGCGAGTCTCAGCATTCTTCAAATTGCAAAGTTCGTCGAATTATCACGCATATAATGAAACTCTCAGAACTCTCAGATAAGATAGGCAGCTTTAGAGAGCGTGGTGGACGCCCGCTTCAAAAGCCCTGGATTGTGTTTTTGGTTGTTGTAATCTCGCAACTGCTGGATGCTATGAACATCACAGTTGCTGCAACAACCTTATCACAAATTCAAGAGAAATACGGCACCACCTATCCCATTGCTAGTTGGGTGCTAAGTGCATACGCCCTCTGCTATGCAGGATTCATCATGATAATGGGAAGAGTCGGTGATATTGTGGGCCACCATATCGTTTATATCGCTGGTCTTTTCGCTCTTTCGCTGTTTCTGCTCATCACCGCCGCTGTTGAGAACCTTTATGTGGTAATAGTTTTCAGAGCTCTTCAAGGACTGGCCGCTGCTGCGACAATTCCTTCATCTTATGCTATTGTCGCCCACACTTTCAGCGGAAACGCATTGAAGCTGGCTCTGGCTGCTATTACCGGTCTCATCACAGTGGCTGCTGGTATTGGTTTTGTCATTGGTGGTGCATTCTACGAAACTTCGATTGGCTACAGAGGAGCATTCTTCCTATTTTTTGCTCTCTGCTTGTTGAGCGCTATTCTGTCATTTTTCTGTGTTAGACATACACCAACCTCGCCTGCGAGCTTGTCGAAATTGGACCATTTGGGTGTCTTTATTATGCTCAGTGGAGCACTGTTATTGGTGACCGGTTTGACGGAAGGTGGTGATAAATGGGATTCACCAAAAGCATACGTTCCAGTCGCAGTTGGTGTTGTTCTCATCATCGTGTTCTTGGGTTGGGAGCTTTATCTTTACAAGAGGTTCAACTGGTCAAAAGATTTGGACTTGCTGATTCCACCAGCTATTTGGGACATTCCTAACTTCATACCATTGATCATCATAATGGGTCTCAATTACGGCTCTATGTTTGCTCAGATGTTGACTGCTATCCAAATATTCCAGTACGTGTCGTTACATTCCGCAATTGTTTCCGCAGTCCAGTCGCTGGCAGGTCCACTGACCGTTGCTATTTTCACATTCGTTGTCGGTGTTTTGTTTGGCAAGATTCCACCTAAATACTGCATTTTCTTTGGAACATTGTTGTCTCTCACAGCATCTGTTCTCTTCAGCAGAATGGGTTATACAACAGAATCCTACTGGAGGTACGGGTTTCCAGCCTATATTCTCCTAGGAGTTGGTACTGTCTCCACCTTCATCAACACTCTTAACACGCTGATTATGTCGTGTTCTTTGGACATGCAAGGATTGCTATCTGGAGTTGCTTTGACCTCGGCTCAGTTTTTTGTTGCTGCTGCTTCTGCTGCTGTTTCATCCATTGTGGGAAACACTGAGTTTGGCGACTCTCTTGAGGCCAAAGAGAATCTTATGAGAAGATACCATCACGTCTTCTACATGAGTATTGGCTTGTCAGGTACCGCATTCCTTGTGGACTTTTTCGTTAAGAACTTGCCCATTTCGGGACTTCAAGAACAATCAGCCGATGAAGAAGCACCAGAAGAAAAACAAAGTTCCAACTTTGAGGTGGATTCTTCGTCAGGTGTGGTAGCCAGTGAAGAATATGAGGACCTGCAGAAGGGAGTTGAAGTAGAAGGCGTGGCACCGGACGCTGCTTCTTCGCATTAGTAAAATTGAAAGAAACGCTGTATGTTTTTTTTTATTCAACATGAGTGCTACATGGTTGGTTTGGGATATTAGGATTATTGTAGTTTCATTAATAGAAGTGTCTATTAAAGGAGTTCTCTTTTTTCTCTTCAAGTTGATTATGCAGGAGCGGCATGATTTAGAAATATTCATTCTCTATGTACCATTGAAGCCTAAGAAATCACTAATGTGGGTTTTTCATGATCTGGTTTTTGATAATCGTTCGTGTCGTTCGTACTTCCACTAAAACTTCAATGAACTGACCCCCTTTGTCAGCCCTTTCATGCTCTTCTCTGCTTCCTTCTTTCTCCGTGCGGCAAGCTTGGTGTTAGAAACACTATCAGCAGCCTTCTGCAACTTTTCACTTTCCAGGTTTCTCTTCACCAATCTGCGACCACCAGCTTCAAGGGTATAGTTATCCAGGAAATCATCGATCATGCCCTCAAAATCAGATCTCTCATTCTTGAAATCAAAGGGCTGGTAATCGTCTTCCTCCTCTTCATCATCGTACTTCTGCTTGATGACCTCGTATCTTTCATCTAATAACCTCAAACCTTCCGTCCGCTCCAATGCCGACGAAGTCATGGAAAACGAAGATGTGTCAGTCATGGCCCCCTTCTTCCTTCGTTCCTTCTTCTTAGCACCCTTTGTCGACTTTGATCCCCCAATATTGGGCAAGTCTGTCAACACGTCTTCCTCTTCTTCCTCGTTTTCCTCAGCCGGTTCGTCCTCAGAATCAAAATCGTCATCACTATCCCAGTCATTCTTAGTTTTGCTCCTATCCTGGGACTTTTTGAATTTAGCAAAATCCTTTTCCCAATTATCGCCTTCGTTTCCGGAATCATAATTTTCGTACTCATCCTCGTAGTTATCCAAGTCGTATTCGTCAAACTCTTCGTCATCCTCTCCTTCCCCTTTAGCACCACTGGCAAGCAAATCCGCAAAAACATCGCCATCTTCTACATCCTGAGTCTCATCAAGATACGCATCGTTGTCCAGGGCCTCCAATACCTCCCTTAAATCAGGATCCATGTCCGGCTGAAATCCCCCAATGGCGTCTGGTATCTCTTGCTGGTTTTGATAGTCAATCTTCACTTTAGTTTCCGATGGGACTGGAAGCAGTTCTTCCGGAAGTCTGATCTTTATATCTCCTTTGTTGAGCCTCTCCGAAGAATCTCCGTCTTTCGCTATGAATATACCGTCGCCATGTCCTATAGGCCGCAGATGCTGCATGTAGTCATACTCAGTGTCGTCGAACGGAATGCCGTAAAGCGCAGCTTCTCCTTCATTTACACGAGTCTTTCCTGAGAACTCTTCCTCGAGATCTTGTCCAGTGGCCAAACGAATATTTGCACCCTGGGCTCTTTGCTTGTTATCAGTGTGTACTGGGACGAAGACACTCTCTCCTGCCTCCTCATCATAAAACAGTGGATCATCGCGTGATCTATGCACCAGAGCAAACGTCTGGCCCTTTTTCTTATCGATCCACTTCTTTGTAGACATTTTCCACTTGAAAATTGCTTTGATATCGGCTTGGTTACGACATTCAAAAAGTTGCAAGCCTTTGATGCAGAAGGCCTCTATAAAAAAAAATTGAGATTGATATTGACACTACGATTACATTTTGCCAGGACACGTTCCTTTAGACATGTTTATACTTGACATCTGACTAACTTAGGAGTCTGATTGAGAACCTGTTTATTGGTGATCTCTTGATATAATTCTTTTAATCTCTGTGTTTCATGAAGATCAAGATCAACAACTGGCATGCTGTCTATGCCTGGCATTGGGATGTTTCCGAGGACGAGGTTTGCGGTATATGTCGCGTATCTTTCGATGGAACCTGCCCTGCTTGCAAATTCCCAGGCGACGATTGTCCTTTGGGTAAGTGCTTTATGATATGATAACTCCGCTCATTTAGTGCCATTTACTAACGTGTCCAGTTGTTGGTGAATGCCAACACTCGTTCCACATGCACTGCATACTGAAATGGCTGGAGACTCCAACCGCAAAAGGTCTTTGTCCAATGTGTAGACAAGCATTTACGGTCAAAGGGGATCATGTGAACTTCCAGATACCTGCTGTTCCTCGTGACGTCAACAGCGATGCGGGCTCGTTTGATGCCGACTTTGAGATGGAAGCTGAGACCAATGAGATATGACGAGAGCCTGGAGGAAACATCGAAATCGGATCGCGAACTGCGGATCTCTTTTGGTAAATTTACGCTTTGCAAATCGGATAACTGCTGATTCGATAATTGGATCTGCTGAAGAAATACCGAAGTGGACAACTTGGGACACCCCAGATGGCTGGCCACTAGGTCACCATCACCTTGCATTACATCGCACTTGCATGGCAGCACAACAAGTCTGTGCTGCTCCCGTCGCTTTAAAAACATTAAAAGAATAGCTTTTTCAAATCAATAATTCTCTCTAATATGTTTGTTCAATTGGCCCCTTCCAATGCCTGAAACTTTTTATTTATCCGGCATTTTCCCGAGTCGTGCGCCGCACGTGATTTTTCAAAAATCCAGCCTCCAAAATACTTCACCGTATGACTCTATCATCTGTAACAAGACTTCAACCACCAACCAACGTCCCGACTGCGTTTCAAAGCCGAGAAAACAGCATCGTTTACATCACCATGGCCAACACGCCTGAACCCAAAACTTCCTACACCATAGTGGTCAAACTGGGTTCTTCATCCATCGTGGACGAGGTCACCAAAGAACCCAAGATCTCTATCATGTCTAGGATAGTGGAAACACTGGTCAAACTACGACGCGATGGCCACAAGGTGGTGATAGTGTCTTCAGGAGCAATTGCCACTGGTTTAAAGCACCTGAGCCTGGACAAACGTCCGAAGAAGCTGGCCCAGGTACAGGCACTGGCAGCTATCGGCCAAGGAAGGTTGATCACACTTTGGGACAGTATGTTCCGCCATTTCAATCAGGTCACCGCTCAAATTCTGTTTACGAGAAATGACATCACAGATTATACACAATTTAAAAATGCTGAAAACACACTGGAAGAGCTCATCAACATGGGCGTGATTCCCATTGTCAACGAGAACGATACGCTTTCGGTTCAGGAAATCAAGTTTGGTGACAATGACACGCTGAGTGCGATAACCGCAGGAATGTGCCATGCAGATTTTCTGTTTCTTCTAACAGACGTGGACTGTCTATATACGGACAATCCTCGGACCAACCCCGAGGCGAAGCCCGTTCTCGTGGTGAGGAACATGAAGAACCTCAATGTGAACACGAAATCCACGGGATCCGCAATAGGAACCGGTGGGATGACTACTAAGCTGATAGCAGCTGATTTGGGTACGAGTGCAGGCGTCACAACGGTGATTTGCAAGAGTACTGTTCCTGAGAACATCCTGGCCATAGTGAATCATAGTAAAGAAAGCGACGTCAAGCTGGTATCTGATGAGGAATGGGAGAACGAATCCTTCGAGGATTTCGAGAAGTTGAATTCAGAAGAGTTCAATACCTTGCAGCGTCTGAATCTCCCTCTTCATACCAGGTTCATAGGCCAATCCGTTCACAACACAATCAAAGATAAGGAGTTCTGGCTTTTGCACGGACTGAAGCCAGCTGGTGAGTTGATCATTGATCTGGGCTGCTACAAGGCCATCACAAGAAAAGAGAAAGCGGGTCTTCTTCCAGTGGGAGTCATCACCACCGAGGGGACTTTCCATGAGTCTGAGTGTGTGGAGTTGAAGGTTGGAGTTAGAGATTCTAATGGAGATTTGGATAGGTCAACCCCGCTCATTTACATTGGACGGGGTCGTTGCAACTACACGAGCTCAGAGATAGAAAAGATCAAAGGATACCAGAGCAACCAGATAGAGTCAATATTGGGGTTCGCTGATAGTGAGTATGTGATCCATAGGGAAAACCTTGCATTTCCTCCTCATCAGGACATAGATGTTGAAGGGTTGTTGAAGGAGTATGCCAGTTTGAGGGTATAGAGAAATGGCTCCAACTTATAATGTCATTTGTCTAACAACCAACTTATGATTTCCTAAGCCTTGTCAAGTTGCAGTTTATCCTGAGAAGAGCCTAGCTTCCTCAACCGCAAATATGTATCGCTGCCGTAGCCCTCTAATGAGTACATGTTCAGATCACCATTCCAGTAATCCGTGTAGACCTTACACATAGGCAAACTGATACCCAACGTGAACTCAAAAGGTCTCGTGATCAGCGAACTCAAAGAACCCTTGGCCTTCATCGATGTCTCACGAGTTTCCATATCTCCCAGTTGTTGAAGTAAGCTTTGGCTACCCGAGGTTGCTGATATGGCCTCATGCGTAGCATTGCTCTCAAGTATAGGAAAACGTGGAGTCAAATTCAATCCCGGAAGACTATGGAAGTTCGAAAGACTCTTTCTGGCCAGTTCTGGAGACCTTCCAAAGGACCAGACTCCGGGTAAATTCTCTTTCTTCATCCCACCGCCCTGGTCTGAAAACTTGAACGTTATGTCCTTCTTCGTCTGGGCTATCATCACTCTTATGGGAGGAGGCTTAATCTTGGTAATATCCTCCGTAGAATTTTCGTGTCTTTTCACAAAAGCCTGAATCGTGGACTTGTAAGCGTTTCGGGTAATTTCTCCAAAAATGTAGTTCAGATGTGAAGGCATGAAGGGAAAACTGACATCGTCTCCTTCAATGATGAGCTCTGGCATTTGCAAATGTGGAAAAAGAGAACTCAAAAAGTTAGAGGCTGTATTCTTACAAGCAGTGAGATTGTCTATGGCAGAACATTGTTTGAAAACATCGCCAATGTAATCGGACGGTCTTTCCTCCTGAGCACCCTCTCTGAAATTTTTGGACAACGAGATATGTTGCTCTATGATAACTCTTCTGCTGATACGCGATCTGATCATAGACGACATAAATGCATCAAGCTCAGCCTGAGGCAACGATTGCAAAATAGAGCACTCCAAAGCTCCCATCATCAAATGCGGCAAAATCAGCAAATGGTCATCTAACACCTTTTTCAAAAACACGCAGAACTCGTCATTCTCCTCTAATGTCTCGATTCTTGGCTTCCACCTGAACATATTAAAACAATGGCAATAACTCTCATAGACTTGAGCTATGTGGAAGTTATTGACAACGCCAAACGGCAGTTTTTGCAAGTCCTTTATTCTAAGCGCAAGTCGCACAGGCAACTCGGTTCTCACAAAGTTGGCACTGCTAATGACCTTTTCCTTGGTCAGCTTTTTGCCAAAACCAGCCAACTGTCTCAGAGAGACTGGATGGGGCGTTCGCTCAGCCCACGTCAAGATAATGCTGTTGTGATAGAAATGCTGGGGGTTTAGCAGTAGGGAATAGCCGGGGAAAGGGGCCAGATCGTGGACGTTCTGTGTGATTTCGGACAAACCCACGTCGTAGCCGTGAGATGAAACATTGTGTGCGCCAATGGGAATTCGTGGTTTAGCCAGTCGTATCCTAGAAGTTCTGAGCATGTTTCCAGGCGTGTTTGTACTCTGGTGATTCGTGGTGTGTGTCTTATCATGTGGAGCCTGATAAATGACTCTTACTATAGGTCGTGCCATTATCACATGTTTTGGGTCGTGTTTGCACCAGTAATTGAGACCTCAGTGCTCGCACATAATCTCTCACCGATATCTCTGGCGCATATTTCACCGCGTTGAGTCTGACGTTATAGCACAAATATTTCAAGATGTCGACAAATGCCAGGAGAAGATTGATGAGAGATTTCAAGGTATGTCTAATTTCTTCGAAGTTGAGCTGGATATTGGCAATTTCACGGGAAGCCTGTCTGCTCCACACGCCGCCACCGGTGGGATATCAAAACGCATTACTAACACCACTCAAAAGAGGATACAGCAGGATGCTGCTGGAGGAGTGACTGCAGCTCCACTCCCGGATAATGTGATGATCTGGAATGGGATCATCATAGGGCCTCAAGATACACCTTTTGAAGACGGGACATTTAGACTCACACTTACCTTTGATGAGCAGTATCCAAACAATCCGCCCAACGTGAGATTCACTTCAGAGATGTTCCATCCAAACGTGTACGGAAACGGTGATTTGTGTTTAGATATTCTCCAGAATCGGTGGTCGCCTACGTACGATGTCGCCAGTATTCTGACGTCAATCCAGTCGTTATTGAACGATCCCAATATCTCCAGTCCCGCCAATGTGGAGGCGGCCAATCTATACAAAGACCACAGATCACAATATATCAAAAGAGTGAGGGACACAGTGGAGAAGAGTTGGGCCGAGGATGATGATGACGATGACGACGATGACGATGATGACGATGACGATGACGATGATGATGCGGAAGACGCATGAAGCTAAGTTGTCTGGAAGAGGGCGAGAATGCCCGATTTTGAAATAAGACCGGAGTATAGGCGTGAATACCCAATTGTTACCAGAGGATTCTTTAATTGGGCAGAACTCGTGTTCAAGACCTGCTACACGTATCATATCATTTGCATCGCCAGGTGTTGATTCAAGAACGCTTTGAATCAGACTGGGTCAAAAGAGTACATTTTCAAGAAATTGTTGTAAAAATTGTAGGATTTTCGTTGTATCCTGGCGTGAGAATTACCAGAATCGCTTTAAACGTATGCACAGGCCTCTTCCAAACTCTGAATCTATTTATCGCAACCTCCTAAGTTGCCCCATATTCATCTTATCATAGTACCCACTCGTTCCACTTTCTAATGCAACCATAAATAGTACCACTTCTTGGCCTTTGCCCTCTCTGAAGCCAGCCTTTCCTCTATCTCGGCCTCGGCTACCTTTCTGGCCAACTCCCTCTCCATCTCCTTCTCGGCCACAAACTGCTCATATTCGTTCACAGGTGCCACATTGGACTTCTGAACCCTTCTGTCCCTTCTGAAGTTCATGATAGTCAATGCTATAACCAGAAATATCACCGTCTTCGAAAGAGGGTCCATCTTGGTCTCCTTCTCATACTGTTTCTGCCTTGCATCACCGGCAGCTCGTAGATTCACTGGAGCTGTCTGAGTCACTCTGGTGGTGCTCTTTGGATCGTCTGAGTACAGGAAACTGGGGATCTTGAAGGGAAGATCTGGGGGAGGAACGTTCTCTTCCACCTTGGGAAATCCTTCTCTTGGCCCGTAATTTGCATATGCCACAAAGTAAAACATCCTCTTGACCTCTTTCGGCACACTGGTCCATTTCATCTTTGAGTACTTATTTTTCAACTCTTCCAGGATGTACTGTTGCTGGACATATGGAGCTTTCAGAAAACTGGAAGTATCGGCGTATATCTCGGAAACATCGAAATTTTGAGGGATTTCGTCGTCGTCACCATTTCCAGTAGGACTCAAAATCGAGAACACGTCTTTTAACGACGAGGCAGCGAGTTTATTTCTCTCCTTTTTGATCTGAGCTAGAGATGCCCGTTTCTTTGGGGCGACCTCAGTCGTAGCACTGGTCTTTGTGGAATTGAACCTTACGGTCCCTGTTGTTCTCAAAACAACATTTGATCGTCTCAGAGCCACTATCATTGTCAGCTGTCACCAAATCGGTCAAAAATAACGTGAAATTGGCTTGTTGTTGGCCTCTTTGAGTTCGCGAAGAGAACAAGAAAGATTCAAGATTATTGCCCATTTTGGTTACGAGCCAGGCCGGGGCATATCTACCATTTCTGAACGACACTCCCTCGAATCCAGATAGAAGCCGAGAAAGTCTCTTTCTTTATATTCAGTATTCTCCCACAAAAAACAATAATGTCTGAAAAATTCGATCCATCCGCCTTCCTGTCTAAGATCATTGGCCAGCCGGTGATAGTGAAACTGAGCAGTGGGCTGGAGTTCCACGGAGACTTGCAGTCAATTGATGGTTTCATGAATGTGGTTCTGGAAGACACCAAGGAGTACAACAAGGGAAAGTTGACAAAGACATATGCAGATGCTTTCATTAGGGGTAACAATGTGATGTATATATCACAGGCCTAAGGATATGGTGGGTGTGGAGCTTATTGGTGTAAGATAGTGTTGTTGACCGTGTGACTGTTGAGTGTCGAATTGATGATTACTGGTTTTGAAGGGTATCTCATTGGAAGACCAAAATCGTTATTGGCTATGGCCAACTATGCGGTTGTGAATTAGAGCACAGTGACTATATAGTCACAATATGTTGGCTGTCTATTTATTAGGTGAATCTTCTGTATAATGCCAAAATCTACTTCATCTAAGTTTGAACTCGTCTTAATCTGCTCTATATTACTTACAGCTGTTTCAATCGATCACTCGCTATCATCACCATCAGCTGGTTCTTGGTTTGCGTGCGTCTCCTCCGTCTCGTCTGTATCCTGTGTAGACTTCTTATGTTTTCTCTTTCTTCTCTTTTTATCCCCCAAATCGTCACCATTTCCCTCATTTTGATTGTTCGTGTCATTTGCATCTTCGGATGTCTTTTCAGTCTTCTTCTTTTTCATACTCAAAGGATTGGGCTCCTTGGGACCTCTCTTTCTTTTCTTCGGCTTTTCAGTCTCAGTTCCTTCAGCATTTGCTTCAACCTTATCTCCACTAGCAATAGCTTTAGGCTTCTCTGTCTCAATTACACCAGCATGCTTTGAGTTCAATCCGCCTGTCAACTTTCCGTTCTCGATTCTCTGCTGAACCTTCATACTAGCAGGACTGAGTGGTTCCATGATCATAACTGATCTATTCATGTAAATCAAAGGAACACCTGGAACACGTCTCAGAGCCTTCCTCAGCTTCTCGTCTTGGGTTGCCACTAAGTATCTGTGCTTGTTTTCACCTTTGACATCCACTATAGACTTGATACACTCGTATGACGAAAGAGTCTCTCTGTGATTGCACCGCCTCTTCTCCATGGTCTTCGCAATCTCGATAGCGGGCTGGTTGCGCGAGTCGTAGAGATGTTGAATACAGCATTGAGTAATCATCATCTTTGGGTCGCTCTGAATCGTTCTGGCAATACCTTTAGTAAGTTCAAAAGCTGTCTTTTCACAGTGCAAGACCAACTCGGAATCCGCCAGACACTGAATGGGGAGCATGAATTTGAAAGTATGCTGGTAAGCCTGCATTTGCTTACGGTAAGCCTTGGCTCTCTTCTGTTTCATATTGGGTAGTGACTTGTCGATTTTTCGCAGGTTAAAGCTCTGGCTCTAAACACTTATCTATGTACATTTGAAATATTTGGAATATTTTGAAAAAAAAATTGAGTTGAGTATCGGACGACCTTCTCCACACTTCGTGAGGTTCAAATTTTTCAATTGCTCTGCTTGAGTATCCCATCCAATTATTTCCATTATTTTTCAAAAGTTTTGAAGCAAAGAGATCCCATGGTACCACCAAATCCAAAACTGTTCGAAATAGCCGCTCTGATAGACTTCTCACGTGCAACGTTGGGGACGTAGTCAAATACAAAGTCCTCGGGGTTATCATCAGGATGACCACCGATCGACTCGAGATTGAGAGTAGGAGGCATGATATTATTGGTCAAAGCCAGAATGGTGAAAATGGATTCAACAGCACCGGCTCCACCTAGAAGATGGCCTATGGACCCTTTGGTGCTGCTAACACCAACATCTGTACCACGGTGACCAAACAGAGCCTTTAAAGCAAAGTTCTCTGACCGATCACCCAGAACTGTCGATGTAGCATGAGCATTCACATAGTCGATATCTTCAGCAGTTAAACCAGCCTGTTTGATTGCAAATTCCATGGCTCTTGTTGCTCCAGTGCCAGCAGGATCTGGTGATGTGATATGAATTGCATCTCCCACGATGCCATAACCTCCAACTTCAGCATATATTTTTGCACCTCTGCTGAGAGCATGGTTCATTTCCTCGAGGATCAAACATCCCGCACCTTCGCCAAGTATGAACCCGTTTCTCTGGGCATCAAAAGGCCTGGACGCCCTTTCTGGCTCATCGTTGAAGCTGGTGACCAGGGATTTGGCCCTGGCAAACCCACTCAGTGATACCGGGTGGATGGCAGCTTCTGTTGCTCCCGCAACCATCACGTTCGCATAGCCATCCTTAATGAACCTGGCAGCATCTCCAATGGCATGGGCACCCGTAGCACACGCCGTAGAAACAGCGTGGTTGGGTCCTTTGAAGCCGTGCCTGATGGAGACGTTACCTCCAGCCATATTGACCAAAAGTTTCGGTATAAATAGTGGCTTCACTCCTCTGTAGCCCTTGTTATGAAATGCAATTGAGTTTTCATAAAATTCATCTACTCCTCCAATCCCAGAGCCGAATGCGACTCCGGTATTGTATTGGTCATCATCGCTCTTAGGGAACCAATTGGCATCCTCAAGTGCCTCTTGCGAAGCAGCAATAGCATATTGTATGAAGGGCGATAGTCGCCTAACCTCATGTGATTCCAAAAAATTGGTTGGGTTCCAAAGCCCAGGACCGTCTCCTGTAGGTACCTTTCCAACAACTCTATTGGGGATTCCCTCGTAGTCCGCAGCATTGGAGAGGGTGGAGGTGGAGACTAGTCCTGACTTCGAGCCAATCAGATTTCGCCATGAGGTCTGGATTCCAACTCCCAGCGGAGAGACCATCCCCATTCCTGTGACTACCACTCTTTTCGCACTCATGGTATGGTGACTTTTTGGAGTGTGAGAGACAAGACATTGGCATAGAGATATGAGGTTAATGTGAGGATGATCTCCAGAATTGGGAGCATCACGTGACTCTCCCGATTGTACGAGCTCATCTCTAGAATTTTTTTTAGACAGGCTTGATGAAAAATTATCTGATAATACTCAAGCGGTCCTGATCGTCGTCATATATTCATCTCAAATTTAAAAATGGCTGGCTCTCAGCTGAAGAAACTAAAAGAGTCACTACGTGAGGCAGGTTTGACTGGTCAAACCAACGTCAAGAAGAAGGGAAAGAGAAGCACACAGAAGACCCCCAATGAGACAAGGAGAGACGATAGAAAGAAGGTGGTCCAAGGAATTCGCGAGCAGTTCAATACTTTTGATACCAAGTTCAACAAGAACAAGAGAGACACAGCCACAAAGACTGCTGTTGGCAGACCAAGCGCTGCGAAATCCGAAGCCGAAAAAGAGCGCAAGAGAGCATACGATGCACTCAAATCCAGAAAGAATAAGACCGGTGGAGTATATGATCGTCGTTTCGGTGAAAATGATTCAAACATGACAGCTGAGGAGAAAATGTTGGAAAGATTTACCAGAGAAAGATTGGCACAGGCATCGAAGAGGTCGATGTACAATTTGGAGGACGATGATGACGACATGCAGTTGACCCATTCCGGAAAGTCATTGTCGTTTGGTGATCTTGATAACGAGGAAGAAGAGGATGACGGTGGATTTTTAACCAAGAAAAGAGATTTCGAAGAAGGTGACTCGGAATCTGAGGCTGAAGTCCAGCCTGGTAGGAAAAAGACCAAGGCCGAGGTGATGAAGGAGGTGATTGCTAAGTCGAAATTCTACAAGCACGAGAGACAATTAGAGAAGCAAAGACTTGAAGAGGACATTGGAGAGCTTGATGACAACTTTGATGATGTTATGTCTGAGCTTCGTGGAGTTCCTCAAGAGAAAGGTCCACTTTTCAGCACGAAATCCGAGGACAATATCAAGTACGACACAGCAGTCAGATCGCTTACACTGGAGAGAAGAGCCGTACCGGCTGATAGAGTGAAGACACAGGAAGAGCTTGAGAGTGAGCACAAGGCCAAAATGGAGAAGCTGGAGGCTGATAGGAAACGCCGTATGGAGGGAATGGTCGAGAATGCAGACACCAGAGCTGATGACTTGGAGGATGACTTTTTCCAAGGCACCGACGAGGAAGACGAGGAAGACGAAATCAGACTGGCCGAGGATGATGAAGAGGAGGAGGAGCTTTTTGATAGCACCAAAATCACCGGAACAAACAACATCAAAATTGGCGGAAAGCCCGAATCGATCTCGTGCCCCAACAGTCTTGAAGATATGTTGAACTTGTTGAAAGACTACGAAATCTTGGAATATCCAAACGTAATCAAGAAGGTGTTGAAGACATATGATCCGAAATTTGGTGAACAGAATAAACCCAAAATCAGAGAGTTTTCAAAAGTCCTGGTTGACCTGATTGTGTATCTCACCGACGAGGGTGCCAATTCAGAGGTTCTCGAAGGCATCATTTCCAAAATCAAGCCTCTAGTTGAGAGATATCCTGAAGAAATGTACGAAAAGTTCAGATCGTACCTTTTGTCTGCTTCCACAAGACCCGACATCAGAAAATCTGATCTGATTGTTTTCACCTTGGTTGGAATGACATATTCCACTTCAGACCAGTACCATTTGGTCGCTACTCCAGCCACATTATTGATGTGCGAGTTTCTAGAAACCACTGAGATTGAAAACAACAGAGACCTCTTTGTGGGCGTGTATTTTGCTACTCTTCTGGTGAGATATCAGAGGATATCACAGAGGTATATCCCAGAAGTGGTAAGCTTTCTCGAGAAAGCATTGTTGAAGTTGGTTCCAGAACCTGAAAAGATTGAATCACAACTTCTCTCCAGCACACATTCAAAAATAATTTCAACAAGTTTAACTCTAGAGGAGATCGCATTGCCAGAATCCGACAAATTGTCCCTTTCTCTGTTGGATTCCAGGTCAAAGTCAGTCACGCAGGCCCTGCTATCAAAGGCCTTGAGCACAATCGATTTGCTCATTCCTCTGTGGCAGCAATTCACATCTTTCACAGAAATCGTCACACCATTTATTGCAATTTTGGATCATTTGCTCACCAAAGTGGAGTCCACAAAAATCAACACTCTTCACAGCAAGCTGGTCAAACTGAGAGATGTTTCTCTCGCAGAGAGAAGACCACTGAAATTGCAAGCCCACCGCTCTATCGCAATCGCCTCGACATTGCCTAAATACGAGGAGAATTTCAACCCTGATAAGAGTTACGATCCAAATAGAGAGAGACTGGAGGTGAGCAAGCTGAAGGCCCAATTGAAGAAGGAGCAGAAAGCAGCATTGCGCGAGATCAGGAAGGACTCTAGGTTCATTGGTAAGCAACAATTGGACGACAAACGCAAGGAAATGGACGAATATCATGCGAAAATGTCCAAGATCGTCAACAGCATCTCCACCGTGGAGGGGGCAGAGAAAAACCAGTATGCTAAGGAGAAGAGAAGACGTTGAGATCCAATGGAGTGGTATAGGAGCTAATTTGGTGGCTCAAATAATCATCAGCATGTAATTAAGATCATATTCTGGTTGTCAGTAGTAACATTAGTATTGAGCAACAAGCAGCTTATTAACCCAAATGACAGTCATCCCGTCATTCACTAAACTTTTGGCACCATTCTAGTATCAACTTTACCATCAGCATGTAAGTATTACCCTCATGGCCAAGTCTTTCCTTAGCCTTCCTCACCTTATCCCCTGCTTGTGCTTGTATATTTGATTAATCAACCCTAACACTCCCCCATCATCATCCTCTTCCGATTCCACCTCCTGTTCCGCAACAGACTCGCCGAGAACAAAACTTGAGTTTATGTATTCATCTCCAAAGCCAGGCCGTGATGGAGGCAAAAATTGGGATTGCTGCTGGAGTTGCGGTGTGTATCGCTGGTTGTAGATACTCTGGTTGAGACCAGAATGTGTATCAATCATAGAATTCTTCATAGCAGACTTAAAGCCGAGGTTCTGAATTGCGTTCTTTCTGGAAGGGACGCGGTTTTTCTCCATGGTCGGCTGCTCATTTCCATAAGTCTCCAGGAAATAGAGATATGACTTTGCCATTTTGTCGTCATTAGAGGAATAGTACTCATCTCTCAACCCATCCTTGTCACTTCTGTCGAACTCAAACTTTGCAAAACGACAAACGTAGCCAAGACCCTCGATGTGAACGCTGAACTCTCTGAAGAAGTCTATTATCCGTTCTGAGGATTCGGGAAGCTTGAAGTAAAGCAAGTAAGGCAACATCACGAAACTCATGAGCTCCTTGGCCACGAGAACTATCCTCAGGTTGAACAGTTTGCAAAACTCGTTCTTGACTGCCTCAGTGTGATATTTACCAGCCCACTCGTTTGGGAGATAATGAGTATATTGTGAAGCGTATCTCAGGCTGGCTTCCGGGTCAAAGACGGTGTTTGTATCCGGAAGCGCACCTTTGCAAACCGTGAAAATTGCACCCAAAGCGGAGATGTAAAAAAGGACGGTGTGACCCTCGGTCAGCTCCAAATTCAGAAACTGCTCAGGATCAATAATAGTCAGCAGAACTAGCACAGTCACCAAAGATCCAGAAACAAAGGATACGAACTTGAGCAAAAGAGTAGTCTTCTCCTTGGGAAACTGGTTCACATAGACAGAGGCTGGCTCTGTCGAAAGAGCCAGGCGTTTCTTGAAGATATGAGGGAGCTCATTGAACTCGCGAAGCCTCCAACGAGCATCGGGAGAGTATTCCCTCGCTGACAGCAGCGCCGGGTTAGTCTTAAAATCGTAGAAGAATTTGAGGAAATAGTACAGCAAGAAATACACCACTAAAAATGGCGAAAGTCCTATGCTGAACATGCCGGCCATTCTGAATCGTTTGCGCAGTTCTGTAGACAATCCGAATCGCCTGTTCTCGTTCAAAACAGAAGGTCTCAACTGGCCCATATCGTTGAACAAAAAGTCAAAGATACACAATTTCAGATTCCATTCAAGCGTCTTGGTCAAGAAAATTGATCCTCCAATGGAAAGAGATGAGTTTAATATCTTCTTGTTGAACATGGCCACCATATAGTTCTCCTTTCGCATGAGACGATTGGCTACATCGTGAGCGCTAAGCTTCTTCTTAGACCTCAGATCGTCGTGTTGAGTAGCAGAAATCAGTGCATTTGTATTTTGATCGCGGAGAACCATGATCTTCTTCACGATAGTGGCCCAGCCAATCGTCTGGAGTTCGTCGTCTCCCAATCCCAGAAGCAAGTTGTAGAAATTCCTGATGTCCTTCAAATTGCGGTACTCGTCAATAAAAGTGCGCAATCGCAATCCCAGAAGAGCCATGAGTATCAGATAGAGCATCTTCTGAAGAAAAGACATCTTCGAATAGCATTTCGGGATCTTCACCTCCGAGAACTTAGTCACTCGAGTGTGCATTAGGGTTGTGTAATCAATACAGTTGCCCATGAAACTAACCAGCCAGATCACAAAAACAATTGTGAGTGTGTCAAATAACCTCTTCAGCAAAATGCAGTAGAACCCGTTCCCAAGGTAGTATGAATACACGTCCATTAAAAACTTGTCCAGATTAGAGACGTTAGCCCACATCCAGAGAGACCTTTCCATAGGCGTAAGGATACCAGTCCGTTCTCGGAATCGATGCTGTTCATCAGCACTTTGCGTAGGTCTTCTTTGTTGCTGTGGAGTCGCAGCCGGAGAAGGGGATAGTTGTGGGGGCCTTCTCTGGGGTAGTTGGAACGTTATCCCCTTTGGGATCGTCCTATCAGCGAAGTTTCGAGCGTGAATCTTCACATTTTCGGCCAGAGTAGGCTGGTGCGGCCGTGTATCACGAGTTGGGGTGGCTGGAGAAGGCAAAAAATCCTCCATCATCAAACTCTCGGGAACACCACCAGCACCAGCTTCATCGTCATAGCCCGCATCCAGGTTGTCTGTACTCGAAAAGTTGTCCGAATCAGAATGCAATGATGATGTGTCCAAATTCTGGGATGTAGCATGCTGTTCATAAAGATCTCTAGGCGGGTCTTCGTCGTCTTCTTCTTCCTGTTCGTCCTCTTCATTGTCATTGTCGTCGTCGTTGTCGTAATACTGGTGTTCGATATCGTCAGCAAACAAAGGGTTGGAGGCCACTGATCCGGGGTAAGCCGAATTTAACCCAAACACCCGCGACAGAAATGTGTGGTTGGTGGAGTCTCTCGGGTTTGCCATTGGAAGCAGGGTGAGGAGAAGGAGAAATAAGGATGGTGTATTGATGTCTTGTTCCATGGGGAAACGCCTCCTCTAGATAGCGACAGGTCTTATCGTAGTCGTGTGATTGCTATTTAGCGCCGCATCTTTGGAGGCTCAAAAGGAGGAAGAAGTTTTCTGGCAAAAGCTATGGATTTGGTGAAATTATTGGGTAAGAAAGGAATTTACGTTATTAGGGCAGCATATAGGGGGCATTTGCTCAACGTCAACCGTTGAAAGATTGGACAATCAAGAAGAGTGTGAGATTAAGTCAATAGAGTCAAGTAAGGTGGGTAGGAATACTGGATGTTACACATACAGGGCCTGGTTGGCACGTTTCTTGAGTGGCTATTAACAAAACCATCAGAATATTATTCTTTGCGATGAATTAAAATTTGTCTTTTCAACTGGAGTAAAGGAATACGGATACTCGTTTTCTAGTTTGCTACCAGACTGTTGGTAGTGTGCGTCAACTAAGATCGTCGCCGCACAAGTGACCACTGCCACATACTGGTAATCAATATCAATTAGCATAAATGTCGATCACCTCGAAGCGAATCGTGAAGAGTGAGAAACCATATCACAAACCCATACACGGTCTACCCAATCAAGACGGACGGCGTTGGCGCGTCACCAGGCCCGTCTCATCTTGGCTTGTCACGTGACATGCCAAAAATAAACCCTGTCTGTCCACGCCCCTGTTTCACGTGACATTCCAGACCGTGTGGGCGCATTTTGAACTCTCTAATTGCGCACTCACTTCAACAAATTTCACAAAATAAATGAGAAAGCCACAAATTCGGAAGTGTTTGACACGCTTATTAAAGCTTCTTTTTTAGATTTACTGCCAATTAGATCCGGTTTCTGGTCCAGAAAACAAAACCAGGTAGTGCAAAGCACAATGTATAACCGGGTAACCCGTCCCAAGCCTCTTTTCACCGCTGCGGAATTGCTATGCACAAAATGTGGTATTAAGGAATACAAACAGAATTCTTTTCTCTCTCTCTCTTTCGTTGTTACTGTGTCCTTTAATCCATCTTGCAGCTTTTGTTTGGTTTTGTTTGCCATATACCTGCTCTATTCTAAGTTTGGTTGCACCAAAGGAGCCTCTTTTCAGTCTTTTTTAGCGTTTCATCCCTTGTCTCCTGATCGCGATGTCGACAAGGAATTTGACAGCAGGTTCTCCTCATGCAGATTCCCAGCCATCGTCTGATGATAACGATGTGCGGAATCCATTCAACCAGGACTATGAGGTGCAAAGTTTTGATGATGATAGTTCTAACTCCTACGGAAATGACCAACTCTCAAAGCCTTTTCTAGATTCGCGAGACTCCTCCTCCACAAACGCGCTATTGGGCGGAGCCATGACACCTCTGGAGTATGATAGGTACCCCCAACCAGTTTCGAACAATTCGAGGGTGATTTCATTAGCGTCTTCGCGTGCAAGTTTGAACAATGGCTACAAGGCTGCCAAACGCGGTTCTTACAGCGGATCGTCTTCCACCAGCGACAAGTCTGGTAATCCGTTCCAGATTGACACAGATTTTTCGCCATTTGGAGGATATCCAGCTTCCTCGTTCCCGCTTCACATAGATGAAAAGGAGGCGGACGATTACTTGCACAACCCGGATCCCATTGTGGATGCACAGTACGAGAAGAACAGATTTGTTAGTGACCTCAAGAGCATGGACAAAAGATCTTTAGGGGGTCTTTTTGGTCTGTTGTTTTTACTTTTGGGTGGTGTTGCTGTGTTTGTGATTCTGCCTGTTCTCACATATAGTGGGGCTACGACCCACTCCAAGTGGCTTGACACATACACGATTCTCACGGAATACTCGTATCCGCAGCTTTCTGCGATTCGTACTGAGATGGTGGATCCAGACACTCCTGATTCTGCTTATACGAGAGAAGCCAAGGATGGATCATTATGGTCCCTGGTTTTTTCTGACGAGTTTAATGCAGAGGGTCGCACTTTCTACGAAGGAGACGACCAATTCTTTTATGCTCCAGATTTCAACTACGCTGCCACAAAGGATTTGGAGTGGTATGACCCAGATGCTGTTACCACGGCAAATGGAACTCTTGTTCTGCGTATGGATGCTTTCAAGAATCACGACCTCTACTACCGTAGTGGAATGCTTCATTCGTGGAACAGGCTATGTTTTACTCAAGGAGTTCTCGAGATCTCTGCGAAGTTGCCAAACTACGGAAATGTGACCGGTCTATGGCCTGGTTTATGGTCGATGGGTAACCTCGGAAGACCTGGATATATGGCTACTACTGATGGAGTTTGGCCATACTCCTATGATTCGTGTGATGCTGGTATCACTGCCAATCAATCATCTCCTGACGGAATTTCATATCTTGGTGGCCAGAGGCTGAACTCCTGTACCTGTAAAGGTGAAGATCATCCAAACAGGGGAACAGGAAGAGGAGCACCTGAAATTGATATTATTGAAGGAGAAGTAGACACGACAATCAAGAATGGTGTTGCTTCTCAATCGATGCAGATCGCTCCGTTTGATATCTGGTATATGCCAGATTACGAATTTGTTGAGGTTTACAACGCATCGATCACCTCAATGAACACTTACGCAGGTGGGCCATACCAACAAGCCGTCTCCGGAATCACAACTCTGAACACAACATGGTATGAGATGGGTGCAACTGGCACTCCTAGGCGATACCAGAAGTACGCGTACGAATACCTCAACGACAATGAGGATGGTTACTGCCGGTGGTTTGTTGGAGATAACCCAACCTTCACGGTTTACGCGAACGCACTGGCACCAAATGGTAATATTGGATGGAGACGTATCGCGAAGGAGCCAATGTCTATCGTTATAAACATGGGTGTTTCCAACAACTGGGCCTACATCGATTGGCCCTCTATCAAGTTTCCAGTCGAATTCACCGTCGACTATGTGCGGATCTACCAGCCAAACGACTCGATCTCACTTACGTGTGATCCAACCGACTATCCCACCTACGACTATATCCAGGATCACCTGAAGGCGTACGACATTTGGAATTATACCACTTGGGAGGATGCTGGTTATGATATCCCCAAGAACTCGTTGACTGGGTGTTAAATATTTCTTGTCAGTTTCCTTCTGGGGTTCCATATTGTGTTGCGGAATCTGATGCAAGTATTTTCTGCTCCAAGATGGAGTTAGTGTGTTATAGATGGAAGTTCTTAGGACCCATCACTATTGGCTCAACGCCAGACTGTTATTTGTTATTTTCTGCATGACAGTCTTATTAGTTATAAAAGAACAATAAGAACTGATCACTTTTTTTGACCATGAGGCATTGTATCTTTTTGACCTTCCCAGGGTTATGTCTTCAAAACCTCCACAATCTCGTTGATTCCATTCACCAATCCAGCCTGTTTTACTCCAATATCATCACAAGCAATGAACTCAACTCTGTTGTCCAGAAATTCGCCGATATTGAGATCTCTCACAATCTCATCGTAATTGCCTTGAATCAGCAAATTGACATCTTCATGCCTCTTCACAGCTGCTTTCACCACCGAAGAGCCTGCCACAATCGTCGCCAAAACTGTCGTTTTGTCTGTGCTCTTTAAAAATTTCACGAGGTCACGATACTGCGATTCCCGCTCACGATCGGGAATGTCGAGGGCCTTAAAGCCAGGATCGGTGCGAAACTTTCGCTTGAACTCGGCATAATAGGTGAAAAGTTTAGGGCTACCTTTCACGAATTTGACAAAACTGGCCAATGGCGACTCAAAGGTAGATTCTGTTTCATCTTCAGCAATATTTTTACCCATTTCAGTGGCCCAGTAGTCAAAACATGCCTTCCTACCGCGATTGTCTGCTATAGCATAAAACCCTGGAGATTCAATCAGCTGTTCGGCCACGAGCTCCCATGGAGCAAACCGATCAACACCTTCTGAGCTTAGCATCGCCATGAACTCGGTCCAGCCAGGTTTATTGGTCTCGCTATCTTCAGCTGAGACACTCTCGTCGGATTCCAAATCTGAAAGATTGAGTCCTCCTTCTGAGCCAGACTCGTCAGTTGGGAGATCCGTCATCGATTCCACAGCAGAGCTCTCGCTTTCAACGGAAGCTCGGTTTTCGTCGCTACTCTGTTTTGGAGCTTCATGGGGATCTTCCTCGTCACTAGAGGAGTCGTAACCTGATATCAATGGTCTTGAAGGGGTGGTACTGGTGAGTGGTATCTGTCCTGAGAGTCTTAGTGGTTCGGATGTTCCGACAGTTGAACCAGCTTGATCTGATAAAATATCCGAATTTTGAATTTCGTCTGCTGCAAAGTCATTTTGTACATCACTGTCGTCTTGCGCTTCTCTATCTTTTCTGTCTTCTTCACCTTGTTCTTCTTCACTTTCCTCGTCTTCATCTTCCTCTTCTTCCTTTTCTAATTTCAATCCCCTCGCCTTCGCTATCAAAACCAAAAACTCATCCACAATCATTTTTTCCCTCGTGAAGGACTCAACCTCTTTGTTTGGATACGTCCATGTAGACTGTTTCGTACTGGTATTGTGGAAGAAACGGTTGCCCGTAGTTGTGATTACCAGTACCCATGGTTCTGTCAGTGGCATAGTGAATTTTGGGGTCCCATATAATGGCGACTTTCTTCGCATCTTCTTTATTTTCGGTTTACGATTTGCCACCTCCAGCACTGGTCTATCGTAGGTGGATGTCTGAGTCTGCTCGTTGTAGAAGTAGACTTGGCCTAAGCATGTATTGGGTTAGTAACTTGCAAATGTCATACCAATTGGTTCTAAGCACTCACCATCTTGAGCTTGATGACTGGACCAGAACGGAGGCAGTCGCTGATCGCTCATTGAAAGCCCTATATTATTTAGAGCAAGACATTAGTCGAGACAAAGCCAGATGCGGCCCGCTCCTTCCTGATAAGGTGAAAATGGTTGTGTGCCCTTGTTCTTCTTGAGGTCACGTGATCTCTGGCCACCTTATGGAGACGTTGACGCCTCCAAAGCCAACTCCTAATCCCAAAACCATATCCTTTCTACTATATCTCCCTAATCATGTCCAGAAGATACGATAGCAGGACCACAATCTTCTCGCCAGAAGGACGCCTGTATCAGGTAAGTTCGATTATTTTTGGAATTGCGCGCCGCCACCTGGTGGCGTTAGGCCCGTCCGTTGACTAACATCTCCAGGTTGAATATGCTCTGGAAGCCATCAGCCATGCAGGCACAGCCATTGGTGTTCTGGCCAAGGATGGTGTTGTTCTCGCTGCGGAAAAGAAAGTCACGAGTTTGTTGCTGGAGCAAGATACCTCTGCCGAAAAGATGTATGTTCTGAACGACAACATGCTGTGTGCAGTTGCTGGTATGAACGCTGATGCTCTGATCTTGATCAACCACTCACGTGTGATTGCGCAGCAGTATCTGAAAGAGTACAATGAAGAAATTCCGTGTGAAACTCTGGTACGCCGCCTCTGCGATGTCAAACAAGGCTACACGCAGCACGGAGGACTGAGGCCTTTTGGTGTCTCCTTCATCTTTGCCGGCTTTGACGACCGGTACGGATTTCAATTGTACTCCTCGAATCCATCGGGCAACTATTCCGGTTGGAAAGCCACTAGTGCGGGTGCCAACACCTCCAGTGCTCAGACTCTTTTGAAGCAAGATTACAAGGATGACATGACATTGGAGGAGGCCAAGGAATTGGCACTCAAGGTGCTGAGTAAGACCATGGACAGCACTTCATTAAGCAGCGAAAAGATCGAATTTGCCACGGTGAAGCTCAATTCGAAGGGCATAGTTGTTCACCGCATATGGAAACCTACAGAGATCGATCAGCTGCTGAAAAGCACGGGTGTTGTGGGCGATGACGACGATGAGTTTTCCTAGATTAAAATAAACGATTCAGAAGATCAGCCAGGAGTATTCTGCACCGTCAGTAGCCTCCTCTAAGCTGTAGTGTTAATTCATCTGTTAGGAGCTTGAGCATACTATGGTTGTGAGCACCGGACCCCTCTCTCTACCCGACGTCTTGCCACTAAGAAAGGCTTTGAGGTAGACTGCCACTTATTCTGTATTTTTTCTATCAACAACTCCTACAAATGTCAACTAGAATTCTCGACGTTGTTTCAAGTAAGTTGCTATTGGTGACGTTGATTTGAACATGATCTGGCTTTCTTTCTGGATCAGATTACGGTTTGACTAACCCCTTCTCTTAGAACTGGCAGTGCCAGCCACCTTGGCTGTGATGGCCGCACAATACTCGATGTACGATGTTAAAGGTGGTTCTAGGGCTGTTATCTTTGATCGTTTTGAAGGTGTGAAATCTGGTGTAATTGGTGAAGGTACCCACTTCTTGGTACCATGGCTCCAGAAGGCCATCGTTTTCGACGTCAGAACAAGACCAAGAAACATCTCTACCACCACCGGCTCCAAGGATCTTCAGATGGTGAGTTTGACCCTCAGAGTATTGCACAGACCTGATATTCAGAATCTTCCTACGATCTACCAATCCCTGGGTCTTGACTACGACGAAAGAGTGTTGCCCTCCATTGGAAATGAAGTCTTGAAGACGATTGTTGCGCAGTTCGACGCTTCTGAGCTCATTACGCAGAGAGACGTGGTATCCAATAAGATTCGCAAAGAGCTCGGGGAACGTGCCCAAGAGTTCAACATTCGCCTGGAGGACGTTTCGATCACGCACATGACGTTTGGACGTGAGTTCACCAAGGCCGTGGAGCAGAAGCAAATCGCCCAGCAGGACGCCGAAAGAGCCAAGTTTTTAGTGGAAAAGGCCGAGCAGGAGAGACAAGCCTCTGTCATCCGGGCTGAGGGTGAGGCTGAGGCTGCCGAGCACATTTCCAAGGCCTTGCAGAAGGCTGGAGACGGTTTGCTGCTGATCCGTAGACTGGAGGCTTCCAAGGAGATTGCTGAGACATTGGCTGCTTCACCTAATGTGTCGTATTTGCCTGGTGGTTCCAAATCTGCGAACAACTCTCCCAGCAGCTCGTTGTTACTGAATCTGGGACGTTAAGCTGAACTGAAAAGATCGCTGGGATTCCACTTTGGAATGGTGTCAAACAGCGTGGCCAGTCACATGTACATAGCATCTAGCTTAAAAACAGTTTTTCTCAATTTCAAAAACTTCATACTTCTACCTCTCAAAAGTTGACGTCAATAGGCACCCCGTGCTAAAGAAAGCTCCAGGAGTAATTAGTGCGCCGATGTGGCCAGGACCAACGTCATTCAAGTGACAGTCTGGAGTTATAAAGATATAGAATATTCTATTCACTAGGTGTCTACCATAAACTTGGAAAGCAGGTTGACAATTGGTGTTATAGGCGAGCGATTTAATTGTGGCTAATGTAGTTATGCATTGCTCTTCATCCCCGCATGATAATACTATGCATCCATTTAGCAAGGATTAGTACCACCGAGATTGAAGCATGGTAGAGAGCATTTCGTAGCAAAAATTTACTTGGAATAGGCAATTATTATTAAAAAATTTCTAGCTGGCTGGTCAATTGGTGGTGTATTCTTATTTGGCAATTGGTGTAATACTATTCTGCAGTTGGTAGCCATACTTTGCTGAAGATGCAATTACAGTCTCAGCTAACGAGAAATTGCAGAACTCAATTGCATTTTGCCGAGTCGGCAAAGTGACCAATTTAATTACTTTAATTTGAGTCAATTGGTACAGAAAAATAGCCCTGGACACTCTTAGCTCACAACCAGGCCCCAGGATCAAGCCTCCAGACATGTCCTGCATTCCCACCTGAAAAATTACAATGCTACAATTTTTGCCTCATTTTCAGTACAATCTCATTAGGGTTAAATTGTAGAATACATTATGCACAAACACAAACAATTCCAAATCTCATTTTAGAGCCGGAGAGGAATCAAGAATAAAACGGGTTCAAGAAGGCAAAAGGAGAGTTCAAAATCCCGTAAAAGGTATAGTTCTTCTTGCGAAGATTAAAAAAAAGCTCGGATGCGAGCAAACCCGGGTAAAATGAATTTGTGATGTTAATGTCAGGACTCCCTCAGAACTCTCTCGAGCTCTTCAGATCTCGTGGCTATTTTTGGTGGTTGTACAAGTCCTGGACCTTAGACCTGGGAGACAGTTGGCACACCGGTTCTTGGGGCAGAAGAAGTGGCTCTAGTTCCAAGGAAACCGTTCTTCAAGATGGAGAGACCGGAGAAAACCAGCGACACCAAGAAGATGAAGAAAGAGAAGTACAAGAAGGCGACAGAGGCCTGGGCCTTGCGACATCTGTCAGTGGATCCCTGAGTAACCTTGTTGCCGTCCAAGTAGCTCTGGTTGTGGCAGGAGTGGCTTCTGATGGCAACGGCCAAGGCAGTGGCACCCGAGAAGGTGAACACAAAGTTCAAGAAGTCAAACAGAGCCAAAAGAATTGGCCAGGCGAAGACCGAGATAAAATTGGCGAGAATACCGTAGAACGAGGAAAACAGTAAACCAAAGGCAGCGGCAAAAACAGCGAAGTTGACCTGGGGGTTGCTATTGTCGGCAGTTGCGGCCAAAGAACCGGTCAAACCGAGGATGATAACCAAGAAGGCAAAGTTCACGACTCTGAGGGAAAGATCACCAATTGACAACATTATAAGCGGATGATTCAGATGTTCGAAGGTTTGGTTGAATTGATGGAAGAAAGAGGAAAAAAGGGGATGAAGTGTATTAGAAATGCAAAGTCAAGGGGGTATTGGAATTTATAAAGCTAGTTCTCCCTAGAATTGCTGTCACTGTGCTATCCGGATAGGTTAATTCTCTTCGGGCGGCTCTTTTCTGTCGGTCAACCCGTCCTATGCGGTGTTTACATTTTTCCCCATTGGCATAAGCGAGGTGAAGACAGTTTCATCGAAGTTGGTTACAAACGCTGAAAATTGGTGTTAGCTTGCTCAGTAACTAGTTAAGAAAATGGTGCTTCAACGTTCATCTTGTGGTCTCTACTTGTGTCTTGTTAATGGGTGAATTATCAGGCCAGCCCCATAAACGAAACAGCTGGAACCATCAGCGCACCGCCACAGAACAAAAGTCGTGCTTATGTAAAAGTCTTGAGTTCCCAATCGGGAAGACTGTTGTTTCCCAATTCGGCGATATCTTTGAAGATCCTGCCTAATTAGGTCAGATTGTTTACGCAGGCTGAAATTTTACCCCTTGTACCCGGACCAGGTGTGGCCTCCGAGAGACCCTAAAGGAACGTACGGACCTGTGTTTTTTGCCGACTCGCTCGAAACAATTGCAAATGTAAACACACCTCATCTAATCGTACATGCCGATAACCGACAAATGGGGACAATTGATGCATTCCACCATGTTTGGCGATAATCAACCCTGTGATAGAATAGCTAAAACTGACTTGAGAAAGCTTCTATAAGTAAGAACCCCCTAACTACGGCTAGGCACTACTTTCTATGTCTCCATATCAGGTTGCTTTCGGGGACTTTAAACCGATGTTTGGTTTCTCCACACCGGAACCATCTCCTCATTAGTTCTTAGCTTTACGTGCTTTTCCGTAAAACATGAGAATTTCAAATAAAGAAGTTTAGACTCAAGTCAAAAATCTAATCAATCTTGATCGGGTCAAGAATAAATATTGAATATAAACAAATCCGAAGCCACATGGAAGTTCTAACTGAATTATGCAAACAGACAATCTTCTTCAGGCGTTCTCCTGCAGATGCAGCTATTTCGGCCAAGCCGTTATCGCTAACTACAATAGCGCCCGAAAGAGTAGAGAGTTTTGATTAGTGTATGTGTTAAAGAGTTTCCCCTGGCAGAAATATGTTTACTATTTGTCTTCAACTTGAAGCTGTTTTGACTGCATTTGAATTGTGAAGCTGTTTTTGCCTGGTTCGCCATATTAACGCTAAAGCAGGAAGCCGCATGGCGGGGGTAGTCGATTGTAGCTCCGTTGAATGGGATGTCTGAAAAACGGGTACGAAATGGCAATTGAGTCATGATGAAAGGGATTTCAATTTCTTAAAGTTTCATTATGGCGATAGTTGACGTTTCCAATTCTACCAAAGCTAGTGGTTGAATAATATGTCTGGTTTACCGTTTACGGTTTGTTCCGCTGCAGGTGGTAAGCTTACATTTTGACACGACTAATACACTAGCCTGAAGCGCTTGAAGAAATATGCTTGAAGAAATCTGCCTGGGACTCCTGCGAAAACCCATACATGTGGGTTTATTTCGGAAGAGAAAGAGACGCCTAAGCAGAAAAATAAATTGTGTATGTCCTGTATAGCTTTAACTCTTGGCTGTTCATGCTGGCAGAAAGTGGGAAGTCGCCAACAACAGCGTGCAAAGAATATCTGGTTCATACGAAACCCATCATGTGACTTCTTGCATATTATATTCTCAATTATTAGATAGTTTGCAGAGTCATATTGCGTGCTTCAACATTCTCATCAAGAGCTTTGCTCTGTGAAAAGTGGCTCCACTTCTGATTGCCATAAGAGTATCAGTAAGAGATCGAAGGCACACCCGGGACAGGCAATCCTTTAACCAAAGCAGTCTGCCATATCGAGCAAAACTCAATTGGCCAATAATATTATATCATCACAAGCATAAGCCTGTATTCTCACTGATGTAGGTACATGAAGATTGAAGATATACAACGCATACCTGCAGCAACACTCAAGCTTCTAGAGAAGAATTGAGCAGTCCCGAATGAGCATATATACTGCCAGTACCAATGCTACTTTACCCCAAACCAACGGTACAGGAGGCAATTAATTCCTCAGCTAAAGCTGCAAAGTGATAGTCTACCATCAAAAAGCACGTTTGATTGTCGCGTAACAACCAGAATGACACTGTATGGGTGTCTCAAATATTATCGACATCATCGGAAAGCGCGAGTGGTTTAGTGGTAAAATGGATCGTTGCCATCGATCCGCCCCGGGTTCGATTCCCGGCTTGCGCAGACCTTTATTTTTTTGCATATATTATTGAGGTTCGCAGCTGTATTACGCGCAATCCCAAAATTGTTTTTTCTTTCTGTTTTCTATTTCCTTTACTTTTTCAAACTCATCAAGTAGTTCATAATCATAGCTATGTTCTTTTGATTTTTCATTGACGAGTCTGGAATTCTGGTGCTAAAAGTGTGGCTAGAGTGCTAACGGCCAAATCGGGGTGAGTTTCCAGATGCGTTGACTATCTGAGGCAGAAAAAATTTCGCACAATAGAAGACCCACTATTCTGGGGAATGCATTTTTCACCCGTCAAGGATCCTATCACTAGCGGGCGGACTACCGGGCTGCCGAGCAGATATGCAGAAACTGTGGTCTCTCTTATTCATGCAAACTTTTAGTACTATTATTCATCTCTTTGAGTGGGGTGCGAAGTGTAAGCCGGTGAAGCTCCCGGGCAGATGCCCTTCCCAAAGGGGGAATCCAGCGATGAGCTAAAAGGCGTAAGTGGAATACTCCATGGTATCAATTCACGTGACAGCCATAGTTAAGACTGAAAAATTCAGCATATGCATGCCGCTAAGCATGCCACTATCAAATGCATTTTTTTTCTAGGCACACCGCCTGGGACCATTCGGATATTGTCTTTTTTCCTTCCTTTTATTCTTTATTTTTCTGTTCCAAAACTAACAAACGTCCCAGGAATAATGGTCAAACTTCGTCTACCAAAGTTCCCGCAAAAGCTCCTGTCGGCAGTTGCTCTGCCAAAGTTCATGCCCCACTATAGGGAAGTTGATGACGATCTTATTGAAGACGAGGTAACCGGTGAGGCCGAGAAGACTGAGAAGGCTGATGAGCCCGTGGTTGTTCGTGAATTCAGAGACGAGGCCAACAAGTCGTGGTGGGCATACTTTGACGAGTATGAGTACAGAGAAACCAAGGAAGAGTCCAAGAACCACAAGTGGTGGTATTGGTTCGAACCAGGTACTTCCGCAGCAGAGAAAAAGTTGATTTGCAAGCTGGACGTTTTCATCGCGTTCTACGCGTTCTTGGGCTATTGGATCAAGTACATTGATACCGCTAACCTCAACAACGCATATGTTTCTGGAATGAAGGAAGATCTTGGTATGAAGGGTAACGATTTGATCAACACCCAGGTGTTGTTCACCGTTGGTCAGATCATTTTTGAGCTGCCATGGGTTTACTTCCTTCCAAGAGTTTCTGTGACATATGCTGTCTTTTTCTGTGAGCTTGTGTGGGCCACTTTCACCCTCGTCATTTATCGTGCCGAAGGTCCTGCAGCTTTGAAGGGATTCAGATTTGTCGTCGGTGCTGCCGAGGCCATCTTCTTCCCAGCTGTCCATTACATGCTTTCTTGTTGGTACAAACCCACCGAGGTCAGCAGAAGAGGAGGCTTCTTCTATATGGGTCAATTTCTCGGAGTGTTGACTTCTGGTTTGCTCCAATCTGCTGCCTTCAGGGACTTGAACGGAGTTCATGGACTGGCCGGCTGGAAGTGGATGTTCATCATCGACGGATGTATTTCCTTTGGTGTTGCCTTTATTGGTCTTGCACTCATTCCTGGTACTCCAACCAACTGCTACTCTCTGTGGTTGACAGACGATGAAATCAGACTGGCCAGAGAGAGAATGGCTAGCAATCACTCTAATTTGGCCAAGCCAACCGTCAAGTCGTTTTTCAACCTCAAGACCTGGACCAACGTCCTCACTTCGTGGCACGTTTATGTGTTGTCGATTGCTAACATTTTCTTCTTCAACGTCAACAACACCTCTTCCGGTTCGTTTACTTTGTGGCTGAAGTCTCTTCAGAGATACTCCACCGGAAAGCTGAACAACCTCAGTACCCTCCCACCAGCGCTTGGAATCGTGTGGGTTTTCATTTCGTGTTTCGGAGCCGACTTCACTAGAAAACGGTTCTTCATGATGGTGTTTGCCATTATCCTGAATTTCATTGCCAACGTGGTTCTTGCCGTTTGGGACGTTGCCGAGTCTGCCAAGTGGTTTGGCTTCTGCATGTCATACTGGTCGTGGGCTCCATCCTCAATTCTGTATCCTCTCATTCACGACATGATGAGACACGAGGTCAACCAGAGAAACATCGAATGGATGATCACCTATATCATGGGTCTCCAATCGTCAGCCTGGGTATCCAGACTTATCTTCCCAACCGTGGACTCTCCTTCTTTCCCCAAGGGTTTCTCCTCCTGTGCGGCCTTCTCCGGTGCTTTCATTGTGACCATGGCCGTGGCATATGTTCTGTACAAGCGTGACGAAAAGAAGAGGGCTATGGAGTACGGTATCTTTGTGTTCAACTCGGCCAAGGGAGAAACCATCCCAGCAGAATACCAGCTGACGTCCGAGAAGGTCAAGAACAGTGACCCAAGCGACGAACCAAGCGACGAACCAAGCGACTCCAGCTCGAAGGAATAGATCTTTAGACGACAGAGGCCAGACATTTTTAGACACCCTCCTGTCCTTCCCACTAATTTTTTTTATTATTTTGAATAGCGTGTAAAAATAGCCATTTCTAAAACAAAAAATAACAAAAAAAACAGTAGGCATTTCTCGTTGATTTTTTTCAATTAACAGCAGCTGCCTCGAAATGGTGCCATCTTTCAAGATTACGACCATAGACAATAATCTGGTTCCGTTCTCCGACATTCTTTCTTCCAAGTGTCTGGCCCTTAGCTGTGTTCCAGTCTGCAAAAGTAATATCCTCCCAGTTCTTTAGCTTGTCAGCTTTGGAGTAGCCCAGACTCTTGAGCTTACTGGACTCATAGAAATCTGGGTTGAGGGGAGTGCCGTCCTTAGGATTGCAGAAGTAGATCAATACTATACGATCGTGCCTCTTTTGATCCTGAGGGGGCTCCACAACACGATGCAAACAAGCTTTGAAGTAGCCGCCCGAAATAAACTCCATGGCGTCACCGATATTCACAATCAATGAACCAGGTCTGTGGTCAACGTACTTCCACTCTCCATCAAAATAGTCTTTGATCTGCAGGGTGAGCATTGGTTGCGAAGTGATGAAACTGAAGCCACTGATGTCTGAATGACCTCTCAGCCAGGTCTGGTTGGACTTCAAAGAGTTTTCGTCATCATACGGCTCATAAAGCATGAACCTAGCATGCCCACCGGCAGACTTCTTTTCGTCCTGCGAATCAGACTTAAAGACGCGCTCCCAGATAGTTCCCTCTTGGAGACCGAGAATTATGTCGCACAGATTGCTGATTTTGAGAAGAATATCGTTGTGAATGAACTGGTACCAAGCTAGGATCTCATGGGCATGAGCTCTCACTAACTCCGGGTGCTGGTCCAAATGGGAAAGGAAGTAATCTTCCTGTAGTAGATGCTTAAAGTTGTAGTGAGTGATGGAATCCCTGACACCTTCACTTATCGGCCAATAGCCTTTAGGCTTGAATCCCTGACCTCTTTCACCCCCAAGGAAATTTTCGTCTATTGGCGGCTCATCCTCTTTTCTCCAGGTTGAAGCTAGGTACTTGCCTTTCTCTTCAGAAGGCAATTGGAGGAGACTCTGTGCAACCGCCCTGAGATGCTCGATCTTTTCGAGATCGTACCCAAAATTCACCAAATTAAAGAACCCATATGTAGTGATTGAAGCTTCCAGTACTTTGGCCAATTCAACCCTTGAAGCGTAGCCTTCTGGGCCACTAACATATTGGCTCAGATCAACAGCATCCAGCCTAACAATTGGAATTTCGTTCTTGAGCTTTGTTTCATGGACATCCACGAAAGGACGAACGTTATATTTTTGGTCAATTTCGAGCGTACTCATTTTGATGATAAGGCCAAAAAATTGGAGGGATAAAGATCATGTAGGCTCTTCTTCCGCTTTTTTGATTTTCGGGGGCCGCTATCGCATTTATAAAGACCGGGACTCAACCCCGGCATTCTCCACACTAAATTCCGCGCTTTGGCTATTTGATAATCTTGGAAAATTTGCCGCCACAGCCTTTTTGCGCTTTATTCCCACGTCAAAGTCATGAGGTTGCCCAATTTCATTGCGGCAGTTGAGCCGCACATTACTGCAGAAGCCACAGTGTTTATGCAATCGAGGACGTGCATACGGCGGCAGTAGCCCTCAGAGGTTGTCACTTATTGGTCCGAATCGGGGTAAATCTGAAGAAGTCTTGGCTAGATACCGCGAGGACAATGTGCATTGAAATATTTTTTGTCAGGAGCGGAGGGGTATATATTGGAAGAGTTTTTCACTTTTTCAGACCTTGAGGTAACGGCAGCTAAGGCGACAACGTGTACGAGTTCGAAAGCCAGTAATGCCACTTCCGACTTTCAGATTCCCCAGACGCTCAAAATCTGTCTCAGCACCAATCAAATGGATACCTCACTACAGGTCTGTTGATGAAGAAGAAATTAAAGAGGAAGTGCTGAGTACCTCGGGCCTCGAGACAAAAGAAGAGCCCGTGGTTGTTCGCGAATTTAGAGACGAGGCCAACAAGTCGTGGTGGGCATACTTTGACGAGTATGAGTACAGAGAAACCAAGGAAGAGGCCAAGAGCCATCGGTTCTGGTATTGGTTCGAACCAGGTACTTCCGCAGCAGAGAAAAAGTTGATTTGCAAGCTGGATTTTATTTTGGCGTTTTATGCCTTCATGGGATACTGGATCAAGTTCATTGATACCGCCAATTTGAACAACGCATATGTCTCTGGAATGAAGGAAGATCTTGGTATGAAGGGTAACGATTTGATCAACACCCAAGTCTTATTCACGGTGGGTCAGATCATCTTTGAGTTGCCTTGGATTTATTTAATGCCTCGTGTTTCTGTCACTTATGCCGTCTTTGGGTGTGAGATGATTTGGTCTCTTTTCACCCTGGTGATATACAGAGCTGAGAGTCCAGCAGCCCTGAAAGGTTTCAGATTCGTGGTTGGTTCAGCTGAGGCGATTTTCTTTCCAGCCGTTCATTATATGTTAAGTTCATGGTACAAACCTACTGAGATCAGTAGAAGAGGAGGTTTCTTTTACATGGGTCAGTTTTTGGGTGTTCTTACCTCGGGTCTCCTTCAGTCTGCTGCCTTCAGAAATTTGAACGGAGTCAACGGGCTTCCTGGCTGGAAGTGGATGTTCATTATTGACGGGTGTATCTCGTTTGGAGTTGCTCTTCTTGGATTGGTTCTTATTCCTGGTACTCCCACCAAATGCTACTCGCTTTGGTTGACTGATGATGAGATCAGATTGGCCAGGAAGAGAATGGAGGAAAACCACTCTAACTTGTCCAAGGTCACAAACAAAAGTTTCTTGGATCTCAAGACCTGGAAGAGAATCCTCACCTCATGGCACGTATATCTCTTTTCGGTTGCCAACATCTTTTTCTTCAACGTCAACAACACCTCGTCAGGTTCGTTTTCACTTTGGCTGAAATCTCTAGACAGATACTCCACTGGAAAGTTAAACAACCTGAGTACCCTCCCACCAGCCCTGGGAATAATCTGGATTTTTATTTCGTGTTGGGGAGCTGATTTCACTAGAAAACGGTTCTTCATGATGGTGTTTGCCAACACTCTCAACTTCATTGCCAACGTGGTTCTGGCAGTGTGGGATGTGAGCGAGAAAGCAAAATGGTTTGGATTCTGTATGTCGTACTGGTCGTGGGCTCCGTCTTCTATTCTCTATCCTCTCATTCACGATATGCTGAGACACGAGGTCAACCAGCGGAACATTGAATGGATGATAATTTACGTCATGGGGCTTCAATCGTCAGCTTGGATTTCCAGACTTATCTTCCCAACTGTGGACTCTCCTTCTTTCCCCAAGGGTTTCTCCACCTGTGCTGCCTTTTCTATGGCTTTCTCGTTCACTCTGGCTCTAGCCTATGTTTTATACAAACGTGACGAGAAAAAGAGAGCTATGGAATACGGTATCTATGTCTATAACTCTGCCAAGGGAGAAAC
Source organism: Kuraishia capsulata CBS 1993 (assembly GCF_000576695.1). Classification (NCBI taxonomy): domain Eukaryota; kingdom Fungi; phylum Ascomycota; class Pichiomycetes; order Pichiales; family Pichiaceae; genus Kuraishia; species Kuraishia capsulata. The sequence goes on from NW_019172952.1 coordinate 245,372, forward strand.
CATTCCACCTGAGCTTGAAAAGAGTCACCGTGAGTCCATTGAATCCACCCAGATTGCTGGTTTGGATAGCTCGAAGGAGGCGAGTTTGAAAGAATGAAGTAGAATTGAACTATCAGCTGTTTTTTCTTGCGAGTGTCGCAATACTTTTTTCATACATAGTGATATACCGTACTGACAATAAATATGATAAAATATCTTTTCTTATCAAGATGTGCAAAATAGTTCAGAACAGCGCCCTTAGCGTACAATAATCAAGATTGTCATCAAATGTGTCAAGATTTTTGTAAAGTTTAACTATATAGTCAATATTTCGAAAGATATTTGTTTTTCGCCCATAACCCACACCTTCAACCATTCATTCTTCATGCCACAGCAGTCTTGAAATGGTGCCATCTCTCGATATTTCTTCCATAAACAATAATTTCGTCCTCTTCCTCGGCATTTTTCTTTCCCAGAGTCGCTCCTTTCGCAAAGTTCCATTGCTGGAAAGTGATATCATCCCAGTCCTTGAGCTTTTCGGATTTGGACAATCCCAGCTGCTTAAGTTTGGACGAACGGTACTCGTCTGGATTCAAAGGAGTATCCTCTTTGGGGTTGCAAAAATAAATCAGAATCAACCGATTATGATCTTTTTGATCTTGAGGAGGCTCAACAACCCGATGCATGCAAGCCTTGAAGTAACCACCGGAAATGAACTCCATGGAATCACCAATGTTCACCACTAGAGAGCCAGGTCTGTGGTCTACATACTTCCATTCTCCGTCGTAGTAATCTCTTATTTGAAGTGCCAGCATTGGTTGTGAAGTGATGAAAGTAAACCCACTTATATCAGAATGGCCCCTCAACCATGATTTTCCAGCTTTGGCTGACTCCTCAGCGGTGTATGGTTCATACATCATGAACCTGGCATATGCACCAGCCGATTTGCCTGGATTCTCTGGTTCGACTTCAAAAGCACGTTTCCAAATGGTGTTTTCTTCCAACCCCAGAATGATGTCACACAAATTACTGATTTTGTGGAGAATGTCATTATGGATATGGTGGTACCACTCTATGATCTCCTGGGCATGAACTTTCACTAGATCGGGATGCTGTTCGATGTCCCTCAGAAAAACATCTGGTTCAAGCAAATGCCTGAAGTTGTAATGAGTGATCGAATCCCTCACACCGTCTTTGATTGGCCAGTATCCTTTGGGCTTGAATCCATGTCCTCTTTCACCACCAAGATACTCTTTTGTCACTGGAGGCTCGTCTTCCTTCCTCCAAACAGAAGCCAGGTATTTTCCTTTCTCCTCCAATGGAAGCTCCAAAATTCCCTGCGCAATTCCTCTTAATCTCTCGAGCTTTTCGGGATCATAGCCAAAATTCACGACGTTAAAGAAACCATACGAAGTCACTGACTTCTCCAGAATCTTGGCCAATTCGACCCGCGATTGATACCCCTCTGGTCCCTCTATGTATTTTGAAAGATCAATAGCATCTAATTTGACGATTGGAAGCGAATCCTTAAATTTAGATTCGTGAACATCCTCAAATGGACGGACGTTGTATTTGCGATCAACTTCCTCGGCAGACATCTGCGTGAATTTTTACTTAGGATGTCAAATCACCAGAATCACCACAATGCCACATCCACTGCTTAAATGAATTGGGCTTTTAAGCTAAAAAAAAAAAAACGAAACCCGAACGGTCATCTTATGCTATTCTCCACACCTGAGTCCACAGCCACACTCACCCCAAGTGCCCACCCTCTGAGCCGCACGATGCCACAGGTTATGCAATATGCCCCGCGATGTGCCAATTCTGCAACTGCAGACAGAAAAGCACCCCCTGCTGCAGCTGATTGTGGTTACCGATTGCGCCGTTTGAGCATTGTAGACGAACTATTGTGGATACCGGGAATTTTCAATAGAAAATCTTGAGATTTGGACCCTTATGTAAAGGCCGCGCCCAGCCCTAGAGACGACCTTTCTTGTTACAGACAGGCTAAAGCTTTATCGATGACTATCCCCCGCTTTCGTTTGCCGAAGATTCCCCTTCCAAAGGGTAGCTTCCCCAAATGGCTGCCCCATTACAGAGCAGTAGATGATGATTTGTTGGCCACGAAGGTAATCACAGAAAATGGCACTGAGGACGAAAGCCTGGTCGAGGCCTTGGAACATCCTCCGATTCGCGAGTTCAGGGACGAGGCTAACAAGCCGTGGTACAAGTATTTCGACGAGTTCGAATACAGAGAAACCGAAGAAGAGTCCAAGAACCACAAATGGTGGTATTGGTTCGAACCTGGCACTTCTGCTGAAGAGAAGAGACTGCTTTGGAAAATTGATTTCCTGGTGGCTTTCTACTCGTTTGTGGGCTACTGGGTCAAATACCTGGACTCGAGTAATTTGAACAATGCTTATGTCTCGGGAATGAAGGAAGCCATTGGAATGAAGGGTAATGACCTGATTAACACTCAGACCATTTTCCTTGTTGGAAACGTTGTTTTTGAGCTACCATGGTTGTTTCTAATGCCTCGTATGAACATCACCTATGTGGTGTTTGTGTGTGAACTGGGTTGGGCTCTTTTCACGTTTGTGCTCTATCGAATCGAGAATGTTGCGGCTTTACAGGCCTTGAGATTTTTTGTTGGTTCTTTCGAGGCTGTTTTCTTTCCATCAGTTCACTTCCTGCTGGCTTCTTGGTACAAACCATCTGAGATCGGTAGAAGAGGTGGACTTTTCTATATGGGTCAATTTCTTGGAGTTTTGACCTCTGGTCTTTTGCAATCTGCCGCCTATACGAACCTCAACGGTACCAACGGGCTTGAAGGCTGGAGATGGATGTTCATCATTGACGGTTGTACTTCGTTTGGAGTTGCTTTCCTGGGACTTTTCTGCATTCCTGGTACCCCCAGTAAATGTTACTCTCTTTGGTTGACTGACGATGAAATCAGACTGGCCAGAAAGAGAATGGCTGAAAACCACACGGATGTATCTCCAAACGTAAAGAGCTTTTTCAACAAGAAGACCTGGAAGAGAGCGTTCACCTCTTGGCACTTCTGGGTACTTGGGTTTGCTCAATTCTGTGGCTTCAACACCAATAATACCTCTTCCGGTTCGTTTTCTCTGTGGTTGAAATCTCTCAAAAGATACGATACCGGAAAGCTGAACAATCTGACTACAATCCCTCCTGCTCTTGGGCTTATCTGGATTGTCATTGTATGCGGTGGTGCTGATATCACGCGGAAGAGATTCGGAATGATCTTTTTCTCTTATATCATCAATTTCATTGCAAACGTGATTCTGGCAAAATGGTATGTTCCTGAACCGGCCAAATGGGCTGCTTTCTATCTCAGTTATTGGTCTTGGTCTCAGAGTTCGGTTTTCAATCCTTTGATCAGCGATATGTTGAGAGAAGACAGTAATTACAGAAGTATCCTGTGGATGATTATTTATCTCGTTGGTCTCCAGGCCCAGGCTTGGGTTTCCCGGATAATCTGGCCAACTGTGGATTCTCCTCGTTACCTCACTGGTTTCACTGCTTCTGCAGTTTTCAGTATGGCCTTCAACTTTGCTTTGATTGTGGCATACGTCTTCTACAAGAGAGATGAAAAGAGAGGTGCTAGATCATACGGTATCCTGGTCTACAACTCCAACAAGAGCATCCCACCAGAAGCACTTGAGCACCATGGTGTGACCTCTGAGAAGGCAGATTCTGAAGTCAACAGTGAGACCGAATTGATTAAGGCTACCAGTGCTCAAAAGGACGGTTTTATCGTTGAAGATAAAGCCGTTCATGAGAACTGATGCTTTGAATATGTTTTTTTTTAGTGACAGCTGATTTCCAAACGTGCTTAAAACGTGACTCTATAGTGACAACTAATATTCAAAAAAACGCGCAACAACAACAAAAAAAACACACGCTTCCTTAGCGATGGTTACCTGCACGCTATCTGGTGATATGTAACCATTGTTCTAAGTCTAGCCCAAGCTAAACGTGCCACAACTGTTCAGTGAAAAACCCCAATCCAAAACCCAAAAATGTAACAAAAATTCAGTTTCTTTCTTCTCCTCCTCTTTCATCCTAATCCCTAATAATCTGAAGATCCAGAAGATGCAATCCTCCAATGCTGAGACCTGAGGGGTACCGAATGCACGTCGTCGTCGCTCATCAAAACTGAGTCGTCAGAGCTGTTCTCATGAACGGAAGGCACCCGCGAAACATGACGTGGTCTTGCAGGTACAGTCGGCTCGTCTTCGGAATCATTGGCGACGTAACTTAAGCTCGTGTTGGAGAAGTTGCCCTGCCGGGGCATGTAGTGATCAGCTGCGTTTTCATTGATGTATATCTCGTCGTCGCTATCCGAAGGATTATAATCGAAGTCCTCCGCTCCATCAGAGACATCTTCACCGGCTAAAGCAGCAATTCCCCTTGCTCTTGCAATAATAATGTTGGCATCTCTCTGGAAGTCACTTGTGTTCCTGGCGTAAGCCAGTCTAGCCGCACCGAGAGCTCGCGCGCTTTCCTCGGGCGAAAGATGCGAGTGGGTATTAGCCGGCTGCTGCGGACGATCACTATCTGCATCACTATTATCACTGGGCGACTCGTAATCTTCCGAATCATCCTCACGAGGATTCAGGAACCTTGCATTGCAATATAAGCATCTACCGCCCCAGGCTTCCCACTGACATCTGGAACACCTCGGCACTCCATGATCAATGACAATCCGGGCATACTGGTTCGATTGGAAAACTCCCCCAAACAGCCTTTTTCCTTTTCCAACATCTCGCTGATATTCCTCCTCCTTTTCCGCCTTCAATTGGAGAAGCTTCTCTTTGGCAGCGCCGCCGGACTCAGGAACACTCTCTATCAAACTGCTCAAAATGTCTCGTAGAGCATGATTGATAATGGGTGCTTCCCTCACATTTGCACGGCAAACAGGGCACGTCATGCTTTTCTGGAACCACGCGTTCGAACACTAGGAAAGTTAGTGGGCGGCTTTTGAAACATGGCTGAGCCAGGCAGAACTTCACTTACAGTATAACAGAATGAATGGCCACAACTGTTCATAAATGGACAGAACATGAATTCGTTACAGATGGTACATGTCAAATGACCAAACGTGGATTTCAGCATGTCTTTGGAGATGTCGTTCTTGTTAAAAGATTAGTATGGGGCAAAGTCTTGGAAAACTTAAGAGGCGACTTACAGAGGTGTCGGAAACCTCATCAAGCCACATTTCATCTGTTGCCATGGCAGAAATGTGACAGGATTCCAGGCAGAACTGTGTAAAAAACAGTTTTGAATAAGAAAAGAATACAGGATCAGAGACGTGGTACCGATCTGTAAAGACGGAGGCTTTATGGGGCAGGTGGTTGTATGCCCGGGGAGAGTTGGCAGATGCACTTGGCCTCATCATGCATGATAAACCTGTAGGCTTTATGTTTTTCTTATCAAGCTTCATTAAGTTACTCTTAGTATCATGCATTTATGGATATATACAGCGGACAGAAAGTTAACGCACTCCTGCCCATGATTGAAAAAATTTGACATCGTCCAATATGTTCTCCTGGATACTTGAGGCTTGCAACTGGAAGCGACGCTTGCATGTGTCTATGACTCCGTCCATGTAATGTACAATCCTCCTTTTTATTTCGTTCATCTCTTCGTCCTGTGATTTTTCGGTGTAGCGCACCAACCAGCTCCGCAAGGTTTCCAAATGGCCAATCAGCCTCTGAGAAAGAACTAGTTTATTGTCTTTTTGCATTTGGTCAAGTAGCAGCAACAACTGTTCGTAGTTGCCTGTTTTGAGATGTGCATTCAGCAGTATAGTGTAAGCCGTGATACGATCGTTGTTGTTGTAAGCTTCCGAAACACTTTGGCTATTAACCATGGTATCAAAGGCATGGCTTCCTAGCCTGATCGCAAACTGGTAGTCCTTGACCTTCAAGGCGATCACGGCCAATTGAAGTAGGTCTGTTGAACGCAGTGTCTCCCAATTTTCATTGGTGAATCGGTTGAGTTTCTCGCGAGCCCTTGTGTGGGCTTTGTCGAAAATAGACATGTTGGCGATGGTGTTTTTTAACTTCACGATCTCCGAGTTCAAAATGAGCTCTCTATCGTAGGTGTCCGATATCATCGCACTCAGACGGGTGATGTCTTCATAGTCCGATGGGTGCAGACGGTTCAACACTTTTTTAAGAGACGATTTGGCGGGGTTGATACCGTTTGAAATCGAAGCGTCCAACTTGGCTAGACGAACACGAGTAGTGCTTTCGTAGTCCACAGAACCGGGACTGTTGACTCTCAAGGGCAAAGCGCTTGTGCCTCGCTGATCAGATTCTGCCTTTTGATAACCATCTCCAGTCTTCATGCCCAAAAATTGCTCGTTTTCAAGCAACTTACCAAAATCACGTTTCGAACCTAACGAATCGCGGGTCTTGCGTTCCTGAAGAATGTTTTGAAGTTGTTTCAACATCTCTTTAGCCCAAGAGCTATTCAACCCGGCTAAGCACTCTCTAACCGTCTTCAGCAGCACATCACCATGAGATGGATAAGAATACAACAGTGATTCCCAATATCTGTGGAAATATACCGGAGAAAATGATATTCCCTTCTCCTTGGATTGCTGGAAGAACTTTAAGAGCATAGCCGGCTCCTCGTTTATAACATAGTACACCGACACGCGAGACGTGACAATATGCGGGATCGATAACTGATCCCTCTCAATTCGAGTAACAACCTTGTTCAGATATTCCAGATTGCCGAACGAAGCAAAATGTTTTAGTACTTTGGAGTAGAAGATTTCAAGGTATTTCTTGCTTTTCTGTGATGCCAGAAGGGCCCTGTTTTGGTCCACCACCTTGATCTTATCTTCCAGAACGTTGGTTTGAAGAAGCGATTTCTTGAGAAACGATATGGCAGAAATAACCGGACTTGCTGAATGATGACGACCCTGTAGTTCTTTCTGGAACCAAAGGGCCTCATCCTCAGAGCCCTTGTGCTCCAATATCTCAGTCAAAAGACAATCTGTTGACAAGCTGACAGAGAACGACTTCGACATCCAAAGCTTATATGCTGATAGATACACGGGAAGACTGCAATTTCTTTGGTAAGCCGATTTCATGTAGACATAGAGGACCGAAGCATTTCCCTTCTCGGATATTATGACGTACTGGTGGAAAAACGCTTTGGCCATATCAAACTCTCCTCTCTTGAAATATATTTTCAACGCCGCGTTGATAACCGAAGGTGCCAAAACCTGGGTGGAACCAAGATAAAAAGACAGAAGTTTCTCAAACCCATCATAGTCCAGAAAACGATAGTATATGGACAGGAGTGTTTCTAGATAGTCAGCTGGGGTATTGGTCAAGTCACATTCGGCTGTAAATCTTCTAGCCATGGCATACACTTCGGAATGGTCTGATTTGCGAATGAGCTCAATCAGCTTCGATTGAAGTAACAAATCTCTCACTGCAGGCTTTGCTGCAATGCTCCTGGTGTCCTTGGACTTGGGGATCTCTCTGATGCCCGTATGTGTCTGCCATTCGATGGCCATTTGAGTGGAGTCTTCTTCTTCCTCGAAGGACTCTTTGAAGGTCACACTGGAGGGAGACCGGAAAGAGCCGAGATTTTTAACGCTTTTATCAGATTTGAACTGGGGACCATTTTGGCCATGGAAACCTCGACTATTCCGTATTGTCTTTGTCGGCACCACGATTGGCTGTATCATCAGTTGACTTGACGATAATCGCCAGCACCTGAATGCTCGTCGCACCACACTTTTATGTGTACGCTTAAATGTGGAATGCATTGGTCTGAGGATAATCCATCAAAATTTGCTGTGGGGGGTTCAGGTATTCCTTACTGTATGCTCAGCATGTGTGTATCAGAGAAAGGATCACGAAGTGTTCAAGAGGACACTGCTCAGCAATATGTACAGGAAACCAGAGCAGAGTGACTTAGTGAGGCTTGAATAACGTTTTCTGCTCCAAACAAGTGCTTTGAAAGTAATAAGCTATTTGCGGTGTAGAGTGGCTCAAGAGGTATAAATCTAGAAAAATGGTCAGTTCAGCTCTATTTTGAGTCGACTTGGCCGATGGATACAGCAGGGCTCGCAACAAAATCCTCACCATATTTTGGCAAAACCTGTTTTTTAGGGTGTAGGGAGCTGCGATTAAATATTTCATAATTGTCGTTCATTTACCTTCTATGAGGTTTTATTAAAGTCATTGTCCCAATATTTTAGTAGCTTTTTGGGCAACTATTCGGTTTTCCTCCCATTTCGCATCCACTTCTGCCGATTCGGGAATGCCAAGCCAGGAGACTGGGGTCAACACCGGCAAATTTTCAGCCCACTCCCTGATTGATTCTATATCCATTTTCACTGGAAGCAAAGGCAAAGCCGAGTTTTGCACGAGAGAAAAGCCATGGTTGGTTGAATTTCTGCTGAATACGTGTTGCGCGAGTTGTTCCAAAGATTTCAAATCATCTGCCGAGTCGATCTTACCTCCATAAACAATCGTTCCAATCAAATAAGCAATGCCAGACCATTCAAGATGATCCAAAGAGCCATTAACTTCATTTGATCTCAAATAACAGTCCACAACAAACTTGGCACTTAAGAGGTCACTTTCACCAAAATCATAAGCCTTGGACCATCCCACTGGCAGATACATAAGCCGTTCCAGAACAATACAGTGAAACCAACAAAGTAACAGATACATGTGTGCCACTTCTGGTGTCTGAGCATCAGAACCAAATCCGATTGTAGAGAAAAACGAGGTTGCAAACAAGTTCTTGATACCAGGCTCAGTTTTCACAGCCACAATCCTGGCAGCCTTCAGAAGTGAGAGAGGAAGATCAGTAGAGGAAGTGCAGGTCAAAAATAGCTTGAATCCAGGGGAATATTGAAGATTACCTAGAGTTTTCTCCAGATAAGATACCCAATTTGGTGCCATATGGATGTTCTGAATCAGGACCCACCGACCGTTCTTTGCACCGGAGACAACATTCTTCGTAGCCTCAGCTTCACCTTCTGAGGAACCCATGGAGGTTGACACAAGGGATTTGTTCAACAGCTTTGCAAGTTGGTTGAGCTTGATTCTTGCGTCGTATTTGTCAGGCGAGCATATAAGGAGAGGCATAGATAAGGGTAAGTCTTCCTGGATAACGTTTTCCAGAGTATAGCTATTGGAAAATGCAAGGTCAAATCCAGGGAAAGATTGAATTGCCACACGCAACAGACCAGGGCTGGAGTTTTTCTGAACTGCAGCCTTGATTAAGAGCGCAAGTGGAGTATTACTCTTAAGCGTTTCGTAGCCTGCAGATGGTTCATCAACATCGCCTGTTAAACCATCACTGGAAACATCCAACTCAATGTCCAGCCAGTCCTTCAACTTGGTGAAACGGATGTCCTCTCTTTCTGTGAAAGATTGCAAGATACGCATGAAAATGTTTGCTTCTTGCTCTTCCGTCACCTTCAGTGCCGTGAAGAGCAATATCATTGCAACCAACATATGGTCCTCGTAAAACACACTTGCACCAAGCCTTTGGTACAAGACCCTCCCAAAGCTTTCCAGCAAATCCTGAACACGATTTCCAGAGGATTGCGACCTCGAACCCAATGCATCCATGAAAGCAGTGTTGTAAAATGTTATGGGAATTTGATAGAATGGAGATATTGACTGGAGTTTCGTCAGTAACTCAAACAGAAGGGCATAGCCAGAGGCAAGTGGACGATAAATATCAGAGATAGAGGTAATGTTCATAACAACGTCCGCCGTTTGTGCGATCTTTTTGCTGAGATCCCCAGCTTCTGTCTTCAATGAGCTCAAAAGATCCCACAATTGCCTGTTTTCAAGAACACGGTCATCAGATTCGGCCAAACTTTGAAGTAGCTTATCCTCAAGGGATTGTAGCCTGACTTTGTATTCGCCTTGTACCCGTACGCTTTCTTCTTTCTGATTTTCAATGTCAGGTCTCTCGGCACTGAGGATCATGTTCAAGGCTTGACTCTCCATCGATGCGAAAGAGAAACTGAAGTTCACGAAATTTGTACGGCTAGCAACAAATGCAGGAACCGGATAGGTGGAATCTCTGGTATGAATGTACAACTGAAATTCCGCCGAAATATCCACATCTGCTTCCCCCACTTTGACCATAGTTCTTGTGCCTCTGTTGAAAAACTCTCTGGAGATGATGCGGTTGATTATGGGATCATAGTATTCACCATCCGTTATCAAAAGCGCACTTCCAAATCTCATTGAGTTTTCCAGCTGTTTCGTGAAAGAGCGATTCAAAAAGCTGGTAACTATCAGCTTTTTTGGCTTCACGTATTCTGACAAGAATGCTATCATAGACCCAGAGGGGTCCACCAGAAAATTGAAGCGATCTTTCAGAGTTTTCATGATGATAGTGTTCTCGACAAACAATTCTTCATCCTGAAGTCCATCTTTTCTCCAACTGAGGATCTCCGAAGAACTGGCCAAAGATTTTGAGAGAGAGATGTTTTCACTGAAAGTAGAGTTCAACCTCAAAAGTTCAGACGACCACCTTTTCATAAGATCTACTCTCTGGCCCTGGTCTTTGTCACCAAAATAAGCCAACGAAGCACCAATCAACAGCGAGTTTCCCACCAGACACGCACGCTCAGTTCGAAAGACCTCGATACTCGCAGCCCATCTCGCCCTTTCAGATGACAAACTTTCAAGTAGGCCAAAACTGCGACTAACCTTTTCCTCAACATCTGTGACCTGAGACTTGATTCTCTCGGCCTCACGAACAATATCTCCATATGCGTTCTTATAGCTCTCGATACTCTGCTTGAGGTCAGATATCATACCGTCAACAGCAATAACCTTTGCCCTCGCATGGTTTGCTTCAACCTCCAGAGCTTGCACCTCTTCCCTCAATGGACCAATCCTTTCCAAGACACTAGCGTACTTGATTTGGGCCACCACCCACCCGAGAAGAGGACCACATGCTTTACTGGCCCTGTTCACGGCCTCGTAGTTATAATCCGGCCTTGACAGATAAACTTCCTCCATATATGACAGAATATCAGGTGTCAATTGTACCTCATTGTCGAAATTCACAATGCTGGCAATAAAATCATCCTTTCTCACAACCAACTGGACATCCCGCCAGGTCTCCACACCATAACCCAGAAGTATACACACAGACTCCAGTGTGATCTTTACTGGCTCTGGTGGATTCAACATTGCACGTAGCTCGGTGAGATGTTGTTTCTTGATATTTCTTACACCGCTTTGAGCCTCAATAACAGCTGGCTCTGCAAGGGACAGTTCTTCTTCCACAACATATTTTTGGGCAGCAACATCTTCTTCCTGTGCCTTCAACGCAACTTGGAGCTCAAGAGAGGCCTCCTGTTTCTTCTCAGCTTCGCTTTGTTCTGCCAATATCTTTTCCAGCATATAACTGGCTTCTCTGTCTTTCTCATGCAGCTCACTCCTTTTGGCAGACAGCCCATTCTTGAGTTCTTTGACCATCACCAGAGACTCCCTCAGTTTGTCAAGACCCAAATTGACACGATGGTGTTGCTCAGTAATACTTTGACCCTTGGTCCTGAGATTTCTTTCGAATGACTCCAGGAAACACAGGAACTTTGTTGGTGTACAAAATTGAGTACCAGACACAAGCTGGGATGTACGATGGATGACCACGGAGGCTTCAACCAAAAGCTCTCTTTCGTCACTGGATATGGGAATAGCTGCGGCACACTCTCCAGAAACCTCTCTAAGAGTGACATCCGACCAATCTCCCATCCAATCCACAACAAATCTGTTGAAGAGGGCCGGCGAGGACATGAACTGAGTAGAGTGTTTCTCATCTGGATCACTGGTAGTCAAAACGATGTGTATATTCGCAGCCACTCTTTCTCGTAACCATTGCTGTGCATCTGCCTCACTTTCACACAACACACCGGAAGACCTGGCTTTATCTCTGCAATTAGCAATTAAAAGAACCAGGTCTTCACCTTCAAAGAGACCAGGAATCTCAGCGTTGGCAAGAAGGGTATTAAGTCTCTCCAGGAACACAGGAGAAAGGACTGCTGAATCGTCAATCAGCAGACAGGACTTTCTACCTTCAACACCACACCGTTTTATTAGGTCCCGCAACATGGAATCAAAATCACTAAGTGAGTATGCTCTGGAAGGAGTAAGATGTGCAAACTCAATTCCGTTCATCCAGGCCACAAACTTCGTGATGGTTGTTTTCCCACTCCCGGTGGGTCCCACCAACATCATATGGCCCTGCGGTTGTCTCAGAACCCTGTTAATTCTCAAAACATGCTCTATCAGTTCATCATAGAGAATCAAGTTGACAGAAAGTTCCTCTTCACAAAATATACGAAGCTTGGCCCTGAGAAAAGACCGAAGCTGAGAGTGAGTTGCTGGAGAGTATGAGAAAGACAGCCAATCGCTGAATAAAATGGGTTGTTTTAATGCCCTTTCAATATCAATGCTGTCGAATATCGAGCCGACTACCCCTTTCAAAGTATCGAAAGACCAATCCTTTTCTGATTGCGTTACCAAACGGTCCTGAAATAAGCGCAAGGCTTCATGTGCCCATAGTCGAACCAAACCCTCAAGATCTAACTCGTCCTGGGACGACTTGAGAGCTTCGAAGATACCTCTCACCCAGCGAGTGAGCTCACGAGGACTGAAAACATAATGAGAGTGTTGCATTGGTGAGAACTTCAGCTTGGATTCCTCGTAAAACCTAATCATACCTTCGGTCAGCTCTCCAGCCAATGCAACTAGCCCGGGAGAAAGCTTGAGAGTAGTTTTGATAAATGTCCGGTAGATGTGAGATAAAGACTCTCTTCCCGGATAGTCCATCAGAATAATGCTGAAATGTCTCAGAAACCTAGGGCTTAATGGGTTACGCCCACTGTCCGTTGGAGGATTACAGGCTCCGACAAATTGAACATTCTTCAGGTGAACCCATGCCTGATCACTAGGACGCCAGAAGCCTCCATGCTCAATGATTTGCCTTAAGAGCGAAACCGTATGTTGAGTACCATAGGCGTCCAGACTTGGCAAGTTGATTTCATCACAGAACATAACAATCCACTTTCCAGATTGCTTTGGAGACAGAACCAATCCGCGTGCAGTGCTCTTATAGCTGCAGTGATGTTCCAGAGCACCCAGAATGAGATCAGGTGTCGTATCCTTTGAGAAATTAAGACCAAGAAAATCAAAATCTGAAGAGTGGCTCAGAGCCGACAATACCAACATGGTCTTTCCAGACCCAGGAGGACCACATAGAATCAGTGGGCAATGCTGCTTGATAACATCATCAATATAGCTTGCATGCTTCACAGTCTCAGGTGTTGGAATGATGATGCTTGGGTCCAGCACCTGGTGAACTGCCAAGTTCGTTTCTGGTACCTTAGTTGCCCATGATATCCAATTCCCAGCTGGAAGCTCCAGGTCATAATGAGAAGCCAAAGACCCATCTTCTGGGCCGATACTTGCAAAGATGGACTGGTTCAGGATGTTGCGCTCGAGTGACGACTTCGACTCGGACGGAAGGTCTCCCGTAAAAGCCCAAATTGTGGCCAATAGAGCTGAACGCTTTGAATATGCAGAAAAGTCCCTACCGGAGTGGGAAGGATGAGAGAGAACAAATGCAATCAGTCTTTCCCGATATGCTCTCAGCATAGTCAACAATCTTTTGGCGCTTGCAACAGCACCGAATTCCATGACATGAGGAACGCTTTGCGCAATGGAGAAGATGTCGTTCAGCGACTCGCTCTTCAAGACCTCACAACAACTGCCATTATAGCAATCGTGCACGTACTGGAGGGTATCATGAGATAACACACCACTTGTGTGAGTGTCAAGAGCATCAAGCCTCATTTTGGTAAGAGACATCTCATAGATGTAATTCACGGAGGGAAACACATCACCTAACCAAACAATACCACATCTGCTCACAGTAGCTGGGGTTGCACTTTTCAGTGAGTCAACTTCAAAGAAAATCTTCAGCTCGGGTGGAACCACCAATCTTTCTCCGTTTGCCAGTGTTAAAGTACCATTATCGTCAAGTACACTGTTCAGGCTTTCTACCCAGTCAGGGTCCACATCACCATCAAAAACAATCCAACATATGACGGATCCGTTATCAACGACAGTTTCCCTTAGAATTCTGGTGAATATGCCGTCTTTCCATTCACGAGTAGCAGGATCAAAAGAGCCATAAAGAGAGTTCTTGGAGAGCACTTTGGGATCAATAGTGTACCTCTTATGTGGTCGACAAGTCAACTTTTCAGAAGCAGCCATGACTGACGATAACAACACAGTCTTTCCTATTCCTTGCTCACCAAACAGAATGATTCCTTTATGGCGTTTTTGAATTTCATACAGCTGCGAAGCTTTGCGCATCCAATTTTCTGTCACTTTCAGATGGTTTTCTTTGACATAATTTTCAAGGCTGTTCACCAGCTTTGTAGATGATGTGATAGTCTCATACGAAGCATTAAATGACTTCACAGATTCCACAAAGAAGCCCACGTCCTCTGATATTAGCTTGGGCAACACGGTATTCGTTAAGCTCTCAAGTACCGCCAGTGATTCCGAGTATACACTTGAGTGCTCCATATCATGCGAGTCAAACCTAACATTCATCACAACACTTTTCAAAGCTCTTAGTCCAAAGTCATAATGCGTCTGTTTTGAACATTGGCTTGCCAGATCAACAAATAGCTTGTGGAGATTTCGCGCCAGCATAGATGAATGGAAAAATCCTTGACAACGCAGAAGGACATCTGCAATGACTTCAGTATCAGGTTTTGAAACTATCATTGTGCGATACTGAACTTTGAGATTTTCAGGCAGTTCTGATCTCCCGGCATAATCTGGGTTACTGGTGATGAATAAGCCGGAACTTGGATCCACGGAGATGGCTCCGCCATTGAGTTCTATTGGTCGAGAGTTACCAGAAGAAAGAGCATTCTCAATCTGCTCAATCTGAGTAGCGACTGCACTCAACGTGTTCACGTCCAGACGATTGAATTCATCGAAGCATCCCCAGACTCCAACCTTGCAAACACCGGTCAAAATGCGACTCATGGCGACGTGATCAAATGATTCATCGCAGCAAAATACCAATACCATCCTTCCCAAGTTCTGACCCAGAGCTTTGACAGACTCAGTTTTGCCTGAACCAGCTGGACCAACCAACGAGCCACCCTTCTTTTCATCGAGTGCTTCAGTCATGGCTAAGAAAGACTTCTCCATAAGAGGGGTATATACTAAGCGCAGAGGGAGTCCCCAGTATTCGAATCCATAATTCAATGTGGCTGTTCCGAGCGTCACTGTCAATCTGTCGGGGATATCTTTCACACTCGCGTCATAGTAGAAGCGCTGGACAAATTCAAGAGAAACAGTCTTTCTCTCCATTCTTGACAAAACATCGTTGTAGTGAACTAATTCAATTATCAAATTCTCGAGCTTTCTGCGAGTCACAAAAGTCGTAGCATCCTTCACTCCACCTGCTGAGATATTAAGCATGGAAGAGACATGAACTCCCAAGCTAGTAGAGTCAGTCTCCAAGAACTGAGTGAATATCACCTGCACAGTCAGAATGAGGACCTGGCATGGGTAACGGTCTACCCATACTCTTATCGAATCGCCCTTATTATCTTGTGTCAGCAATGAATTCAGCTCGTTGATCGAGTCTTCCAGACAGCAAGAAAGAGTATACTTCACACTTTGTTCAAGTTCAGTTAACCATCCGATTAACGTACGCTCTTTGTACAAAATCGGTAACTTCAAGGACAACACCTCACCCTCGGGAGATACGACACCAGAGATTCGGTCAAAAGTTTCGTCAGTGATCAAATTACTAATCCCTGAAAACATCTTTGCAATATGGTGTCCAATGATCGATAGAGTGTTGGCATTTCCAACGATATCCAATAGATCTTCATTGTTGAGGAAGTAGAACCGCGGCCAAGACTCTCTCTGCCTATCCAAGTAATCATTGAGAATTTGGTGAATGCTTTTCAGGGAGGTCAACAGTGCTTCGAGCTTCTGCTCAATGTCTTTCACTTCGAGGATGTCGACCACCAAACCTGACGTGTATATTGGTTGCAGCAAAGAGAATAGGTCCGCACCCAGATTCTGATAACGCATTGCTCCTATAGGAAGCAAAGCTTTGATATCTTTATTCTTGGAGAATGCTCCATGAAGCTGAATCCAGTGCCTCTGCACATCCACCCAGGAGTGAAGAATAGCAAATATACGATTAAGCTTCTCTTCCCAAACCGTTGCCTGTTGCTCAAATAGGTCATAGAATTGAGATGTTCTCATAGACTCTAACAGACTCAGATCATTCGAGCAAAGATCGAAGAGGTCCTCCCAGCCTTTCACGAGCTTGACTCCAGAATCGAACTCAAAGAACTCAAAGCCGACATTGGTCCATTTTTCGTTAACCTCAGCAAGAGACTTCTCCACTGTGGCCTCCCCATGAGCCTGATCAACAACCAGCTGAATTACCTGGGCATTATCAGCCAAGTTGAGTTTCCAAACATCTTCGAGGGTTCGAGTATGAGGAGATAAATATTGTACATGCAACTTTTGATACAGTATCCGCCAATGGCGTTCTTTGAATGACTCAGAAGCCAGAGTCAACACCAAGTTAATAGTTTTTTGGTAGCTTTGAATTGAACTTTTGATGGTTTGGAAAGCAGGATGACGCTTAACCCTGATCGGCATCGAGTCTGCCAGATTGACAGCATCGTTGAACTTGGATTCCAGCAAGGTGTGATCAATCTGGTTCCAAAGTAACTTGCCGCAATCATCGATAATGACAGTCAGACTATCTAACGACGACCAAACAGCCCGCAAATCTTGTAGTTCTCTCAAAATGTTTGGTATTGAGTCCGTGAAACTGAATTGAAGGTTCATGAACTCACAAGCCATACAAACAGAGTCCATGCGACCAAGCAGAGATATTAGGGCTTTTTCAAACGTGGCCAAGCCTGACAAAGCATCTGATGATGGGACATCCACATGTGAAGCCTTCTGCTTGAGCCAATTCCCTTCGACAGCATCAATTTCATTGATAACACGATCGTACTCCAGTTTGATTTTCGTGGAGACTTCATTGGAGTTCTCAACCAGAAGACTTCTTTTTGCTTTCACTGCGGCCACCACGGCCTCGAACTGAGATTCAACCAAATCAGACGAAGACCAGCTAATCCTGAAATTATACGAACGCAGCAAAGAGTCCCCTCTTAGTATGTTATCAAGGGTAGACTTCAGACTGCTCTCTTGTGAAGAAAACTTTTTTAATACCACAATCAGTGCAATGATGGAATTGGCAGAGGATATATCCATGGTTGAGGCATCAAGTTCTGCCTGAATGGAGGTCAAAAATGAACCAGTTTTCGAAACATGAAAACCCACGACTTCTGCAAATCTAGAGGCCAACGCTTTGGTGAGGGAGCTGTGCTTACTCTCAGCGTTTTCTTTTAGAAGAGAGATGTCCACTTTGATTGCGCCAAAAGTCACATGTCCGTCGCCTTCAAAGAGTAGCTTGAGGTTCTTGAGTTCCACTAGAGCATCCACCCATGCAGATATATCATCAGCCAGGTTCTCGAGGATTTCTTCGATAGAATACTCCCAAAGTGTTTGAAGCCGTAACCATGAGTTCCAGTAGTCATTTACGAGCAAGTAGTAAGCCTCAAGAGTATCATGCAATTGGCTCAGCACTTCATGCACTGCAGGAAACAGCGATTGAATACCGAAAAGACGCTTGGTGCCTTCGTCTTGTCCGCCCGGGGTACTCAGCATTGGCTGCTCCAAAATGATCTCTAATGTTTGCTGGATATGGGAGCTCCAGTGAGCTTTTGTGTACTCGAGTGGAGGCGAACATGTCATCTTCTGACCATCAATGGAGAACCAATGAGTGAAGGTCTGCATCCAGTCTGAGCCAGAGCCCGTTTCCAAAGCGGAAATGGAGGCCCTTAAGGTGTTATTGGAGAGACTAATCAAACTTTCCTTCAAGCGCTCGTTTGCAACACCAACATACTCATCTATATTTGCGAACCCCTCAAAGTATAACTCGTTTATCTCATCCTGCAGTGTCGAGAGGATAGCCTTCAAAGTCTGGCTAGTGAAAGAGTTCAACTGAGAAATCTGGGAATGCAAAGATGAGACGCGGTCTGCCACTAGCGTTAGTTTCTCCATTTTCAATAAATGGTCACGGATTTGGACAGGAAAATCATCCAAGGCCTTTAGAGTTCGAAGCTCCTCTAGCATCTTTAGTTCTGAGTGTGATTGTAGCTCGACTGCTCGCCCTATGTGGTTCCATTTACCTTCAGACAGAACCTGAATCGTGGAGTAGATGCCATCAACTGAATGGCTCAGTAACACAGTGAGATCACCCAAAATTAAGCAGTCACTAGTAACGGATTTGAAGAGTTCCAGAGATTCCAGAACACTGACATGATAAGGATAGATCAGTTTTGTATCTGCAGCAATACTCGAGATCCTTGTAGGAATGGTAAAGCCCAGGGCTCTTAGAGCTCTAATCTCGTCTATCAGGAATAAAAATTTGCGATCAAATGGGCAGTAAAGCTCAAATGACGAGTCGACCTTTTTGATGTGAAGAATGAAATCCTCGGCCAGTGATAGATCAGAAGCAGTTGGTGTTCGCTCGCTGCACCATTTCTGAAACTGCGACTTTGAGTTGAAGTGACCACGCAATATCTCAAGATCTGCAACAACCTTCCTTCCATCTGGATAGCTTTCCCATTGTGGGCCGAGAACAAGAGAGAGTCTGCTTTGAAGCTCATCACAATGGTTTTCAACCTGGCTGGCCACCAATATCTGCTTTACCGCTTCAGGCACCTCCCGCTGTAATAGGAGCAGCTGTGATTCCTTGTTCTCAATGGACGATCTCCTCAAGGTATCAACTTCCTGCTTCAAAATCGATAGCAGCTGAAACTGATACTCCTGTAGAGCATGTCTGATGGAGAGTTTCTCCAGGAGGAACTCACATTTTTGGAACACAGAAAACATCTCTTGGGAAGATCTTGCGCGCGAAAGTAGACCTTTGATCCCAAGAATCAGTATTTTTTCCAAAGATTCAATCTTTTCGGAGTATAGCGAGAGGGAATTTTCCCACTCGGAGTGCGACGTCTTTCCAAAAGGATCCTGCTCTTGCATTTCGACATAAATTTTGGTGATCTCTCGTTCGATATTCACATCTTCGTGGCCTAGCTCTAGAGATGCCCTTTGCATCAGCTCAAGACTCTTTTGGTGTTCGGCTCTGAAATTTATCACGGACTTTGCTAACTCTTGAACCTCAACGACCCGAGAACTAATTCTCAACGAGACATACTTTTCCGACCTCTTCCGGATCAGCTCCCGACAGAGCTGCGTGAATTCTTTTATCCAATCATCTATCTCCAGAAAAAAGGCTTGTAGTTTTCGCGAATACGGAGTGAAAACCTGATAGTCCATCTTCAAAATGGAGTCCTTTGATAGAATTTCGCGAAGCTTGAAAGAAATATCACCAGTGAAGCTCTCTACCAAACGAACAGCAAGATCCACAGGGTACTCAATCACCCTCAGTCTCTTCATGTGCGCGAATACCTGAGAAACAGCATCCCTCAAAGATTCAATGGTCGCACTCGAACTGAACTGCTGTATAGGTAGATCTATCAGCAGCTGATTGTATCTTCCAGCAATAGATAAGGCATCTTGAACACCAGTATCAGATACAAAGCTGACCGTTGCGTGAAACCGTTTCGCTTTTCTTAGAAGATCCAGAGTGGTAAGCACAGCAGGACTACTCAACTGAGATTGAACGGCCAGGAGTGCAGACTCCTTTTCCGACCAGAAGTTGATCTCATCTTCAACACTGCCATCCAAAGGGTCGTGGTTCATTCTCGAGACCAGTTGAACAGATTTCACCCAGTCATTCACAATCGACTGTAAGTCGTTCAGAAAGGAGGAATCACCAAGTAACTCATTCTCATCAACGTTCTCCTTGTGTTCTTCGTAGTCCATATATTCGCGGATTTTAGGGTGAACGGTCAAAGACAAATCTGGAACTTTTATGAACTGTTCCAGTTGTTCCAAAGAAACAGCCAAATCGTGTATCTTTCTCTTGGCCACACCGTAAGAGTTGGACTCTCTCTGAATGTTTGACCCTGTATTCACCGCCAAAGCATTGAAATATGGCGCGACAGCAAGATTAACAAGCGATTTCAAAGCCTCAAAACTTCCTTGTCTCGTGGCAGTATTGGGGAACTCAACTATCTGCAGTTGTGATTCGATTGGAGTAGCTGCTAGAATGGGGCCTCTAGCCTTAATAATCACCACCAACGAAGTAGTATCGCTGACGTCTGACAGATTTCCAGAAATATACCACTGACGAGCCAGATCAGAATTTCTCACCTTTTCCCCCACAAACAGAGAGGACGAAAGAGGATTTCGAATAAACTGCTGGAGGATCCTTTCATTGTCTTGTGTGTCTATGATAGTACTGGGATGCTCAAATGTATGGGTCAACTTCTTCAGATACTCCTCCAGACTTGCAGTGTCCAGCACTTCGAGATCAGACTCCTCAGATGACCGCATCTATATTACAAGCAACTAAACACGCTTGTAAACGTGAAGTGTAGATAAGTAGGAGTCTTGTTTATTTCTCAGATTTGGTGTACACACAAGGCTCCACGCGTTCGGGTAGTGTGTCAACATATGCACGCCGCACAGGGAAAAATTTCGAACTGGAAGGAACCACACATATGGCTTCTAGCCATAGCGTGAGTGACAACAACCAGGCGACCTAAATTAAAGAATCGGACTACTTATTCGACAATGCTTCACTCTAGAGGAAGTGTGGCGAATATTTTGGCCGGTGCCTCCTCGTTCATCGCGAAGGGAGCCAGGCTCAAATCGTCGATGGCCAAACAAGGCCGCATCTCCAACAGATCCTTTCCATCTCCCAAGGCTGAGCTTTCAAGACCAAGAATCGGCCGTCCATCCCCAAGGATATCTCGTTCGAAGTTTGCTTCTCAAACACCAGAGGAACAGAGCGTGGTGGCCGAGTTCGAAACTCGCATACGAGACAAGCTAGACCAGGACGGCACCAGCGTGGATGATGCTTTCATCAAAAACATTGCACAGGAGTGGGCGGCGAATTTTCCAAAGGGCAAGCTGATGGAGAGAGAAGAGCTACAGAAGGATGAAACTAAAGAATCTTTGATTGAATTTGTTGACTGGGTGATACAAGATGCACAAAAAACGCTCCATGACACCAGGGAAACTGGATCGTTGGATGACGATTTTCCTTCTGATCCTGACTCCGAGGATTTGGAACATGTAATGAGTGAGATGGCAGAGCTTTACCGCACCAATGGGCTGGAAATGCTCATACCAACGTTGAAGACACTCCACGATGATCCACAGAGCACCATTCAGACCATAGCCCTTCCCAAGCTGGCCGAACTCTTCAATATCGCAACCCAACTTGAGGACCCAGCCAAGAAGACCGAAGCTATATTTTTAGCTGGTGAGATTTTGTACACCACGCCAAGATTGCGTGCCGATCCCATCAACGAGTCCTTCTACATCGATTCCCTGATAAAGAACAAAAAGTACTCGAAAGCCGAATATTTGTGGAACTCGCGGAAAGATAAGCCAGACGTATCAGAATTCAGATTCTGGTCTGATATCGGAATCAAGATCAACATCAATAAGCTGAACTTAGGCGGTGCTGAAGAGCTTGCATCTGAGTGTTCCCAACGATTTGGTTACGTTCATCCAAGTATAATGCAGTTATTCATTCTGGTGTACTTGCGGATGAAACAGCCAGAACAGGCATTGGATTGGTGGAAGCGAATGAAGGAGTTGATCAAGAAGGGAGGGGTGGTCAAACATGTATCAGAGTTGAACGTTGGAATGACAGACAACCCTGGTCTCATCTACGAATATCTTGAAAAGGAGGAACAGCCAACGTACTCAGATGTGGTGACAATTGCTAATGCGTTTATAGACTCTGGGGAGTTCGAACGTGCCATCAGCGTGATCAACACTTTGATGTTCCAGGACAGCAGTCTTGCCATAGATGCAGTTGTCAGGATGGTGAGGACACAGCTATCTTACCCGACCAAAGAGCTTCTTCTCACGTATTTGGAGAAGACGCCCTCGAGAAAGCTGGTTCCTTTCGCCAAATCGCGACTATCGAAGGTGATAGTTGATTCTAGAGAAATACCAGATGTGAACAGGGAACACCCGGTGTTCCTCCACAAGGTGCTCAACGAGCTCACCAAATTGAAGACACCACAGGCTCAAGAAATGCTGGTCAAATTGGGAGAAGGCAAGATTTCCAGCTCAGCAGACTATTGTATGCTATTGAGAGTTCTTCTGAAGGCCAAATCAAGAACCACCCTAGCTGTTGCAGATGAGCTAATACAGCTAATGAACGAGTCATTGAAGGCCACAAATGAAGGCCAAACCTCCAACATGATCCCCCCAGCAAATGCACATATGTATACTATCTTGGTTCAACATCTAGCTCGTCGCAAGCAGAACACCATTCCACAGATTGAAGAGCTCATGAAAATAATGGAGAAAGAAGGAATCGAACAGAACGCTCACTTAGCCAACCAAATCGTCCATGCTTATTGGAGAAGAAAGATGTACCAACCACTTTTTGCATACGCAACTTCATGTCTGGAAAATGATAAATTGGAGCTCACCGAGCTGTTCTATCTCACTCTTTTCAGAGTTCATTACAAGTGCCTGCGCTCAGCACATACCAAGAAGGAAATTGACGATGAAAAGAATGCCGTTCGCGAGTTATTTGTGAATTTCGTGAAACAGTCTCATCTGTTTCCCGAAGCAGCCTCTTTTGAAGCTGCAATTCCTGCTTTTCTGGTATCTGGCGATTTTGCTGGGGCATGTGCGGCTCTTGAATACATGGGAACCGTAACTAACGTTCCTCCTAGTCTGGAATTGGTGGCCAGTGTTGCCCACCATGTTTTGGGTGCATGGAGAAAGACCAGTTATCTTGCACTAAAAGATAGTGAGAACATACCAGACGATATCCAGATTGAAGTGAAGGCCTTTTTCTCTCAGCTCGATAATCTTATGACCCTCATGTCCAAAAACAATAGAGCGCAACTGCAATGGAAGGCCCCAGTCGGAATTCTGCTGAAATACAAGGATATCTGCAACTATCAGACGTATCCTGGTATCACAGTAACGCTCAATGAAGAAGGCGTCCGATCAAGCAAAAATGCCTTCTACAATGATTTCAACGATTACCGAGGTATTCTGGGGTTGAAAGAAATGAACGATCTGCCTGATTTGGAAGGGGATTTCTCATTGGAAGCCACCTCTCTGCACTTTTGATTCATGATATCCAAAAACACTTGTAAATATGTACATCAATATCTATTTGAACTTGAGCCACTTGGGAATCTTCTTGCCGTCAACCTTACTGGAAGATCTGGTCTGGGAAGCTGCGGTTGGTCTCACTGTAGTAGCTTCTTCTAAAATCTCATGTTCCGCATCTTCTAAGTCAGAACGGTGATGGTCCAGCTGAACTTCTGCTGCTTCTGATATGGGTCTGGCCTCAGATAGATATTGGTCCTTCAAATACCGTTTTCCAGACACCCTTTCAATATCCTCAAAAACAAGAACAGTACGATGGCCAAACTCGAGGTCAGAAACCAGTCGTTTCGTAAAGTCGTCTTTGGTTTTGTTCAAGATCCTGTGGGGATGGGTGGTGGCCAAATGGAAAAACATGCCGTCTGAAGTGCCTCCTTTTTGCTCAACCAGAAACTCTAATAACGAACTGTAAAGATCACCCAGTGTCTTTGTGGGTTCTAATGAGAACTGAATACTAGTCCAATCGGGGAACCTTACGCGGATCTGGCATATTTCAACGGCTTTGGCTGATGCCGCCGCCTGTTGGCGCATTCTCTGCGATAACATGGGACCAGAACCAGCCTTCTTCTGAAGCATCGCTTGATACTTCTTAGCCTGTGAGATTGACATATCATATGTTGAGTCATCTGTAGCAGCAGCCTTGATTGGCACTTCATCAGGGATAAATACTGTCACTTCAGACAGATCCTTCTCAGGAGTAACATCTGTCCGGGTTGAGTGTTTCTCGGATTGTGCACTCGGTGAGGTCTCCTTCAACACAGTATCTCCATCCACGTCCATCTTGGTATCATCAGCCGGAATTGGCTCATTATTTTGAAGAACTTCCTCTGGTGCGGGCACACTCTCAGCCGTTTCAAGGCCAACTTCTTCTTCAAGCACCTTCTCAAATTTCAATCGCAACACCACATTTCCTGAGGAAAATCCCAGATCTGAAACCGGCTTCAATAACTCGGAATCCGTCGACAATGTTCTGGTGAAACTCTGTACAACAGGCCTATAACCCCTCGTGACACTGACGCGGCGAGCAACGTCGGTCTCAGTGGTAGTTCTTTCAACCAAAGACAGACCGGTTCGACCCTCAAAGTATCGTAATATATTTAAAACCGATTCTCCTGTTTCAAATTGACCAATGAGTAGCGACGCGTCGGCCGGAACTACAATCGTACTATCCAGTATCTGAAGCTTCAATGTGATCTTGGAGGGAGCGCTATTATTAGCCCCATCAGCCGGTTTTTCCACCAATTCGAGCTTTGCACCGGCAGAAAGCCCCGAAAGTCGCACTGGGAGCGAGAGATCGATATTCGACTGGCCATGTCTGGCAATAGTTAGTACACAACTGCTTTCTTTGTAACAACCCCATCACCATACTTACTTCAACGCCCACTTATCAGACGCAAGCTTAAAGTGATTGCAACTGCGAACAAGTATTTCATTAAGCAGCATACCCGGTGAGGTCTTCACCTTGAGAGATCGAGCTCCATAATTAACGCTGATAAGTGACATGGTGAGCAGATCCAAAGCTCTCTCTCTCTCTGTGCTACGTAAGCCTAACAGAAGATGGAGATACGGAGATAAGCTGAGTGGCGGGGCCGTGTTTCCAGGGCACATATGCAGAGTCGGCTTAGTATAAAGCCGCGGCGGATTCGCCCCAGACAAGAGCAAGCCTATTGTGCCCTATAATTTGTACAACTAAGCTAAAAATTCCGTTTTTTATCCGAGCAACATTGTCTTTAGGCAAAAACATTTCCTTCTTGGGCTCCCGACGGATCATTTACAGGTCTCTTCGAACAATGGCTACTTCCGAAGAGGCGGTCAATAGCATAGAGGCGCCATTGACTTTTGAGCCGAAAATCACATACTTGGACTCATTTAAGCACTGGTGTGACTTTAAGTCATTGGCTGAATACGAAAAGGAACTGTTGTCGTATCTGCCCTTTTATCCGAAGAGCGACAGCACCAGACAGGCTGAGATCCTGGATACAAAGATTAATTCCACAAATTACATACATGAATTCCACGTGCAAAACACGGAGGAAACTAGAGAGGATAGGCATATTGTGATGGTACATGGATATGGAGCTGCTCTAGGATTTTTCTACAAAAACTTTGATGGTCTTTCGAAAATGCCTGGAGTCCAGCTTCATGCCATTGATCTTCTGGGCTATGGTCTGTCTTCAAGACCTCACTTCCCTAAGTTTGGAGTCGACACTCCCGAAGATATTCACAAGAGCGAGGATTTCTTCATAGACGCGATAGAGGCTTGGAGGAAGGAAAGAGGCCTTGAAAAGTTTGTTCTCATGGGCCATTCCCTTGGAGGCTATCTCTCCAGTTGTTATGCTTTGAAATACGGCGAGGGAGTGGTGCAAAAACTGATTTTGGTATCTCCAGTAGGAGTCGAGAGGAACGATTTTTCACTGATTGGGGGTTACAGTGCACATCAGCGGAATGTGGCAGTTGATGATACAACGATAGCTCAACAGCAGGGTGTTGCGATTGAGAACGAATATCTTGAGGGTCAACGGGATATCGTTGCTGATGATGTTTCCATCTCTTCCTCGGGGTCTTCCCATTCCGAGCGTCTGCATCAGGTCAGGCGTGCTCCCAAACTTGGCAGGATATTCACTACGATGTGGGAGAGGAATGTTTCGCCGTTCTCATTTCTTAGAGCACTCGGGCCGTTTGCTCCTAAACTAGTTTCAAACTGGACTTTCAACAGATTCGGAGCCATTGAAGATCCCCTGGAGCTTATGACTGTTCACCATTACACCTACAAGACCTTTGCCGCGAAAGGATCCGGTGAATTTGCCCTTACAAGGATTCTGGCACCAGGAGCAGTTGCAAGACTGCCATTGTTGGATAGACTTCCTGGAAAACTAAAGATCCCATCGATTTGGTACTACGGTGATCACGATTGGATGTCGAAAAGCGATGGCCGTTTGATCGTGAAAGAGATAAACGAGGCCAGTGAGGATGGAAAGCTGGCAAAATACAGAATCTTGAGCAATGCAGGTCATCACGTTTATCTGGACAATCCTCCCGATTTTGAGCGTTCGGTAAGAAATTTCCTGGGTTGGTAACACTGGAAGCATTAGATTTATAATTTTATAGTCATATCAGCAATTACTTCGAAAACCTTTTTTGGGCCTTATCAGCGTTTTCTTTGCGAGCCGCACGAATCTTTTTATCTGACGTAAGCACGGACGCGACGTGGAGGTTGAAGTTACGCGTGCTGTAGTATTGCTCTATAATGAACCTGGCATATAACCAAATGAGCGCCAATTTGTACGACGATAACGAGGGGGTATGTATTAAATGTCATTTCAAAGTTGATAGAATAAACTAACATAGTTGACCAGGAGGAGGCCCCCGAGATATACGAAACTTCCGATGTGGAAGAAGTAGATCCAGGCGAACCCAAAGAGATACCCAGCCAGATCATCGACACAGAAAACGTCTCGATAGATAATAAGCAGATATATGAAAACCACGTGGTTGATTCCACAGGTTCCGATTTTGGAGACTCGATTACGAAGTCGCGATCGGGCTTCCGTTCCCTAAAATTGGAGGAGACTACCAAGCAAAAACTGATCAGGATACGAAACGAATTGAGCGAGATTAGTTTGGACGACTCTGACAATCGCGAAGTACTTGAAGATGTCAATGATTTGAAGGACGTTTTGAAGAGGCTGGAACAGGGTCATATAGAGTCAAATTTTCATCCTGTTTTCGTTAGAGGACATGTGAATCTAGAAGAGGATAGTCCAGAGTCACAGACTGAGCCGAAAACTGCACAATATTTCACCGAGAAGGACATAGCGATCGAGATAGATTCCAGGATAAAGAATTTGGAGGATTCCTTAGGAGACACCGATATAGATTCCCCCAATACCATCCAGGGTTCGTTGAATGACATATACCGTCGCTTGAATGTGTTACAGTCAGATGACGCATTACACTCTGTCAAAGAAGAGATCAAGTCATTGAATAATCAGATGACTACATTTGCGCATAGAGCAAGATTTGAGTCTTTGAGAGATCAAGATTCAGGCCCCCAAGACGAGTCTACAACAAAGCGCATTGAAGCCATATACAACAGTATACAGAGCAATCCCGATATAGGCCATACCGTTGATGCAATACTTAGGCGGCTGAGATCCCTCAGCAAGCTGCAACTAGACGTTAGCTCGTCTACATCTCTTCTGGGCCAAATCGCCAGCAAGATCCAACTGGTGGAGCAGGACACTGCCCATTGGGAACAATCGCTGGAGACAATGGAGAAAGAGATAGATGGATACTCGCACGAGTCTAACGAAAATTTACGAAAAGTCCAGGCGTGGATTGGTGATCTGGAGACAAAACTGACGAAGATCGGATCATAAAAAACAAATGAACAATTGCAAGCATAAATGGTTATTACATGAAAAATTGTATGGCTAATATTGAAATTTTCTCTTTGTAATAAAACGGAAAGCACACGACCAAAGCCCATATCAAAAACTCCACACCTTTGATTATAAGCAACATTAACACTTGTAGTAGAACCTGAATTCGATCTGCTATTGGAATTTATTGTATATAGAAATGGCAAATTACTCAGTTTCATCTACAAAGTCCTACATGCAGGCTATGCAGCCGATGGCTGAAATTCTCAGCCAAGTTGATATAGCAGATGATGAGAGTTCTTTTCTGAGGATTCCAGATCTTCAGGATGAGACCATACGAACAGGAATTTCCAAGCAGCTGGAATCCTTGCTTTCAACGTTTGAAAGTGCCATGGTGACCGACTTAGACGAGGTTTTGAGTGAGTCTGATTCAAGTGGCGAGGAGGTACTGGAAGAACTTGAGGCAGAGTGTGAAAGGGTGACAGATGTGCCCATGACTCCAGAACAAATATACCAAACGGTGATAGAATCACTTCAAACTTACAGTTCTGATGATGAGCTTCAGTCCAATCTTTTTGACCTTATGGGGGCTGAAGGGTTTGACTTGATTTCGAGTGTTCTCCAGAAGAAGAAGAGCATTCTTGATGCCCTCCATGGCGCGGGGAAACCAGCTTCGCATCCGAGACTTTTAACCGAAGAGGAAAGAGAAATTCAACTTTTAGAACAATCGCAGAAGTCTAGAAACCAGCGACTGGAAAGGCAGACTAGAAATGTTGAATACCAACATGTGTACAGGGCCCACGAAGCTGGAAACACCCTCTCTTTCACGGGCAAGAAGTACACTCTGCCGGCTGGAACCACCAGAGAGAGTTACGAGAAGTATGAAGAGCTGATTATTCCTTACCCAGATACTCCACCTCCAATGACGAACGAGAAACTGATCCGTGTCGCTGATCTCAACTTCCTCTGTCAGGGAACGTTCAAGGGCTATAAAACCTTGAACAGAATGCAATCTCTGATATACGATGTTGCCTACAATACCAACGAGAATATGCTGGTTTGTGCGCCTACGGGTGCCGGTAAAACGGACGTTGCTCTTCTCACTGTTCTCCATACCATCTCTCAGTTCTGCAGTGAAACTTTATCAGAAAATGGAGGTGTTGACATAGACATTGACTATAGCGATTTCAAGATTATTTATGTGGCGCCTTTGAAGGCACTTGCTGCAGAGATTGTGGAAAAGTTTTCAAAGAAACTTGGTTGGCTAGGTATACAGGTCAGAGAGCTGACTGGTGATATGCAGTTGACCAAAGCTGAAATCATCCAGACTCAGGTCATTGTAACCACGCCTGAAAAATGGGATGTGGTTACCAGAAAGTCAACTGGTGACAGCGAGTTGTCTGAAAAGGCACGTTTGCTGATCATCGATGAAGTTCATTTACTTCATGAGGAACGTGGTTCCGTCATAGAAACACTTGTCGCCAGGACACTGAGGCAGGTTGAGAGCACACAATCGATGATTAGAGTCGTTGGACTTTCAGCCACTCTGCCGAACTTTGTGGATGTGGCAGACTTTCTGGGGGTCAACAGACAGATCGGAATGTTTTACTTCGACCAGTCCTTTCGCCCAGTTCCTCTCCAACAACAATTGTTGGGAGTGCGTGGAAAGGCTGGAAGCAAGCAGGCCAGGGAAAATATTGATGATGTTTCTTACAAGAAGCTGATAGAGAGTTTGGACGAAGGTCACCAAGTGATGGTGTTTGTACATTCCAGAAAAGACACTGCAAACACTGCAAAGACGTACATTCGCAAGGCACAGGAAACTGGTGATTTGGGGTTGTTCGATTGCACTGAGTCCCCAGCTTATGACAAATTCAGCAGAGAAATGAACAAAAACAGAGGCAAAGATGTGCGTGATCTGTTCCCCCACGGATTTGGTGTACACCATGCTGGTATGCTCAGAAGTGACAGGCATTTGGTGGAGAAGATGTTCACTGAAGGTGCAATCAAAGTTTTATGTTGTACTGCAACTTTGGCCTGGGGTGTGAACTTGCCTGCCGCCGTGGTTATTGTGAAGGGAACTCAGATCTACGATGCCAAAAAGGGTGGATTCGTTGACTTGGGAATTTCTGATGTGATTCAAATCTTTGGACGTGCCGGTAGACCACAATTTGAGAAGTTTGGTACGGGTATTCTTTGCACCAGTTCTGACAGACTTGATCATTACATCAACCTGATAACGCAGCAGCATCCAATTGAGTCTCAATTGGCCGCAAAACTGGTGGACAATCTCAATGCGGAGATTTCGCTGGGAACCGTCACTAATGTTGAGGAAGGTGTTCAATGGCTGGGATATACTTATATGAACGTTCGGATGAGGCAGAATCCGTTTTCTTATGGTGTTGACTGGCAGGAGCTTGCAGAGGATCCTCTCTTGGTCCAAAGGCGTCGCACACTTATCATTGAAGCAGCCCAGAAACTCCATAAACTTCAAATGATCATTTTCGATGACAGATCAGGATCGTTTGCAGCGAAAGATTTGGGCAGAATTGCATCTGACTTCTACCTTCTTAATGAGTCTGTGGAGATCTTCAACCAAATGATGAATCCTCTCGCTACCGAAGCAGATGTTCTGTCAATGATCAGTTTGAGTAGCGAGTTTGACAACGTGAGATTTCGCGAGGAGGAATCCGTTGAGTTGAAGAAGTTGTTGGAGGAGTCCACTCAGTGTGAAATTGCCGGAGATATTGAATCTGCACAAGGAAAAACAAACATTTTACTTCAGTCGTTTATCTCGCAGGCACTGATCAAGGATTCTGCATTGATATCCGATTCCAACTATGTGGCTCAAAACTCAGCAAGAATTTGCCGTGCTCTCTTTTTGATTGGTATTAGTAGAAGATGGGGTATCTTCTCAGAAGCTTTACTGGCAATCTGCAAGTCGATTGACAAAAGGATCTGGGCGTTCTCTCACCCAATGAGACAGTTCGATTTACCTGCAATTGTCATGAGAAATATTGAGGCTAAGAAACCATCAATGGAGACTCTCCGTGATATGAGCTCCTCCGAGCTTGGTGATCTTGTGCATAACCAAAGAATGGGATCAGTTCTGTACAAGCTAGTTGGTCGTTTTCCAACTTTATTGATCGAAGGAGACATATTCCCTATAACCAAGTCAGTAATGCGACTTCATATCACTCTTGAGGCTGATTTTGTTTGGGATGATAAGTACCATGGAAAGGCCCAGTTTTTCTGGATCTTAGTGGAAGAGTCTGATAAGTCTCAAATCCTCCACGTTGAGAAGTTCATACTGAACAAAAAGCAGCTACGCCAAGCTCATGAGTTTGACGTCATGATTCCTCTTTCTGATCCTGCACCTCCCCAGGTGATTGTGAAGTGTTTGTCGGACTCTTGGATTGGGTCCATAACGACGCATTCGATTTCCTTCCAGCATTTGATCCAGCCTCACAATGAGACAGTCCAAACGAAACTTCTGAAGCTTCAGCCTTTGCCTATAACTGCCTTGCATGACAAACAGGTGGAGAACATATACGCTTCAAAATTCCACTACTTCAATCCGATGCAGACCATGACGTTCCATGCCATGTACAACTCGAATTCGAGTGTTTTTGTGGGGTCACCAACAGGTTCTGGAAAGACTGTTGTGGCAGAACTGGCGATATGGCAAGCCTTCAAAGAAAAGCCTGGATCGAAGGTGGTCTACATTGCTCCAATGAAGGCTCTGGTCAGAGAACGTGTTGATGATTGGCGTGCTCGCATATCGAGGAACTCCTCCCACAAAGTGGTTGAGCTGACAGGTGATTCTTTACCTGAAGCGAGAGAGGTCAGAGAAGCAGATATCATTATCACCACGCCTGAAAAGTTTGATGGTATCTCACGTAATTGGCAGTCGAGAAAGTTTGTTCAGCAGGTCTCTTTGGTGATCATGGATGAGATTCATTTGCTAGCCAGTGATCGTGGGCCCATTTTGGAGATCATTGTGAGTCGTCTGAACTATATTTCTTCTTTTACGAAGAAGCCAGTAAGACTTTTGGGAATGTCCACTGCTGTCTCCAATGCGATTGATATGGCTGGTTGGCTTGGTGTTAAAGAAGGGCTTTTCAACTTCCCACCATCAGTGAGACCAGTTCCTTTGCAGATGTATATCGATGGATTCCCAGACAATCTTGCATTTTGTCCTTTGATGAAGACTATGAATAAACCTGCGTTTATGGCTATCAAACAGCATTCCCCAACAAAGCCTGTACTGATTTTTGTTGCATCTCGTCGTCAAACCAGACTGACTGCTCTTGACTTGATTCATTTGTGTGGAATGGAAGAAGACAATCCTCGTAGATTCTTGAGGATGGATGAAAATCAACTTGCAGAGACCATTGCCAAGGTTAAAGACGATACCCTGAAGCTGTCCTTGCAATTCGGTATTGGTTTGCATCATGCTGGTTTGGTGGAGTCGGATAGACAGATATCTCATAAGTTGTTTGAGTCTGGTAAGATCCAGGTTTTGGTAGCAACATCCACATTGGCTTGGGGTGTGAATCTTCCAGCTTACTTGGTGATTATTAAAGGAACCCAGTTTTTCGATGCGAAGATTGAGGCCTATAGAGACATGGATTTGACTGACATTCTGCAAATGATGGGACGTGCTGGTAGACCTGCATTTGACACTAGTGGTGTGGCTATTGTCTACACCAAAGAGTCAAAGAAGACCTTTTACAAGCATTTTCTGAATGTGGGGTTCCCTGTGGAATCATCGTTGCACAAGGTATTGGATAACCATTTGGGTGCTGAGATTTCATCGGGGACTATCAAATCCAAACATGATGCAGTGAACTTTTTGACTTGGACATTCCTTTATCGTCGGGCCCACAATAACCCGACCTACTATGGAATTGAAGATACAAGCACAGAGGGAGTCAGCAGGTTTTTGACTGACCTGATTGATACTACTATCAACAATCTTGTGGAGTCTCGTTGTTTAGTAGTATCTGGGGATGTGCTTGGTCCTACGCCGTTCCTGAAGATATCCTCTTACTACTATCTCTCTCACAAAACTATCGGAATGTTCTTGAAGCATGTTAAGGTTGATTCCTCTTTTAGAGACTGTTTGAAGCTCTTGTGTTTGGCTACAGAATACGATGAACTTCCAACTCGTCACGGTGAGGAGCTGATCAACATGGAGATGTCTGAGCAGATGAGATATCCAGCAGATGATCTCAACTGTGATTTCATTTGGGATCCTCACATCAAGGCCTACTTGTTGCTACAAGCCTTCATGACTCGCGTTGAGTTACCCATTGCAGATTATTCACAAGATACTGTCTCTGTTCTGGATCAGAGTTTACGTATACTGCAAGCTTTCATAGACGCTGGTTCTGAGCTCGGCTATCTTCCTACAGTTTTGACTTTGATCAAGCTTATGCAGTGCATCAAACAAGCATGCTGGTTTGATTATGACTCTGTTTATGCGTTGCCAGGTTTGACACCGATGGAGATATCTGGTTCCGACAATAAGAATGGAGAGGACTTGCATCTTACTAAATTCGATGGTGATATTACATTGAAGCAGATCGGCTCCATGGACGAAAATGCCATCTACTCCCTGGCGGATAGACTTTCTGTTCCTGGTCGTCAAAAGAGGGAATTTGTCAGGATCGCCTCCAGACTTCCTACAGGTACCATCAAAGTATATCAGGATGATTCTGATCTCTTGAAGGTTCAACTAGACCACGAGAATGCCCCTTTGAACCCTGAGTTCAAGGTATACTGTCCAAAGTTCTCGAAGCCTCAGAGAGAAACTTGGTTCGTTGTTCTTTGTGATATTTCCACCAACGAATTGTTTGCCATCAAACGTGCTTCGCCTCGTTTCATGGACAGAAACCATTCTGCAGTTGCTTGTGAAGTTACCATTCCCGACTCTCTCAAGGGTAGAACTCTCGATCTACTGTGTCTGAGTGACTTCATGAATATGGACTATTCGTCAACAGTTACTTTGAAAAGTTAGTTAGATCATAGAAAATATACAGATGCCGATTAAATTAGTTGAAAAACTCTGAGTTCCTTTCTCCGAGTGGAATTTTTCATTCAAAGAACTCATCCTCCTCTTCGTCCTTTGGTCTCTCAGTAGAGGCATCAATAGACGATTGAGTAGCCTTCAACTTCTTATTCTCAACCTTTTTCCCTCCAAAAGCGGTTTCTATGCCAACCTCTAACGTGCCTTGCTCCAGCATCTCTGAGAACTGTTTTTTGTATTGCTTTCTCTTTTCTTCCGTGTCTTTCAATCCCTTCTTGGCCTTCTCATCTAGCTTAGCAGTATCAGTGGAATCTTCGTTCGGAAATAAGGCAATGTACTTCTCTGTTCTTGGAAAATTAAGAACATAAGCCAAATCAGACTCACAATGCTTTCTCACCTTCCTTGCCTTCTTAAGGTCCTTCTTGACCTCCTGGCCATCCTGCAGCTGGGTTTCGAGGTCATCAACTGTCTTTATGGCCTGTTTCAGTCTTCTGATGGCTTTCTTTTTCTCGAAAAATCGCACCATGTGATACTTCTTTGACATTGCCTTTGCCTTCAAATTAAACTCCTTATCCTTGAGTTCATGCCTCAGGGCCAACAATGCCCTCTCGTTCTCGATCCTTATGTCAGCTGGAAGGGTTTCTCTCTTCTGTACCCTCTCTATGTCTCGTATCTTCTTCTTGATTTTGGAGGCTCCCATCTCCAGCACATCTGAGATATCAACTCCCCTGCGTTCATTGTTTTTCCTAAATGGCGCCATTTTTGTAGTTTATCGGAGCTGTTCCTGGTTCATGATCAAAGGTTTGGAAAGTAAGTGGAATTTTTTGGCATACCAAAAATTATTATTGAAATTCTCACGACCAAAACTTTTCAGAAGATGTGCGGCGCAAGCTTGAAGCTAGACACTTCATACATTATTATCATCGATAACATCATGATTGAATCCGAAAGTCCAATATTAATATACAAATAAACTTGTTGGGCTCAGAAAGAGCTTGCAAGCCATCTCAATTCTGAGTGCTATATCTTGTGATCACAGCAGATGTGTTTGAACAAAGGAATGCACCTTCTCACGCTTTAAAAACATGCTCAAACTCCGAAAACACTACTGTAGCCATTTCCATAATCTAAACTGGCAGTACCCTCACCCCTGCCAATCTGTCGAGCACAGGTGCCACAAAAGGATGAGATAGCAAAGGCCCAATAATGGGCATGGATCTCAAAAACTGCACCACAACAGCGAAAAAGTCACCGAACAAGCCCAGTATACCCACACTCTCCACAATAAAACCAATGAATGAGCGTTTGAACAAAATCAGCAGGATACCCCACGCGAAAAATATGCTGCCTCTAATCTTCTGCTTTCTGGTGAAGAAAACCACCGTCTTCTGAGGCCCTATTATGAGCACCAAACCAATGAGAAATAGGAGCTAATAAATTCAAGCAGTTAGAACCACATTCCAGCAATTGCAAATAAAGAAAATGGACATGGAAAGGATTCAATTCCATGACCACCTGTCACAAACTTACGTTTCCAAATGCTAGCATAGACGAATTGAAGAGTGCAAACACTCCAAATAGGAAGAACAAACATCCACAGGCAGTAAATGCCACGCCAAACTCTAGAAATTGATTTCAGTTAGTTTTTGGAGCTTCAGCGGAAACTCAGGTGGGAACTCAGAGGTCGCCTCCTAGTGTGTCCATAGAATGCCCATAGACTTTACCAATCATGAATTCAGTCTTTGAAACACCATACAAACACCAAATAAATAACGTACTCTGTGTTTCTGACAACCAGATCATGTTTTTTGGAAATTAAAAAGAAAAATATCCCAAAGTATTCTAAAACACTCCAATGTATATCACTGACGTGTAATCCAAACACGAAATGAGTATGGCCTAAGATCCTTTTTTTTGAGCTTTACCCGACATACACCAGGGTTGCCTAACCAAATTTGACTTGCTTCAAGTTCGAGGCTGTGCTATATAGTAGGGCTTCAGATGCCTTGGCTTTGAAGCTATTCATTCTTTGTTTTCTTTTTTCCTGGGAATTTTTGATTTCTTGAATGCAAAGGAAACCTGTGAATTGGGTTTCAGCTTGGTTTAATAGAGGACTGGTTTGAGATCACTTGAATTAGTTGGATTTGGTTAAGTCTGCTAAATCATCTTACCCCGAAAAGTCGGCTTATCTACTTGCCTCAACAACCCACCAGAGACTCCTGAGAATCCTGAAAGCATCTGATAGTCTCGGATCTTGTATAAAACATTCAAGCAATGTCTCAAAGGAGAAATTCTGGTGATCCGTCGGACTTGCCACCTCCATACGAAGAAGTTGTGGGGAGACCCTCTGGACAACCGCGCCCTACACAGCACAATTCAAAGCCTCAACCTCTACCACCTCGACCAAATGCCCATTCAAACTCTCTGCCAACATACAGTGTCCCAGCTTCTAGCTCTGTGAGTGTGCCTCAGAAAGCGGACGATATGTACACTGCGAATCTGGCTCTACCATGGAGATATCCCAAGGACTTTTTCTGCAAAAAGTGCAGGAATACCGGATACAAGATGGGAAGTCCCGAGAAGAAGTGTAAGAGGTGCTGGAAACAGTTTGAACCCAAACCGAAGCCGATAGTGTACAAACGGCCACCGTCTAACGTGGTTCCGTTACCTCCAGGAGCTCGCATAGTTAGTCCCATGCCAATGGGTATGCCTCTGTCCGGGGCTCCTGGGGCACCTATGAGGCCGATGGTAGTCCATCCGGGTCATCCATCTATTGGCGGTGTTCTTTGCCAGAACTGCGGTGGAAGAGGTATCGTTTCCTTTTTTCTGGATCAAGAGACGTGTCGTACATGTGGAGGTATAGGAAGGGTATTCCCCGCATATGCGAGCTAGCAGAGGAAATTTTCTTCAGGTCAAAGTTGATAGTAGCTTTATTTTTCAATCTTTCTTTCCCTGGACACGGGTCTTGGACTCTCAAGAAGACTTGCATGAACAGCTGTGTCTGCTCTTGACACACTTCATGTGCGGTGGATAATATTACAAGTTGGAGTTTTTCGTGTTTATGTAAGAATTTTTTCTGCTTCGAGAAAAGGATAACCTAATAGAACGTAGAAATGCATATCACGTCTGAATTCTGAATTCATGTGGAGTAGGAGCCCTGGCAACGAGTCGTGCACATCAAGTCTCCCCGAGACAGATTGCCGAAACTGTTGTAGTCAAACAAGACACCTTGAGAACCAAGTTGTCCCATCGGTTTAAGCAATAATTTCAATGTCCGAGCTCGTGACTCGAGATGTCCTTAGATCTCAATTGCTGGTGAAAGGTAGCCGAGGAATAATCGCAAATATAGACGATCTTTCCAACGAGGATTCCATCCTGCAATTGGCACAGTTTGATACTGAATTCGAGGCTTTGGGTGAGAAAAGCGCCCATGGTCTCAAAAATGTCGAGGTGGATGCCCAATTGTATAATTTCAAGCTGCTGCTTCTTGCCGAGCAAGAAGACGTGAGCATACTCAAGGACCAAAGTTTCCAAGATCCCTCGGAGTTTGAATACTACGTGTATTTACGTTCCTTGAAGTTGTTGCTGGATAGAGGAGTATCCGAGTTGGTTCCCGAATACTTGAAAGCATGGTCTGTTTTTTCAGGCTTTCCGAGAAGAACAAATTTGTTGGGAACAGCGATGTTTGAGGACGTGCTGACAGGCCTGGCCACATACTTTGTCAGCATAGGAGTTAAGTCAACTGCGCAGGTGGAGTCAAGCTTCGATTCCTATGTGACTCTAACCACTCCCTTCACAAGGCTGCTCCGACTCAGGTTTGTTTCTCGTTTTGCTAAACTTCAAGGCAACCAACCTGGGTTGACACAGCATCTTCTGGAACTCGAAAAGAACTATGCTCAAGGTGCTTCCTTCCCCAAGGCCTCAGAGACAAACTTTGAGTACGATGAATACATGAAAGCGATCCTAGACATCACAATATTAGACGGCAATTTATCTGCTGCTTCCTTGGGCTCACAGGTGGATGCAGCGTTGTCAAAGACCTTCCAGAGTGCAGTTGTCATGAGGGCGTGGCTTTCGTCTTGCGCTCTGGACTTGTCCAAGACAGCTCAGGAGGTCCATGCAGCTTTCAATGTATACTTGAACTATTCTTTGAAAGAAAAGGGGCTGGGTGGGGGCGTTTTTTCGGATATCATTGATGTGTTGGATTGTTTCGAGTTCGTACTCAACTATTTTGTCTCTCGAGCTCCCGAGATTGATCTCATACCAAGCATCGCGGACTGGAATTTGAAGATGAAGGACATTATTAACGAGTTCAAGATATCGTACGATATTGACAGTACCAAACCGCTGTCAGAGGTCCTGGCACAGCGTCTCAGTTCCTACTACTATACCCTTGGTGCGGTTGAGAGGTTTCTGGCAGTGAATGGTTCTCCCACTTTGAAGCTTCTTGAAACGCACCTCGCAAATTCATACGCATACCTGACCGAATCCATAGAGATAGCCCATTCCCACGGGATCAAGGCAAGCTTCGATGCCTACTTTCAGCACGCTATTGTCAGTGGAAAATTGAATAAGACCTCTATTGCTTGCAAGTCCGCAAAACAGTGCATCGGTGTTGATCCTACGAGTTTCAAGGCCTTGAACCTTTTGGTTCTGTTACTGACCTCGAAGGATCCGAGAGACCTACAGGCCCTAACAGTAGCCGAAGCGGCCAATCAGATGATCGAGAATTACTTGGAGGAGTCTGGCTCTTTGACCCCAGTAGAGAAGTGGGAATTGATCGAATTCAGAAAGACGTATGTCGCAGCGAAGGAAATACACGAGGGCATTTTTGCTGCATTGGATCATGTTCCTGAGGTGTTCACTCTGTTCCACACTCTGTTCAACCCATCAGAGATCTCCAATGGTGAAGTGAAATCGTACGTACCACAACTGCATGCGGGTGGTCTTAGTTCGCAAAAGGACGTTCAATGGTCTCATCGTCCAAGTATAGTCAATCCATCTGCAGAAACCGAAGCAGTTCAGAATGGAAGCAAACATGAACGAAAGAAGAGTCTCCTATCTGCTGTGAGAAGCACAGGCTCTTTAGCTGAGAAGAAACTCTCCTTCGATTCCAGAAAGTCAAAGCACGAGCTGAAGAATAAACCCTCCAGTGATCTGGCCTCGTTGTATTCCGACACTTCGGTGAAGGAGCCACTCCAGGATATTTGGCTATGGGCGTCCCGACTTTACGAGAAGGCAGGGATGCTGGAAGAGTCCGAGAAGTGTATCAAAGAGGCCGAAAGCTGCCACAAGCCTAATTTCAAGACCCATGCGAGATTTGGACTGTTAGTGTACAAAGCTAATCCCAAACTGGCGTTTCAGGAGTTTGAAATCTCACTTGACGAAGTCGAGGAAGAGAACGTGGAATCCATCCTAGGTCTCACCTTGCTATCTTTTTCAGAAGAAGCCCAAAAGGCGGGTGTTTTCATCTCGGAGAAGGACAAATGGTCAGCCCAAGCAAGAGTGTTGAACTATCTGGAAAATCTGGCCAAACAGTACAAATACTCGCAATCGTCGGAGGTGTACTATTTGCTATCTCAACTATACAAGCTCTACGGAGACACTCCCAAATTCGAACACTCGCTGCTGAAGACAATTGAGTTGGAAGAGTGTAAGCCTCTGAGGCCCTGGTCGGTTGTTGAAAAGCCATCGTTTTTTGCATAGACTATGTATATTATTGTCCTAGAAGTTAGACACCAGTCGAATAATACTAAGCCATGAGTTGAATCTGAAAAGACTGAAAATTGCTACATGCAGTCGGACATTTAAATGTGGGGTGAAATGTTTTTCAGTTCTAATACACGACTGAAGACTTCATTATAGTATTTTTTGATTATCAAATGCCTTCCAGCCACCATCTATTCCAACTTGGTCTCTTCTAGCTTGGCTGCCACCTCTTCAGTGGTCTGAGCCTCACCTTCTGGCTTGGAGCCTGGAAATCTGGTTCCTCTGTTCTTCACCTTCTTCACCTTCTTCTTCTCCTCAACAGGAGCAGGGTAACCTTTTTCTTGAGCTTCACGGAACTCGGCATTGTTGGCAAATTCCTCTCTGATAGGAGCCAGGA
Organism: Kuraishia capsulata CBS 1993; assembly: GCF_000576695.1. Classification (NCBI taxonomy): domain Eukaryota; kingdom Fungi; phylum Ascomycota; class Pichiomycetes; order Pichiales; family Pichiaceae; genus Kuraishia; species Kuraishia capsulata. Next base: position 285,311 of record NW_019172952.1, read on the forward strand.
GAACGTTGATGGCATCCGCCACACCAGATTTGAGATCCGGAGGAGCCAATTTCTCCTCCTTGAAGGCTTGCTTCAACTCCTCAAAGCTGCTGAAGCTGATAGGACCACCGTACTTCTCTGGACGATCAACGTTGAACTCAAATGTCCCAGTTCCGTGCTTGAGCTCGTGAATTGGGGCAATTACATACTCGATAAAGGAGAGCAGGCCGTTCTCCTCGACGTTGCCCGGAGCACAGAAAGCAGTATTTATCTTCTTCTTCACCTGTTTGGGTTCTTCCAAAATGTCAATCTTGGAGTTGGGGTCAGATGCTGACATCTTTCCGCCCTGAGTAAGACCAGGCACCATTGGGTTCATCAAATGGGCTCTCTTCTTGTATCCCAGAGCTCCAAGGTTCTCCTCGGCAAGCACAAAGATCTTCCTTTGGTCAACACCTCCAAACTGGGCATCCACCTTCAAGTGCTCCTCATCAAGCGCTTGCATCAGAGGGTAGATCAAACCAGACAAAAGGGGGTTTGCAACTTGCTTGACAACGTCGGCACCGGCTCTCTTGGCATCATTTTGCGAGACCACATTAGAGAGCTTGAAGATATCCATGATATACTCTGGGCTCTTTTGGTAAGAAGAACCAATGACAAAGTTCAATTTCTCGATCGGAACATTGATGGAACGCAAAATGGCCTTGACTACGTGCTCATAGTACTTGGCTCTGTATTGGACAACCTCCAAAGGCGCTTTCATGTTATCCAAGAAAGCATGCAAATCGGCAAGAAGAACCGTGATTTCACAACCAGCCTTCAAAAAATGTGCCAATTTTGTCATTGGAACGAAATAACCACAGTGTGGTTTACCGGTCGGAGCAGTACCCCAGTAGATTTTTAGGGGCCTCTTCTCGACCTCAAGAACATTCTTGATGATTTGCCCGTTCAAGACCTCCTGTAACTGGCTAGTAATCAGGTTGTATGCCTCAACAGGGTCTGTCACAATTTCAGCTGACATGTCTATGAAAGTTGTAGTTTTTGTGTGAGAAAAAGTTGACTTTTGGGTTTGTCGGGGACCATCCAGAAAAGAACGTTGAGCTTTAGACGTGCGTCACTCAGTATGTAATTCGCACGACTGCATTTTGTTTTTATAGCAAAACGGTCTTCACTGATTTTTAGAGCCAAGACATCCAATTATGAGTTGTCACTGAGATTTTGAAGATCCTTGCAAACCTCTGGTCCCTCAATGGCAGTTAAATTAATATATAGTATTCGGAATGAGTTTTCCTGCCGTCAAATGGGTAGTAACCCTTACCACTATCTCTTGAAATCCGGGGCAGAGATTCCAGTCAGACAGAGGAGCGCCAGAGATCGCAACATTTCCTAGGACAACATAGAGCATGGAACGTAAGAACTTGGCAGCATAAAGACTGCCAAAAATTAGGTAACCAGAAGAGCGACAAAAATATAAGACGGGCATTATCAAAAAAGAAAATGGACGAGACCGGAGTCGAACCGATGACCTTTCACATGCAAAGCGAACGCGCTACCAACTACGCCACACGCCCTTTTAACACGGCATGTTTTCAGGATGTCAATCAGATCTCTCAAGTTAGTTGGTGGGGAACCTTTGGAAATATACCTCAAACACAAGCTTCGCGAATTTCCCAAGATTAGTACTATCCAGCAGTATGCATACTGGTACCAGTGATTCTTGGGGCTATTTCAAAGGAGTCTATTGGATTGCGGAGCTGATACTTCACTTAGGTCTTATAAGCTCACCAGATCTCGGCTTAACATACAGATTCGAAAGCACTGATAAATCAGTGATTTGAAACTCTTCGGCCTGTTATCTATTTGTAAGAAACTTGGTAATCTGGAATAATTAGATTTGAAACCCTTTATTACGATAAAAGAAAGCGTTAAAATCATGTCTCAACTGTTGATATTGACCTGGTATTTCCATTTTTCCCACAAATACCCTCAATTCTCAAAAAATTATCAAAACCATTTCTCACAAAAATCCCCACAAACCACTAAACAAGCATTTCATAATCCCTTACAAAGCTTAATAATTGCCAGATAAAAACAAATCATCTTGTAGTTCTCTGCAACATCATTTGTGTGGTACGCAGCAATGGCCTCTAATCACCTCTCCTGTCTCACACCCACCATAATTCGACCAAGTCACACACTGAGGTTGATTCCTCTTTCCCTTTCGCCAACTCATTGTCCCTTTGAACTTGACCCCTTCTGGAGTTTTAAGGGTCCAATCATGCTTACCGGCTGAACCCGTTGGGGTGTTCAGATTGATTATTGCACTACCTGCCAACCCCTTGTCCATTAAATCTGAATTGAAATATGACAGCTGAAGTTGAGCCAGACAGAACAATACACAATAGCCTGATCTCCACCACACAAAAATCATTCTAGACTGTGAGATGGCGCGTCCAAAGGTGAGTAAATCATTTTCAAATACACTGTGGCTCATGTACCACATTTGACTTCATCTTCTAACACTCCGCAGTATATCATACTGGTCAGACACGGCGAGTCGCAGGGAAATTGCGACAAATCCGTGAATAGATACATACCAAATCATAAGGTGCCTCTCACAACGAAAGGCCACCAACAAGCTGCTGATGCTGGCCAGCGTCTGAAAGAGTTTCTCGAACCGGACGATAGTATCCTTTTCTACACAAGTCCGTATTTAAGGGCAAGGCAGACGTTAGATGGACTATTGGAAGGCGTCAAAACGAGCAATTGCAAATACAAGGTTTACGAAGAACCACGAATGCGTGAGCAAGATTTTGGCAATTTTCAGAGCACTGCCGAGGAGATGGAAAAGATATGGCGTGAAAGAGCTCATTACGGCCACTTCTTTTACCGAATTCCTTACGGGGAGAGTGCAGCTGACGTTTTTGACCGGTGTGCTGGTTTCAATGAAACTTTGTTTCGCCAATTCAACACCGAGAAGTTCCCAAATGTACTCGTCCTGGTGACCCACGGGATATGGGCACGGGTGTTTCTCATGAAATGGTTCCGTTGGTCGGTTGAAGAGTTTGAGAGTCTCACGAACGTGCCTCACTGCGCATTTTTGATAATGGAAAAACAACCAAACGACAAGTATAAGCTGCTGACGAAACTGCGAAGGTGGGGGGACCTAAAGGAGGAGAATGAGCATGAGTTCAAGCAGGAGCTCAAAAAGCAGACTTCTAACGAGATCAGGTTTAATTCCTCCGTGGATTTGAGTGAGAGAGAGGTGGAGAGTGTGGTGAATGCAGAGGACGAAGCTTTGAAAGAGCAGATTGAGAAGGAAAAGACGCTACGTTCGCGGTTTTTAAACTCTCAGCAAGAATAAACGGAGGCTGAGGGAAAGAGCTAATGGAGTAAGGAGCAGGCTTGAAAGTTGTACGGAGTCAGTGTAGTTGTACATGTTTATGCTGGAGGTCCAACGTACGGTTACAGGTAGGGAGAATTCTGAGAGAGCCCAACTTACGCACTCCCACGCTCATAGCGGCCAAACAAATTGCACTTGCAGATGTAGACTGAAAAATGGGTGGAACACCACATTTTTGCTTCAAAAATTGCTACAAATGAACGGCTGGACGTCGGGTATTCGGCCACCGAGCTGCCTCACTCTTAATGCACTATGCACACACACGCACACACTGCTCACATGCAATTTGATAATCACTGTCTCACCAATATACCAAAACTAACACTGTCTAATGGAAAATACACTCACACTCAATCCAAATTTAAATAGAAAACCAAAAAAAAACCTACAAAAATAAAACGACTCAATTTAGCGCAAATCCACGTCCCGCTTACCATACAGTCCCCGCCATCTCCCCGGAGTAGCCTGACCCCCGGCTAACCATCAGTATCGGCTACAACTGCGATTGACGAATAAATGTCTAAAACGCCTACAAAACGCTTATAAGCCCAATAGCCTAAAGACCCACAGAAGCTCCTATTTATTCTCCCCAATTCAATTTCGCCTTATAGCCTAAATCCGTTATACTCTCAAATAAAAAGCCTGGCCATCGCCCTAAAACCATCAAAATTGCCCGGAAAGACCCTCCCCGGAGATGACCTCTTAGCATCATCACTCTGCCAACCCGTTTGACATTCAGCTGCCACTACCACTACCACTTGTCCTCTTTTTCTTCTTATTTCTTTGTGATTCTTTCTTCTAATCAATCGCAATAAAAACCAGGATTATCTCTATAAACTACTCTTATTTACAATGGTACGTGCAACTGACATTCTGTCCATGATCTCCTCCCATCTCTCTCCGGTTGGCATCGATGATGGTAAGACTTCACACTCGGAACAAACGCTAACAAACTCACAGGCTCGTCAATTTTTCGTCGGAGGCAACTTCAAGATGAACGGCTCCAAAGCCTCCATCAAGACCATTGTTGAAAACCTCAATTCTGCTGATCTTCCAGCTAACGTCCAGGTGGTGATTGCCCCACCAGCTCCTTATCTGGAGTATGCCAACAACCTTGTTGCCGCTCCTACTCTTAAGGTTGCCGCTCAGAACTGTTTCGACAAGAGCTCCGGTGCCTTCACTGGTGAGATCTCTGTTGAATCGCTCAAGGATATTGGACTCGAATGGGTCATCACCGGCCACTCTGAACGCAGAACCATCATCAAGGAGTCTGACGAATTTATTGCTTCCAAGACCAAGTTCGCTATCGACAACGGTGTTTCTGTGATCCTGTGTATTGGTGAGACCTACGAGGAAAAGCAAGCTGGTGTTACTCTGGATGTGTGCAAGAGACAATTGAAGGCTGTTTCAGACATACTCCCTGACTGGTCCAAGGTTGTCATTGCTTACGAACCCGTTTGGGCCATCGGAACTGGTCTTGCTGCCACTCCTCAGGATGCACAGGACATCCACAAGTCCATTCGTGACTACTTGGTGACTTCGATTGGCAAGGATCAGGCCGAGGCCGTCAGAATCCTGTACGGTGGTTCTGTCAACGGAAAGAACGCTACCGAGTTCAAGGACAAGGCTGACGTTGATGGATTTTTGGTTGGAGGCGCTTCTCTCAAGCCTGAGTTTGTTGATATTATCAAGTCGAGGTTGTAAGAGACGAGAGTTTAGCTTGGAAAGAAGCTGAGTTTTGAGTCTGAATTCTACGCCTCAGTCGAAAATCTCCTTCAGCACTACTGTTTAAAATCGTAATGAACTTCAATAAATATAAAGATTTAACTGCCTAGGCCGTGTAACCAAAAAGCGTCGAGTAGTTTACTGTCGATGATGCCATGTTTCCATGTTCCCATGTTCCCATGACATTGCCATGGATGTTGATAATGATGCTCATCTTCTGAAGATGGCGTCGTATGAGTTTCAGGATAATCCCGTTTAAGTTTTGTTTGTGTTAGTTTGCTGTGTGTTCAATCCATCATGTCATCCAGAGAATTAGTCATTTCTTGGTCCTTGTAGCTGATGTAGTCACTCTGGTTGGACAGCTGTAAAGGCGTCATTGGAGGACCACCATCATACGGCGTTCCCACAGGAAACAGCACCGGCGAAGCCCCAACTCCCCGATTCATGGATCCGCGAGAAACTCCTCTCAACGAGTTCAAGTGCTGGCTCGAGTTGATCCGTTGCAGTTGCAGAAAAGGCAGGCTATTTGGTGGTGTCTGACTAGTCAGCCAGAACTTCGAGGGTGATCCTCCTAGTGAAACCGGATTCAAATTAGGAGAGTCTGGAGTGAAATCTTCACGTGGTGGGATTTCTCTGGGCGATGTCTTGAAGGAGGGTAATTGCACCACTCCAGGAGAGTTCATCGAGACCCGCCTTGATGAAAACCCCGAAGCGATATTTGTGAGATTTGAAGACGATTGGTAATGTTGGTGACGTTGTTGCTGATTAAAACTGGACATTCTTGTAAAGTTGATCGGGATCTGCGATGATAAGATTGCAGATTCGTCCGTCTGTTGTTGCTGCTGCTGTTGTTGTTGCATGCTTAGAGAGAGTAGGGATATCGTAGACGATGAAGGCACCAATCTTCCATCAACTTCGTTTCCAACAGAACTAGCAAGCAATTCCGGCGAAGGATGGCCCAGAGTCTCTCTGGCAGCTATTGAGATAGGCTGAGTTTCAGAGGCCTTGATATCCTGTGGTTGGTCCGGTCCCATGATTCCAGACATGCCAATAGAAGATGAATAACGCGAAATAGAACCGATCTAACCAAGACGAAACGAAAAAATAAACGAAAAACCCTAAAGAGCCGATTTGAATGAGCTTCGAATGAAAAAAGAGACCAAAACTCCTTGTTGAAATTGTACGAGCGTTGTCAATCTTGGCTGCCGCTGGTAGATAGAGATAGTAGTCGCTGACACGTAAAACCAGTGCAACAACACAAATCAAAACGTATCCTAATGGGCAACGCGATGACTATCAACTCCGTCCAGTATGAGGGTATATTTCCAACTGTGAAAGAATAAGTCACGGGATGGTGGAATATACGTAAACGAGAAGATAAAGAAGCCCCCAGGCGAAAACGAGACGAAAAAAATGGGGGCGTGTGCATGCTAGATTGGGTTAGGGAGGGCACGACTAGCTGAAGCATCTTGCGTCTCAGCAGCGTCTGGGGTACAAACCGATAAGCGAGGCCGGAGGGTGAGGGAACAATTTGTTCAGAGATACAGAGCAATAGTAATATGAGGATGGGCGATCAAACAGGTTTGTAGAGTTAAGAGTATCGCCTTGCATCATGCCACAATCCTAAACCCTGGATTACTCTCAGTTGATGCTGCATGCCACGTCTTGGACCATTCTGTGTGCATTAGTTTGGAACAGGTTGGGGAACAGGTCAATTGAACTCGGAAATTTGGAATCTTTGAAGTCTGTTGTGGGTCAGCATTCAACTATGCTGCGCATTCTATCGGAGCTGTGACAGTATTATGTACCGCGGAACACCCTAATTTCTAATCCTGGAAATACTACCCACGCTGAATGAATAGCACCCTTTCAGCTTCGGTAGGGTGAATACCTTATTTGTCATCATGAAACGGCCACCCACTCTGAATGAACAGCATCCTCTGAGTATCCATCTAATTATAGGTTCCTTGCTATTCTGAGATATTTTAAGCTGATGGATCTTACAAGCTCAGACTGATGTCAAAGAACGCAACAAGAATCCATAGTCAAGACCACCACTGATAGATTTCGGGCGAGTTTTCACCAATTGCCTGGTCCACAACTGACTAGAGCTCTCGAATCCAAATTCCGGATTTCCCTTGATACTTCGTTGTATTCATCTTTGTTGCCTGCCTGCAAATTCATGAAATTGGGAGAGCTGACTAATTTGCTCTTATACTCTTTTTGGCTCTCACGGAGATAGGGGTTTACCTGTGAGTTTAACGTGTTGCTCTGTGCATACAGACATGCATAATTTTCTGGACCCCGGATTATATAAATAGAGCAAACAAAGCTCCTAATCGAGGATAAGTCTGACTTATTTTCTGATATAATTTTTCGAAAATGACTGTGATTTTGGTGAGCGGAGCAAACCAGGGACTGGGCTACGAGCTTGTGAGAGCATTGGGCAAATATTCCAAAGAGTACACCCTTTTATTGGGTGCAAGAAATCATGAGCGCGGAGTTGAAGCAGTCTCCAAGCTCGCATCTGAAGGTATCAAGACCGAATTGATCGATTTGGATATCACCAAAGACGAGAGCATTGATGCGGCTTTCGAGACTGTTAAGGCTAAGTATGGAGTATTGGATGTACTGGTGAACAATGCTGGTGTGGTCAGTCCTTACTCTGAAGAATTCAGCAGAGCTGAATTTGCCAGGGTTCTCGACACAAACGTGGTTTCTGTGGGTCTTGTGACACAAAAATTTGTCTCCCTATTGATCAAGTCCGATAAACCAAGAGTCGTTAACATTAGCTCTTCATTGGGAAGCAATGCAAAGTCGGTGGCTAACGCATTCGACAACATTCTTCCTTTCCTGATGCCATATAATTCTTCGAAAGCGGCTCTGAATCTTATCACCAATAATTTCCGCAATTATTGGGAAAAATTGGGCTACAAAATCAAGCTGACTTTGATTTGTCCTGGTTATTGTTCTACGAACATGACCGGCCATGCTGGTGTGAAGACTGCTGAGGAAGGAGCCAAAGCAGCGTTTTTGGCGATCACTACTGACAATTTTGATATTCCGTTTGCAACTAACCTGAAAGGAGACGATCTTGTTGCAGTCGATTGGTGATCTTGTATCCGTTTGAATTTGTTGGTTAGCTGTGAGCACACTGTGTAGAGCCTGCATGTGTTACATAGAGCGAAAATGCGCTTACATGTTTCTATAAGAGTGGCTAGAAAAATTTATGTTTCTAATATTACACGTAAACTTGCTAATAGATAGTCGTATTACTTAATTCAGTCAATATGCTTGGTCAAATATCATATAAGCATAGTTTCATGCCTCTAAAAGCCAAACAATGTATGGACAATTATATTTCAACTCCCGCTTTCATCTCCTCTGATTTGAGCGAGCACCGTCATACGAATCTGGTGAAAACTCATTTCAATTACTTTTTCAAAATTTCATTAAATAGCATCCTATTGGCACATTTTGTTGGCTGTATCGATTTTCGGATTTGGTTAATTGTCTCAATCTACTTCACAAATTAACCGACTCTCTGATCTCAACAAAACCCATTGCAAGATTTGAATACACCACATTGGAGGGAGAATACCTCACGAGCTCCTCGAAAGCAGGCACCTTGCGTTTTTTCTCACCTCCAACAATGGTGGTTTCGTCAGCCTCACCCCAAAGACATCTCACCTGGATCCCCAGACCATCAGCCTCAGAGTCCGAGTCCCAGGGAACCATCCACTTGAGCCCAAGGTGGTAATATGGCCTGTTCCAATCCACCTTATAGAGCTTAACCTCATCGATACCAGAAGACAGCTTGAAGTATTCGTCTCCAGTGACTGGGTCTATTGAGTAGCCTGAAGGAACCACACTGTCAACACCGACAGTGGACGAATTCACATGTTTTCCATGGTGGATCGTCACCTGCTTCACGGGGGAAACGAGATTGTGGTTACCTGCTTTGGCTTCTAGCGAATCATAGTTTGACGTGTTGAAATAAACAACACAGTCTCTGTTTTGCTGAGCCCAGATCTTGATTTCCGCTTCAAAAGGCGAGAATCTTCCGTCTCCAGTACTGTTAACCACCTCAACATCGAGATAATGGTTGAACGCATTCTTCTTGGCTGAGCCATCAACGAGCCAAGGCCTCAATCCAACGTATTGACATATTTCCGAGTCATCGGCGTTCGTATCACATATAACAGCGTCGTCGCTGTTCTTGATGCTGGGGATATCATTCAAAACATCCGTGATGAAGCCGCTCCGAGCCTGGAGACTCACCACCGGTTGCTTTGACCCAGAAAGATCGATTGTCTGAACGAATCTCACTTTGAGGGGACTGCTCCAGGAATACGATGGCTCCAACACTGTGAATACCGAAGACGTGAGCACCGTTATAGCAAGCAAAACAGCCATGATTGCGTTGAATTTGTGAACAAAAGCCACAACGGGAAGCCCTAGAAGAACCGCAAAAATCGACAAAAACTCCATGGTTGCACCACCGAGACGAGCACTTTCTTGAGAAGTCTTTCCCAGACCTTGGAGCAAAAGATCCCCGGTAAGATAAACAACCAGAATTGACAGTGGAGCCACAATCAGGAATTGCAGTAGCCAATCGTAGTGGAAAGAGTGAAGAGCGTGCTCGTACTGTTTGCGGTTGAACTCGGCCTCGGAGTCAACTTGTGATTTGGCACTAGATTGAGAGGAGAGAAGCGGCGTGCTCTCCGCTTCGGGTGCTGGAGTGCTGCTACTTCCGTTCTCAGCAGCTTCTTCGGATTCTGTTGCTCCATAAGCAACGGGTGATGATTTAGGCAAGGGCCTGTACCTGTTGGTAGACTTCAGAGCCATAACCACCAGACCAAACAAGGAGCTGGCAGAAGTCAGAACGTACAGAACCAACAAGGAAGCACCACCGACGTTGTTATGGGACTTCTCCTTGATTGCCAGGTAGATGTTTGCTAACCAAATCAAGCCGTTCACCTCCAGAAGGGCAACGAGCTTCTGGTCATGAATGGGGCGTATCCAGGCGAAAAAGTTCAGCAGCAAGTAATTAATCAAGAGGAATGTGGATGTAAGCAAAACGCATGCCCCAAACCAATTGCTGGCAAGAAGTAGCGGGTTGTAAAGCAACAACGTCTTTCCAGTGGTGAAAACAGCCACAGACGAAATCAATAATGAAACAGGAACTCTCAGCCAGCCTCTCAAAAGACTTATGTGCCAAGTTCCACGCCTAATGACTATTATGAGTAAGAATATGATTGCAACAGGAACTGCCACCAGCAGTGCAACCGTGATTCCATACACCTTTTCGACAGGGAAACTGAAGAAAAATACACCCAAAATGTCGAAGAAAACAGCGGGGGACAAGTCCTCATCAAGCGGCTCATCAGAGTAGGCCATTGCATTCATGGCGGCCAAAGCACTCGACTCCATGTGCCAAAGAGATCCTTTGGACACCGCAGAGATTCCATCTCTGGGAGTATGGTACAAATTCCGTGGCTTGTAGAATGCAATATCAAGTCCTCTTAATCCGTGTTGCTTGTAAATCTTGTAGTCAGTCTCACTGTGAATCAAACCACTGTCAAAGCCCAGTTGGAACAAAGAGTTCGCAAACGGTCTGGGAGCAGCACCATAGTATTTTGACACTCCAGAATCAGTAGCTCTAAAAAGAATTGCCCTGTCTCCCGTTCCAGTACCCTCCATGTTGATAAAGTGCGTCACCAACTTGCTCCATTCGTGGTTGAAAAATGTCTCCGCTCCAAATAGTCCAGCCTCCTCGTTGTTGTTGAAGTTGAACACGATGGTACGCTCCGGTTGATCAGCTTTTTCCACCAAGTGTTGCAAAATTCCCAGCATAGACGCAATTCCCATACCGTCATCAGTGGTACCGTAGGCAGTGGGAACGGAGTCGTAGTGGGCACTAATTAACACCCCGGGTAGACTGGTGTCCTTTCCGTCTACCTTTACTAGCACGTTTCCATCTTCGTACGAAACGATCCGATTGTAACCAACATATACAGAGTCTTTGAACAAACTCTGTTGGCCGAACGTGTCATTGACCGAGATATAAGCCTTTTGACTGGCCAATTCCTCGGTCCTTTTCAAGATGTAGTCATGCACCTCGTCATTGGCATGGGAGTCATATGGATGAAATTTCTCGGAGATTCGCTGTAAATCATACCAGGAGCTCGTTAAAATAGCTGGCTCTGGCTGAGGGGGCTGATTGACCTCGTATTGGAAGTATGAAGCCACCAGAACCGATAACACATAGGAAAGAATGGTGACTAGAGTGACTGTGGTTTTCCTGAACCCGAACGTAGAGCGGAAAAACCGCACTAGCACCGAGACCTCAGAACTATCGGGTGAGGATGAAGGCATGCTAATTGATTCTGCCGATAGAGCAAAGGAACTGGAATGGTTAGTGTTTGTGTACCTGGAACAGGCCGCACGGAGAGCAGAACAAGACAGGCCCAGAGAGCCACACCGGTTACGCAGCCCGCTTAAAAAGGTTATTGAGCCCCGGGGCCCATCACCCGAATCGGGCAAAAGTTTCAACAAGCATCGAAAGTGTTACCACCAAGCTTTAAGTTGTATTCCGCAATCTGTGTCTTATTAACCCCACACAGAAACAGCAAATCCCAGGATTGCCACGATGCCCAGACCAACATTTGCTGACATGAAAAACGACCTCATTTTGAGGGCTGCTAAAGGCGAGAAGGTGGAGAGGCCCCCAGTGTGGATAATGAGACAAGCAGGAAGATACTTGCCAGAATATCACGAGGTCAAGGGAACAAGGGATTTTTTTGAAACATGCAGAGATGCGGAAGTTGCTAGTGAAATAACGATCCAGCCAATCAGACATTTTCCAGGGTTAATAGACGCAGCCATCATCTTCAGCGATATTCTGGTGATTCCCCAGGCCATGGGCATGGAGGTCCAGATGGTGGATAAAGTGGGCCCTTCATTTCCCCACCCATTGAGGCACCCAGATGACCTCTTGAAGCTGAGAAAAGACGTTGACGTTACCAAGGAGCTGGCTTGGGCTTTTAAGGCTATCACACTTACGCGGACAAAGCTTGCTGGAGAGGTACCATTGCTCGGATTTTGCGGAGCGCCATGGACTCTGTTGGTTTACATGGTGGAAGGTGCCGGGACAAAAATGTTCAGATTTGCAAAGGAGTGGATATACAAGTACGAAGATGCGACACATGAGTTGTTGCAAAGAATAACCGATGTGGCCGTGGATTTCCTGGCTCACCAAGTGTTAGCTGGAGCCCAGATGTTACAGGTTTTTGAGTCCTGGGGAGGAGAACTCGGACCCGAGGAATTTGATGTTTTTTCAAAGCCCTACATACAGCAAATTGCCGAAAGACTTCCGCTGAAGCTCCAGGAGCTTGGAATCACGGAAAAGATCCCCGTAACAATCTTCGCAAAGGGCTCGTGGTATGCTCTGGATGAACTGTGTGGTCTGGGCTACGATGCTGTCTCGCTGGACTGGACTTATCGCCCAGAAGATGCGGTTAAGGTTGCAAAGGGAAGGGTTGCCTTGCAGGGAAACTTGGACCCATGCACTATTTACGGGTCTAAGGAGACAATTACCCGTAAGGTGGAGACCATGATCAAGGGCTTTGGCGGTGGAAAGCAGAACTACATCATCAACTTTGGCCATGGTACGCATCCGTTCATGAAGCCTGAACAAATTGAGTGGTTTCTGAAGGAGTGCCATCGTGTCGGAAGTCTTTGAGCAAAAATCAACACCTTTTTATCACCTGTATTGCATGCATAATACTAAATCACTTCAAATCATCATTAACAATTGTATAACTTATTTGTCGGAGAGATAGACAACACCTGGAAGAGCCTTTCCCTCAAGCAACTCGAGAGAAGCTCCACCACCGGTGGAAACGTGAGAAAGCTTGTCGGCAGCACCGAACTTCTTGGCAACGGTAGCGGTATCACCACCACCGATGATAACAGTGTTACCGGCCTCAGCAGACTTCACACAAGAATCCAGCATGGCCTTGGTTCCGGCAGCAAACTTGTCAAACTCAAAGACACCGGGAGGTCCGTTCCAGACAATAGTCTTGGCCTCGGCAATGGTGCTGGCAAACAGCTCTCTGGTCTTCTCACCAGCATCAAGTCCTTGCCATTCATCTGGGATACCCTCTTCGAGAGTGGCATAGCCAGTGGCAGCGTCCTTGTCGAACTTGTCGGCAGTGACAAAATCAACTGGCAACACAATCTTGACGCCGTTCTTTTTGGCCTTGGCAACAAGGTCTGGAACGGTCTTGGCTCCAGCTTCATCAAAAAGCGACTGGCCAATAGCCATGCCGTTGACGATCTTGTTGAAGGTGAAAGCCATACCACCGCCAACGATGATGGAGTCGACCTTGTCCAAAAGATTGTCAATCAGCTGGATCTTGTCAGAGACCTTGGCACCTCCCAGGATAGCGAGGAATGGTCTGACAGGGTTCTCCAGGGCCTTTGCAAAGTAGGTCAGTTCCTTGGCCATCAGGAAACCAGCAGCTCTCTGTGGAAGGTCGAAGCCCACCATAGAGGAGTGGGCTCTGTGTGCGGTTCCGAAAGCGTCGTTCACGTAGACATCAGCCAGAGAGGTGAGTTGTTCTCTGAACTTCTTAACGTCAGCAGGATCGGCCTTGACCTTGACACCGTCCTTCTTAGCAGAACCCTCTTCCTCGATGTGGAAACGGAGGTTTTCTAGAAGAATAACCGATCCTGGAGCAGCACCGTTGACAGCGGCCTCCACCTCTGGTCCGACAGAATCGGACAAAAACTCAACTTTGGAGCCCAAAAGCGATTCAAGCTCGTCAGCAACAGGCTTAAGAGAATATTTGGCGTTTGGCTCTCCGTTTGGACGACCCAGGTGCGATGCCAAGACCACCACCTTTGGCTTCTGCTCAAGAACGTACTTGATGGTAGGAAGAGCAGCAACAATACGCTGGTTGTTGGTGATCTTGGTTCCGTCCAATGGAACGTTGAAATCAACACGGATAAACACGCGTTTTCCGGAAACGTCCAGATCGGTAACCGAGAGCTTGTTTGAGAGGGACATGATATGTATTCTGCAGGCTGGTTAGTAGGGAGACAAGGGAATGGCTAACTAGGCACGTGTCTGATTGATGCAAATGAGTTGGAATCGATTGAGTTGTTCAATTCAATTGTCACAAGATCAATGCCATAACAAGTAAACTCACCTTTTTCTTGAAAGTCTGAAGAAGGATAGAAGACCTAGGGGCATAGATCACCAGGTGGCTTTATATAATTCCAGCCAAACCACCTGACACCCAAGGAGGTCATCACACTGTCAAAAACGGACGAGATTGAGCCGGGACACTACTCTTGGGCTCACAGGGGGACAGGGCTCTTGTGCACTGAAATGTAAGGTTTGCTTTACGATTTGGGCGGTTTGCAGTAGAGCCGAAATAGGGCGAAACGGTAGATTTTGAGTCTCGATTATAACTCCTGTGATACTAGCATCTGCAGAATTATGCGGTCGCTTTCAAGTTGCGAGATTCTCGCGTTTCCTACTGACTTCATATGAATTCAGCTGGGCTTTCTTCGGATCGTTGGATAAATAAGTGGTTAACGGTGACATTGGGGACATTTTGCAGCACCCTTAGCCTGTGACTCGACAAAATGTCTTTCTGCTCCTTATTCTTTCTTCTTCTTTCATCTTCTGGCTTCTTATGACTTCCTCTTGCTTCTTTCCTATCCTTTCCTCTTCTTCTCTCCATATTTCGTAAATGATCTTGCAAGTTGCGTCTATTTCGAAGGGTCGTTCCTCTGGTATCCAAGATATCCACCAACCCTGTGGTCCTTGAGCATGTCCAGATACATATCCGCAATCTGCCTGCAATCTTCGTAATGGTTTGGACCAGAGATCTTGTAGCAGTTCTCCAAAGCCTTTCTCACAGTTTTAAGTGCAGCCACTCTAACCCACTGCTCCCTCAACATGGACTCCTGCGCATTGAGCAGGTCCTTGTGGTTGCGGTAGTCAATATTGTCGAATGAGACATTGGGGGATCTTGGGAATGTTGATGCTTCTTCTACGTGAGAGTTAGTATGAACGGAAAAAATGGAAACCAACGAAACCAATGCGCAAATCGCAGGTCTAACATTTTGATAAAAACATACCACTCATGATGTATAATGGCCGTTGTGTATTGATTTGATATAACTACTGGCCTCTTCGTTTGGATGATTACTTTCTCTCAAATGCGCAAATGCTACTGGCTGTAGAAAGCGGGCTGTGCACGACAGTAAGTGCTTCAACCAAAATATGATCCACACCGGCTGAAGCTGTTACGGTTGACATTCATGTGAATCAGACGGAGAGTGGTAGAGAGGATGAATTTCATCCTGGTGTGCTAAACTTCTTAGGTCATGTGGTTTCTCGTACTGAAGAGTCACCTCTACTAGTAGAATTTCAATTGTACCCCACTTCTGGCCAGAACTCACAATCGTCAGATTTTGGTTTGATGCCCTGGCCTCATCAACACATTATTCCAGCTCAACTCCATCTACAACAACTTACCTATTATCCTAACATCAGCTCGCCAAAAAAGGCTCAAAATCCACCAATAATGGCCGCAGCAACAACAAAGCCCCTAATACGCTTCAGCGCAGTTGTGGTGGCTTGGGCCCATACGGTTTGCGCACTATCCGCATTTCTCGCCGCGTTGGTCATTGGATGCGTGTTACATTACGAGAAGATCGTCAAAAACGAGCATTTCGGGTATCCCGACGAGTGGTTTCCTAGTGTTTCGGCGACAATCGGTGACAGATATCCAGAAAGATCTATTTTCCAGATTATTATTGCCTTGACTGCGGGTCCGCGGTTTTTGCTGCTGTTCCTGTCCTATCTACGTCTTTATAGACCAACGGGAGTGACGTCAATCGTCTCTCTGGTCACTGGATTCATCAGAACAGTCACATGTGGAGGCTGGGTGTATATAACGTCATCAGATGATCACGATGCTCACGATATCTTCATGATCAGCTACATCGTACTGACAATCCCTTGGACTGTCACTGTGACTTTGCTAACGTCCGACAAGAAGCTCAGATCAAAGCGCAAATACACGGCTCTGGTGTTTTTCGGAATGCTAGTTCCATTGGTATACTTGTTTATCCAGCACAAGGTGCACAGAGTTGCTGGGGCATACTCTTACTATGCATATGTCGAATGGTCGCTAATCTTCTTAGATATCGGATTTGATGCCTGGACCATCGTGGATTTTAAGGACTTGGTGATCGAATTGCTAGGGACAGAGACTGGAATCGAATTCAACACCGTCACCGAAAAGCCCCTCGAAAAGCCTCAACTACTGAAACCAGCGTTCAAGCGAAACGCAGCGAATCAGCTTTCCTATACCGCAATTATTGTGAACACGATCAACTCGTTTGTGTTCTGGTCAGTTCTGACTGCGCTGTTCGTATGCGTCTGGTTTTTTCCATTGTGGGATATGGGAATCTCCGGGTTTGAACTGGTGGTTGCCTCCGTGTTCTCGCCAGTATTCCTTGTCATTCCTCAGTTTAGACACATTCTGGGCCAGTATCCTCAGGTCTCGCGTCTTGTATCTGTATGGGCCGGTATTGGCTCGTATATGGTTGCTGAGCCATCCACGAGACTGTTGGTGATTTCGCTGGGTGCGTTTGCCGGCTCCATATCTCTGGCCAATGAGCTCTGGTACTTGCCCAGAGACCTCATTCCAGGCTACTCTGCCACTTTCATGGTTGGACTGTTACTTTCCACGATCGCAAAGTTTGCATTTTGGACAAACAATCCTGTCTGGCCCATTTTGAATCGTGACACAGGCGGGGCCAACTTTGGTGGTCTTCTTGTGGGTACACTTGCCGCTCTTGCGACTTCGATTCCAGAGTCTCATCCTGAAAAACACTCCAGACCTTCCCAGTCTCTGGTGCTTTCATCTTTGGGGTTTGCGGGTCTTCTATTCTCGCTGCTGGCTATGTTGACAGACTCTTCGACCATCATTCTTTGGGTCTGGAGTGGCTATCCAGTTACGGGACCAATTCCTGTTCCCCACGGCGTCCTGACCATGCTTGCGATGGCTGTAGGAACATTCATTGGTCTTTTGAAGCCGCGCCTTGTTGCTGGATGGAAATTCTTCTCATTCGGTGCTGTAGGTGCAATTGTGCTGTATGAGTTTCACGGCTGGACAGGTTATGCTGGAGGTTGGTGTTATGCACTTTGGCTGAGTGCCATTTCACCCGTGATATTTGGCAATTCTGCCCGTTTCAATCCGGGACTTGTTTTCGGATTGGGTTTCTTCTGGTTCATTCTCATAGTTCTTGCCCATGTCTGGATTGTCGCCTACGCCTTCGTTCCAATGGGCTGGTTGCTTCGTGAGCGCACCGACATTGTTCTAGGAACCTCAGTGGTCATGATTGCTTGTGGTTTCCGCTCTGCTGAAAAGTATGTTATTCCGGAGATAGAAGCCAAGTCAGAACCAAAGGAAGAGGCTAAAGCTGCTTTATTTGCGACGTTTATTTGGAAAATCTTTAACGTTTTGACGGTGCTTGTCGCACTCTCGTGCATGATCGCAGCACATAGATTCCCATTCCACAAGCCACAGCCATACCATCCTGAAGAAAAATTGATGACATGTGGAATCTGGACCATTCATTTTGGTCTCGATAACGACATGTGGGCCTCTGAACACAGAATGCGTGACTTGATCAAGGATCTCGAGCTGGACGTTGTTGGTTTGCTGGAGTCCGACACCCAGAGAATCTTGATGGGAAATAGGGACCTGACCCAGAGAATTGGTGAGGAACTTGGGATGTATGTTGATTTTGGCCCTGGTCCAAATAAACACACCTGGGGCTGTGCTCTTCTCTCCAAGTTTCCTATCGTGAACTCCACGCATCATTTGCTTCCCTCGCCAGTTGGTGAACTTGCGCCGGCGATCCACGCTACGTTGAATGTTTACGGCGAATACGTCGACATTGTGGTGTTCCACAGTGGTCAGGAAGAGGACGTGGAAGACCGCAGATTGCAAAGTCTTGGCGTGAGGGATATCATGGGAAGTACCGACAGGCCTACAGTATTGCTGAGTTATCTGGTCACAGAACCTTTGCAGGGCAACTACAATACTTATGTGAGCGAGGAGAGTGGAATGCATGATATTGACCCAAGCGATGACGATAGATGGTGTGAGTACATCCTCTACAAGAAGTTGAAGAGGACTGGATATGCTAGGATCAGTAGAGGCACGATCACTGATACGGAGCTCCAGGTTGGAAAGTTCCAGATTGGGAGTTCCATCGATGAAACCTACTCTCAGACTGAGGTTGACGAGGACAAAGTTGCCGAGGGTCTCAGGTTCCCCGCAATATTCCATGGCGAGGGTGTCAGAGAGCATCACTTCCACGTTTTCAACAGACCCAAGTATTTTGAGTAGGGGGAATGGTCCATAATTTCGGGAGTGACAGGAGGAGAAAAAGAGTGAATTAAAGAGGTAATGAGTTGAAAAGACCTGAACGAAGAGAAATGACCGGAATTATTAAATGGCTATTCTCTAGAGATTGAAAGAATGTAGATCTAGACCTATGCTGACTGGTGAAAGCAGCTTAGATTCCAGTAGAGTACCAAACGTTTCTGAAATAATCCTGACGCAGATAATCAGATTGGCGCCAGTTGTGTGCCCTGATGACTGATATCAAACATCACGTGATATCCGAGAGGCATGTATACTGTATAGGCTACTAGGCTACTAGTGTTAACGGTCTGCCCCGCTCAGGGAGTATAAAAGCAGAGCCGTATCGCTATAGTTTTTAATGCTTGAATAGCCGGCCGAGTAGATTTTTGGGGAAGATCTTGTGGCAATGAACTTGCGATGCTAGTCATGAGAGGTCTGAAAGGTGTGATAATTACGGAGAGTCACGAACGTCACGAAATCCCTAGTCTCTTTTCAGATGACGTATATGACGTTTATTTCAATGAGTTTCGGATTACTCGGCTTTCTCCAGACTGGAAACAGAACAAACAGATTAAAGACCCCGAGAGCCAAAGCGTATAGCCCTGAACCCCAGATTCGGAAGTCCACAGCGAATGCTCGAGAATGCCCCTCCTCCAGTTAGAGGGGCACGGGACCCCTCCTGAACGACCCCTCCCCCCCCTTCGATTGCTGTTATCAGCTCCGTGACTCCGGAAAACAGACAGACCAGGGTATCTGGACGCTGCAAAGAAGTGCTCAAGAAGGAATTTTCACATCCTTGACGGCTCCGATCCGGCTCGATCCGCCATCTCATAAGCACCCGGTTCAAACCCACGTCTCTGGTGTGGAGCACGAAACTTTGATGCGTCTTCCTGTGTGATCCATCACTCACCCGGATGAAAAATGGCAGATGGATGACCAGAAAACCGAATTCCGGGATTTTCCGGACAATAGAGCACGTGATTTATAGCACCCCGGAATGCGTGTGTGGCCTTATCAATAGCGTGCTGTGATTGGCCAATGTGTGCGTCGTCCCCAGGATCGGCTCCGGGAGGGAAGTTTCACGCAAATGCTTACTGCCCCTACGGGGCAGTTTGTTAAATGGCCGTCTTTGCTCTTTCTTCTTCCCAATTGTTTCCTTTTTTCTTGATTTAGAGCCAATTTGGAGTCGATTTCCAGATTATCATCGAAAAACTCACAATGTCCTTAGCATTCCGTTCAGTTGCCCGTTCCGCGCTTTCGCAGCGTTCTGCTGTGATGGGTCTGCGTTCTTACTCCTCGAAGGAGCCAGTAAGTTGACAAGACGACTTTTTTTGGGGTGTTAGAGTTATTTGCATTGCTGGCCACGTTGTTGATAGCGTGACCAGATATGGCGATCCTAATTTGCTCATCCCCGTTTTTCTTCACATCACTAACTTTCGCAGACCCTCAAAGAGCGTTTCGCCGAACTTCTTCCAGAGAAACAAGAGGAAGTCAAGAAACTCAAGGCCGAGTACGGTAAGACCGTGATCGGTGAGGTCTTGCTCGAGCAAGCATACGGTGGTATGCGTGGTATCAAGGGTTTGGTCTGGGAAGGATCCGTGCTCGACCCAGTCGAGGGAATCAGATTCAGAGGCAGAACCATCCCTGACATCCAAAAGGAGCTTCCAAAGGCCGAAGGTGGTAACGAGCCATTGCCAGAAGCCCTTTTCTGGCTTTTGTTGACCGGTGAGGTCCCAACTGCTGCCCAGACCAAGGCCTTCTCCGAGGAGCTTGCTGCCAGATCTGCTTTGCCAAAGCATGTTGAGGAGCTTATCGACCGCTCCCCAGCCACTTTGCACCCAATGGCCCAGTTCTCCATTGCCGTTACTGCCCTCGAGTCCGAGTCTCAGTTCGCCAAGGCTTACGCCAAGGGTGTTAACAAGAAGGAGTACTGGAAGTACACCTACGAGGACTCCATTGATCTGTTGGCCAAGCTGCCTCCAATCGCTGCCAGAATCTACAGAAACGTTTTCAAAGACGGTAAGGTTGGCCAGGTGGACCCAACCTTGGACTACTCTGCCAACTTGGCTCATCTTTTGGGATACGGTTCCAACCCAGAGTTCTTGGAGTTGATGCGTTTGTACGTCTCTATCCACTCTGACCACGAGGGTGGTAACGTTTCCGCTCACACAACCCACTTGGTCGGATCTGCTCTCTCTTCCCCATACCTGTCTTTGGCCGCTGGTCTTAACGGTCTGGCTGGTCCTCTCCACGGACGTGCCAACCAGGAAGTCTTGGAATGGCTTTTCGAGATGAAGAAGGAGATTGGTTCCGACATCTCTAAGGAGAGAATTGAGAAGTACCTTTGGGACACTCTTAACGCCGGCCGTGTTGTTCCAGGTTACGGCCACGCCGTCCTGAGAAAGACCGACCCACGTTACATCGCCCAGCGTGAGTTCGCCCAGAAGCACATGCCAGACTACGATCTGTTCAAGCTTGTGTCCAACATCTACGAGGTTGCTCCAGGTGTTTTGACCAAGCACGGTAAGACCAAGAACCCATGGCCTAACGTGGACTCGCACTCTGGTGTCCTTCTCCAGTACTACGGATTGACCGAGCAATCCTTCTACACCGTTCTTTTCGGTGTTGCCAGAGCCTTTGGTGTCTTGCCTCAACTCATTATCGACCGTGGATTGGGATTTGCCATTGAGCGTCCAAAATCCTTCTCCACCGAGAAGTACGCCGAGCTGGTCAAGTCCCTGGCCAAATAGACCTTATGTCCTTGATACATTCCATGGGTACTCTTTGTGTACATAAACAATTTCATTGTCTTAAGAAAAAGATATAGTTGACTGATCTTGTAGGAAGATGGGGAGACGAATAGTTGAAGGGAATGTCTTCCATGGTTAGGTTAACGTATGTCCATGTAGTCATTCCGGCTCCCTCTCATGGAAAAGATCATACCAGCATCTATAAAACTGCATTCCGGTCTGAAATGTTTCAGACTGTCATTGGACAGCCAATTGTTCTCATCTGCAAAGTTTTTAACCGAGTTTTCAGAGTCCCATGTTCTCATATCATTGCTTCCAGAAAGAACGGTGATCCTCCAATATTTCAGCCCTCAGCTCCTCATAGGGACCCAAAACCTCTATCGCCTTCTGGCCACTATCAAAGACCTTGCGGCTTGGCATATTCATTGTCATATTTTCGGAGTCGTCGCCAGTCAATTCCAGTAGAGCACTCTCCTCGAGCCCATAGACTACTCTTCCAACGTTCGCCCAATAGCACGACCCTGCGCACATACAACACGGCTCGAAGTTGGTATAAAGGGTGCATCTCCAAAGGAAAGATGTCTCATACTTTTTCCAAGCCGTGCGGCAAATCGTGCTCTCAGCGTGATTTAAAGTGTCGATGTTACCTTGCTCTAACAACACTTCGCCAGATGGTCCTACCAGCACACATCCAAACGGATGACGTCCCTTCAATTTGGCTTGATGAGCCACTTCGATTGCCAAACGAAGACACCTGTGAGCTTCTTCAGTACTGGGCTTGGGATTTCTTTGTGGGAACATTCTGGGACTGGCAACCCTTCAAAAGAACGCGATAAGAGCTTGGCCCTGGCTGCGATAAGGGTTGGTGAAATTTTGCACGTGACCACGACTGTACATCTCTTCTGTTTATCTTTTAGGCTTCTTCAGACAATCTTTTCTACTCGATTACAGTTGGCCATGTATTTGAATAAAGGGGCTGTTAATGCTCCATTTAAACCGCCGCGCATGGCTGGCCGATCCTCCGGTCTGGAGCCCGGTCGTCAACTGAAGAGGCCACGGGTTCAACCAGTCGCGGAACAGTTACCTGTGTCTACACAGCCTGTGCATGCTTCCGGAACACGCGTTTTTAATGTTCTATATCGCAAGAAAACTGGCAAAAAGAATAAAACATGGGATGGTGATGGAACTCTCAGCGTTTCAGGCAAAAATATGACTTTAAAGGGCGATTTTTCAGGAGCCAAAGAGATCGCATCAGGAACAGGTGTGATATCGATGGAGTCTGTATTCAGCCTTGGAAGTTATGAAATTGAGATAGAGGGGGAGATTTCAGGAAAGGGAGAAGCGCCAAGTGATGTCACTATGGAGCGAGTTGTTCGTAGACCGGTAGCAATGTCGTTGAAGCCTCTAGTTAGACAATTCAAGCCGGTCGTTGCATCACAGCCTCTCAAATCCAAAAAGGATCCGTTGCATGATCCACTTCGCGAAGGCGCGCTGGTGATGAAGAGACCTGAAACAGGTGCGAGTTTGACGGATGTGGTGGTAGATCCCATTCTTTGCGACCATCTGCGACCCCATCAGCGTGAGGGTGTTCAGTTTCTTTATGAGTGTCTCATGGACATGAAAGGTGCTGGCGATACAGGTGCTTTGCTAGCGGACGAAATGGGATTAGGAAAGACCCTGATGACCATCACAACGATATGGACCTTACTGCGACAAACAGCATATGCCGACAAGTCTCCACCAGTGCGAAAAGTGTTGATCGTGTGTCCCGTAACTCTGATAGGCAATTGGCAGAGAGAATTCAAAAAGTGGCTTGGGCGCAATAGGATCAGTGTTCTGGCAATAAAAGGCAACCAAAGCACAGCCAAGGAGAAACAGGATGTGGTCAACTTTGGAAGAACCAGGGTGTATCAGGTAATGATCATAGGCTATGAGAAGCTCTTGACATTAGCCAACGAGGTTGAGACCATAAACTTCGACCTACTAGTCTGTGACGAGGGACATAGGCTCAAAAGTGGGCAGAATAAAGCCCTGAAGTTTTTGCAGAGTATGAGCATAGAGAGAAGGATTGTTCTCACTGGAACACCAATTCAAAACGACTTGCAAGAGTTTTTCAATATCATCAATTTTGTTAATCCGGGCATACTAGGGACATTTGGTGCATTCCAAAAAAAATTCATGAGACCAATTTTGAGGGCCAGAGAAGTGAATTGTACCAATAGAAGTGTCATAAAAAGGGGTGACGAAGTGTCCAGAGAACTTATCGATATCACCAAAACATTCATGCTCAGAAGGACCTCGGATATTCTCACCAACTATCTTCCACCCAGACGAGACTTCGTGCTTTTTGCTCCACCAACCAAGTTTCAACTACAATTGTGTGATATGGTTATGGGAACGAAGAATTATGAGAGGTTAATGAAGCAAAATAATGCTAACGAATCGCTTGGGCTTATCTCTCTTTTCCGCAAGATATGCAGCTCACCAAGTCTCCTAAAGGGAGATAGTATGTTGAGAAGCCTTTTTGAAGGCAGTGAGATCGAGAACGGTTTGGCTAGAAAATCTGCCAGTGGGAAGATCATTATTCTTACTGAGTTATTAAATCAGATCAAATCTGCTACTGACGACAAAATTGTGGTGGTCTCCAACTACACTCAAACCTTGGATGTGATCCAGGACTTGCTGCCTGGGCTTCGTCTTTCCTATTCGCGATTGGACGGCTCAACTCCTGCAAAACTGAGAGATAAAGTGGTTTCTGATTTCAACAATTCTTCCACTTCTTCGTGTGCTATTCTGTTGCTTTCGGCCAAGGCTGGTGGAGTTGGCTTGAATTTGATTGGTGCTAATCGACTCATCCTCTTTGACAACGATTGGAATCCCTCAGTGGATCTACAGGCAATGGCCCGAGTACATAGGGATGGCCAGAAGAAACCTGTTTATGTGTATAGACTTCTCACAACCGGTTGTCTGGACGAGAAAATCTTCCAACGGCAGATGATGAAGCTCAATTTGAGTTCCAAGTTTTTGGATGCGAATAATGACTCGAACGACGATGTTTTTGACTATAGTGACTTGAAAGATTTGTTCACCATTCAAAGAGACATCAACTCCAATACACATTCTCTAATGGAGTGTAATTGTTCTGGTATAGGAGAAGAACTGGTGATTGATCAGGAAAGCGAGTCCGAAGAGGAAGACGATTCCAGTAATGGCTGGATTTCTGCATTTGACTTCAAGCAACTTTCTCAAGAACCTACCAAGAAGCGAAATGCAATCAAGAAGTGTATGGCTGAATTCAGACATGTTAATCCAATGGCTGTGGATGATGAGTTTGAGAGTGGTGACACTGTTATAGACTCTCTGTTGAAGCAAACCCGAGAGAACGCTTCGTTGATGACCTTCATGTTCATGAAACTTTCTGCTGGTTAAAAATATACATTTTGTGTATATTTATTTTTGCATTGTTTGAGTGCTGGTAAATTCTAAGTAGGATAGGGTCAAGTTTTCAGCAACTTTTTAGTATGTTTTCAGTCAACTTGTGGTTTCATTATCAGTTAATCGTCTCTCTATGGTGACACTATTGTAATTAAATTGTCATCAACTTTTCAATGAATTGCAACCGGCAATTTTAATTTGCTGTCATTCCACTATTATTTAACGTCTTCAATCCTCACAGCATTCACGACCCAGTCACAAAAAGACTGCTCAGTTCTTCTTCATTCTGGCCTCTGCCGCCCTTGCTCTTTGCTCCCTCATCACCTTCATTCGTTGTTCTGGTGTGAGCGACTGGAGGTTTATCTGCGAGAGCGAAGCACCCACGAGCACCTTAGGAGGCCCAAACTTGGCCTTTCTGTTCTCTTCATCCTCTAAGGCCTTCTTGGCCAATTCCTCTTTGATTAGGTCTTGCTTTTGTCTCTCCTCTTCTTCCTTGGCTTCTCTGTTAGCCTTGTCGACTTCCTCCTTCGACAGCGGCTGATCAACATGTGCCTCCGCCCAGTCGCAAAATGACTCTCCCAGATCATTGCGAGCAATCTGAAATACCTGTTTTGTGGCCTTATTGAGACATAGGTCATAAGCTGTCCTTCCAGATTGGTTTTTAGCTGTGGCGTCTGCCTTCAAGTTGGTAAGCAGAGTACGCACGATATGCGCAGATCCGTTCGCCGCAGCAAATTGCAGCATAGTCGGGGTGTTATGATAGAGAGATTCAGGTTTTAACTGAAACTCTGGGGAAATGGCATTCTTCTTCATGTAAGAGATCAAGGCAGGAGACTTGGACTTCTTGATGAATCCTGCAATCTCAGCAGTGTGCTTTTCGTCAACAGAGAGTTCCACTTTAACCGGAGATTGACGACCGGTCTGGGTCGACTTCAAGAGGCTCTCACGTTCTTTCAACAACCTCTGTTTCCGTTTCTCATCAGATTTAGGAACATCGAGAACGACCATGTAAGTCAGGTTGACCCACGCACGCTTGAGTTCGGAGGTGGTTGCACGTTTTGTTGTGAAAGGGAACGATCTCAATCTGGGATCTTTGTTTTTGATAGGCGATCCATCGTACCCAACAATGATACCTCTTGCAGTAGGTCCGTTGGCTCTTATGAAGATGGATGTACACTTATCCAAGTATGCCTTCCAACTGACCATCAAATCTCTGACATCTTTTTGTAATGCTTCTTCATTGTATCTTCTCAATGTGGACCCAGCAGAATGTGCCTTTCCCTTTGCACTATCCATGGCACTCTGTGAACCACCCTGCTTTCTTCTGGTTGTATATCTATGAAATGTCTTGTGCTCTATCAGGTCAACAGACTGTTCCAAAAGTAAGTCTGCAGGACCGGAGTTGCCCTTCGTGCTTTTGGGCTTGTGTGAAATTATAGCTGCTGCAAAATGGCCTCCACCGATCATGAACACTGCAGAAATTTCGCCCAATTTGTTCTGCTTCTGATTCCAACTTTTGAGCGCTTGTTCAGGAATTCCCTGGAGCTCAGACTCACTAAAAAGAGACTTGTAGACCCCGAAACATTTGTCCTCTGGAAGCAGTGGTGAAGCGAAAATGATGAACGGCGACCGCGTGTTCATGAAACTATAGCTCTCCTCATCTTCGTCAACCACCTGTAACTTTTGAACACTTTTCGCAACTTCCTTAACATCCAGATCATCATCTGAGTCAGAACCAGATATGCTCTCGTCCAAAGTGTCAGCAATCTTGTCAAACTCCACTTCGGAGAGAGGTGGTCTCTGTAGATTGCGACGTTTTATGTTAAACCTGTGCAGATCAGACTTGTAGTGTTGTCTGATTTCTCCATCAGAAAGACTCTCAAGTTCAAACAGACATGACGCACACTGTTTACGTCCAGTCTCAGTCTTGGACTGATCCATCTGAACATGGGTCTCCAATGACTCAGCAGTCAGCTGGGGAGCAAATTCGCCACTGGAGAAGTAGAGCACTTTGAGAGACTCAACCACATTCGGCTGAAGATTGTACACATAGAGGTCCGAATTTGAAAATGCCTCTGTTTTTCGCGACATTTGGAAGTAATATATAGCGTTATAACGGAAGAATAATGGACCGCGATCTCAACAATAAGCATGTAGTACTCTCTTGAGTTTTCTTGATGAGGCGTAATATGGTTTCTGCACTACTAATCGAAACCTCTAGGAGTCTATCCTAGACGGTTCTTACAGTAAAAGTTTTGTAATATTAAAGGCCTCTTAACACATTTCTGATCAACGTTTGTGTCTGTAGCATTCAAAATCGGTGCTCTTTAGGGCTGACGGCATTTATATACTCTGTCCACAGAGCAAGCTTCTGAGCATTGACCATCTTGAGCTCTCTAAAGGCTGAACCGATCACTTCTTTGTCTACCAGCGTAGAATATTTGACAACCACATTGGTAATATCCTCGTGTTTCTCGATCTCCTGATTGCTTGCTCCATCTCCCATCTTTTTGCCAAGTCTCTTGTTGAAGGTTTCAATCAGCGACTCCAAGACGTTGCCTTCCCAGATCAGAGCGGGATTGAGTGTAAGGATCCTCAAAATTGTAGTTAAGCACAACAGAACCACCGAAGGATCGTCCTTCAGACCTCTCTTGAAAAATGCCTCAAGTATTTCGAAGTAGTTGATAGAGGATGTGAGAGCAAAAAGGACGCTATCGTTTTCAACGGCTTCTGCCAGTGTGTGGAATAGTTCATAAAGCGACCTTCTGAAACTGAGACCATCGTCAATATTGTGCTTGAATGGACCAATGCGCACGACTTTCATAAACTTCTTTTCTGGTTTCAACTGCGTCTCTATGATTTGTGGAATCACCTTCGTGAGTGTGGGCAATGTCAAGACTGGACTATCATGAAGGGCAGTGATGAGAGCTGAAACAGCAACCTGTTTGATCATCAAGCTTTCATCAAAAATGAGATTCGAGACTTTCTCAATCAAACGACAAGCTGCACTGCGATTCTTGTCAAACAAAGTACCATCCATTAGCAAAAACTTGACTGCGTAAACGCCTGTGTACTTCAAGGAAATGACCTCTGAATCGACAATCTTTGACAGATCAATAACCAGAAACTCGTCATCAGCACCAGCGGCAATCTTTGCCAGACATTCAGCAGCTGCGATGCACTCACTTTCATCGACGGAGTTCTGTTTCTCTGCCAACAGAATTGCCTTCCACACCTCGCCTGAGGCTGAAAGATCTTTTGACAATGACCTCGAAAGAGCATTCAATACTCCAGCTCGAATATCAGAGGGCTTCTCAAGCTGCTGCAACAAAAGAGGCAAGTATAAGGCTGAGTTGGAAATCAATAGGTTTGCGAGGGCTACCGTAGCAGCTTCGTAAATATCTCCCTTGCTTTGCAAGGCCTTTAGAAATGGAGCAATATCACATTCAACTGGTGCATAGCAGAACGCTTGTCCCAAAAACGATATATTAGACACCAAGTCCTCTCCGTTAATCAAAGCCTCCATAGCGTTGGAAACAGTGTTATTCATGCCTCCGTGTAAGGCAATACCGGCCAGAATCTTGGCCACGGATTGGTCAGCAGTCTTTCCAGAAGCAACGATGTAATCAAAAACTTCTTTGTGACCGCCTTTTTTGATTGCTATCTCTGTAGCAACACGTATGTAAACATCAGCATCGATGTCTTTGTGAGAACAAGCGCTGGTCACTATCTGTGACAAAATCTCCTTAGCAAACTCGTCTTGCACTGGTAGTACATTCAGAACGAAGGAGTAAACATTAAAGATCACTATTGTTTGCTTATCACCATCTTGATCTGTCTGAGACACTCCCAAAAGTACTTTATTCAGAATATCAGAAGACAGGACGTCGGCGTGATATTTCGTAACTGCAAGAATGGCTTCAAGAGTTGGAAGAATGAAGTTTGGATCTTTCAACAAATCCACCAAAGGACATATTATCGATTCAAACCAGTATGGCGGGATCGTTTGGGTAGACTTCGAGGCAATAGTCCTGATGCAGGTCAAATCAGTTGATACCAACATTTCGTACTTTAGCGATTCGGTCACCTCACTTAAAGCCTCTTTCAGAATCTCTTCATCCAAAGAAAAGTGAGTGATAACCAATACCAGAGTCGACAGACATGCCTGGCGGAGTTCAGCTGACTGGTTTTTGTTGTGAAGGATAGTGAGAAAGGTCCTGGTCATATCCACCACTTCTCCGTATTCTGAAATATCAGTCGTCTTGCGGACAACCAATGTGGCTATTATTCTGTTAACAGCACTAATACCTTCCATTGCTAATTCATTGTTGAAAGAGCTCAACGAAGAAACCAGATGCTTTAGGGCTTTGTGCACTGTTGGTCCGGCGCTCTTTAGCGAGTTCTTGGTGAATATTGATGCGTAGAACCTAAGCAGTTCTGTAGAAACAGCATCAGACTTCTTGATTTCTTCAAGCTTTTCAAGAAGATCAGACAGATAATCCTCGAGATCATCAACACAATCACTCAATGTGGCAATGAGCTGATAAAAGAGATCCAGCTTGGAACTATTTTTGTCTGTGATCACCTTAGAACATAGAGTTTCACAAATCAAACGTGATTTCTCCAATAGAAAATGCAACGGGTCGTTGGTGCTAATCATACTGACGTCGGATCCTCTTCTCTGGCCAATGGTCTTGTAGAACCTGAGCGAATAGTAAGGTCCGTCTTTGGAAGTTGCCTTCAACAATTTCGTCAGAGCAATAATGGACTCTGTGGACACCGCCGAATTTGTATCCGTTGTAGCTTTCAGTAAGCTCTCAAACGTAGTTTGATAAACAACAGGAATCTCCAAAGGCGAAACTTCAACTATTGCAGCAACTAATGCAGCAGCACTTTTCCTAACTCTCCAAGAAAGACCCTCACCTTCACCATCATCGAACTCATCATCCGTCATATCGTTGTCCAAGTCCGACTCAAGATCGTCTTCAGATTCTAAATCCTCATCATCTTCCGTGGAATATGGCGAATAAACCAGCAGACGGGAGCAAATCTCCAGACTGGGAAGGATATACACTGCGGTCTTGCTCCTGTCACCCTCGGAGAAGAGAGTAGTCAAGCACCTCAAGGCATCATATCTCAGCTCTTCTAAGTCTTGTTGAGCATCGAAATCATCAGAGACCTCGGATAAATTGTCTAAATCCAGAAACAAATTGGAAAATTCCCAGATCTCGTCAAAGTTATCAGCAAAAGAATTTGCATCAGTCTTGAGGCATCGAATAACCATTTCAAGACCAAACCTTCCCTTTGCGCAATAACTTCCAGGCTCGGTCGCCTTCACAAGTATAAGGCCAAATATATCCAGCTTCATATTCTGATTGGAACATCTCACCAGATAACCCAATGCTGAGATGCTTCTGTTGCTTATGATCTTGTCGGCACCAAGTGCCACATCCACCAATATTTCAGCAATACGTGCTATTTGGGCATCCTCCAGAGCATATCCGAGGTTTTTTATCAGATCCGTCAGCCTCTCAATGTAATCAATCTTGGTGGTGATCTCGCTGTAGTTCAGTAGAGCTGGGAGCAATTGATTAACCAGATCTTTGCCCTGGTCTCCAAATTCCTCCAGAGAAAACTTGTCAAGAACAACATGGTATGCTATAGTATAGATTGTGGATGTGATTGAGACGTCTGTTGGTAATTGAGAACTTAATCTTTGAATGAGCGTGTGATAGTTGGAGGAAGACAATTCTGGCGCTACTTTTTCTAGGCTAAACGATTGTTAGACATCGAAAAAAAATTATCATCAATGAAATTCGAGACAAATTCTCCCAACCAACTTACCAGTTGACGGCTTTCAATTGGACATCAGCACTGGGATCGTGTAACAGATCGACCAAGATTGACAGTAGTCTCTGATTGTTCATATCCTTGGGATTGCCCTTGGAAAGATCATTCAAGGCCATGAATCGCAAATCCTGGTCTGGATTCTTCAGATGGTCTATGAAACCTGCGATATTAACCATATTGAGATGTTTTTTGGAGTATTGGAACAACTGAAGGTTGACGGATACGTAGAGGTTAAGAAATAAGGCGACTAGCAGGTTTAATCCGCCCCACACATAAACGGTTTGGGATCTGCACTACTCTGGAGGATTGAAATTTCATCAAACTGAAATATATTAATTTACATAATGAAGTCGAAAATTGGGATTTTTGGCAGAGAAATCCAAAAGCCTTTGTTTATAAGAGACATATATGAAGCAAGTTTATGCTTCAGGATCTTTCTTCTCTTTGTTCGACTTTTTATCCTTCTTTTCCTTCTTTTTGTTCTTCTTTTTGTCCTTCTTTACCTTCTTTTTGCTGTCTGTATCTGTTTCTGACAATCCTATACTCTCTGTCACAACTGCATTCGTATCCTCTTGGTTCGCATTCTTACTTGCTCCTGGGGGATCCTTGAAGTCATCCTCGTCGATGTACTCGCTAACCTCCACATTGTCAATGATCAAGTTGCTTCTGTCTACCGCAATCTCGTCTTTTAAGTCTTCTGAAGGTGTAAATTTACCCTCATTATCTTGATGCTCTTTTTTCTTGTCTTCTTCCGCTTCTTCTTCTTCCTTTTCTTCTTCTTCTTCGACTCCGCTTAGTACCACCTTCTCGCCAGTCATCTTCTCGATGAGCTCTTTCGCCCTCTTAGCGTAATCAAAGTCAACAGGTTCCGCCGAATCATTTTCTTTATCTTGTGCATTCTCCTTCGTATCTTTCTCAGTCTCGTTCTTTTCGTCTGGGTTTTCGAGTGCAAGTGCCACCTTTTCAGCAGCTTCATTCCAGTTCTTCACAACCTGTGTTAAAGATTCGATCAAACGGTCGCGCGATCCACCAACCATTCCACTCACATACTCCTCCAGGTAAACTATGTAACTGTCTGGTATATGTCTGATATTTTTTAAAATCCAATTTTGCTTTTGCTTAGAGAACTTCCAGTTCTTCTTATCCTGGCTGTATTGTTTTAAATACACCAGTTGATCTTTCTCTGGTGGAGGAGCTCTTTCGCTCTTGGGAAGTTTCACTCTCTTTGGAGGCTTTTTCTCACTTATATCTATAGATGCAGACTTCATTGCCTGCCTCTTTCGCTTAAGCTCCTTTGTCTTCTTCTGCGTCACATCTGCAGTCTCTATGTGAGCAGCTATCGCCAAAGGGTCCTCGGTCACGGAGTTCTCTACCTTGAGACCAAGTCTTTTCCAAGCTGGTATGTGTTCTGGCATTAAACTTATAGGTGGGAGAATTGTAAGCCAACTCCGTGGGAGTATTACTAAAGTTTCTTTACTTATGTAAATTTTAAAAAAAAAAAACAGAATCTTTTGGTTAAGAGCCATGGGGACTGCCAGCCTAACTTGAAAATTTGGCCCATCATCAATCCTTTTTCCTTAACAACTTCTTCTTTCATCAGGTAGCTTTAATAAAGGCTTGTGTCTTATTTTTTTGACCTTTTTTTGTAGAAAATTCAGCAGCTTGTGAGTGATCTGAGAATGGCTGACCGGGTTTTCATCTCCTAGGCCTCATCGCTCTAATCTGCAAGATTGAAACTCCTTGTTTGAGTCCATGACGACATTCTCCTCCAATTGTCACGGATATAGAAAATGGAATACATTGTTTAGTTAGACTAAAAGTAAATATGACACTGAGCTACAAAGAGTAGGTAATGAGAGTTTTGTATCCCTCCACCGCAGTCTTGAGACTGTCAAAGGTGACGTACTCGTGATCACTGTGGGCCACCAAGATGGAGCCTGGCCCATACAGGTATCTGGTGAAGTTTCCATTGAGGAATGGAACATCTGTTGAGTAGGAAGCAATGAATGAATCGAACCCTGGGACTTTGTAGTTCAAGTAGACGGGATCGTTCTTCTGGACCAGCTCGAAATCAACGTGTTCCTGGTCGCCAATTGCGTTACCAACGATTGCATCAATTGTCTCTGAATCCGCAGAGTTCCTGATCACGGTGGTAAATTCAGCATAAGGGGACACCACATTACCAGCCACTCCACCGGAAAAGGTTCCTATGTTGACGTTGGTCTCTCCCAATGTTTCACTGATTGGCCAATCAGCAGCATACAGGTTGGCTGCCAGTTTGATCATGATTCTGTTCGCATCAATTCCGAGCTCAGGGTACCCCGAATGGGCAGCCTTACCGGTGACCTTGACCTTGAACATGTAGATACCTTTATGGCCAACGGCAAGTTTGTTCTCGGTAGGCTCTCCAAAAATGACGGTATCCCAGAGATCTCCCAATGTGGCTGATGCCTTGTGCATGCCATCGCCACCAATCTCCTCGCCAACAACAAGCAAGACGGACACATCGCCTTCCTTGACCGCTCCGCTCTCCTGCAGCTCAAACAAGGCCGTGAGCTGAGACGCAATAGAGCCCTTGCAGTCATTGGAACCCCTTCCGTATATTCTATCTCCTTCGACATAAAATGGAATGTATGGAGGAACAGTGTCAATATGGGCTGTCAACAAAACTTTTGTGGCCCGAGTGGTTCCCTGGTAGGCATAGATGTTATATCTGCCTGTACCATCATCCAATGGAATTGTCTCCACAGTTAGTCCTTTTTCTTCGAGATACCCCTTCAGGAAGTCAGCAACCAAAGTCTCCTCCTTAGATACCGATGGGATCTCAATGAGTTTTTTCTCCAGCGAAAGAAGCTCAGACTCGTCTTGTTCTATGGAGAACACAAGAGGAGTTTCCCTGTCTTCCCAACCAGCCGATACTATGGGCACCGTTAATGCCGTCAAAGCGAGTAATCTTTTGAAAAGCATAATGAAATCAATCTAGCAAAAGACACAAATAAATTAAAAAGAGAACAAGCGCACAAAAGAATAAACGAACAAACCTGGAAGAAGAATATACGACAACGTTAAAGTAGCATAAAGGCGGATATGCGCCTCGAGATGAGCCATTCCGTGTGGCGCATGCCTATGCACATCCTCGGGGTTCGTATGGCAACTTTAGCGTGGCACTGAGAACCCAATGTAAGTGTATTTTAAATGAGAAGTTTGGTGAGAATGGTGATCTCTGGACTGAGTGGAAAAAATAGAATGCTTGATATTGACAAGATTGGACTATTGATAACGGATTGGGACGATACCGTTACTGATGGAGACACCATGGAACTGTGCTTCAATGCGGTGAGCCAGAGCAAGCCCGGCAGTTTGTACGATCACAGTTATTTTCTCAAATTGTATTTGCAAGCCCGAAATGAATTTTTGGCCCAGATATCCTCGAAGCCGTATTCGAAGAGGGCAACTTTCAGCGAGGAGTTGGCATTTCAGGAAGATGTCAAACGCTCAGAAGAGTCAAGTGCAGCTGAGGCAGTGAGATTGAAATTTTTCAAAGGAGTGTCAGAGAGTGATTTTCGAAAACAAGCTGATAAAATTATCCTAAGGGAGGGATTCCTGGAATGTTTGGCTAAAGTTAGAGAGCATGGCATACCAGTGGAAATAGTGAGTGTGAATTGGACTGGAAAAATGATTGACGAGACTCTACGCAGAAACGGCTATACAGGTGACTGCATACAAATTTCATCAAATGAATTCGAATTTGATGCTGATGGTGTTTGTACTGGGGATCTCTACAGAGGAAATCCTCTCACCAAAGATGGTTTGCGAACAGGTGCTGATAAGCTCAAAATCACTGAAACTTTGATAGAAGAGCATCATAAGGTTTCCAAAAAGGAGGTCGTGTACATAGGAGATAGCTCCACTGATGTCTTGTCGATGATCAAAGCAGACAGGGCTATAATCATCAAAGGAGGATCCGCGATTAGCGTCCTTGAGGCTTTGGGCCATGAGGTAACAGATGGTGATGCTGATAGAACACCCTCGAGGTTCAGTGCGGTCTCAGATTGGAAGAATTTGCTTTGAGTAGCTGCTGGATGTTCTTGTTGTATATTATTTCTTTATCATGGCTTTTTTCGATCAAATTTGGTAAACATTTTGGAATTTGTCTATGCTTGATAATGGCATGTAATCTAAATTCTGGGGAATGGGCCAATGCTCCTAACCATTTTGATATCAGATATCTGCTATCTGATATCAGCTAGCTATCTACAACATAGTTTTAGTCTTAGCAATTAATTGATTCTGATCTCCTAATTCACGTTGGTTTGATGCTTCAATTTCTGAGTTCTTTCTATGGTGAAGCCATCTGAAAACTCTCAACTTTTCAAGGATATCCAGCTTATTGTTGTTCCTGGTGCCTTAACGAAGGTTGCTTCATATAGGAAGGCGATCTGGAGGAAGCAAGGGGCAACTGTTTCCTTCAGACTTTCGCAGGTAAAACCAGAAAAAGACGTTTACATTATCTGTGAAACTGAGGAATATGAAACGGAACCTGAAAAGGTGCTGGAAAAGCTCAAAGTTGATAATGTGAAATATCCCATTGTGAAGTTGGATTGGCTGACTGATTCTGTGAGAGCGCAAAAGTTGTTGCCGACCGAGAACTATGTATTGAAGGTAGAGCCAAAATTGCGAGACCAACACACATCTATTTCTGCCAAAGATATTTTGAAGGGCAAAAAGAGAAACTTTGAAGAATCTCGTGGTTCATCGGCTGACCTGACAGATGATGATGAGCCTCATGAGGAGGAAGGCATTGAGCAAGGGAAACTTGTGGGGATTCTTAGGGGAAGTCGTGATGAAGGTGAATCGGATCCCAATGCTCTTGTGTTGTATCGCTTGGGGCAGATGGCAGATGAGTACAAAGGTTCTGGAAGATCTGGAGTTTCGAACTTTAAAGCACTCAGTTACCGTCGTGCCATAAATTCCATCAGACAACATGGCAAGAAATTAAAAACCTATGAGGACGCCATCAAACTGCCCGATGTTGGAGACGGGATTGCCAGAAAAATTGAAGAAATCAACAGGACTGGCCAATTGCATCAGCTAGATGAGGTCAGAAATGATGAACATTTGATGGTGGTAAAAACCTTTCTCCAAATTTATGGCGTGGGTATGTCACAGGCTCAAGAATGGTATAATCGGGGTTACCGAGAAACTGCGGAGATTGAAAAGAATGAAAAAGATAAGCTATCTGGAGTGCAGAGGCTGGGTCTAAAATACCTTTATGATTGGTCACAGCGTATTCCACGTGCTGAAGTAGCTGAACACGAGGCTTTTATCAAACAAATTTCCCGTGACATTGATCCTGATTTTGAGGTAGATGCCGTTGGATCTTACGCTCGCGGTGCCGAAAATAGTGGAGATGTGGACTTCATCGTATGCAAAAAGGACATTGACGATAAGGGTATACTGGGTCATTTTCTTTATGACTTAGTATCACGATTGCAAGAAAAAGAGTACATCAAATGTTCGTTGATCAACATTGAAGTGAAAAATAAGGCTAGAATCCGGAAGTTTTACGGGGGAGGCCAGCTGAAAGGTCACCAGTTTTGTCGTCGTATAGATTTTCTGCTCGTGCCATGGAGTGAGCGTGGGGCAGCAAGCATATACTTTGTTGGAGACGATCTCTTCAATAGGACAATACGCAGTTTGGCTATGCAGAAGCATATGAAACTGAACCACAAAGGACTGTTTAAGGACAAACGTGATTCTAAAGGCCACTTTGACTACTCTGTTGAAAACAGAATCGAAGCGGCCGACGAGAAAAGGATATTTGAAATTCTAGGAGTTAACTGGATTCCTCCGGAGCAGAGAAATCTTGGAAAGATAAGTTCTCCTGGAAACGTTATCAAAGAGAGCGGAATCATTGGGTAATGTAGTGGTTTATTTTTGATTCTAGAATGTGTTTGTTTATGACTTACGATGATTGTTTTATCTTTATTCAACAGGTTGATCAGTATTTGATCACCAGTCAGGATCTGCTCCATGACCTGTCTTGAGTTATTTCACCTCACAATGTATCAAGCAGGTCTGCTCTCTCTAGATTCGAAAGCTTCAAACGACTTACGAAATCGTCATGATTGATATAACCACCACACATACGTCTCTCGCCGGTAAACTTGTTTCTCCTGCTGTGGAAAACTCTCCAGTTATCGAAGATCAAGCATTGGCCCGGCTTTAAGGTATGGTAAAACTCGTTCTTCTCAGATTCAATGATCTCGTTCCAATGACCAATAGCTTCGTAGAACCGGGGAACATCCTCTGGATCGTCGAATTGGAGTGTGGATCTGTCACTGATATTCCATCTCACCTGTATAAGCTCTCCCTTATTGTCGTGGCACAATATTGGTCTTGGATAAGAAGGCTGAATGAAAGTAGAGTCTTCTCCAGCTGAATGAGCAGGTACAAGGACACGAGAGAGTGTGTCGTATGACTCTGGATACTTCTCCCTCAAAAATTTTGCGGCTTGGAACGAATCACACAGAGTGGTCACTCCACCAGTTCCCGTATGCTTCAGCAGGTGAAACAGTTGTAGTCCTGGTGGATCTGTGAAATAAGTTCCGTCCGTGTGCAATGGAATGGCTATGTCGGTATAGGCAGTGTCGTTTACTTTGAGATCGGCAGTAAAGTCCCAGAAACCTCCGTAATGAGTAGGTCTGATGAATGCAATTCTCTCTATCAGCTTTTCAGTCACCTCTGGGGAAACGGGAACATTTTCCACCAGGCAAAACCCGTATTCCCAGATCTTTGAACACCATTCAGCAACACCCTTTTCTGATTCAATCACAGAGTTGTAATCCACAGTGGGCAATTCTGCTTTTATTTTGGCGACATTCCAGAGAGTCCTTGGTAGAGTCAATTGCTTTGGATTTCTGAGTTCAATTTTTGGAAAATACGAATGGCTCACCAGCCATAAAATCTGGTACTCGCCCTCATGGCCATCAGTCCACGTAATGGTAATGAAATCATTCTCCACAGAAATGCTAATTGGAGCAATATTCCTCGGAATCTGGCATCACGTTAGTATGGTTTTCGGCTATCGAAATCACGTGCCAATCAGTTATAGACACAACGTACCTCGCAGGAGTTCTGAAGACGCTGTCTGGTGACTCCATGGTAACAGCTCGTGCAATGACAATGGTCTCTGAGCCAAATGTGGTGACTTATCCTGTCAGTATCCTGTCAAGCTATTTCATTGGGTGCTTTTTCAGCAACGTTTCAACAAAGCCAACATCACCAACTTACAACTTTGACGTGACTTCCACCCCGTCAACCAAGAAACTTCCAGAGCACTTGTCAGTACCGGAAACAACTTCAAATGAGATAATTTCAACTTTGCTCATTATTTCATACAAGATAGTTTGTCAATAAAACCAACAGAAGGAAGAAAGAAGATACCCAATGTGGATACTCACTGACCTCAATCAGACCAAGTGTCATATTCCGCGCGGACGCTTACGTAAAATCCGGGGTAGCAAAAAGTGGCGTGTTCCTGCCAAATCGGCGCCCCCCTAAGTTAAAGACTCAAAGTTGAGCGGAAGAAGGACCTGGAAGGCTTGCGTTGTATTTCTAGTTTTCTTGTTCATTGGTGTCTCGTGAATTCTCTTGTTTGAATTTGCGATTTGTTTATTGCCTTGAATTAGTTACAACACTTGTTTCAATGAAAGCCAATCGCCATATTAGGCCGAGACCTAAGGCCCTGGATGCTGCCATAAACGATATTGCTTCCGGAAACGATGCCCTTCCGCCACCACCACCTGCCGAAACGCCGATTGAAACCTACAATTATAATCCAGGTCTGAAGCGGACTCTCACACACAACTATAAGTGGGACCTCGAAGACGAGGCTCGCAAATCGCATGGTGATGTCCCCACATTAGCTACTTTGGACCTTGGAGAATCCGATCCTGGGGCTCCGGATCTTATGAGGCCTCCGTTTTCCGAGCTGAGGAGGAAATCACAGGAAGCTGCGTATCAGCAGATGCAGCCGCAAGCGTTTAGGCGGCGGATTTCCTCGGCGAGACTGAGGTCTGGCTCAAGATCACGGTCCTATTCGGGCTCCACGCCAGGGTCACGCTCTAGGTCTGCGTCACCAGACGTTTTGTCGATATCTCCTGCTGAGAAGTTCAGACGCTCTAGGCTTCTTAGTTATGGAGGTGAGAAGTGTGAGGGTATATTGATGCCTGCATCATCTGATGGTGTCCCCACAGAGACTGCGGAGCCTGTTTCCCCTCCTGAAGTACTCTCAAAGCCACCTTGGTTGAAATTCAGACCTGGAATTCAGATTTTTGGACACCAGTCAAGCTCTGCATCGCAAGAGGCATTACAGGATGATTCTTCGACAGAACGACCTTATCCTCACCGGAAAACCAGCTTCAACTTTGATGATTATAAAACGAATATGTACCGCAAGAGCATTGGGCACCGCTAGGGCCATCACCCTCTTGATATATGAATTGCTTTATTATGCTATGGATATATGGATTTTGAACCATTGTGTGGTTTTCGGTTCTCACAGCCACGTACGCCCAATTGAAACGCGTAAACTCAAAGTTTAAGTACTGGGTTTTTGCTTACCAGCACAAAATTTCTCTAGAAAATCAGTCTTTTGGAATTCCGCTGGATAGGGACCAATTTTCAACGCGCTGTCATGTTCAACACCATGACGTTCTCAGGCGGCTTATGCATACGAAATCTGTATCAGCCGTAATGTGCACGATCTGCCTCTCACGCTGCTCATGAATTTTTCAGTGTGTGACGCGCTTCCAAATTCAAACAATAGTCGTCGTCTCTGCAGACCTTGGACAGCATTCCAAATCCAGAAGCTCTTCTAAGGTTTTTTGGAGACTTTCTACAAACACGAATGCTAGCATTTATGTGACCATTGGCTCGTCAAGCTACGGTACGCCCAGAAGATCTACCAGGACTCTCAAGGTTCATCTGCAATTTTTCTGTTTGGGGGTCTTGGAGGTCGATCTCTGCGGTATGCTCTTGATCTACCGTTCATCCAATGCACGGTTATGTGTGCACGCTATCTATCTGCACGGGGGCTCATGCTTCCAGAAAGTCGGAAAATGTCTGGCATGCTGTAGCCACGGCAATTATACCCAATCTACTGGCAAGTCCCGCAGATCAATCGGGGTCTGGACTGTGGACACTACATAAAACTGTTTTTCCAACGATTCCACCTGGTTGTGTTTTGGCTTCGTATTTTCCCCGTGGAAGACTCTCCCTTAGCAATGCCTGGCGAACCTCGCAGCAGTTAGAGCGAAAACCATCCACAGGTATTGGCCTATTGGCTACTCGATCTAAAAATGTGTTTCTATTTCCCAATACGGACTGCATTCGTGCATCCATCGTGTACTTACAAAACCGTTGTTCTGTGGGTCCAAGTGAAATCCCTCTTTCGGCGTTGGTGCCGGCATCTGGCATGCATGCTGCATACTCCATTATAAAAGCCACCGCGTTAGTGCGAATTCGCTCATATAGACTGCATTATTATTTTTTAAGCTCTTGTTTTACGTGCGCGCGACAATAGCACGCGTCGGTCCGTTTAGGGTAAAAAGTCAACAAGCCTGTACGTTCTCCATCGAAGGACGACTAGATAGAATTTCGTATATGTAGATACACAGTAGTTTCATTCCCACACAGGATTTACATCTTTGTCTTTGCTTTTACTGCTCCTGCCCACTTATCCCACCCTCGTCAATCTTTTAAACTACGCGCTCGATCTCATGAAAGTCACTGGTCTGCTATTCACAGCAGTTCTGCTGGGTGGGACCAACGCAGCTAAGACTATCACCAGAACAGTCAAGGTTTACGAGACAAAGGTCGAGAATATCCAATGTGGTACTATTCCTAGCTCCAGCCTGGATGTCTGGAGCGACGAGTCTACTTCTACCGAGCAATTGCTCACCAGAGTTTCAGCCACTCTTCCTTCGTATGATCTGAACCCAGCAGAGGCTATTTCCTATGGCTCGTTTTCAGAGAACCCCACTGTTGCTCTGGTGACTCCAATTACCACTGGAGGAACCACGCTGGTCTTGGTAGGATCGGTTGATAACTCGGGACTCAGTGCAACGATTTCGAGCTCCAGTGATGGTGCTAAACTGCCAACCACCCAATCGAATCCAATGTACACGTCCAGCTTGCCTTCAAGTTCTTTGTCTGTGACAATTGACATTAACACTCTCACAGAGGATGTTACTATTTCCGAAAGTTCATTTGTTGCCAGTTTTACAGATGATCCAGATCCAACCAATCTGCCTGTCTACACTCTAGACGATGATGATAATAGCAGCGACTACAGCGATTTTGAAACTGAAACTGCCACTGGCGTTTCGTCTATTCAGACATATCCAGTTTCGTCGTCTGTTGGGTCTGATGGCTATTATAATGCCTCGTCGGCCGCCTCAAGTGCTTCTTCTGTTGCCTCAAGACGTCATGGAAATCTCGTTACTGAGTCTTCCTCTTCCTCGGCCGTGTCAACTTCTCTTGATGCTGCTGCCACGACGAAGACCTCTACAATCAACCTTTTCAATGCAGTTGCCACTACAAGTCCAGCTAAAATGTTCAAGAGCGGCAAACTTGCGGTATCCGTGGCCAGAGGAGTGAAGAACTACGACGTCCCTTACCAGACTAACAAGTTCTATACAAATCTGATGCTTGATGATCAGGACGATAGCGTGTGGACTTACCCGTACGCTTTCTTCTATTCGAAGACTTACAAGGGTTTGGCAATTTCCTATAGAACAAAGTCTGAGTGGTACTTTGACTCAAGCACCACACCTCCTTCTTACTTTTATGGTCCAATTGATGTTGCTTCAATTGCTTTCTCTGCCTCGAGTTTTACATCCTCCAATATCAGAATTGGTGTGAACGATATGTACCAGCTCTCTGCTAATGCCAAACTTTACGAGCACGGTAAGAGCACGGAATACATTGAAGTACCTTTGGTCGAAGGTATGGGTTTTGCAACTGCAATTTATCACGGTAGTTTGAAGCCTGTTCTTACTACTGGGGTTTATTTCAGCAAGCTTATTTCTGTCACGTCCAAGTCCGTTCCCTCGGGAGTCCTGAAGTATGAAGCCACTTTGAATGATAATTCCAAATGGCTGATTTATGTTACGGTTCCTGATAAATACAAAACATCGTCTTTCAACTTGAAGCTCAGTGGAAATTCCAAGATAGTCGGAAATAAGGCCATCAGTGGACTTATCATTCAGATTGCTGTCGAGCCTTCCAGTAAGCTACAGGTTTACTACGACGAAGCTGCTGGTATGTACCCAGTATCTGCTGCTGTTAGTGGAACTTTTGTGACGAGCACAGATATAGCTACCTGGAAAATCACATACACAACTAAGGGCAAATCGTCCTCCGGAAAGACCATGTTGTTTGCTCTCATCCACCATGTCAACTCCATGGCAAGTGTTACCAAGTCTGCAGCCACTGGAATTACTTTGTATTCCGTGTCAAAGGGAGCACTATACGGATTCTTGGCCAATGAACTCGTGATGCAAGAAAACCTCAAGACTGTTAGCAAAATTGGATTTTTACCATGGTCTTCCTCCATGACAAAATCTCTTTCCTACACCTCGGCCCAGCTTAAGAAAATCGCAAAAGCTGCAAATAGTGAACTCAGTGTCGATATTCCTACTGCAGCCAATACGGACTCTACTTACTATGCAGGAAAGATATTAGACAAATATGCGTATATCCTGTTGGTGTTGGAGACCATTGTGAAGGATAAAGCTCTCACCAAATCAACCTTGGCAGAAATGAAGAAGGCGTTTGCCGTCTTCACCAAGAATAAGCAATATTACCCTCTGATGTACGAAACCAAGTTTAAAGGTGTTACTTCTACAGCGTCTACCACTTCTGGCGATTCTGGTGCCGATTTTGGATCTAGTTACTACAACGATCACCATTTCCATTACGGCTACTTTGTGCATGCAGCTGCTGCAGTCGGTTATGTGGATGCAAGATTGGGTGGAACCTGGGCCAAAGACAACAAAGATTGGGTCAATGCCTTGATCAGAGATGTTGCAAATCCAAGTTCGAAAGACACTTATTTCCCTGTATCGCGTATGTTCGATTGGTATCAGGGACATTCATGGGCTGCTGGTCTATTCACAAGTGGAGACGGCAGGAACGAGGAGTCATCCTCAGAAGACTACAACTTTGCCTATGGTATGAAACTTTGGGGATCTGTGACTGGAGACAAGTCCATGGAAAACCGCGGTAATCTAATGCTGGCAATAATGAAGCGCAGTTTCAACGAATACTTCCTCTACTGGGACAACAACAGTGTGGAGCCAAAATCGTACATCCCAAACAAAGTCTCGGGAATTTTGTACGAGAACAAGATTGCGTACTCCACGTTCTTTGGAACAAATACCGAGTATATCCACGGTATCCACATGTTGCCAATCACTCCAGTTTCTTCATTGATTAGAGGCTGGAAGTATACCAAACAGGAGTGGAAAGAAAAGTTGGCAAGTATAATTAAAAAACTGACGGGGGGTTACGCAGGTATTCTGAGATTAAATCAAGCTCTTTTTGACCCGTCGTCTTCCTATAGTTTTTTCTCTTCCTCTTCTTTCAGTTCGGACGATCTTGACGATGGCCAGAGTTTGACTTGGGCCTTGGCTTTCAGTGCTGGTTTGATGAACAGTACTTGAGAAATGATACTCTTGACTTTTAATGCTTTTTTTGTATAATTACTGTATCCAATATTTTTATGCTACATTTGAAAAAAGCTGGAAATGTCATTTTTCCCTAGAAAGACTAAACTGTAACTGAAACTTTTCAAACTTTTTGAGAATTTCTAAATTTTTCAACTAGAACTGGAATTACTGTAATTGGACTATTTTGGAATATAGGTCTAGTTTTGTGCGCAAATTTCGTTTCACCTCCGCTATTGCAAACATTTCATTATGTGTTC
Source organism: Kuraishia capsulata CBS 1993 (assembly GCF_000576695.1). NCBI lineage: Eukaryota > Fungi > Ascomycota > Pichiomycetes > Pichiales > Pichiaceae > Kuraishia > Kuraishia capsulata. Next base: position 328,904 of record NW_019172952.1, read on the forward strand.
GAAGTAGTTCGTATACAATCCCATTACCTCAAATGGCCTCGAGATTGTATCAACCGTGGTGTTTGTCTCAGGGAGTGATTCTGGAAAACCTAGCCTGATCCACCCGCCACAACTGGGGCACTTGCAATGCATCCTCTTTAGCTTTCTTGGATTTTGTTGAAACAGTTGTGTGGGAAGGGGCAACCACAAACAGTCACAAGAATCTCCATCTTCCGGGAACGCGATGCCATGGGCCATTGTCAAATGCATCTCGAGATTTTCCTTTGAAATCCATCTCTGACGGTAACAGAACCGACACATGACTTTATCATCTTCAATTCTAGTATATCTATATTCCATCGAGTTTCGGCGTGCTGTAGCAGTACATTCATGGGAACCAGCCGAATCAGGACATGCAGGGTTTACATGCACCTTGCCAAGTTGATCTGGAGAGACACGATGAGACTGGAAACAACGTGGATTCAACCGCTTTGGAACCTCATGCATTCGAAACAGACAAATATTGCCGTCTTCTTTGGTTATTGCATTTTCTCCTATAGGTACTGAGCTTAACGTGCGCGGTGTTTGGCAAGCACTGTCTCCGGAACATTCTTCCATAGAAGAATATGCATCCCATTCAGCTTCCGCATCAATGTCTCTTTTGTCTTCATCGGAATAGTCCACATACACTCTAGCCAGCTGAAGACTGATATCATCCAAGTCCGATTTGACGTCACATCTATTCATCTGCTTTTCGGAGATGTGGCGCATGCTGTGGCTGATGAGACCTAATTCCACCGCCTCCACTGACATGCCAATGGAGTTGGCTCGATAGTCATCCATCCAGCCGTCGATTGCATTCTGCGAAGATTCCATAGTATTGTGGTAGGAATTCAGCACTGTAGATGTAGTGGTTAACCGATTCTTTATCAAAGAAAACCTCGAAAAGCTTTTTTGGGTCTGCTTGACTTTGGCTTTTGGTTCCGGCGTCTAATGACGCAGGATGAACTGGGGAAGTTTTTTTTTTTGCTGTGGAGACGGGTTAACCCAAACACCGAACCCCAAAGATGCGGGCTTCTGCCTGGAGCACTAAAACGTAGAACTCGATAAAGCTTTGTGTTGTTTCACGCGCTTTGGTCTTCGGTTAGTGATGCCTCTGGTGTTAATGCCGAATGGAGCCGAGCGCCTAATTCAACACTTTGGACCCAACTTTGGATTTGAAACAGCTGACTCAATGTACCCCCTGTGGACCTTATTTAGAAGTCAAGAAATGCAGAAGGGGGGACCCAAATGAAATAAGCAAAAATATTTACGAAACAGACACCTGGTGTTTTCTCCGATTGAAGAATAGTGGGTAGAATATAAGGAATGATGCCAGATGCACAGCATTTTCCAAGCGTTTAGCTACGTAGAGGTAGTGTGCACTTGGACCTGGTCCTCAAACCTTAAAAACGTCAGTCCCTATGATGTTCAACGGATTTGCTCGCCTTAAGTGTGGATCCTAAATTTAAATCTGATACTTTGATCATACATATTTATGCTTGCGCTGGTTGTGAAACAGACCGTACCATATAATTGCTTTTACTATTCTTCGACGTTGAACACCTAGGTTCTTTTAGGTGAACCCGGGTATGCCGGTAAGGACATGCACCCGATATAGGTGGATAACTCCGACGGATAATATCGAGACCTTTGACAATGTATACGCAACGCCTCGATATTTTGCGGCGACAAAGATTAAGTCCAGACGTCAAATATTGATGACAATATACTGCGTACCAGATATGAACTGTCGCAGGCATGTGCAAAATTTGGCAGGTCTTGCAACTTTCGCCCATCTGGGAAATGCAGCCAGGAGATGAGAATTTCACCAAAGGCATGTTCTATACTTAGCATTATCTGACGATTGTCAAGTTCATCGATTGAGTCAATGCAAAATAAATGGTGACAGAAGTCGCATATCTACAGCAACTGAGAGCATGCTTACTCCAGCCCTCAAAGCCCTTGGAAGCACCAGGGCAACCGCACACTAGAGGCTTTTGTTACCTTGCGGTTTTACCTATTTGCACTGACCAAAGCGTAATGGCCTGAGTAAAATCTCGGAACGATAAATATGGTTCAACGGCAAAGTTCGAATCGCGCATAGTATTTAGAAAGGCCTGCTTAACTAGTGAAACGAAGTCTCTTCAAGCCCCCAGAATATTGATGTCATGCATACGCTCATCCCGGTTGGTTCAAACTTGCTACTGAGAAATTGGTTAACATACTGTGCAATCCTGCGATTCCATCTGGATCAGGCGATTACGGTGATCATTGGTGTACGTTATTTTTTAGTTGTTTTGAATTTTGTCCACATGCTCCGGAGTTCCAGTTTAGGAGGGGTGCTACGAGTTTGCAAGGCTCCATTATAGTTGGAGGAATCGTGCAGTCGCTATACAACATGTAAGCAGTCCACACTCCCGCAAACGTAGCTCAAATAGAAGAAGCTACAGCTCTGATGGACACAGACCACTCTTCTCCGGTTTTTGGAACATACCCACATAAGGTTTCTTGGAATCCGCATATCCGTGATGTACCTTTAAGCATCTTTTGTACGCAATGCATCCTGTGGCTTGAGGTGCATATCTGTTTTCTTACATACACCCCGAATAAAACGCCTCCTTACTACATAATATATTGACTATACCTGACTCTAATTGTATGCTTGTCAGATTGCCAAGATATCCACGGAACTATGGACACTCCAGACAGACGATTTCCTTTCCCATCGCGTTGATGCTGTTTCAGCTTCTCAAGCTTCCGTGTATATTCAACGCGGTATTCGAACAAATTATGTAGGTGCACAGTTGCAACTTGACCTGAAGCATGTTGACACACGTGGCAGATGTTAGACTCACCGGCCAGAAGGTGCATTTTAGCGGGATATCTAGTATGTGACTTATAATTATGCCGCAATTTATATGTGGGTGCCTGAATGAAACATATAAAGAGTCCCGCCTTTACAATGAAAGCTTAAAACACGGGAAAGCTTATTTCTTGAAACTGACCAACACGATATATTTCAAAGAAGGCTCGCAAAGGTAAAGTGTTAAAACTGCATGCTGATAGATATCAGTCTAAGACTAGCACTCAAAGACCAATTACTCAAGTTTAATGGTCAACAGATTACCAATACCGGACCTACTTCTACTTGCCTTTAGTAATCTCTTGTCTGCAATTCCGTCGAATGGCTAACCCACTTAACCGATTGGGTCAAATAAATACCAATCTGATATTGTAATTATCCCCATAGCATCCCAATATCAACAGAGTACTTATTTGAACGAGCTTTGCACTAACCAAATACATTCCCTATCACCAACTAATTAATGACTTGCGCACAGTTACCTGCACACTCGTGTTTCAACCAATGCACAACCACCTAAACCAAATGATCTAATTACTACCTTCAATTCACGCAGAAATTCCTTAGTGTGATGGCTCAGTTCATGCAACCTCACCCTACTTCTTAAACTATTATGTACGAGTACGTTCACCTTACAGGTCCACAACGCCTGAATTTTTGCCTTTTTGCATTAATCGCCTCGAAGTGCCCTTAATTTTTGGCATTGACGGGTCTTCAATTGATCGAAATATCAGCCCTGGTTCAACGAATATGCTAATTGAGAATAGTTAGATTTCTTAAATGCATTTTGATCGTTAACTTCAAGCAATTTGTTAAAGCGTGATGATTCTAGACCTTGCTCAGAGAGATCATAATTTCGCTTAATTTAGTAACTTCGAGTCGCATGGCTCTCAGTGATGGTATGCTGCCACACTACTCGTGGGTGACTACTATATAGAAATGTGTATAAGATGGTTTTTTTGAACATGAACATTAACTCCACTTAATATTTACAAATGAGCCACCTTCTCTAGCAAGCATCCATAGCTCATTCTCTCTCGTAGGCTGTACACCCCCAATCAATTTTCCGCTGTTATATTCCAGAGTCGAGCACGCATATTACAAGCAAGACAGCGGAAAATGTTTTCTTTTCTGGTGACCAGTATTGAGCCTCCCAGAGAAAATCTTAATGACGTACTTGCTGCTAATCTAACGCCCCCTTTTTCGGATATGCGCTCTTGGAGGATAAAAAAGCATTTTCATGCTACGAGTGCAGCAAGCTTGCTTTGTAGTGCGTCACAGAAGTAGGATGAGACTTGATATTTCATGCATGCATGCATGCATGCCTTTTTTTGGAGGCTTTTATTATTTATAGTTAATTGCGATGATTCTGGGGGACAAGGTAGTGTGCGCAGGCTGAATGTCTAGAAGAACGGGGGGAGGGGTGAGAGGCCCAAAGTGTGGCCTTTTTGCCCGTTTACAATAGCATTGCCTTCAGCAAAGGCGCGTCTGTACAGCCGTATCACATTACACTTTGGTTCTAAAAAATTGGCAACTAGCGCGAGGACGTGAGGGCAAAGCCCAGCCTAAGCCCTAGTGCGCGACTATGGTGCCATACTGGTTGTCAAAAAACCCATGTATACTCGGAATAAGTCGATAATATTTGTAGCTCACAGTTCCGTAACTCACATGACACAAAATATAAGATTTTTAAACAAGCTTTACCGGCCATCTCGAATGCTTATTTGGGACTAAATACCGGTTCAAAACAGAACGACAAGGGAAACGGAGTGCGGGATATGTGCGTTTTCTAGCTGTACAGAGTGGCAACTCAGATTAACCGAAGAAAAAGTTTAGATAATATTCAAAATCAGGGGGTTCATTACAAGAAAATAGTTAAATTGAAGATCGCCCATTTTTCTTGATTGTTGGAGCTAGCAAAGTACGATCGCTGTAGGAATGCTGTTCATTGGGGGTTAAAGTTAATCCTACCCCTTAATAGTGAAAGCACCAAACTGCGGGGGAGGAGTCATCATTTTATCATTAAACATGATTGGCAAATTCACAATGTGTGGAGAATAGCTGTTGGTCATTGGAGTCGAGTAAACTTGGTAGGGCGATGGCTCGATTGAAGGTGTGATGCTGTTTGTGCGTGAAACATTGTGCTGAATCTGTTGTACCTGAAGAGGTTGAATTTGCGTAGGAATGGGAGCTGGAACAACTCCAACTGGGCCTAATGGCATTTGAGTAGGGGTAGAGACACCACCGTTATTCTGGTGGATTGGACTTGTGACTGTTGATAACATTTGCTGTGGTTGGAGTGGTGGGGTTGAAGGAGGAATATCTAGAGGAGTGCAGGTGTTAAGTTCCAATGGACGCAACACCAAAAGGTTCATAAGCAAGTTTGCCGAAAGTACTGGCATATCCAGAGGTCTGAGCTTGGAGCCAGTCGCCAATTCTGCTAACCTATCGAAGTAGAATTTGGCTAATGCATGATGGCCCAACTCAGAATACAACTGATAGCAACGCATGCATGAATTCGCAACATCTTCAGCACGATCACATCTTTCATATATCGATAGCAGACCTTCCCAAGCTTTAGCAACACAACTCTTCGTCCATACATCATCTCCTTGTAGTTTTACCAACCTGTTGAAAACAGTGATAGCATCTTCCAACTGGCTCAGGCTAAGATAGAGATTGCCCATGAGTAACCAACATAATGGATAGTCACGAGACTTCTCTAGGAGTCTGGAAACGTGAACGAAGGATTCCTGAGGCTTATTAAGATTGAAAAGAACAAATCCCATTAGGAAGTTCACCAAGAACAATTGCTCAGCTGTTTCCTGATCCTCATCTTCATCATAACCATCTTCCTCTTCCTCTTCTTTTTCGTTACTGCGTTGATGACCTATCATTGTATAACCCATTAGAATCTCCACTGCCGCCGTGAAATTTCTTTCAAATACGCACCGAAATGCTTTTAATATTTCCAGCTGGTAATGCTTCCCAATCAGAGTTTCCGCCCTGGCCAGCGTGAACCATGCCTGGTCAGGATTTTCTAGGTGGATATGCGATACTATCAAAGTGTGCCATATTTTTGCATATTCGTCTTTTTGAGAGATCTCAAAGTTGGGGAAACTCAACGCCAACTCAAGTTCTTGTGCTGTCTTTGCCAAGTCCTGTTGGAGCAAAGCAATGTTAGCGAACTGGAGATGGCATTTCTGAGTCAGTTCCCACGTCAACTTGGATCCCAGGTTCATGGATGGCAGTCCCATCATCGTCTGCTGCAGTATCTGAGCTGCTCCAGTGAGGTTACCAGTCTTTACCATGTTTTTGGAGGAAAGAAGCCATAAATCAGGGTTGTTTGGATCCAGGTTTATCGCATTGCCTAATGACACACTTGTCTGCTCCAGCATGTTAAGTCTATCAAAACATTCAGCAGATTCCTTCCAGATCGAAGGAAATTCGCTCAACTCAGGAAACTGGCTCACAAACCGTGATATCAGGTCTATAGCCTTGGTCGTGTTCTCCATCGTATTTTGCACTATGTCGAGGTTTTTCAAACCGGACAGAAGTCCAATTAACGCCATAAAGTTGTTGGGTTGGTGATGTAACGCTAGATCAAAGCATTTTATGGACTGTTCGAAATTTCCCATCAATGAAGCACATCGGCCGCATGTTATCCACGTGTCGGCTAAGACAATCATGGCGTAGTAGTCTGTATCTTGTATTAATCCAGAGGAAGCTTTCTCCTCTCCCGAGCGAATCCCAAACGAACAAAAAAAACCAATGAAAAAGCCGAAACAGATTCTTCACAGCACAAAGGGTATAGCTGATAGATTTCGGACTCTGTATCAAGAATTCAACTCAAGGATTCGATCAAGTGCGGACGATCTCTCGGAATGTACCGAACCTGATGAAATATTGCCCGAGCAGATCAAGGCTAGTAAATGGTTATCCGTACGGAGTATCTACCCGTTAGCGAGATCAGAAACTGTCAGAAATAGTTGAATCAAGCCAAAGACAGGAAGTCAAAGATAGGAAGTCAAAGCGACGTTTGCACTCTTTAAAGAAATGAAATTTTGATCAGAACCTAAAGTTCAGACTGTAGGTGATCTCATGTGGAAAGCATCGCCGGGGGAAGTTCCTAAAATTCTCTACTGCATATGTACATGATAATCACACAAGTATGTATAACATCATTTGGTCTTGCATATACATACATTATATAAAAAGAAATGTATGTGAGCAGGGAGGAACAAGGTTCCGTTTTGCCACCTCCAACTATTTTTGCCATGGCACGCGCTTATCAAACGCTGACCTCTTTTTCGACAGCACACTATGCATCATAGGAATTTTACCAGTGCAGTAACTAGCTTCTCCACGTCTGCAGACGCAATGCTCGCATGCATGAGAACCTCTGTGTGACTAGTGACATCTTGTGGGTTACACGAATTAGTGATGAGACTTAGTCCGAATACCTTTAGACCACAGTGTCTTGCAACGAGCACTTCTGGCACGGTACTCATGCCAACACAGTCACCTCCTAATCTGGAGATCAAGGAAACCTCGCTGTTGGTCTCATAAGAGGGTCCACTGACAAACGTGTATACGCCCTCATGGACTTTGCGTCCAGCCAACCTCAATGGAGAGCTTTGCTCTACCAGTTCTTCCACTCCATTGCTCTGTCTGATTAAGTCCCGAATTTTCACGTCATAGGCGTCTGACGTAGCTGGAAACCGAGGCCCGTATCTGGACAGATTTACCCCACGCAAAGGATTAAATCCACATAGCCCAGGGAAGTTAATGTGGTCTTTAATCACCATTAAATCGCCAACGTTATACGTCTGGTTGATTCCACCGGCTGCGTTTGTGACTATCATCGACTCTACTCCGAGATCAGAGCATACCCTTATGGGCAGAGTGGTTTCTTCGAAGCTGTAGCCCTCGTAGAAATGCAGACGGCCAACCATTGCTACCACGTCCACGCCATTGAGTTTGCCAAAAACGAGGTTTCCCTCATGGCCCTCCACCGTAGACTGGACCCAGTTTGGAATGTCTTTGAATGGAATTGTCAACTCTTTGTCAATGACTTTGCTGATGCCGCCTAACCCTGAGCCACAAACTATCAACACCTTGGGCTTAGTGGAAGTCTGCAACTGGATATATGCCACTGCAGCATCTATTTCTTCGTATATTCTTGCTTCAGTCTTCATTCTATGGCGCTGTGAAGGGTTCTATCGGATTTTGATTTAAAACAATGCTGCTTTGCAAGATCCACGGGCGCATCTAGATGCTGCTGACGCGAAGTCGTGTGGCGGTGGATTCAGGCTAGAATACACTACCTGTGTTTGGGTTTTTCTTCAAGTAGTCTATAAAGAAAGAGGTACCTACAAGAGTTGAATCATTAGTGTTGATATTAATCAAAGTTATGCAAAGAAAATTACAGAATCTCCCTTAAATGCGTATATTTCATGAGTTGCGCTGTAGTCCCAGCACATTTAGTCGTAAATCTGTCCCGGTCCTATAGCCGAGAAGGGGGGGTCGTGCCAGGCAGAACCACGAAATAAGCTTCTGAATTGTGAAATTCTGAAGTGTGGGAAAACGCATCGAATGTTAAGATAAGATCCAAGACGCCAGATTTCTTCTTGACTTGTGTTACCACATCCTCGCTCCCCCTTCCATCTTATTCCATCTTATTCCATCCAACCTCACAATCAGAACCAACCCGATCATGATAAAGAGATCGCCCACATATTCAGAGAAGAAGCGGAATTCCAACATATGGAATCGGTCCAAGTCCAAGAGACACTCCATGCTGGTTCCGGATCAATTCTCGGCGGACATGTTAAAACTCCAGGAAAACGCGGAGACCGTGTCAGAAATTGGCCCTGATTCAGTCCAGCAAGGCAACGCTGGTCGCAAAGGATTTGATGAACAAATACGGGAAATTGGTGAGGATGAAGGGGATAGTTTGACATTGAGGAGCGCGGACCAATTTGAAGACTCTTCGGAAATGCTTAATTCAGCCTTCAACGATTATCAATTGGCACTGCAGGCCCTTTCTATTGACTCGTCATCAAGAAATATTCAAGAACAAAGCGAAGCCGACACAGCAACAACAAATACAATCCCCGCTCCTGCATCCACCGACATTGAAACCAAATCCAGAGAGCAATGCAAAACTAAGGCCGTCACGATCTCCTCAGCACCAATACACGATGCGAAAACCATGACGATACCCAGAATACCGACCTACGATGCTCCAATTCTGGAAGTAAGGACAATATCCAAGTTTGTTTTCGTTGGATACAAGGAGTCCTCAAGCAACGAATTGGACGCGACAGATAACCATCGCGACAGCTATTTTGCGGATAATGGCTTTTTTGACGATACGAGACTAATTTTTGAAGAGAGTGAGGATGATGAGAAGATTAAAAGGACTTCGTTCACATTATGACATTATGACCTTAACGCATGTCATTATTCATTCAGCCAAATCATCACTTAAGGTTTTGGGGTACCACCGGATTAAGGTTTGACGAGCGCTCGAAGCACATTACACTGCCACATTCTATAGAAACAGCCTAGAACGAATGGCTGAAGGAAATCATCTCTGGATCGAAAGTCAGGGATACGAATGCATTATGAGATACACGCTTTTAAAGGAGTCAGAGGGCACGATGCCTTTGGCAACTTGTGGATCGCTCCTTACGGATTAATGGAATTTATTTCAGGACTATATATTTTATTTCACAGACCGATTGACTGCAAATTTTTTGTCACTCGAATAACTCTCGAGCTGGCCTCAGAATCTATTCAATATAAACTCCGGCAATGCCATTCCGGCCTTCATTTGCTACAAATGCGTATGGTCTAGATCGCTAAAGACTCTTTGGACTGCGTCAAGTGATTATTTTGTAGCATACAGATCCCAGACCAAGAAGACACCCCAAGCTTAAAAGTTAAAAAGCCCTCTAAGGCTTAAGCCCAAGCAGTGCCTCCTACGTGCTAAAAAGTTGACTGAGCCGCGGTGAGTAAAATGTTTTCAAGGAATTATAAGTAGGTAAAAAAAGCTTAATCGGCCTGATTTTCGCCCAGCAAAAACCTAATGCTCGCTCCAAGCACGCAGGCACGTACGATCTACATAGTGTGGGTTTTCGGTCATCTAATATTATTAGGCTTTGTGCAGTTAGATCGACGTTGCATAGATTGGGCTCAGAAAAGTTAATTGGTCCGTTTTTCTTTTATTTCAGACAATCGCCATCATCTGATGGTGAAAATGAACATCGAAATCTATTCAGTAAATTTCGGTAGGTTTTTCTGAAGCTCGAATATTGAGGTAGTCTTTCCGAATTCGGCAATACCTGCAGATTTAGTAAATTTTTCACCGTGCCCTTCCATTCGGAACTCATCCCTTTTTAAGCACTTGTGCGTCACCGGGTAACTTATTCAATCTTAAAAACCAACATAGAAAATAATATTTTGTTCGCAGCTCCATTTTATGTGGTTATTGTGATCTGCAGGAAGTTTGTTTCGAGCCTAGAATTATTACTGACGTAATAAGTCGGATTAAACCCTAAAAAAGGGTTTAAACTGTAAAAGAATCGTACGATTTTTCTACCCGTAAATACGAGGACCAAAAGGACCACGTATTCTTACAGTTGATGTGCAAGTATGTTCACATCTTCTGCGCGTGGTAGCATAATATTCCAATAGTTTCAGCCTGGACTTTACAGTAGCACATTAAGGCACATAATAGCACACATTGCCTAAGCGTCAAGGATGTGCCTCACATCAATCGGAGTCGCATCGAGCAGATGCTTTTTGGGAGACAGGTATGCCGCTGGTCCAACCCAACGCTTACAGACTTATATCTCTATCGGCAAAGAGCAACTAAAAGGAAGAGAATTGTGCTATGGTGTCTTTGAATAACGGAGCTGAAATTTGAGTTACGCCCTTTGCTGTTTTTATTTGAATATGGTCATCTCGTTACTGGCACAGCCTCGAAAGAAGGACAATGCCCGCGCCTCTCCTACAAGATGAACACCGCATTTCATTTCTGTTCTCATCAAGCTATTTTAAACTACATGGCTTGCATTGTGTTCGCATTTTACGGGTTTACTTAACTGATACGCAAACGCTCGGCATGACATTGCCTTCAAAATCCACGTTGAGCGAGCATGAAACCCAGTCACTCCTGGTTCGTTCTGAAACCTTCAATCAAGCCTGAGGCCATACCTACCAGAGTCAAAATTCTCAACGTTATTGTCTAAAATGACGTTTCAATATCTATTCGAATAATGTTATTTTGGATTAGTGCTCTGACCAATTAAGCGGGACACCACCACCATAAAACAAATCCTGCCATGTTGAGCTGGATCTTTGGCCGAGTGGTCTAAGGCGTCCGACTCAAGATCGGATCTCGAAAGAGGCAGGAGTTCGAACCTCCTAGGATCCATTATCTTCTCAACATTTTTTTTTCATCCTATATGTTCATATAATACGTGATTCGCGTTTTTTTGGGCGATTTTGGAGAGTAGTCATATTTTCAGAAAATCTGGTGAAGGCTTTTACCGGAAGTGAATACCTGAATTGCGTGATGGTATTTTTGGTTTGACACCCATCTGGAACTGAAAGCACGGCGGGCTTTTGATAACGCCGAGTAATGTAAGTCTAGGAATAGTTTGAGGCATGGTGAAATGCGTCAGATATATGTCTTGCCAACCTTGTGTGCAATTCCGTAAGCAAGTTTCGACACGTAATTTTTAGGTTTCATCGACAAGAATTCGAAACCGTGTGCATGGAGTTACACCGACCGTTTAATGTAATTACCACCCCCTTCAGGTCATTGGCAGGCGCTGACCGTCCTAAGCGCGCAACGCCCCTGTTTTAACAACAAATTCTACTTGGCCATTATTCTTACAGAAGAACGAGTTTTCCGAATATCTGCATCTGACCTGCGATATCAACAATATTCACAATTCCGAGGACGGCGAAAGACTCCCAGAATGATGCAATCCCGTTAGCAAAGGTCTGAGTTTAAACTGTTTATGGAGGAAGTTCTTTTTTTTTGGAGGCACTATAAATACTCCTCTGTTTGCCCCTTAGTAATATTCATATTTTCTTGTTTTCTTTTCAGATATATTCGTGTTTTCCTATCTACTACAATCAAAACAATGTCTGACAAGCCAGTCGAAGAAGTTCCAGCAGCCGTTGAAGCTGAAGTTGAAGCCCCAGTTGAGGAGACTGCCCAGGAGACCGAGGCCACCACCTCTGAAGCCGTTCAGGCCACTGAGGCTGAGACCAACAAGGTCGAGGAGGAGAGCCCTGTCAAGAAGGTTGTTGAGGAGTTGAAGGGTTACAAGAAGTACCTTGCTAAGGTCAAGACCCTGGCCAAGAAGATTGCTGCTTAAAGAATCCCTGCCCCAACTCTGTTCACACTCTGTTTACAAGCGCGTGGTACCATTCCATCATGGTCGCCATTTCTTTCTGCAACGAATCCTAATTAACGATGTTATCGAATGCCAAAGTGGGCTTCTGTCTATTTCCCACCCCTAATTTTCTTTCTTTCTTCTAATGCAGCGGACACAGGGCGAGATGAACAACACAATACTTGTGGTATTTCTTTCTGCCTTTGTTTCTAGCTGTTCTCTTTGAGTGCGGGTATAATATAATATATTTTTATTCATGTTTATCAATAAATATAAACATAAATCCTCATTACAGTGTAGTCTATGAAGTCGAGTCACAAGACGGAACATTCGAGAGTAATGGTGTTCAGGGTGCTTTGAAACTGGAGACGTCACATCTGCATGTTGCGCCTGCGCAATCCGGATTTTTAGTACCACATTGAGTGGCTGGTTTTAAGCCAGTGGCGAATTGGACCCAAACAAAGTTTTGGTGAACAGCTAAGTTTGGATTTTAATTGTTCACAATATTTACTGCTAATTTGAGCCAATACCTTGCCTAATCCCCTCTAGTGAGATTCCTTAGTCGGAAAACCGTCTCATACTCATCGGGATGTTCATGTATACGCATGCCGAATCTCCTAGGCAACGCCCTGTGAAGAATTTTTGGACCAGGCACTAAAGCCGTGTCTGTCTGCAGGTAGCAGCGAATTTGGACAAAATTAGCCTGTACTAGGTAAGTTGAATCCTGCTTACGGAAAAAGTGAAAAGTTTTCGGAAAGCCGTTGTCCAAATTCGATCGTGTCTGTTTTTACCAGGTTCCTGTCTGCCCTGTAAATGCACAATAGCGGTGTTTCGAAAGCTAATTCCCGCCTACTAAAACAAGGTTTGCAGGGTTTTAGCTGACACGTGACTTTGAAGTTTCTCAACTGAATACACTACCTTTTCGGTATCCCACTACCCAAGCAGTTACCCGGCGCAAACCTCTGGCCGACACTATCGATTTAAAATACTTTAGTCCATCAGAACGATCAAGACCAGACAGCCACAACAACCTTCCACACTTGCATAAAAGATGTCCTTAAGGCTTCACCTGAGCGTACCGTGCGTTAGGTCCTTTTCGACGACGGCTTCTGCGTTTGCAGTCAAGGGTGCTAAGCAGAAACAATCCTACAAGAACAAGAATTCCAGCGGAAAGAAGAGAAGAGGTCCTGGTTCAAACAAGTATTTCCTGGATGCTGTTTCACATTCGAACCTGCACAAGAAGGCAGATGCCGCTGTTTTGGAGGACTTGGGAAAGTTGACTATTTCCGAGGATGGAACCCTTGCTTTTGGCTCATTGGTCAGATACCCTTCGCACATCCTCAAGACGCTCTACAGATTTGGAAGTTTCCAGAAGACTCAGTTTAACGAAATCCACCCTGAGCCTTTGTCTGTAATCAGAGAGTCCACGACGGGTAAGTTGTGGGATTTTTTGAATTCCAGTGTCGAAACTAGCTCAAAATCAAACAGATTGATCATTACCGGTGATTCTGGAGTTGGCAAATCTACTGCGATTGCTCAGTTTCAAGCACTTTCCAAAACTAAAGGCTCGGTTGTGATACCATTTACAAATCTGGACAGTTTGTTGGACGGATCATCGGATTTTGTTTTTGACCAAACGTCGCAGAAGTACTCGCAGCCGATGGCCAACGCCAAGTTGTTAAAGAAAGTCCGCACAGGTAACGAGGAAGAACTAAAGGAGATCAAGCTGGAGAACCAGGATTTGTCCGCATGGAAAACGGGTGATGTCACTCCAGAGACCTCATTGTATGAGTTCCTCCAATTAGCGCGTTCGCAAAAGCTGAAGTGGAACTCGGGCGCCGTTCTGGAATTTGCAGTGAAGGTTTTGAGCGAACAGGTCAAGTACCCTGTGTACTTGACTGTTGACAATTTGTCAGCCTTCCCAAAAACTCCCTTCACTGCTTACAGAAACACTTCCAACGAGCCACTTTACTTCGGTGATTTCCAGTTGGCCAGTCTCATAACTGACTTGGCTAGTGGGTTCAGATCTTTCAAGAAGGGTGGTGTGGTAATGGCCACCTCTGGTATTCACGGTGAATTCGATCAGACTATTCCTGCGGTTTGTGGACTGGTCAAGCCTGATCCATACTCCACGCAGTTCCAGTTTGACGATGTTTTTGCCAAGAAGCTGGTCTCTAACGGTGGTGTTAAGCACTTGGCTGTGGAAAACCTGACATTGGAGGAAAGCGAGGTGCTGGTTAACTTTCTGGTTGATTCACAGGTCATTCCTGAAGAAGACGGAGACTTGACAAGACTGGCCCAAGCAAAGTACTTTTTGTCTGGAAATGGTAATCCATTGGCCCTCTACAAGTCTTGTGTGTTGGCATACATGTAAATAGACTGATCACATAACATGAATATAGAAGACCAAATGGACATTGTAGGTGTTTTGAAATTGATTGTCAGAAACTTACGTCATGTGGATGCATAATGTAGTATGCTGGTTAATGCTGGTAAACTTTATCGGAAAATTTCGACATATATCAGCATACCCTCGCATATACTGTGATTTCTATTTTCATGCTACATGAGTTCTGTTTTTTCCTGTTGATTTTCACGAACCTCTGCTTTTAGTTTTTTCGATTATACATATGTTACATCCATCTCATTTACATTTTCCTCTTTTTGGAACCATTCTCTCCGTATTTGGGAGAAGGGGTTCTTTCGTAGGTCGGTATCTCGTCTTCAAAGTCATCATTATCGTCATCGGATAACTCCTTCTTCCTTTTCTCTTGGACATGGTCATGATGTTCGTGATGGTCGTGATGAGAGTTCGCGTCTGGTTTGTGCTGATGTGGCTGGTTTTGCCTCTTGATTGCTTCTTCCTTCCTTCTTTTCTCTCTCAACTCCCACATCTGTTTTATCTTCTCCTCTTTCGCCATGAGGTCTTCTTTCTTTACTGAATCTTTTATGGACGCCAGAACTTTCTGAACTACCGTCACATGGTTCCCGTGAGACTTATCGTCTCTGAACCGCAGCATCTTCCAGTGACCATCTTCATCTCTCCTGGCCTCGACTATTCTTCCATTATAACTCTCGCCCATCTCTTTCAACTTTTTCCACTCTTCTTCTGTCAAAAACAGCTCGTTCCACTCTTTGTAGTTGCCAAAATCTGTCTGGTATTCCCCATCAATGAAGTCGCCCTCCTTCTCACCTCCTTGCCAGACGCACAGCTTTACCAAGGGCTTCGAATCATAGTCAAGATACGCTTTTTCTGGATCAGAATCCGGCAGTGACTCGTCCACAAACACGGGAAACTCGAGTTTCAGCTTGAAATCAATTGTGTTCTCTTCGGCAGGCTTCCATTTAAAGAGAGTATTGTCTGTTCCTTGTAAGTACGGCGTCTCACAACAGGTGAAAATAAGGCCGTCTGATACATATGTCAGATTCTTCATTTCGCGGAAAATTTTGGTTATCTTGTAGGGTTGAGTCATGTTTTTAAAGTCCAATTTGAATGGGAAAACAGAACATTGTTCGGGAAATGCCTTTCTCAACTCCATATATGGAACATGGAACTCCTGCTGAGCATGGTATAATCGTTTCCATAAATTTTTGTGGGTTACTGCCTCCATGTTCATGGCAAGACAATCGAAAATGAGATATCTCAGCTCTTTGACGTTGGTATGTGGGTTCTTGCTCAGGATCAATTCTCCGTCGATAATCGTTCCATCCTGGGGAATATCAAAATTGGTCTTTGAACGTGGAAAATGGAAATTGGGAACCATATAGTATTCGTTTTCACGCGTTATAAGGAAGGTGCCCTCTTCACCAGAGTCAGGGTTCACCATCGTCAACAACAAAACTCTCAACCCATCCGATTTCTCGCAAACAAGGTAGTCATGATTCATCAATGACTGCTCCAAATGGTTTCTCGTAAAACTAACGGGCTGAGACCCCGGGAAATTGCGGTTTCGCAGGTGAAGAATTTCGGAGACCCGAGTCTTGAGGTAGCGGCCAACCTCTTCCGAAACCAATTCGCCCGGAATCGTGGGCATATCTCTATCATCCATTTTGATGCAGTTGATGTAATATTTAGCAACTAAGCATTGAGTTCTATCAGAATTACAGAGCGTGGACTCGTAAAGTTCAGGATGTTCTGTTATTCGTCTTGTCTTTGATATTGATCATGAGGTTCAAGAAATGTAGTGCTATAATCATTTTGGGACTAGCACGTGACTTTTGTGACTTTGGAACCGCACACACGACTGTCAAAATATTCCCGTTTTTAGAGAATGTCCCAATGCAATTAAGTGCTCTCTACGGCGGAGGGTTCGCCAATTGGCTGTGTCGAAATCCAACAGGGGATTGACATGGACGTTGATTCCGGGAGTTGAATTTCAGTATCCGCAAGAAAAACATCTCGTAACAGTATGAATCGTAGCAAATCCTGATGCGCTTTGAATGGCTGGAACAAGCGCTGCCCCGGGCCTATATTCACATTTGCCTCAGAGTGCTTTTTGTGGAAGTGGCTGAACTTGCGACTACCCTAGGTTTTGGTTAATATGACGTCGCAAAGTAGTGCTTGTGATTTTCGTTTCAAATCCAGCGGAAATTTGCAATAGATCTTGATTCGTCTTTTGGGCGCTTAAGGAGTCCGAAACCCATGTTACTGAGCGCTTAGAATCCCGCTGGGTCTGTTTTTTTTCTGAGTTTATCACTTCACATGCACTGAAAATTCAGTTTTATTTTTGCCCAACTGGCATCCTGATTGCGGTCAGTAGCATTCTGGTGGATGCTTCGGGGGTTTTCGCATTCCTGATATTATGTGAAACTGTAGCTGTAAAAAGGACTTCGGCGCTACAGGCTGATATCTGCCGGATCAGCATGCCAGAGCCATAATGCCGTTGGGGAATGAGTTAAAGAGGAGTATTATTGCTTCAAATAATATATTCGCATATCTGAAAGCCCTGTAATAGTCCTATTGTTTATATTTTTGTGTCATATCCCGTATATCTACTAGCTCTAAAAACCAGCCCGCATATCGTTCTCAAGAATGGCATTAACCTTTTCACCGGCCAAGGCCAGTCTTCTCTGCATTCCCCTCCAAGCCTTTTCTCTTTTTGTCCCTACTCAAAAACTGGCGATTGGTTTCATTCTTCAGAACTCACTCAGTTCGATTTTGAGCCCTCGCAACTGTTGCTGATCGGCCAATTTTCACTTTTTCCCCGTCTCGCCATTTCCTGCTAAGTGTGGTGGACCCATCCGCGCCGTTTGGCTTTTTTGCTTTATTTGACACCACGCCCCCGTATTCTTCTGCAAATCTCAGATCTCTACACCGTTTTGAGCCATCATGGAGGTTGACAGCTCGAAACCAGAAGCTGCCCTTGCTTCGACCGACAAAGCACAATCTCCTGCTTCATCCGCAAGGCCCAAGAGAAAGACTGCAGCCAAGGTGAACTACAAAGAATCCGGAGAAAACGACGACTTCTCGAGGTTTCAGACCAATGAGCAATCCTCTAAGACCACTGGATCATTCAAGCAGCCAAAAAAGCAGCAACAAAATTCGAAGGTGAAAACCTCGATTCCGGGACCCTCCTCTGCTAATGGTATCGTCGCTCCCAGCAATGGCAATCATTCACAATCGCCAACCACGCCGAACGGTTATCTTTCTGTTGATGATGAAATACCGCTGAACTGGCAGCCTCCCATTCGTTCGGTTGACCGGTTCAACCATATTTTGGATTTGAAGACTGCAAAGGTGGAGAACAACGTGCTTACCATGAAGGACGGTACCAAGGTGCGGAAGAATGACCATATCTACATGGTTTGCGAGCCCCCCGGAGAACCATATTATATTGCCCGAGTCACAGGCTTTGTGAAAAAGGATAAGGCCAATTCCACCAAAAATGCCAAAAATTTCAATTTCAAAGTTTGCTGGTTTTACAGACCGCGTGATCTGAATAGACACTCGGTGGACTCTCGTCTATTGTATGCTACTCTGCACAGCGACGAATGTCCGATCCAAAGTTTTAGAGGACTTGTCACTGTTAAGCACAAGATTGATATTAAAGACCTGGATCAGTACAGAGCAAGCGCAAATTGCTTCTACTTCGACAAACTGTATGACAGATACATGATCAAGATGTACGATGTTCTTCCCACGGTGAAACTGATCAATTTGCCAACTGACTACTACAAGGCTTTGAATAAGAGATACGAATTTGTATTCGTGGAGGTTGGCCGAGGTTCCGACTTGATGACTGCTCCAAAAAATTGTGAGAAGTGTTCGCAATGGTGTTCGTCAGCTGACTCCATAGACTGCCATAAGTGTGGAAAATACTACCATATGCTGTGTCTTGATCCACCAATATTCAGCAAGCCTAAAAGAGGCTTTGGTTGGTATTGTGCCAAATGCTCCAGGGACTTGGAGATCGAGTTGCATGAGAAAAGAGGAAAAATGCTGGAGCAATCGGGGTCTTATCAGACCGACTCGGACATGGAATTAGACTCGGAATCCATGGATGACCAAGCTTCCTCGGACCAGGATCAGCGAAGAGCAGAGTCAGAAGAGGATTCTGTTCCCAAATACGAGAGAATGGCCGCACAATTTTTGGAAAACGATTCTAAGTTGAGTCTGAAACAGAGACGTGATCTGGAAGAATGGCCGTATCGCTATCTTGGAGTTCATGCCAAATTCGAGGATGCCTTGGATCTCCAGGATCGTCCATACCCATTGGCTGCTTCTAGACTGGGCACTAGACATCAATGCACGGGAATCCCTGAATGGTTTGACCATATCGTTCAGTATTACGACAAAACTGAACCCAAAGGGAAACCCAAGAAATCGGCCAAAACATCTAAACGTGCCAAAGGTGGGTCTCCTTCGCCTTCGCCAGAGCAGGACGAGAAGCCACTACCTCCTGTTCCCGAAGAGTTCAAGGATCTGGATCCGGTAGAATATCCTCCGTGGTTGCAAGAGAGGCCCAAGGGCTATGTGGAGAGAGGTGGTCATGACACTTCCGTATTAATGTGGAGACAGCCCGATTCAGAGGAGGCGCAAGAGATGGTAGCCACGTACGTTGCGAACTGTGCACGTTATGCTGAGTCACTAGGACTGCTTCGTGATACCCCTAATTTCATGGATGCCATATTGAAGGTTCTCTTGGATAACGCATATGATCCGGAGAAGGCCATCAAGGTAGTCGCAAAGTTCACTCGAGAATCGCTAATGGAGCCAACATTTTCCGCCGAAGAAGTGGCTAAGTTTGAAGCAGCTGTCAGAAAGCACGGAAGCGAGCTTTACCCGGTCTACAAGGAGGTGGGCTCGCAGTCCAGTGCCAATATCGTGAGGTTCTATTATCTGTGGAAGAAGACGCCGAACGGCCATGCTATCTGGGACAACTATGAGGGAAGGCCCAAGAACAGGCTCAAGAACCAGAAGTCCAAGGGCGATTTGGACGACTCGGGTGATGATTCCGCATTTGACCGCCAGAAGGTGAGCAAATGCTCAAGAGACTTTGAGTGCAAGCATTGCCACACCACCAAATCTCTGCAATGGTTCCGTGTTTCTGGTGTTTCGCAGGATAATAAGAAAGAGCCAATGTTGGCGCTGTGTTTCCGCTGTGCCAGACTGTGGAGACGTTACGGTGTGGAATGGGACGACCCTTCTGAAGTTACCAAGAAACAGCCGCAAAAAAGCAACTGGAAGCGCAAAGTCGAGGCCGAGCTACTGGAAGATGCTGAAAGGGTCCTGGCAGCCAGGGCGAAATATAGAGCCAATCCAAAGAAGATTTCCGGAGTTCAAGGCGCTTCTTCTCCTCTGAAGAGAAAGTCCGTGGGAGACGTTAATCCTGAGGTTGAGGATTTGCCTGTGACACCAAAGAAAACGAAGCCCGATGGAGGGCTTCCGAGACTCAAGATCGAGAAGCCAAAGAAGAAATCTTCTCCGGTCAAGCAGGAGCAGACAGACCAGGCATTCACGGTAGTGATGGATGTTCCGGATATTTCGAGTGTGATTCTTCGTCAAAAGGAACAACTTCTTCAGATAGAGAAGTGCAAGCCTGAAAACAGGCTAAAGGAACGATACGACAGCAAGTTCAAGGTGCCTATTCCAGATTTTCTGGAAGATGAAGATGCCAAGAAGACGGCCAATCGTCCAGCTGCGCCTAAAATGCCTTTGCTGTTTCATCCTTCTTCAAGACCATGCTGTGTTTGTCGGGAAACTAATTCTCCAGAATCTGTTGTGATTTGCAACAACTGTGGACTGAACGTTCATGCCAGTTGCTATGGGGTGAAATTATTTGACAGCATTGACAAAGATCCTTTCACCAAAGTGTGGTATTGCGATGTCTGCAGTAACGATTGCCATCCAGTCATTAGAACTCAATACTCGTGCTCTTTGTGCCTGGCCAGAGAGGTGGACCACGATAGTGCCATCAAAGGCTCCAAGAGTGCCGTTCCAGATGCTCTCAAAAGAACTGAGAACCACAGATGGTGTCATGTGATGTGCTCTATGTTTTCACCTCATTGCACATATGGGAACGCACAGATGCTCCAGCCAATTAAAGGCATTGAGGAGACTCTCCTTCAGAACGTGGGAAAAACCTGTTGGGCATGCCAGACCCACGGAGGCTCTCTCACGAGATGCTCTCTGTGTCCAAAGAACCTCCACGTGACATGCGCTCTTGACATACCCGGAAGCGTCGTGAAGCTCATCATTAACACCGACGTGAAGGATAAGACCTCCCTGAGGGTTAGCGGACGCGGCTTGGTTGGAAAGCCCAGACCGGCCATTGTGTGTAACGATCATAGTGCGGAGGAGCTTAGCCAACTGAATTTAGTAAACTTCCGCGATATGGCCACTCGGGGAAAACAGGGCGAGTCCAAGACGTTGATTGAATGGTATATGGAAGATAAGGCTGATCACGAAGGGCTGATGGGTCCCAAGTCTCGGGCTGCTCAATACTTGCGTTTGCAAAAAATTAACGCGGAATTGGCTCCAGTTGTGAGTATCAAGAGCGAGGACGAACAGCCCAAGGGCACCACCAGTTGTGGAAAATGTGGAACACACCTTGCTTTCAGATGGTACAATTCCGAAAACGACTTGAAGTTGTGTCATCTTTGTCATTCCAGGGCCTCTTCGGAAGAGGAAGGTGATGATATTGAAATCCCCAACCTGCTCACTGCCATAAGAGCACCTCTAAATGGTTCAAAGTTTGGAATTTCATCGCCTTTGGATCATATCAGGATTGTACCCCAGGAGGTACATCCAGGCCCTTCCTATAAGAACGGGAAAGTTTCCATCAGTGATTTGCTAGATTGAAATGGTTGCTCAAGTTTTGAGACGAAAGATCCTCATTGGCAATCCATGGGATAAGTTTTTATAATACAGTCATTCTATCACCAGCTATAGAACAACGCTATCAACTGCCTTCCAGATAAACACTATATTCTCCAGGTCAGTAATTTCGTGCGATAAGCACCTATTTATAGACGCCCAGTCTTCAATGCAGTTTCTATGCGGTCAATCTCGGCCAGTGTAGTGGCCTTCTTGAGATCCTCTTCCAGCTTTGCTCTTGCCTCTGGGGTTAGTTTTGTGATCATCAGATCAATTTGTTTGTTCTCTTTCGACTCTGGCCCAGCAGTAGTCGCCTTGATCTTCGTCAACTCGTTCGCCAGTTTCGTGGGCTCATCATGCGTGCCAAACAGTGCCTTTGCGACCTCGCGTTCTCTGTCTTTCACCTTTTCAAAATCCAAAACCTTCAAGCTTGGTATCCGCCATATCAGCCATGACCTATAATTCTGCGTGTGAGTAACCGGATTTTGGCCCAGATAAAGATTCTCTAGTTTGGAGCACTCTTTCAAGGCATCTAGGTCTGCTAAACCTGTGATGTTATTCGCTATTAGTGATATGCTTTTGATGTTGGGAAGCGACTTGGGGAAAGATGCATGGATAGTGTTCACCCTGTTCTTGGCTATCAGAATAGTCTTCAAACGTATCAAAACGGGGAAGTTTCCGAGCACACGGATGTCGTTGTCTGTGAAGTCTATTGTCTCGTAACAGTCCTGGGTCTCTCCCAAGTTCTCTATCATTGGAGCCCTCAATCCCCTCAATGACAGCACCCTATCACCGGCAGGATTCAAAAATGAAGGAGCACCTGCCAGCACTTGCGATGTTAATTTCATGTTGTTGTTGGTTGAGTTGTATGCAACTGAAGTTATGTGATAGTTGGTCAAGTTGGGCAAAATAGGCAAGCATAAGTTTTTTGGGTAATGCACTGTTTCTGTTGGGACACGATTGTCCGGGGATGCGATCTTCGAGTGTGGTTTACAGATTATCGATCTGTGCTCCATTCCATTTCACACTCTCCCCGATCAAACTTCCGAGATGGTGGAAGCAACCAACGGAGTGGCGATTGAGCCGCCTGTGTCACATACGCCTTTCAATGCTGACGAATTACTTGAAGAGGGCGAAGACTTCCCGTTCCCACAACAAGTGACCAGAGCTTCATTCAACTACAACCTGGATCGCCAGACGGATCAAAATAGTTCCAGCAAAGAGTTCGATGTGGATCATTTCCTTTTCAGCAATTACCGATACACCTCGCTGGATGATCTCTCTTCCGAGCTGAAGCACCTGTTGAAAGAACTAGATACAGAGTTGGTGAACCTGGTCAACACAGACTACAGTGACTTTATCAATCTGGGAAAGTCCATGGACGGTAGTGTTGATCTCATTCACAGCATCAAAGTCGATGTGGGAAACTACCAAAAGGAGCTACAGAAATCTCAGTCCAAACTGAAGAACTCGGCCGAGATTGTGGATGGTGTACTGGAGCAAAAAAAGAGCCTGGGTCAGCTGAAATACGTGGCCAACGCCGCATTATTGCTGAATGATCAGATTGAATCGGCAGAGGCGATATTCAGCGATTCCACAAAAGGAAAGGTGATGTTTTCGGTGTTGAGAGAACTAACCACGAGCTACGTCTCAATTCACAAGGTTCTCACAAAGTTGGGGTCTTCTTCGTTAGGGTCCTCGATGGATATCTTGACCTCACTAAATCGCAGGATCAGTGCATTGAGGTACAATTACAAGGGGTTGCTAGACGAGTATCTGAGAGGGCTGGACCTGAAGGATGAAGCGTCCAAGGATGAAGTTTTGGGTCTGATGAAAATGTATCTGATACTTGGTGAGCCTGGTCACTTCAGCAAGATCATGAAGGAAAAAAAAGAGCACAAAATAACGGAAAAATAAGGCCAAAATAACGACAGAAAATTAACTCTACCTTTTTTGATGATAAGAACGATAGCTTGAACTACCAAATTTATAAACCGATTCCGTCCCGTGACTGAATACTCCCAATATAAAACATAAAACAGGTATAGGCTGATGATGAGCTTTTCAACTCGCTCTAACTCGGCCAAAATAGCAATAAATAACAGAAAAGACCGGGCATAATGATGAAGACTTGAGGAATGAGATTATGCGGAAACCAAATCTGGCTTCCAATCCAGACTCAACCGACGATAAACGTTTGCCTGTACGCTGGCCCATAGATGGGTCTTCTCCTCGTGCGTCAGTTTTGAATGAGGCAAGGTAGGCAACGGAGCCGGACCGGAAGAACTCATGATGGCCTTCAGGAGAAGCGATTTCTTGGGCGGCGTGACCGTCTGAAGGGAGGATTGAGAACGAGCACGTTCTCTCTTCAATGCTAGACACACTTTCCTGAAATCATGGCGACATTGAGACTCCACAGCCAGGTTCAATAGGAAGTTCTCGATCATGTTTCTCCACTCGTACTTAAAAAAATGGGCGTAGTATGTGTCCTTGACCTCCGGGAGCAGGTTTCCGTCTTCGGCAAAACACTCTCTGGGAATGCTGTATTCTTCAATGAGAGTCGAGGCATGCCTCAGTCTTGCCGAGCTGACGATGTACTTCGCCGTTTTGTATCTGAAACCAACATCAAAGTTAGACTCTTTGTAGATGTCCGATTCCACCAAGGAATTCGCAAATACTTCGTCGGAACAATCCAGCGGAATATACTGTAGTCTCAGCGGAATAACGCTGTTGATCTGCGGTAATGAACCCTCCCATTCGGGTCTCAGCGATTCCACAATCAGCAACGACCGCACGTCGTTTAGCTCCCAGTCGATCAGATCTCTTTTGGTGAAAACCGGTCTTCCGTTGGAGAATCTCTCGGATTCGAGGTCCGGCGCATACATGTCGGTGTAATCGTGTGGAAGGACCTTGGAGAGCTCAAACGAGCGATCGGATAAACCGACGCCCGATGGATGTACAGCTGCAGATTCTTCCGTTGAAGCGGTGTACACGGTGAAGAGCTGGTTCGAAAACAGCGAATTTTGTAGCACAGAAGAATTTGCGGTTATATCGGACGCATTCGTGAAAACTGAAGGAATAGAGGGACAACTGGTATTGGTGTTGATCCTGTGAAGTTCATGTGAAGAATCTGTTTGCTCGGAATCGACATCCATCAACACGGAATCTTCCGTTATTGACGAGAGAGACTCTCCGCTTCTCAGTCGGCTTGACTTGGAGGATTCATTGCTTTTAGTCCGGTGCAAAAATCCAAAGTATTTCTTCTTTTTAGGCTGCAAACTGGACTGCGACTTTTCGCTCTCCATGCTCACTGCATCGTCTGAGCTATTAGTCACCTCCAAACTAGATGCTGTGATTGAATTGTTCCGTAATGGGGAACTTCCATATTTGAGATTTGGCTTGAGGTTTTGTTGAAAGGTTTGGAGCCTTTTATTCACGTCTTCCCTGGCCTTTTGAGTGAACTCGGCAGGGGTTATGAAGTTCTCCTCACCGCTAGCTCGGAAAGTCCGTGCTGAAAACATCGCGAGTCAACGGTGGCAATAACGGAAGGACGTCCGCGATGATAAAACCTGGCGATCGAAGAACTGGGTCTGTTTTGAAGCCGGAAAAAAGCTCTGAAACCGGGCTTGAGATCACCCGGTTTAAATGCGCTCGCAGAGATAGGCGAGAAACGTACAGTGACTAGACGCGATCCCACAGACTCCAGGACTCGCACACAACGATGGAAGACGGGGCTATTCGCTGTATTTGCTGAAAATAAATGAGCACAACGAGAAGAAGAGATCCGGAAGCTTGCAGGCATTCGCCATTTTTTAGGAGGATGGGCCAAATGAGGAGATGTTGCCGCTCTGCCAAATTGATGATGTGCCGCGACTAAAACAGGTGTTTCCCCCGGAGCCCCGCTCGGATCATCTTAGGGTTCTACATTTCTCCGGATACGCTCCCGGTTTCGGAGGGAGAATTAATCCTTTCCTCCGGGCTACGGGGCAAAGACAATACCGAAAAAAGCAGGGTTTGGAAGTGTTCGTAACCTTCGCGTTAAGAGATCAGGTTGATTTCTTGGATCGAAAGCATTCAAAGTTCTGTGTTTTCTCTGGACTTTGCAGTAATGAGGTTGGCCTTACTTGCTCGAGACTGCTCCCCGTCTAGATTCTAGTCCCCCTCTACACTATTGACCAAACAAATCTGCGGAGATAAATGGCCCTGAAAAGTCTACACTCCTTGTTCGATTCTCCAAATAATTCATGGATTGTGTCCGCCTATTGGCTATTTGTTGCGATCTTCGCTTTCCGAAGACTCTTCTCATCTGCTAGCTCTCTGCTCTTCCTTCGTTTGCTCCCTTATTCCTCGCCAGCGGCTCTTCTCTGACTTCTCAGCTCTTCGAGCTCTTTCACACGCCTCTTGAAATCCAGATATTGACAACTTTCGTAAGCATGTCTCTCATGCTCGCAGTTCCATGGCATGTACCATCCCTCCACACGGCACTTGTTCAAAGGCACCAGCAGTCTAGCACATCTGTCACGGTATGCCAGAGGGATCTTGTGTTCTTTCATTTCCTCATGGGAGACTAAAATTAGGTCAGTATTTGGCTTCGTTCATCTTCGACCCTTGAAGGTGAATAACCTCTGTACAACTTACGGGGTTCTGGGAATTCAACGGCCATTATATCGTATATGTGTATATGCAGCGATATCGACAACGGATGATGGTAGTCCACAGTAATAAATAGATGTTGTATCCTGCTCTAGTCGGTTTAATCTCGGTACCCGCAAACGTAATGGAAAACAGGCTTCTTCTTATTGGGTTCGATGTTCTTGTGTTGAACACTACCTTTACAAATGGTTGGCGCACTTTGAATTATGAACATTGAAGCTTTGTGCGGCTTGGCTTCAATCGACCATGAAGCAAGCTCTCAGCAGACGGAAAGCATGGAAAAAAATTATTTTTACTTGAACCCAGTTGGTAGGGGATAGTTCCCTGGATTCGAAGTACCGTTTCATGCAGAAAACTCTAATTGACTAGGAAAGAAGGAATTGAATGCATGGTTTTCCAAGAATTTTGAGAATTTGGTAAACTGCAAGATAGCCACAAATCATGATATACTTATCATTCGATAAATTACAATTAATGCAAACAAACGGGAAGCCGAAACAGATTTCTGTAGTTTGATTGTAAAGTGAAAACCTCACCAATGGATTTTACTAGCTCTCAGTTGATGCCAGACAGCCATCTGCTACCATCCCGGTAAATTGTTCTAAAAGTGGATTATATGCTAACCGATATAAATCATTTTGAGTGAAATCGTTTTCTCAGAAGGCACAATCTGAGAGCCAGCGCAATATGGAGTGGACGAACACTCTACGGGTCAAAACCTTAGTCGAGTTATGCTTTCAGCGACATAAGCAACTTGCTTATTTTTTAGAAAAACATGTTATAATCTATTCTACAGGGCTAAGTGACCCAGACCGTTCAACGAAAAGCTTGGCAACAGACCCGGCAAGCGGGAGCTTGAGGTTTTGGCCGTACCATCCCGCGAGCAACTCGGTCACACCCACAGATGTTCAAGGGCTGGGTCCGTTGGATCGGACAAAGCAATGTTGTGACCTAAGAGGGACCAAACTGTCTAAACTTTAAAAATTACTCGATCGAGATCAGATTTCCGCCAGTGAGCTTATATGACGAACAACACGCCATTTCTCCAACCTGCCTGAAGAGTGAGTGACCCTAAGGCTCCACGGATAAAATGAGGCACACACCAAAAAACCCCACCAACAGGACTTGGCAGATCAATCCTAAGTGCCAATAATCATTAATACAGAGGCAAGTTAGATTCGTAAAATTAAGGGCGCTGACAAAGTGGCCAAATTAATACACTAGGCGTTATGCTGCAGCGACTAAGGCTATACAGGCCGGCTGCAGGTAATGATAACCTCGATGCAGCGAGGGTGAGGCGGATTATGCATGGGGATTTCTGGAAATAGCACCCTGCTATTATGGCCTGGCTTCTAGAATCCTTCAAGGGGATGGGGCAAATTAATTGGTTACAGGGAGGGTCTGATTCCCAGATCTGGCAAAGAATCAATTTTTGCGTGCTGCTGGTCGGGATTGCATTTGAATTGCATTAATAAGAAATGGTGCATCTATGCAAGATTGAGCTATTTCGACTATTGTGCCAAGTTGTTTTCTAGCTTTCCAAAAACTATACAATCACACAAAACCATCCATTATTCCCAAATCGGGGTTGGGCCTTGTTGCATGTAGTTGGTCCTGATACTGCAATTCGTACGAATAGAGCTTAGCTCCCGTCCTGCCCCATCAGGCAACAACACCTTGCAAGCATACGTTTTCCTGCTCATATGTGGCTTATTGAAACATAATCTCCACTCAATTTCATGGCAGGGAATATTCTGACAAATTTATAGCTTTGAAAAACTGCTTTACGTGTTGAATATGCATCATCTGCGGCAAAATGAATACCAGCGGAAGATTGTTACAGTGCATGTCGCCTGCACAAAGTTAAGAGAACTTACTTAATTTTGAAAGGAGCTCACTCCAACAAAATAGGCTGCTAAGCTGGAAAGCCCGGAATTGTTATATAGCTCTGCCGCAAACTATTCGCGTTTTTAAACTGAACAAACTTATCTCATACTTTTCTAATTGCTCAATTTCTCACCGGTGTTCTTTGAGACGACCTACCACTACTGCAAAAAAGTACATTCAATGATAGCAAACTCCATAAGGTAAGCATTATCAGTCAAGTGGCAACATTCGCGGCAACAACTAACTCATGACCGCAAGAATACTACCTTCGATTTCCAGCCTGACAAACATTGGGGATCCAATGCAGCATCCTTCTCCTGAGCGAGGACATGGGAATTTGTTACCACCGATTGAGAATTTTTTCTCAGGTGAGGTTCATAGTCAAAAAAGGATTAAGTTAGAAGAACCAGGAAAAGAGAATGAAAGAGAAGAAGACACCGCTCTATGGCAAGCAAAACAGAAATTGGCACAGGCAATTGACATGATCCAGAGCAGTTCAAGCGAGAATGTTTGCTCGTCTATAGATGTAGTCAAATCAGCATGTGGTATGCTGGAAGACTATGCCCGTTCTCTGGAAAAAGCAAATGGCAGGAGGGCTTTAAGCGATTCGTCTGATCTCCCAAACCAAGCCAATGATTGGAGTAACTATCCTTCAACTTCTATTATTGCAACAACCAGAGACCACATTCCAAGAGGACCTCCACCATTGCCTTTTTGTCAGTCAACTTTATCAGTCCCTAGTTATTATCCTTTTCCATCAATGCCGCAATGTCCTATGCCTGGATACTTTCCTTATCCATTGGAACAGTCGCCGATAATGCCTGGACGTTTGCACCCGATCTCAGTGCAACATGTCAATTCGGCGCCGTGCAGATCTCCATCAAATTCGAACATTCACATGAACGACCAACACTTTCAAACGCTTCCAAATCAATGTGGCCAGCACTTTGACCCTCAACAACAAACTGAGCAACCAACTAGGAGGAGACCCGTGTGCCAGAAATGTGGAATTACAGAGACTCCTGAGTGGAGGGGAGGCCCCAATGGTTCCAGAACCTTGTGCAATGCCTGCGGCTTGTTCCTTGCTAAACTATCCAAGAGAATGGGTGAACAAGCGGCAACCGCAGACTTTTTCGCTGGAGAGCAGGCAAGAGGAAGGCGACGCAGGACTTATGCTTCCCATGATAGCAAGAAACGGCTTTGAAACGGCTACAGTACAATTTTACATCCGGAAGCTTTAAAAACCTCAAGGCCCTATATCAGACACTGAACCTTTATAATTACGTCACATATATATTGTATCGCTGAGAACAAGGCTTATACTCAAAGAGCTCTGGCTGAGGTCGTGATAGTGAATAGGCAAAATTGATGTTATATCCCAATTGGGATAAATGGTTAATACACGTAAATTTGAGGACTCTTCCGTTTCAAGGAAAACATCGTTGGCGTCTGTATGTTGAACGCTTTGAAAGACTTCACAACCAATAAACTTCAATAGTGGGTATCGAATTGCAATTTCGTGAGGTAACCAATCGCCTTTACTAACACATACTCTAGTGGATTTCACCTCCTTGTCTCGTACGTTATAGCTGCCTCTGATCCAAGGGGACTGATCTGAACATCTAAAGTCGGTACTAACCTAGCAACAAGAGCAATTTTGCGACTTTTACTACAACCAGTTTGATGCAGACAGGTCACAGCTGGGCAACCTTTACGTAAGTGCCTCACAATCTGCATTTGGTACATTCAGCACACTAACCCCATCCAGAGAGACAGCTCCATGCTGACCTTTGAGTCCTCTCAGACCCAAGGAGCCAAGGCCATTGTCGAGAAGCTTGTGTCTTTGGGATTTCAGAAGGTCAAGCACCGTATCTCCACCCTCGATGCCCAACCAGCGTCTGAGGCCGGTGACGTTTTGGTTATGGTCACCGGTGAGTTGCTCATTGACGACGAGCAGAACGCCCAGAGATACTCGCAGGTTTTCCACCTAATTCCAGATGGAAGCTCTTACTATGTGTTCAACGACATTTTCAGATTGAACTACTCCTAAACGAGAAACTCGGTCTAAGATGCTCGGTGGTAAGCTTTTGGCTAGCACCGCCCAGATACCGGGAACCAATTTCCTATTAATAATTACATTATCTCAATGAATTGTAGCCGAGACTTCAAGTTAAAAGCCTATTCTCGTTGGAATTTCATTCAGAAAGCCCTTAAAAAGGATACCGTATCAACGATCACTAGTATGGCTACTTTAGCCGGGAGTTGTAGACACGCGTTTCTTTGGCAGTGTTGATCCTTTGTCTTGTCTCCGCCCTAACCAACCTTCTTCCCACACAAGTTTCCTGTCAAGCTGACAAACAACAAGAGAACAAACACAGAATGTCGTCTGGAAATGAGAGCGATGGCAACAAACCACCTGTTGTGCCTTCCAGACCTGTCATTGTAAGTATTGGTATTGATATGTCTTGTGCGTACTGACGCGATACTAACAAGCTGGACTCCTTTCTCCAATCAACTCAATTCCCATGCAAACAGGGCTTGAGAACTGCTTTTTGATTGGAAAGCTTATGGAGCCCTCAACTATCTTTTACAGACGGAAGAAGTGTCTGTTTCCCGCACAACTACCGATGACATCGATGATCTTGTTTCAAGCTACCAGGATGGCTCGGAAATCGCAACACCCCGAAACGACCACAAATTGCCCAAGCTGTTCTCGGATACACCAGACTTCGATGAAAGCGATGCTACTGAAATCGAAGATGAAGGTCCAGCGACGCCGGGAGCTCCGGCCATTCCAAGTAGACCAAGCTACTATACCACTGGATCTGCCGTGAGTGTTGCTCGTGGAAATCCTTCTGCATCTTCCGGTTCTAGCGAAGCAATCCCGGTGGTTTCAAAACGGTCAACAGGATCTTTTGAATTGCCCGTTATTCCATCCAGATCCGGGTTGGTTTCGTCCACAGAGTCTTTGGATCAGAGGGCAACTCAGGTTAGTCCTCCAGTTCCTACAAGACCAGTGGAGTCGAGCAACGTAGTTGCTCCACCACCTCCACTTGCCACACGGCCAGTTATCATAGATTCAACTACTGATCTGACGCCTCCTATACCAGAAAGGCCTGTCGCGGAGGAGAAGGTGGTCGTTCCAGAAGTTCCATCGAGACCGAGCTTAGATCAAGAAGCTTTGCAGAACAGAGAGGAGTCCCTGGCGGTTCCTTCAAGACCAAATGCTGAACTAAGCGCGAAAGAAGTGACTCCTCCAATCCCCTCGAGGCCAAGCATGAAACCCAAAACTTCGGAGAAGAAGGAAGTCACTCCAGAGATTCCATTGAGACCAAGTTTCGAACCTACAGAAAAAGATGCCACTCCAGAGGTGCCTTCAAGACCAAGTTTAGAGCCGGATGCCTCAAAGGAAAAAGACGCTACTCCAGAAGTGCCTTCAAGACCAAGCATAGGACCTGAAATTTCAGACAAGAAAGAAGTGACCCCGGAAATCTCACTGAGACCAAGCTTGGAGCCTGAAGGCTCGGAGAACAAAGAAGTGACTTCGGAGGTTCTCTCGAGACCAAATGTTGAACCGAGTGAGAAAGAAGTGACTCCTCCAGTACCCTCCAGGCCGAACCTGCAGTCGGTGGGAAGCGAGGAGGAAGAGATTCCTGAACTACCAAATCAGATTGAGGCTAGCGAGGAAATTGATTCTCCAGTATCTGATGCCCTCACTAAAACAGATTCGGCTACAGAAACGAGTATACCCACCCCACAAATAAGCACCAGACCTACTATTGATGGAATACCAGCAGAAACCTCTACCAAAACTGAATCAGAATCAGTGGAGAAATCAGAAGAGGCAGAGGCGAAGGGCATTCTTGGTGCCTCGGAGGAAATTTTATCGAAATCTACTCGAGAAGCAGCTATACTAGAAAGGCCAGTTGCAAATGAAGAACTGGCGATCCCAGAAAAGCCGGTTTTGGATGCAAAATCGGCCACTTCAGAATCGTCTATAACTTCTACAGCTCCTGCACCTGCACTACCACCGGTACCCAGAAGGCTCACCGATGGAAGCCTTTCGGATGCCTCTTCAGAAACTATCACTAAGAAGCCACCTCCAAAAGTTCCCAAGAAGCCAAGCTCCAGAATTGCCGCTTTCCAGCAAATGTTTGCGCAGCAAGAAGCTCCTGCCCCAGTACCAAGGAAGATTCCACCTAGACCCAAACCAAAAAGCACGGAATCATCAGGGGCCGAGAGTTTGGAGATATTCAGTGCTGACTCGCCTACTTCGCAACCTCAGATAACCTCCAGGTTTACAGGAGCAAAAGCCGATTTTGCGAAAAACCTGAACGGGATGATTGGGTTCGGGCTTCCTGGGATGGTCCCAATGCCGGGAATGGCCATGCCTGTTCCTACGAGAGCGGATGAGGCTGATGATACTGACCAAGAGAAAGCAACCGTTGCAAAGCCCAATGACGTGAGGAAGTCAAGGGCCAGGGGCCCAAAAGGACGTAGTTTGCCGAAGACAGTGAAGGTGGCTGTCGAGGATGACTCAAATAAGTCGAGGTACGAGATATTTGTTTCTGAAGTGTGGAGGTTTGAGACAGAAACTGAAGAACAGACCAATGAAAGTACGGAGAACCCTGAAAAAGAGTTGGAGAAGGAGAACGAAAAAGAAACTGGGGCGGAATATGTTACGATAGTCACCAGTAAAGCGGCCGAAGAGTACGCTGCTGAGGATATCCATGAAGAGACCACGAAAACCACACAGCAAGAAGAATTGGTTATTCCTGACAAAACTGAAATTTTACCGAGCTCTTCCTCCAAACCTACGGAAATTTCTGCTGAAGTGATTCCAGAAGCTGTTCCGGAAGTGGTCACTGGGGCTGACACAGAAAATTTGGTTGAGGCATCACGAGCCGCAATTGAGGACTCAGACCCGGTCTTGGCATCTGTGGCTGACGATCAGCCACAACCGGACGAGGCTGAGTCCGAGGATTTGGGGGAAGGAGTGAAACCAATTGAGAAAACAGTTGATGAACCACTTGAGGAATCCGAGAAAACGGCCACAAGAAGTGAAGGTGAGTCCAAGGACCCAGTTTCACCCTTGGACCCTACTGCTGAAGACCCAACTGTAGCCGAAGACAATGATCAACCCAATTGAAACTTGGAATCCAAACGCAAGTACAATACGAATATGAAAATGCGCCGATGACTTGAGCCCGAATATAAACAATTGTTAAGACCTTTATCAACTTTTGTGTAGCCCACAAACGCCTTACATCTGTGCAAGCGCCCGGTCAAGCCCACAATAAGCTGGGTCGTGTACCGACAACGGCATCGGTTTCTGTTTACATTTTGCGGATGCCCGAGGCCTGTTAAGGGTGATGCGGAAATTTCATTACTGCAGTCTCTTCCGCATGCTGTTTTCGTCCTCTCGCTCTACCTGAATAACTGTCTCTTTGGCTTTATATTTTAGTGTATTGAAACCGGAACTTTGTTCTAGGTATCTGCTTGGAATTTCATATACCCGAGGTTTCTCCTTACGATCGTTTTCTGAACCTCCTTTTCTCTAGAGCCTCTTAAAAATGCTCTCTTTGATCCGTTTCGCTTTTGTGTTTTCAGCCCTTCTGGGTTTGGCCCAGGCAGCTTTGCATCCTATTGAAGTCAAGGGAAATGCCTTTTTCAACTCCAAGTCCGGAGACCGTTTCTTCATTCGTGGTGTGGACTACCAGCCAGGTGGATCCTCAAACTTGACTGATCCTCTCGCAGATGAAGATGTTTGCTCCAGAGACGTCCCTTATTTCAAGGATTTGGGAATCAACACCATTCGTGTTTATTCCGTGGACAACTCTGCTGACCATGATGCCTGTATGAAGCTGTTGGATGACGCTGGGATCTACCTCTTGCTTGATGTGAACACCCCCGATGCTTCCATCTCCAGATTGGATCCAGGATGCTCTTACAACTCTGACTACTTGCAGAACGTTTTTGCCACAATTGACGCTTTTGAATCCTACGACAATGTGCTTGGTTTCTTTGCTGGAAATGAGGTGATTAACAATGTCGATACTCTGTTTGCCGCTCCATACGTTAAGGCCGTGGTCAGAGACATGAAGAAGTATATCAAAGCCAGGTCTTATAGATCAATTCCTGTTGGCTATTCTTCGGCTGACATTGCCTCTGTCAGAGTGGAGTTGGCCCATTACTTCAACTGTGGTAACGATACCAATGCCAGAGTCGACATGTTCGGTATCAACGATTACTCGTGGTGTGGACATTCCTCCTTCAGCGTTTCTGGATACTCCGAGAAGGTCTCTCTCTATGAAGGATACTCGGTACCTATGTTCTTGTCCGAGTACGGCTGTAACGAGGTCTCAGGTGCCAGACCATTCACCGAAGTCGGCTCCATCTACTCGACCCAAATGAGTGGTGTATTCTCTGGAGGTCTGGTGTACGAATACTCCGAGGAAGGAAGCAATTACGGTTTGGTGACCATCGATGGTGACAGTGTTACCACTTCCACCGATTTCGACAACCTCAAGTCGGAACTGAACTCCACCTCCAACCCATCTGGCGATGGTGGTTACTCCAAGAGCAACTCCATTTCCAGCTGTCCAACCGACTGGAACTTCACCATTGCTGTCCCAGACACTCCTGATGGAGCGGAAACCTATTTCAAGAATGGTGCAGGGACTCCTCTTGGATTTGATGTTGGTGACACCCAGGGATCCTGTGATGACGATGTGACTTTGATCACCACCACCAATGTCAAGACTACTTCCTCGAAGACTAAGAGTGTTTCCAAGACAACTACGACTAAGGAGTCTTCTTCGTCTTCGACTGCCACCTCCACCTCTACCACCACCAGCTCTTCCTCCAAGGCCATGGCTGCTGCTGCTGAGTATGGCTCCTTGGCCACACTCTTCACGGTTTTGTGCAGTGTTTTGTTGTTGTAGTTGATGCGATCAGTTAGGAATAATTAGATTGTTATAGCATTCACTTTATCCATTTTGTTTTGTATATAAAGATATCACTAGCCTCTCAGATATGGGCTAGTGAGTTGTTCAGTAGACGGGTATCCATTTTCTGTCTCCAACTTCGATATATATCAGTAGGATTTAATTTTTTTTCGCTTTTCATAACTTATAGCTAACTTTTAAGATCAAAGAATATACCATAAATGGCTTCCAGCGTGGTGTAAAAATTAAAATGTCTGCATAACAAGCACTGCTAATGCTCAGCTTCCGTCACTACCACAAGCTACATCCTCTGCAATGCCCAATTGACGTCAATATATCTGTAATAAGCGCTATTTACATGTTATTTTTAGTTTCATCTATCCAGAAGAAACTCCTCTCTCTTGCGGCCCTTCTCTCCGTACGCCCTCAAAATCCTTCTGAAGGCACTGGGCTCACCATCGTCTCCAACGGACGAGTCAAGAAGACTGGACTTTTGCTTCAAGCTAGACTCATATGTCCTCTTCACCTTTGAAGGTGATAATTCACGAACAGTGTACTCGATATCCCACCGAGCGTCCAAATCGTGCAATACTGGGTG
Organism: Kuraishia capsulata CBS 1993; assembly: GCF_000576695.1. Taxonomy (NCBI): domain Eukaryota; kingdom Fungi; phylum Ascomycota; class Pichiomycetes; order Pichiales; family Pichiaceae; genus Kuraishia; species Kuraishia capsulata. Next base: position 364,605 of record NW_019172952.1, read on the forward strand.
CATTGTGTTGGATTCGCGGCCATTGAAGAAATGCCTCTTGGAGACAGTAAATCCCTTCAAAGTTTCCTTGTAGGCCGAATTATACACATCCAGCTTTTTGAGATACTGCTTGTGACGTTTTTCGAGAGTTTCGTCTGCTTCGGCTGAGATGGCAAGCTTACCCACTTCCAAACACAGTTGATCCTGGCGGTCCAAAAGGGCCTTCGTCATAGGGGCATATAGAAAGTTGATTCCGTTTCTGTCGTCTGCCATGACCACCGTTCTGATATAGTCCACCTCAGGACCACAGTCTTCAATGGCCATTTCCATGAGTTTTGACCAGATGTTGATACTGGCCTTGAACTCCAGATCTGCCATGACCGAGGCTTTTCTCTGGGACTTGTCCTCGTGATAAGAACATGGCGACGAGGCAATCGAGTCAAAATGTTTCACATCGGTGAGAGGATCGCCTAAACTTTTTCCGGAAACGGAATCGATACACGAGTGGAAGATGGAGTCGATTTCACTCAGGGGAAGGTATTCGAAACCAAACATTTTCTCGAGGTTATGGTAAGCCAGGTAGATTCCGTCCATATTTCCGATCCTCGCTTGAAGAGCATATTTGATCATGGTTCCTCTGGCCAAGTCGAACTTCTCACGTTCGAAACTCTCGTACACTCCATGAGTCTTTAGAAGCTGATATCCGGTGTAGTTACCTGTCACATGAGGAAGGTCATAACGAACGGCTGAAACAGACCTACTTTTGAGATCAAAAGTCCCTGTACCCGGTATACGTGGGTCGTAGCAATCTAGCTGCGATCTCATCACGAATTGACCGCTCTTGGCGTAATGGTACGCATCTGTCTTTCTGGGCCTAGCCTTGAGATTCTTGCCTTTTCTGTTGTCAGACAGCAACTTAGTAAACTCCTCTTCATCCATAGTAAGCTGCCTTTCAGTGAAATGTCCTAGCTCAGCAAGAACATTTGGCATATCGTACAGATGCTCCACGTCCACCGACCAAACGGGTGGCTTGTTCTCCTCTTTTGTTCCAACATTGTGCTTTTTCAAAATAGTGATTTCAGGTGAGCGTGCACCAGCAGCAAAGTCCACAAGCTTTTCCTCAAAATCCTTTGATGTGAACGAGACATTTGCTGGTCTGTTGCTGGACAAGAAGTAATGGAAGTGCTTGAGAGATCCAGTCATGGATGACGATGACGAAAAGAACTTAAGACTTTCCGTCTTCGTGATTTCTTTCAAAACTTCATCTCTCGAAGCTTTGATGAAGTTCGTTATCTCTTTGAGGTCGTATTCTTTGGGCTTTGGAACATCTTGCAGGAATTCTGGAAAGTTAAACACCCGGGTCCTTGGGTCTTGCAGATAGTGAACACCAGGCGAGAATAACACTCTATCCAGATTATTCTTCAGGGTAGCGGGAGGTGGCATTTTCTTATTGAACTCATGCAGGGGCTCATAAGACAGGTTGAGAGTATTCAGCACTTCTCTGTGAAGGTAGTTGTCAGAGTCTCCTAGTGAGAGAACCCATCTCTTATAAAGCACCTCCTGCGCCTTGGTGAACAGCTTTAGCGTTTTTTCATATCTAGGCCAGTTGGAAACATCAATACGCCTATACAGAACCGTGATCTTGTGTATCATGTTCATCAAGTCTGTGTGAGGATCTTTGCCTATCCATGTAGGAAACGCTTCCATCTCTCTGCGGAACGTCCTCTCCGTAGCACATCCTTCCAAGTACCGCTCAGGCTTGTAGACATGCTTAAATCGCAGCCTGTTAATCACAGGCTGTACTGTCCGTACAGATGTCATACCTCGAGCTTTCCGACAGAAGTTCCTGGTACTCTATTGTGAATACTGGAACATGCATGTATCTGAAAAATTCATACTTTAAGATACCTCTCGCTAAGACGTGTACTGCTCGATGTTGAAAATTTTGAATATTTTAATGCGGCTGTAATATTGTTGGTACACGTAGATCGGGAACTGCCCGATAAGGCTATCATCGACAATGTCGCTTTCGGACAGAGTTGCACCATAATTGTAATAAGACAGTTGCGGCGATACCGAGGAACCTAAGCGATTTCACTCAACAGTACAATATCTGGGCTGGAAGGACCGAGACGTTAGAGACTACAGCTTCTGCTAACTGGCGAGACCTTTTAACTAAAGCCGTAACACAGTTCGGCAATAATCGCCACAACCACCAAACAATGTCCCGTTTCAAGATCATGCCGAGCTGATATATCCCACCTGTGGTTTGCAATCAAATTTTTGCTGAAGTTTTTAACATAGCCACGAACTCCATACCCTCCGCGACTTAAAGCCGATAACACTTCCAATTTTCATCACGTGACTTTGTTTGATCACGTGATACATGGCCAATAGAAATCGGATATCTAATTGCAGCTATGACATTTTATCTATTCCATCACAGATAGTGACAGGACAAGAAGGTTTTGTCTGAGCATAGAGCGTCTCTTCCCTTCTTTCTTCACGGATCCAGCCGATTTTTGTTGCTAGATTATCACAAAGTGTCAGCAGGAAGATTATCCCTTTCTGTACACCGGCTCACCCTCCTTTATATACCATGTCTGCTTCTATCGCTCCTCGCGCGGATGTGAAGATCACCAAGATAGTCACCTCCAAGGAATGGGTGTTGCCTCCAAGACCGAAGCCCGGCCGCAAACCCAGCATAGACACTCCAGCCACAAAACGCAAAGCGCAGAATCGCGCTGCTCAGCGGGCCTTCAGAGAGAGGCGCGCGAATCGTGTTAGTGAGCTGGAGACCAAGATCATGGAGATGGAAAAGGAAAGCTCCATACGCGAGGGACTCATGAATAACCAAATCAAGATGCTTACCAACGAGAATGGAAGGCTCTGCAAGATGATACAAGATTTACAGATGAAGCTGTCAAGAGCTGGAGCCTCGCCGCTTCAACAAGTGTCGCCCGCACCTTCTATGAGCAATGATTCGCCAAAGGCCAGTGACGACTGCGCTATTTGCACGAAGGAGGTATGTATCTGTGATACAATAGGTCTCAAAGGAACTGTTGAGAGAAAGGTAGAGCATGTGATCAACACGTTTAGGCCGGTGGAGGAAGTCATCAACAACTTCAAGCCCGTTGCATCTGTTCCCCTGAAGAGAAGGAAACGGGAGGAGGAGACCGAGATCGATTTCACAAGCAAGTTCATGAAGAAGCCGAAGTCGGAAACCCCAAGGTCGGAGTTCAAAAAGCCAGAAGCCAAGATCCCAGACCAAGGCGAGCTGTTTACAAAGACTACCGTAGAGGAATTCACCCAGTGCGGGTTTTGCTCTGATGACTCGCCGTGTGTTTGTCGAGAAGTTGCCAAGGAGAATGCCAAATACCAGCAGACTCTCAAGACGCTTCCACCAATCATGTACCAGGGCGCCAGTCGAAAAGAGCAGGACTCAAAGATGCCAAAATTAAAGAACCTGATGGAACCAAGTGCATGTACTGGAAACCCAGGAACCTGTCAGCAGTGTCAGCGGGATCCAATGAGCAGCTTGTTTTGCACGACTTTGGCAAGCAAAGAGAGCAACATGAGGTCTGAGCCAATGCCAGAGCCTGTAAGGACAAGTTCTAGAAGTGGAAGTGTGGACGACTATATTCCATGTTCAGATGCGTACAAGGCACTTGCGAAGCACGAAAACTTCAAGAACGCGAATATCACTGGAGTCATAGGGAAGCTCAACACCAGAGGGATGCTGGTGGATGCTGGAAGTGTTGCAAATGTGTTGAGAGAGCTTGACAGGAAGTTTAGCAACGAATAGGGCTGGCCTGAATCAAAACTGGCTAGATGTTTAGTAGTGAATAGGACGGAAACTGGACTATAACGAATAAGGTTTGAATTAGTCTTTGTAGGAAGTCGACTTGCTGAAGGTTGAGGTCGAGGTTGCAGTCGAGGTCGGATTCGAGGTCGGATTCGAGGTCAAATTCTCAGGTTGACACGGAAGTTTGCGTTCATTTTTCATTCTTGACTGACAATGCTTGATTGTAGAAAATGGTATTTTGGCATTTGGCACAGGTGTGGTAAGTCTAGCCGATGTTGACCTAGTCCCGCATAACACGTGCACAATTATCATGTAAGCGGCTACGCATGCGTTTGAGTGTGGATCCCGAAATAATAATTATTGAGTACTTCTTGAAGGACTTGTTGAAAGCATTGGAATGCTCAGATCGCTTAGATTTTGTAAGGCTATTCACGTAGAGAAAAAAGCCTAAGTAAGAAACGGTGAATATAACGAGAATAATAGTGTTTGAGCAGTCATACTACAGGCTGTACAGTTTTCGAAGCAGCCATTGAGCAGATAGACACCGCTACTCGTCATTCCGGGGTCTCCCTTCGAACCCCACACCTTTGGGCTGTTGGTCATCTGACCCGTCAAACGGCAACGGCATCCTAACAAACAAGCGAGAGTTACAACGCCTGTTAATCGGGAATTAACTTCCTTGCGTAAATGTTCTCGTTCTGGCTGCTTACAACGCGCAAATCTTAATTTTCTTTTTAAACCCTAGAAAAGGTGATCGCGGCTGAAGATAAACGGATTACATCAAACCAATTCCGGGTCAGTGACATTAGGGGCTCTACCTAAGTGTTTGGCAGGATTTACGGCATTGTGCATTTTCCTATAACCTCGTGTTCACTACGGGTTGACGCAGGTTGTTGCATCAGTACCTACCCACCCAGCATATTAAACGATATTTTTTTTATATTTTTTGAGGTGAGGACCAAGTACTGACGGAATGCGGTTTCAACTCTTGAGGGGGGTGTGCAGGACGCAAGACGGAATCCTTCCTGATCTGGCAATACGAGGGCTGTAGGTGGGGTTGCGTAGTGTGTGGGCCCTTGAGGTCAAGATAGAGAGCCTGGCTGTGAGGGATTAACTATGTGGATATATTTGGTAGCGGAATTATTCGCTTGGAAGTTATGTATTTAAATGGCTAGAAAAGCAGGTCGAGCGATATGGTTTGGTCCGTGAGGGGCAATGCGTGCGAAGTGAAGCAATAAGCGCGGCATTCGCATGAAGAGAGTTAGGTGAGGACCGTCAAACTTGAGCTTCTGCCTTTTTGATAATTGATTTACTATAGTTCAATATTTCAATCAGATTGAAGAGTTTTGTTGTCTGAAACTCATAATAATCACTTGAATCAGAATGTAGAGTTAAACCGGAATCACCGCTTGCCAAAATCGATGGTCAAGGCAAAAATTACGACACCAATTGGATGATCTAGGCTCGGCTAGGCTAAACTTTTCGAAGCGTAGGTTTATTTCCTTCACTGATAGTCAAGAAGGATTAATGGAAATCCTCAGCAGCTTCAAAAGATGCAGGATATGTGATTTTTGAAAGCTTAATTAATATCACCTGTTCCTGATGAGATTTCGAGAAGGAACGAAATCTGTTTGGCTGAGCTTTGGTGGATGTTCCGCATGATCCGTAAGCTTCCCCAAGGGCTATTATACAGAAGACCCATAATTGTAAAAACAGCTGACACCTGATAACCATACTGAAATAATAGAAATGTCAACGCGCAAGTTAAATGCTTATCAGTCAACCACAAGAATACTAGCACTGAAATCGAGTAAGATTTTTACAGAATTGCGGGGAATGAGGACAGTTAAGCTTAGAGTTACTTTGCTGAGTGCATAGTATTTAGGGCCATGCCCTAGAACTGGACGGGTGAGGCAATTGACTTTTGCTGAAGAAGATGGATAAGTCATTGGCGTGGGCTAGAGACACATTCAGCCTCATTATTTCAATCAGATCACCATATTTTGAGATCTCATTCACTGCACTGTTTGTAACCAGAATTTTGGCAAGGCCTGTGGATTGTCTACTAGTCTGCGGCGGATCTCACAGAAGTTGTATCAGATGTTATCATATGTGATGTGTTGCTGTGCGTGAGCACCGATTAAGCTAAAACAGGTCCTGAGAGCACACTAGTAGAATGTGAGGTCATATTGTAAACTTTTCTCAGCTCGCCTATGCTGTGATTGGCAGGTTTCTGTTATCAAGGGTATGTGGTTGTATGGTCCTGGGCATATCGGAGAAAAGATTTCCGGAATTCGCAACTTATTGTTGAGAAAATGCAATTTGTACCCGATTGCAGGCGTTTTTTTCCGTGAAATGAGACAAACCAGTTCTTCAATTTAAAATACGAATATTAAGTAACCACATGTTTTATCATCTTCGAAACTATAGGATTTGTAAACGTTGTTGAGAATTTGGAAAAAACAGCAATTCTGCAAAGCTTTTGAAAACGTTGATTAGGCGATAAATGAGCGAATTGATATGGCCTTCTCACTCACTTAACATTTTTCAATGACTAACAAAGCTTTTAAATCACCAGAGCCACATATGTTTCATCATTAGTCCTCCCTCTTATGATTGCACATCTATTGCCATGTCAACCAGCTCATCTCGTTTAATCTCATCAATTTCTTGACAGGGGGTGGGAGCGCATCGTATTCAAAACTACGTAATCCGACTAATACCGGAAATCTGCCATTGTTTACGGGTAGACTTCGGTCCGAGACACAAATGCGGAAAAAAGCTCCAGGATCTCCCTATTGCTAATCACTCAGTGCTCGTATGGATAAGACCCAAATCGAGGTGTCGTATTAACGGGAAACGGGACGACAGACATTTGAATGCTTATTTCCAGCAGTTTTTTGACCGGTGCAATTTCGAAGATGGGTGACACAGTGCCCCCTGAATTCAGTGCGAACTACTCCACCTTTTAGTATCGTTATCTTCCCCACTCACCCGACAACGAGCCCTTTCTAGCAGGGCCAAATCTGTTAAGGATCCTCTCTTATAGGGAGGTGGTGTCCTTCCACGGGCATTTAGACATTGGTCCGGCCCAGGGTAGAGGTTTTGGATTGGATGAAGTTCCACGCAGGATGTGAAATCTCAGGTGGCCAAACCTGCACCCGACAAATATAATTTACGATTTCGACAAGTCTATTTTTTGCAGTAGAAACGTCAAATTCCAAGAAGACTTAGCCAAAAGAGGCCAGAGAGCTTCGCACACAATACATAGCATAAAAAGCAGTCGATGCGCGCTCATGTCATTTTCGAGCCATATCAATCGTGACAAAATTATATCCTATATATCACTCAATATTACGTCCTAAGCCCTTCTGTTTCCACAGCCCCCAAACTTCTTGATTCGACAAAGAACCCTGGTGCAGGAAATGTGTTTCCGATGCATCCTCCTGCACAAGACACCGAATCCGGTAACAGATCCTATTGCGGCAATCAAAAAAAAAACCCCCCATGCAGAAACCCTCTTTTCTAGCAAAAACGTAACCGTCGAGAACGGCTAAGGCAAAAATGCCTTACAGGAACGGCGTGGACCAATCACAGGACAGATCACCTACTTAATAATATCACGTACAGATGCTGATCCTCCGAAAGTGGTGCAGCTGTACAGGAGATCGTAGCGAGTGAGGGCGAAGAGACCAAACATGCTCTAGAGGCGTCTGCCTGCCAATTATAGCCTGCTCCAATCAGAGCATTCCGGCAGGGCTATTGCCGATCCCCGGTACATAAACTCTGCTTTGCAGACGGATTTAGGGTCCAATTTTCGCGGAACATCTGAGCTTTTGATGAATATATTGAACGGATGATAACCTTCCAATTAAGCATGAACAATACAGTTCAAGTCCAAAACCTAAGTGTCATAACCGAACAATAGGGGGTTAGGCCAAATTCATACTTTTGGCTTTTCATAATAATTCAGTCCTCTATGCATGCGCCTATTGTTTGGGGCTTTCCGATTTACAATAAGAAGAGCGAGGCGAAAAGAAGAAGATCCGTGCACCCTTGGCCGAACTGTAAAAATACTGTAACAAATCTTATATGGTAACTACAACTCCACAAGATCATTTCAGCACTGTTTTTTGCCAAACAAAAACTCGAAAACTGATTGTATTCTCTCTTCTTTGAACCCGTCCGGCCAAATTCCGATACCGCTATCACTCACCGCCGAGATTGTCAAATCCGCAGCTGCACGCTGCTTATTCAGAGGAAGGAAGCTGCATCTTGACAATCGGTGTCTAAATCGCCCCTTAAACCTGAGGCAGGTATTAATACGTGGGGGTTAGCCATTTTTCTGCTCAAAATACTTATTTCAGAAACGACCGATTTCGAGATATTTTTGAGCCAAAACTTTCACTACGCTCTACTAATTTTCTTCTGAGCATACACCTTCTCGTCCTGTGCTTAAGATTCGGATTAATCTTTGGATTAGAAAAAAACGCCTAGTGTTATTTGAGAGGATATAACTGCTTTGAACTGGGGTTGTTCATTCAAGCTAGCACTAATCGCTATTTATTGGGCTATCTGTGGAACTGCTATTTGAGCCAGTTTGCGTTGCGATCTATCACATCCCGTTCCGCTTTGCTTTCAGCCTTCTCTGGCCCATTCATGAAGCTTTGATCCTGCTATTGTTTTTGTTATTCAATGTCGAAAGCCCCCACGTACAACGGTTACATAGCCTCCAGCTACGATGCGCTTTTAGTGATACAGGCTACGCTCAACGACGGTCTTAGTGCCGTCATGCGCAGGCCGAAGTCCAAAGACCGGACCGCTATGATCGAGTCCGGAAACGTTTTTGTTTTCATTGAGGAGAGGTCCAAGATAAAGCGGTGGACAGACGGAATATCGTGGTCCCCAAGCAGAATTCTTGGTAAGTTCCTGCTGTACCGCGAGATCATCCCCAATAAAAACACCAAACTGCGCAAGAACAGCTACAACGGAGTTAACCCTGGCAAGGAGGACAAGCAGGGTCACACGCCTACCTTTGTGTTCAAGGAAAAGGGACTGGTGAAGAAGACAATGACACTTTCGATGACTACCAAGAGCAATACAGTAGAGACAATCCACTTGATCTGCTACTACTCGACCGAGGATGTGGTGAACGGCACTTTGGTAAAACCTTCCGAAACAGAACTCAAGTCTATCAACATTGACAATGACCTGATCAAGGCTTGGCAAGACTGCTCGCTGGGCGGAAAGGTCCAGCAGGATTTCGACTACAAAAGTGTTGGCGTTCCATCCGATAAGCTTTTTCTTCAGCCACCCAGCAGTTACCGGTATGAACCCCACTCGATTCCGAATATTTCTAATTCGTCCGGATTGCTCGCTTTGAATTACCCAACGCACCCTTCGGTCCAGAGATCGCAGTCGCTATCCATGGCTTCGTCTCATTCCCACTCTCTTCCACCTAGGCCGAATTCACCATCACAGAACACCGTTATCCAACCCCTGATCCAGTCTTGGAATCAATACACTCACCATCCCTACAACCATGCATTCTACCCACTACAACAGAACCATCAGGTTCATTCCCAGCCCCACCAGGATAACTCTGAGACTAATATTCCAACGCCTACGCTCGCACCTGTCGCACCTGCTCCAGTCCAACATCCTCCGAACCAACAACTGTACCAGCCACAGCAACCGCTGTTCCAGCAAACACAGCCACAGTCCCAGCACCAGTATCCGTTGTATCCGCCTTATCAGTATCAAAGTCAGATCGGACTGGGTGTGAACTCTGGGGTTAATTATGGGATGCCGAGTAATAATACGTGGAACTAGGTGCACCTAAACTGACCGTTATTATGAGACTTAACCTGAGGAAAGGAAGACCGAGGACATTGCTCAGAGTGGCTATTCCAGCCTCCTGATTATTTGCTATCTTTTTGAGCTACGTTGAGAAGCTTTGATTAGCCAGTATTCTCCCCTTACATCTTCACCAATGGACTCATTTGTCTTACTTGTCCGTTGCTTCAGTTGCTAGTCGACTTGAAGCCAACAAGCTGCCTAGAATTTCGACTCCAGATCTCGCCTTCAATTCTCCAACCCAACACGCAAATTCTCTCCGCTTTCACCCTCACATCTTTTTTGTCTGGCCCGCTTTGTTATATCCTTAATGGTTTCTTGCTTTCCTTTTTTAAGTGCCTAGTTTTGTCTGAGAGGCGATTCTCTTACCAATGTCTTGCTATTTATTACCGCCTCTCGACTAATATATACTTTCCCCCGTGCCCTCTTCATTAAAACGTGTAGGAAATGCGTTTTGGTGACATATATACATATCTGTTGGGAATATGCCCCGTGTCGAACGGTTACTGATGACGATGACAATTAGCCGTGCCGACATCGCATTTGATAATGCCTGCTTAGCCTGGGCTGGACCACTCACTACCTCCCCCACGGATACCAGAATGCCACAAATTCGCTTGAACACAAGTCATTCGTCCAATTCTGTCGTCATTGACTTATCCCATGTAGTTTCTAGAAGTTAATAATTATATCTAGGGAAATCATTTGGTGTTTCCACGCGTTTTACGCCGCTTCAAACCGGCTACCCCAAGATTGTGGGGCCGTAAACCGATACGGGGTAGTGGCCAGCCTGACAAATCATATCAACCTCAAAGTTTTCGAGCTGCCCCTTTAGAGAGACGTAAGCTAACAAGCCAGAGAGGAGACCGTTTGCGATACAGGCACAAAATTTCTTTACGTTGATGGATTCAGTGCATCGCGAATTCTATAATTGCATCTTTGTTGACTTGAAAAGCCTCCCATAAAATCACCAGTGTCTCAGTGAGCTTTGTGTCTTGTCATCGCCTCCAACTTCTCTTCGCATCTCGCGTTTGCACCTTTTTTTTCTCGTTTTCCAGCATATGCCACCATGGCCGATATAGTTGTCAAAGAACTGCGACATCCCTCGTCTTATCTGTCGTCTGACGAGATAGTGCCGATTTCGGGTGCGATATCTGGGTTTATAGCTGGTGTTGCCGTGTGTCCTCTGGACGTTGCCAAAACCAGATTACAAGCACAAGGATCGTTTCTTCAAAAACATCCAGATGGACTCAGAAATTTTGAAAAGTTCAGGTATAAGGGCCTGGGCGGGACTCTCAGAACCATCTTGAAGCAGGAGGGCATAAAAGGACTATACCGTGGTTTACCAGCAATGGTGCTCGGGTACTTTCCAACATGGATGATATATTTCACCGTTTACGAGCAGAACAAGAAGCTGACGCGGAATCTTTTCGATCACGAGACTTTGTCGTTTGCCACAAGTGCAATTCTGGCAGGTGCCGTGTCTACTACGCTGACGAACCCAATATGGGTGGTCAAAACGAGAATGATGATACAGACAGGAGATGGACGCACGATCTATGATAGATTCCCATCCAAACACCAAACTGGCGCCTCCAAAGATGCCCAGGTCTACAAGAGTTTGGTGGATACCTTCGTGAAGATGTATCGCAAAGAGGGCTGGAAGTCGTTCTATTCAGGACTGCTTCCTTCGTACATAGGACTAACACACGTGGCAATCCAGTTTCCGATCTATGAGAATTTGAAAAAGAATCTTAACCTGAGAGACGATAGTTCGAACGTGGGCAAATTGACTCTTGCTTCCATCATATCCAAGGTTCTGGCCAGCTCCGTCACATATCCCCACGAGATCTTGCGCACCAGACTGCAGATAGACAAGACGAAAGTGTCGATGATGACTGGTTTGGTAAGGACATTTCTCTCCGTTTACAAGAACGAGGGAGTGAAAGGTTTCTACTCCGGGTTTATCATCAATCTCACCAGGACGGTGCCGTCTTCGGCGGTGACTCTTGTTACGTTCGAGTACATAAAGGGCTACCTAGAACGGGTTAATGGGTTATAGAAGTCAGATAAAATATTCGGTATAAATCAAGCATGTTTTGAGATAAGGGTATACGGACATTACATGGAAAGTAACGCACTTTAAGGTAGTTGACGTTTTACACTACCAAGTTTCTTTCTACCAAGATTTTAAAAAAAGGCGTTTAATAATGGTTATTTTAACCCAGAAAACGATAATATAAAAGTAATAAAACCATGCCTGTTCACTTTAACCTCAACCACTTCAAAAGTAACCTCCAACCTAAAGTAGTGTAATCCAACCAGAAACTCCAAAAACTTGGCGCTTGCTGGTTGCGAGCCCCAACAATGCCCCAGGTTCTTTGATTCAGCCTTCCTCGTTGAGGCGACACCACACGAATCTTCTTGCCAATCATCCCCAAGATGAATCTCCGAAGGCTGATCTCTATCCTTGGAGTGATCTCAATTGTCCAATCACAAGTGATCAATAAGAACCTGGGGAATCGAGGCGGAATTGAGGATGATGCAGAGTTCGTTGAGCTCAAAGATGGTCTGCTGAAACAGCAGCAACAAGCCGATGGGCGCGAGAAATCGGAGCAAGGAGCCGGAGAACCCGCCGATGTGATTGCTGCAAATGCAAATGCAAATGCAGAAAGCGGAGACAATGCCGCTGAACAGGATGGGTCTGCTTTGCCGCCATCTCTTAACAGCAAGAACTTTGACAGGGTGTTATCGTCAGGAGTGCACTTTGTAGAGTTCTTTTCGCCTTACTGTACTCATTGCAAAGCACTGGCCCCCATTTGGGAGGAGTTCTATAAAAGCTACAGGGCGGAAGGTGAAGCCGAGAATATCTTCCTTCACCAGGTAGATTGTGTTGCCAATGGAGACCTGTGTTTACGCGAATCGATCTCGACCTACCCCAACATCAGGCTTTATGTGCCCAATGAAGCCGGAACGGCAGGATCTCTCACCATGAAGTATCCAGATGAAGATCCAAGAACTGCAGAGGCGTTCATTAATTTTCTACGCGAGCAGGCTCTCGATGCCAAAGATGCGGGGTATTTCAAAACCTCCAAATCCACTCTGCTCACTCCTAGCGAGATGGTAGCAGCTATTGCCGGTCACCAGGGTCAGCCTTATTTGGTCTCATTCTGGCCCACCACGAACGAAGAGCTCAATGACGATAATTTTGATGTTGTGAAAATTCCAAAGTCCTCGCGTTGCAACGAATTCAAGACTGTCTGGTCTCAAGTCTCTAACCAAGTTGGGGTTAAAACCGGTACTTTTAACTGCAGGTCCAACCCCAAGATCTGTAAGGCTTTGGGTTTATCAGATTTGACCAAGACTACTGAAAGAGGAATGCCTGCTGTCTACATGTTTCTTCCATCAGAATACGGCGGAAACAAAATACGGTACAAGTCCTACAACAAAGCTAAGTTCATCGTCGAATGGGCAAAGAGGCTGCAACAAATTTACAACGTGGAAGAAGTAACTTTCAATTCGCTGAAAACGAAGATGAAGTTGGCACCCCGGTTGCAACGCGAAGCTTCTACCGAATCAGCCATCAACAGCAAGATATCCTTTGTATACCTTTATGATAAGGATGCTTACGTCACTGAGGACGAGCTGATATTTGGCCAGTTGATTCAGCCAATAATGGACTTGAATACTGAGGTATATCTCTACAAGAGTTCAGACATGAAGTTTTTGTCGTTCCTTGAAAAGCAGCACAACAGTCTTCTGGAGTACATCCATTACAACGAAACGGAATCACAGCAACCTTTCAACAAGAAGAGATTTGTATCCGAAACTGCAAGTTCGTTGCCCACCTGGCTGTGCTTCAAGGATAACAGCTTGATCTCTCAGGTATTTCCCAGCAGAAGCGCGCGGGATGTGCGTGACTACGGCAAAGCTTTCAACTTTATAAAGTCGAATGCCTTGCCATTGGTGGAAGAATTGAATGAAATGACGTTCAACTCTATTTTCTATCATTATCCTCCGAACTCTGCAGGATTCTTCACGGAAGATGACAAAGTTGTTATCTCGTTTGTGGACTCGACCGACTTCAATGGTGTATTTGAAACAATTTACCAAAGTTCATTGCTAGCTCATGATTATCACAATTTGAGACAGAACCTAATGTTTACTCATCTTGATGAAGAGAGAGAGTCTAAGCGTACGAAGGCCCAAAAGGTGAAGGACGATGGTGGAGATTCGGTGGATTACAGACACGCATTGAACCGTCGTCTAGGCCTCTTTGATCCAGGAAAAATTGTGCCGGTTTATCTAGATCTCAAAAAGAACTCTGCTCTTTTGGATAAGTGGGGTTGGAACAGACTCCATAAGCGAGATATCAAACCTGGTGATGCAATTGTGGTCTCAAGATACGACGCGAAGAAGATGTTCTGGGACAAAGACATTTATGGAGCTCCCTTATCAATATCAAAACTGCGAAACTTGAGAGATACAATCGCGGCGCTGAACTTTGAACCGAAACTGTTTGTCCCCAGTCCCAAATACAGTATGCCTAAGTGGAAATACGTTTCCGGTACTTTTGGAGAGCACTTTGCGTTTTTGGATGGGATTCTCACTTTCAAAAAGCATAGTTATATGGGAAGCGCCTTGCTGGTCATTGTGGTTGCAGTCGTATTGTTACATCTAAGAAGAAGAAGACGGATGAGAAGTCAGAAGCTAAGAGGGCTGGGAATACTTGGAAAGATACCTTCACCCCCAAACTCAAACGGCCGGCCAGGAAAGTTTGATTGAGGGTTAATATGAGATGAATACACGAGTTTGCTTGATATTTTGTAATTTCGATTAAGTCTACAAACAATCTTTCATATGGCATAAATTGTGAAAGATGACTGCATATATGTGACTGTATGGAAGCGTCTCTTGTAATCCAAGGTCACGTGATTCAGTGCAATCAAGAAAAAGTGGAGACTCCAGGCCTAACCTTCAAATTTTGCCGGCCTAGAAGCGTCACTTTATTCTCTGAAATAACAAACAGGATCTTCACAATGCTTGCCTATTACCACGACGACGATCTTTCTGTGGACTTCAGAGAGGACCACAACTCTGGCGAGGAGGTTTCTATTGAGACTTTGAAAGAGGTGGGTGTGCTCTACTTCAAATGTGGCACACAGGACGACGTGGAGACGATTGCCACCGAGAGAGAATACAAGAACAGGGATATCATTGATCTATCAGCAGCAACGTTTCCAGGTGGACCAGAAGCTCTGAACGAAAAATGCAAGAATTTCTACTTGGAACATCTACACGAGGATGAAGAGATCAGATACATACTGGAGGGTGAGGGCTATTTCGATGTTCGGGACAAGTCTGATCGTTGGATAAGAACAAAATTGTTTCCTGGCGACTTGTTGATCCTTCCGGCTGGAATCTACCACCGTTTTACCCTGACATCCAAGGCTTCTGTCAAGGCGTTGAGATTGTTCAAGGACGAGCCTAAATGGATAGCTCTCAACCGTCCGGTGGATGCGAACCCCACGAGGGAATCTTATCTTAAGTCGATTGAGGTTTGAGCCGAAATTGAAATCTTATCATATTTTTTGAATTTGGTGATTTTTTTTCTAAACTGGTGCTAAAATGAGAATACGCCTATATAGTCTCTTATCAATAACTTTTCACTTTACTGAAGCCTTTAGGCAGGGCCCACGTGCTCTTTGGTGTATTTGGCTCACACCACCTAATGAGTTTCCGCCACAAAAACAGATCCCAGTGATATGCCATACAACCTTAAACTTCATCGCAGACTTCAGAAACTTGAAATTCGTTAAAATAAGCTCTCAGACCATCGTGTTAGGAATAGTTATAGGAGGGACCACAGACCTCAAAGGTCGTGTAACATCTGAAAAATGTGGATTCGGAGATTCTCAGCTTCTGATCCAGAGCAGAGGAGATAGTACTCCACTTGGTCATACTCTCCAATACTCAGACCACCGTATATAATTCGAAATGTCTGCTGCCAATCCAGGTAAGAATTATTCTGAGTTTCCTCTTTGTCCGCTTCCTTGACTAACATCCCCAGCTTTGCAAAAACAATACGAAGAGTACCAATCCACGGCCAACGCGCTGATGGAGAAGATTGGTCAGTTGCAGTCTGGCCTCGAGGAGCACAGGTGAGTTAGTTTGTCGTGCCATATCCACGATTTTACCTACTGACATGCAAAATTAGCATCGTGGTGACTACATTGAAAGGCGTGCCTGAAAACAGGAAATGTTTCAGAATGATTGGAGGTGTTTTGGTGGAGAAGACTGCTGGAGAAACGGTTCCAGTGTTAGAGCAGAATATATCAAATGTGAGTCAGAAGTGTTGAATTCTCTACGAAACAATTACTAACTTTTTGCAGCTCGAAATCTCCATAAAACAGCTGAAAGAAGAGTTTGCTGCGACTAACAAGGAATTCGAAGAATGGAAGACAAAGTCCCATATTAAGGTGGTACGTTCAGCATGATTTTTTAATACACATCTCGTTTGCAATTTTGTTTTGACCGTAGTTGGCATCTGAATTTGCAAGTCTGTGAGCCTCGGTGTGTCGTAAGGCCTCAATTTTTCTTTTTGCCATCTTCCACCAATGGTGCCTTACCGCTAAAGATGAAAACAGTAACGAATGCAAACCACACAATAATCACAGCAACCGCAGAAGTCAAATAAACCCATGAGTTAGTGATTTCCCAACTTCTAGGATATTCATCATTGGCCAGATGTCTCACAGGAACAACGATCTTTTCGTCTATGAAACTCAACCCCGGTCTCTTGTAGTCCACGGAAAACGTGAACATTCCGTGCTGGTCTGGGATTTGGAAGACTGCGGTAAAAAGGGTCTTCTCTTCGTCGCTGCTAGTCACGTTGGCATTGACACGTTGGTAGGGATCTAACATGATGAATTCAACCTGGACATCATCGGCCTCGAATGGAACCCATGTGTTCTCCTCCGAAGACCATTGTGAGATCTCGATCTCGTACTTGGCGAAATCCTTGACTTTGTAGCTCTCCAGTCCGGTAACGACATTCTCGTGGGATGTGCTGACCGACTTGATAACACCTCTGTATTGGAATGTCCACGAAACCAAATCCTTTGCCAAATTATCATACTTCGAGTCTTTGATCAGGTTATCATCACCCAACCAAGTGACTCTTGCATTATTCAATGCCTGAAAAGAAACAATCAAGTAGCCTTGGTCACCCGAGGTCCAAACACTGTCAGAGCCGACTGGGCCAATGGCTGCGTTGTAGGTATACGAGGTCTTTGGTGCCTTCAGAATAGGAATCAGATATTCGCTGTTGCTTAACAAAGCTGCAGAGCCTGAGTAAGATATTTGGTCCACACTGGAAGGCACCACGATCTTGTTCTGAAACTCTGGGTCTTTGATGAGGACGGAGCCCTCTTTCGTGGAATCCTCGTTGAAATGATCAAAAAGCTTGAACTTCGCATTGGTGTAGATTCCAACTTCACCAAGAAACTTTTCAAGGTCTAATTGAGCACCGGCAGAGCTGGTCACTCCGAATAAGTTTCCACCATCGTTGACGTATTCAACGAGTTCCTTGACTCCAACATGGGGCGAAATTGATCTCACTTTAGAAGGAAGAATCACCAAGTTCTCAAACATTCTAATGCCATTTATAAACAGAGCAATGTCAGAAGACCCAATCTCTACAGCCTTGACATCATCCAGCGACTTCACAAAGTTGTCGTAGTCGCTCAGCTTGCTAAGCTTAGGATCATAGATCACCAACGTAGCGCCCTTGACAGCAGGTCCCGCAAAAACCAGGGCTGCCAAGTTGAAGATGAGTGCCAGTACCAGCGATAGTCTCATTTTCGGTGCAAATGAAGGAATATTGGTGGACTAGCGAACAAGGTGTGAGCTTGAGAATCAAAGCGTAGACAAGACGAACGTGACATGAACGTATTTGAACTGAACACGTCTTAGGCATCTGATGAGCCTCACACGTTCGGCTGGAGATTTGCTATTTACCTAGGAACAGGGGGATAGATCGACGAGTATCCAATAAGAAAATACCATATTTTTTTTGCTATAACGTCTAGTAATGACACAGGAGGAAACTTTCAATCCCAACAACCCCGCGGAATTTGCCCAGGCTTTGAAACAATTGAACGAGGCTGAGGTGGCTGCTACAGTAAGTTGTGCTGCTTGATCTTTGCTGAAAAGTTGACTAACTGGTTTCAGAAACTGGAGAAACTGTTGGACTCGCTCGAAGGTCGTATGGATGAGATATTAAAGGAAGCTGAGTCAGTGAGCGGCGAACCAGCTGAGGGTGAAAATTCTGAGAATAAGTAGTATTTAGAGGCTATTCAGGACGGTTATCTATAGTGGCTGGAACTCAATATACTCTATAATGACCAAAGCAAAGGTGCGATTCAGACAAGCAGTTTAGTGAATTAGATATCCAAGATGGCTCTGTCTTTTTGGATGAAATTCAAGTCCATTATGGCCATCACAAAACCTCCTATACTATAGCCTCACAAAATCAGGCTCGTCAGTTCCCACAAATGGATTTGGTATCAGCAGTGGATTTATCCTATGCGTGGTAATATCTGCTTCGGACTCAGGAAAAGTGATCTTGACTGGCTTCCCACCTTCAATCCACCATTTGCTCCTATCTGAACTGGGAGGAGGCAGACTTTCCGTCAACGTCTTCTCGTTGATATATGCAGATGTGATCACAGAGTTTTCTCCGCCAATCTCGGCCTTTCTCTGTTCATACAGTTGTTTGGACAATTGCGACTTGATATCTTCCTTTACTAGATTGGTGGTGACAGTGAAGGTTGCAAAGACCGGCCTGTGGTCAGAAAAAACGATATCCTGAGCACTACTGTAACTCGTTTGTTTCATGATTCGTTTGAAGCTGTTGAAGCTCAACACTCGATCAGTCCATGCGGGTATTCTTTGCTTTTCAGAGGAGTCATAGGTGGAGGTGCCATTGTCAAACTTATAGGTAGGCGGAAACGTGATCTCCATCTCGTCAAAATACGGAAACGACTCCCCAGCTGCCATTTGCATGTTCAACTGATCGTACTCGAACAAAGTAGGATAATCGCCTTCCTTTATACGCTCCCTGACCTCCTCGTTCGGAAGCATGATTCTGTAATTGAAATCGCCCATCCAGATGACAGCATCGTGATCTTTGATTCTCTTTCCTCGCGAAAACCTCAACCCAGTTGAGATCGTTTTATAATCGTGATGTCTTTCAACAACATTGTTCAAACCAGCAGCCAGATGCGATGCCACAAAACAAAACTTGGTTTCAGAGTAGGCAAAACTGACTGCTACTGCTCCCTTGTTAGCAGAAACACCACCAAGACCCGTTTTCTTCTCACTTCCTTCTACCAGCTTGATCTTATCAACCTCATCATCCTTCACAAACAGAAGTATGAGAATTCCTCCTAGCTGGCCTCCCCAAAGAAGCACATACTTTCCCACATCTGACAGGGCTGCTCGTAGCTTCTTCTCCCAATGTAAGCGCGTTGTAGGATCCACATTCACAATCTTGTTAGGCGTAAGCTCAACAACCTCCTCAAATGCAACACAGACTATATCATAAGGATGCTCCGGATCAAAAACGTCTTGTGGAAACAACCAAGAGTTCAAATTGCCTTCATATAACACTCCGTTGACATTAAATGTTCCTGCAAAAACAGACACTTCTTTTGGAGAAATGAAGTCTTTGGACAGTTTAGCAAGCTCTTCAGTGACGAAGTCATGGATAGGGTCATGGAGAGTCACTAAAACCTGGCTCTTCAGCCTTCCCAGTAATTTGTCCACGGTGTGTTGTTTGGCCGAATGGTCTGAAACCACAGTGCCTATGTACTTCTTGCCAACTCCTGTAACCACAGCACCCATTAGCCCTCCTGTTTTCGACTTGGGTGCTGTGGCGTTATAACTATGTCTTATCTTTGATAGAACGTAGTTGTTCTGCTCCCAGAGGAGATCATGCTTGGACCACAGATCGGCAGTTTCCGAAAACCCGACGTCTTTCAGAAAAAAGTTTATAGCTTCTTTGCTGATGAGACTTTGGATCACGTTGGTTTTTTCAACAGAATCAAAGTTGTTTACCAGGAAAATACCAGACTGCTTTCCTAGAATCACGGATTCCTTATTGGCACAGCAAAATGCACCAATCTCAAGTACTTGGGATTCCAACAGTCTTCTGAGATGGAAAGGAGTGTTATGACTGTGTTTCAGAGAATGCGTGGAGAAGTCCAGTTTCGTATAGTCCAATTGGATTCCAAAATTCTCAGAGCTCTTGAGCAGCTTTTCGTAAATTCGGCTCAACTCTGGTTGATTTCCCTTCTTGGAAGAAGCATCCAGCACGAACACGGATCCAAAATGCTGTGTTAAACTTTCAAAATGCCTATCAAATCCATGCTTTGTGGCATCAATGGATCTCTCAGACTCTATCTTCGTGGACATCAGTTGGTTTTCCAACTTCCAGAACAATGGGGTATTTCCTCTCAACAACGTGTATGCATATGTGTATGGTTCAGTGTATAGGATAATGTCAGTTTCGACGAAGTTGGCAGTATTCCCGTCATTATCCAGCCCAAATGGTCCAAACACGGACCCGTTCCTCGAACACGCATACCTGGATATTATGGTGATCAAGGCTTCGTATTTGTCAACTATAGTGTTTGCGGTTTGAACATTTCCCCGCATCATCGTCACCAGAAACGCCCCTTCATCGAAACTTTTGGTCTCAGATCTTCCCAAATGACTCCTAAACTCCACCAGCTCAGAAACAAGAAACTGGTTCCAAGTAAAATTGCGATAGTGGTCGTCATCCAGAGCGTCTAGCATTCGTTGCTCATTCAAATGAGGCCCTCGATCCTGAAAAGCCACCGATAGGTCGTAATTTTCTGAATAGTAAAAGGATCCAGCAGATAGTAGTCGTCTCAAAGAATAACATGGGAAGTCCGGAAAATCCTCGAATGTGGCTCCATCTATTTCAAACATATGGTCATAGGCATCGCTGTTGAGACACACGAACTCAGTAGATACCACATTATAAATAATCTGTCCCGGAACAAAACTGCCTACCTCCTTTCTCCCGGAGATAAACGCCAGATATGTCAAATCTTTGACGGAAATAAGGCCGCAAAAACCATACCATTCACGCCTAGTTAACTCCACGTAGTTGGAGAGGTCAATGGCTGAGCCGGCAACAAACTCAACCGCGCATTTCGCCTCAGAACCAATTCCACGGAACGACAGAACACAATTGTTGGACAAGATTGCCAGCGATCGCGGTCTCTCGTTCAGAAACACCCGCATTATCGCTATGGGCTGATCCTTTCTTGTTGAAGGAACACGGTCTTCTCTAAGCTGCGGCTGTGGCTATGTAGTGGTATTTTGGTGACACAGTGTTATTTGACAGCGGTTTCACGGCCCAGATAGCAATTAACGACACGGTGAAATATGACAGCTATGGTTGATAGCGATTATCTGCTGGTTTCTGTCGTGATCACCTCTTACTTTTGGGTCGTCTTAACAAAACAAAAGGTCAAATGGACAGGGGAACGGAGTCGAAGGAGTTTGTCGATCTGCTTCTGGCCTGCAGAAGTGGTGATCTGGATCGCGTGGACCAATTGGTATCGCTTGGGATTAATGTAGGTGAGCTTTGCACTCTTGATTTTGGAGGCCATTACTAACAAGACCACTAGCTCAACCAGGTCGACCGATGGGATAATTCACCGCTTATTCTTGCTAGTTTGTGTGGGCATGAGGACGTAGTGAGGTTTTTACTGGAGCGCGGTGCTGTTTGCGATCGTGATACATTTGAAGGTGAGAGGTGAGTGTTAAACATCTTGTGAACAATGGAGAATCTCTTACTAATAATTCAGATGCGTTTATGGTGCTTTGAACGACTCAATCCGCGATCTTTTGCTCAGTTATGACATTACCAAGGCGGTGGATGTCACCCAGCCGTTTGCGGCACATATATCCTCACTAGTGCCGGAGGCCAAGGTGGTGACTGCAGATATCTTGGTCAATGGAGAGAAGCTGCATAAATTCATGCTTTCTGCACGAGGTGTGTTGAAGAACATCAGTCTGGTTGAGTCTATACCTTCTATTACGACAAAAATTGTCAATTACGTGTATCAAAAACCCCAGACTGGGTTTGAAAGGATAAACTTGGAGGAACTTCTTTCTGTCGCTGTCTCTTTGGATCTAACAGACTTTGCGGAAATGGTGAGGGAGTATCGTGCTGCGACTACGCCAATCTCGAGGTCCAAAGTCATGCGCAATTTCCAGCTCGAGATGTCGCGATTGGCCCTGAAAGACATGTCACAGTTCACAGAAGATCAGATCTTTGCACATGCTTTGGTGAAGGATACCCCGGAATTGTCAGTTCAGGAGAAGTTAGACATGATGACAGGCAAATGTTTTCCAGACGTGATTCTTACGGTTCCACACAAAGATGGAGGCCATTGGTTCGTGCCGAGTCACCGAGCCATTCTCGTCAGATCTGAGTATTTCGAAACCATGTTCAGGTCCAACTTCTCTGAGGCATCTATATTCAACGACCTGGTTTCCGAAAATGGTATTATTGACAGAAACAGGCTCATAGAAGATCCAGATCTGATTCCAGTGATTCCAGTGACTGCTGCCTCAAATTCAAATCTGTTGCGTATCTTGATTGAATTCCTCTATTACGATAATTCCACATTCGTCTACTTCGAGTCACTTGACGTTCTTTCAATGGCAGATGCGTTACTCATAGATAGACTAAAAAACATGGCGTCAGTGGTGTTATCGAGTGATGGTGATAATCCAAGAATACCTGTTTATGACATCTTAAGAGCTGGCTGGGATACGCGGATCAACAGATTAGAGACTTATGCTGCACGGGTTATTGCCAACAGACTGGAAGAGTACATTAATGAGCCGGACTTTGAGGATGTTGTATTGGAGAGTGCGGAGAGGATTGAAAACCGTCATGACACTGATACCATTGACTTGATTGACGATATCCGGTTTTATCTCACGAAGAAGTTCCATATCACAAACTACGAGGGTTACGACGTCTTCTTCAAAGATGTGGTTAAGGACGATCCAGCATTGTATAGAGACTACACGGAACAGTTAGCGTGGATAGATGACCTGCTGGCTAGATTAGGACTGGACGCTTAAACGAAAAGCTTTTTTCATAGAGGAATTTGGGGGGAAACCATGATAACAGGTGACGAGAGTATTTATTTTTGATTCAAACATAACTCTGACCGCACCCGACCAACCTGTAAAGACTGCGCCGATAGCTTCGCAGATATTCTTCGTAGGATTGTCCTGGCATCTTTTGTCTTCTTTAACTGATAACACTGCCTCAATTCCTAGGCAGTCTTCTTTACCTTCTTGGAAGCAGATCTCAGGTGGTGCTGAGGAATCCACGATTCGTCCAGCTTCTTGGACCCACTGGCAACAGCTGCACTTGGTTGGGCGGAGGCAGACTTCTTTGGAGTCACAGACTCAAAGTATTGCTTTCCAAAGATGGAGTAGATAACATAGGCAATACCGGCCAGCGATGCAACTAAAACAATTTCAAGGAAGATCAATTGAGGGTTGAAAACAGAGATTTTTGGGTCTGAAACCGTGACCAACTGGTTTCTGGCTCCCAACTGCATGAACTTCTCCTGGTGGAAAACGTAGATTGCAGGAACAAAGAGGTAGTTTTCTGGGTTCAAATCAAGACCAATGTTCTGGATGAAGGTGACCGTCTCACCAGATGGAACGGTGATAGGACCAATCTTGCTTCCAGTAACATTGGCAACAACGTCCCCGGTAACTGGGTTGTTGAAAGAACCAGCAACACCTGCAATGGTGACCTCATCATCTTCATCATTCTTCAAGGTGAACTCAACAGCCGCAACTTCACCATTCTCGAGACTGACCAGATCCTGTGGGGATGACTGTTTCTCCTTAACAAGGTAACTGATACGGATCTCAAATGGTTTCTCTGGAGTAGGAACAAAGTCCTCGGAAGCAGCAACAGCCAGAGACACTAGGGAAAGCAATGGCAATAATAAACTGGATAATCTCATCTTAAATATAAAAAACAATGGATGAAGAAGAACTAAGCAGAAGGAAAGAACAAGGCCCACGTCAACAGCTTGGATTGATTCGACGATAACGTTGTTCAGATGTCGAGACTTCAGTTTGGGCAGGGCGCACGACCATCCCCACGATTTATGAGCTGAAAGAAATGGCAATATATCTTCTCACAAACGGCAATACTTCTTTTGCGGTTGAACATTGCACTTAAATATTTAATCTCGAGCCATGACAGTGGAACAGGATGTGGTGAACTATGATATTAGTGCTTTGAATTCCTACACGTTTGCTGATCTATCCGAGATCAAGCGCAATCTTGAAACGACACTCACTGATCTGTTTGGAAAATTGGACCAGGTGAGTAGCTCTACCAGAGCAAAGTCAAAATCAGACAAGACCAAAACTAACAATTCTATTAAAGCATGGCGTTAAGATGGAAACGTCACTTCTCACGTTTGACGGATTTCCCCGTTCGGACATCGACGTTGCTCAGATTAGATTTATCAGAGCTCGAATTGTCAGACTACGGAATGATTACAGACAGGTTATGGACAGAATTGAGGCAGAACTGCGCGATAGATATGCATCTGTGGGTGCAGATGATGAATCCATGGCAAATAACTCTGTGGTTTTTGCCCGTGTGACGCTGATAGAGCCCGATTCCCCCGCATCTCTTGCAGTAAGTGAAATTTTGACCTCGAAACATAAGTGCCAAACTAACACCAACAAGGGCTTTCAATTGAACGACGGAATAATTCAATTTGGATCAATTGATGCAACCAATCATAACGGCTTGCAGAGTCTGCCGGTATTGGTGGGGAACAAGAAGAATGTAAGTGAAGTTTTTTGGATTCATTGGCTCTGTCCATTGGCTCTGACTACAGTGTCTTGAATTCATTGGATAACCCATTGGCTATATGGCTTCATAAACGATTTCGTTTACAACCTACTAACAAACTAGCAACCAATTGCGGTCAAAATCAGTAGAAACGACGAAACTCTCGATCTGTCTCTAACTCCACAGGAATGGTCTGGAAGAGGTCTCATAGGCTTCAAGCTGGATCTCGTGTAAATAGCAGTTGGAGCTTAGTGTCCGTTGTCTGGTTATCATAGTGTACAACTCTCGTTTGTTCTCATCAAATATTAATGTTTACCCCCTTTTTATACTCAACCCCCATGCAATGTCGACGTAAAAGTTATCAAATCCCTATTCTGCAACTCATACATCTCTTCGCCCTCAAGCTCCCAATCGGTATCATTAATCAACACGATAATGCCGGGCCGTATGGACTCACCCTCCAAAAATACCTCCAGATCTTGAGGCGTCTTAATCAGAGTGTCTCTTATTTGCAACAAAAGGTCTTTGAGAACCTGCCCATCGGCCATCACCATAGTATGGGTCTTCTGACCATCGAAGATAGAGTCGAGTCCACCGCTAATCGCGATTAGTACAACAACATACAAAATAGCCGAAACTCAATAAAATGGCAGAGCTGTCTTTAAAATCATGGTTTTCACTTACAGAAATTCAACTTCCACTCTGATTTCCGTCATGTTCGTCACAAATAGTACCTCTAGAACTCTTTTGAAAAGTTTCCGTTAAGAGCTCTGATTCTTTTTTCCCGCCCCATGTTCATGTGACACGACCAAAGATGACCTGCGCTGACAAAAAACTTCATTATGATTCATCATCCCCAGATTTAACCCACTACTCTCTTCCTTGTTGTAACTGCGAACATACTGAAAACACTATTATTTTTACTATTTTAGAATGCCAATGCTCAAGGATCCCTCGCGCAAATACCGCAAATTTCCGGCCATGAATTTGCCAAATAGGCAATGGCCTGCCAGGACTCTGGATGTGGCACCCAGATGGCTCTCTACAGACCTCAGAGACGGCAACCAGTCTTTGCCAGACCCTATGACTTTCGAGGAAAAAAAGGTATACTTTAGGAAACTTTGCGATCTTGGATTTAAGGAAATTGAGGTTTCGTTTCCTTCCGCTTCGCAGATCGATTTTGACTTCACCAGGTTCGCCGTGGAGACTGCCCCAGATGATGTCTACATCCAGGTTCTGTCGCCATGCCGTCCGGAGCTCATCAAAAGAACTATTGAATCATTAAAAGGTGCCAAAAAAGCCATTGTTCATATTTACCTTGCCACATCGGATTGCTTCAGGAATGTTGTTTTTGGGCTTTCCAAAGAGGAATCGCTCGAGCTTGCGACTTCATGTGCGAAGCTGGTGAGAAGTCTTACCAAGGATGATCCTGAAATGGCGGCAACCGAATGGTTGTTTGAGTTTTCGCCGGAGACTTTCAGTGACACGAATCCCGACTACGTGCTCGAGGTGTGTGAGGCTGTCAAACAGGCTTGGAGTCCAACTGAGGAACAGCCTATCATCTTCAACCTTCCTGCCACTGTGGAGATGTCGACTCCTAACACCTATGCTGATCAGATTGAGTATTTTTCAACAAGAATCTCAAATCGGGAGACTGTCTGCATTTCTTTACACCCACACAATGACCGTGGCTGTGCAGTTGCTGCTGCAGAACTGGGTCAACTTGCAGGAGCTGATAGAATCGAGGGTTGTCTTTTTGGAAACGGCGAGAGGACTGGAAACGTGGATCTTGTGACATTGGCACTTAACCTGTATACCCAGGGTATCTATCCGAATCTAGATTTCTCCGATATCAACTCTGTGATTGATATTGTAGAGAAGTCCAATAAGATTCCCGTTCATCCTAGGGCGCCATACGGAGGCCAACTCGTGGTTTGCGCATTCAGTGGATCGCACCAGGATGCTATCAAAAAGGGATTCAAGCAACATGAGGAGAGCAAGTCTGAGATCTGGGAAATGCCATATCTTCCTTTGGATCCTCAAGATATTGGTCGTACATACGAGGCAATCATCAGAGTCAACTCGCAGTCTGGAAAGGGAGGTGCTTCGTGGATTATCCTGCGTAACTTGGAGCTTGATCTTCCAAGAGGCCTCCAGATCGCATTCTCCAGGGTCGTTCAACAAGAGACCGAAAATGTGCAGAGAGAACTGCACAACGACGAGATCATCCAGCTCTTCAGGTCTCAGTATCACGTTTACGAGACACCCAAGAAGGAGGACGTGGAACTGGTGGATTACACGCAACTCAATGCGTCTAAGAACTCCAGAGTTCTGGAGGTGATTCTCAGTGTTAAGGGTGCAACCGTTGAGTCGAAGGGAGAAGGAAACGGTCCGATTTCGGCGTTCACTGACGCTCTCAGAAAGGCATTTGGTTGCAACTTGGTGGTGAAAAAGTACCAGGAGCACTCTCTTGGTAAGGATTCGGATTCGAAGGCTGTGTCTTACATAGAATGCGGTGTCACTGGACCTTCAGGAGTTGTTCAGGATATTTGGGGTGTTGGTATCCACGAGGATGTCTCACAAGCCAGTTTCTTGTCATTGATTTCGGTCATCAACTCAGCAATTGAAAAGAAGATTTTGACATGAAACAGGCTGAGGTTGCAGAAGAGGACTTACTTAGTTTAACCAGCCGATCACGGCCATTCAAAATAGACAATTTCATTCAAGTGATCCGGGTCATCTGATAGTACACACAATATGAAGCTTCGTATCGTCATAAACCATTATCGTATCTGCTCACGGAAAGACCCCCTATTTTATGGGAATTCGGAAAGTTTCAAGGACAAATTCAAAAAAGTTTAATCCAGAAGCTCAGCCATCTGCAATCAAATCGTCTCCACTATCCAATAACTTTTCAGTTCAAATACTTTGCTTTCTCAGCCTCCAGGAACTTCACAAAACCAGCATATGGAGCCGCAAAGTGGGTCAGACTCTTGAATATCGGCAATAACTCGATCATGGAATCACACTTTCCAATTAAGCTGGAGTTGATTTCATCGGCTTGCTTTTCTCTCTGGAACTCTTCTATTATCGTTTCCTCCAAAATATTCAGCGAAGACTCGAAAGCCTCAACAGAAACGGGTATACCCATGTCATCATCATCGCCTCCCGTGGGCGCAGCTTTTACCGAGGAACTCGAGTTCTCCTGGACCAGGCTGGATGTGTGTATGATGGCATTAGCCGTCTGGAACACCGTCAAGACCAAGTTCATCCGTTTCTTGACAGTGACCAGTTTGGCTAGATCTGCCAATGTGGTCTTGCTGCTGGATTCATTCTGGATTTCTGTAAGCTTCAAATTCACGGACTCCAGGTCCTGGAACAACGAGTTGATTGAGGAGGACAAAGTGTCAATATAGTACTCCAATCTTGTAACCCCATTCAGATCAGAGCCCTTCTGAGGCACGTCCGTTCGCCGCTTGTAGGAATAGGATATGACCGAGGACGATTGTTGGAGATCTTCAATTTTGGATTCCAAATCATCTGTTAATTCGTTTGTGTAATAGTCCAAGTGAGCTAACAACGACGAGCACTTGGTCTGTAACGTCTGTAAAGATCTCACTGAAGGATTAGCCTTTATTGTTCGCGAGGGTAGCGAAGAGAGGAACAGCGAGTCCAGAAACGCGTGCGGCACAAAATTGTCATCGAAAAATATTTCCAGCGCATCCTGCTTTGATTCTTGTTCCATTGTCATGATAATTTCTATACTAGCGGAGAAAACTAGGGTACTGTTGATCAACAGCTGATCGCGAAGCCAGTCAACCAAAGTACAGCTAGTCCTCGCCAATTGGATCTGCCACCGATGCCCGGGCAAATCCCCAATAGGGAAAACACAAACTTGTTTCGAAGACCACAACAAACATATTCAGGTATACTACGCTGGCTGTACATCAGTGGTTTCACAATATTATATCAGGATTCCATGAGTGCACAATATGTAAATAACCACCGGCTGACGACTGCCAATGTTCATCGACTGGAAGGTAAGACCGAGAAGCTGACCCGATTGTCACGCTACGCAGAGCCAGATGTGGAGGAAGATGATCTGTTTGGTGAAGAGGCAGGCGATCGCCTCGGGAAAGGGATCAAAAAGCAGCCGGTTCGGCCAGACACATTTTCGCAGTCGTCGCCTTCGAGATCTGCCTCAGATTATGCCGAAAGTGACACCGATCTTACTGACTTTGCTGAAGGCCTGGAGCTAGACAACGATCTTGATCTCATGGCCAAATTCGATGCTGTCAAGAGAGAGGCTCAGAAGAGGGCGCAGTTCGACGACTCGCAACGGGAAGAAGCCCAGAGGCCTTTTGTGGACAAAGAAGAGTCCAATTGGGATGTTTTTTACTACAAGGCGGATGACGGCTCGTTCAAACAAGTTGATGATCTGATGTTGAACGATCCAAGGCGATTCCACAAATCTGTTGTGATCAACTCAACAACGCCGAAGTTGCGTTCCAGTCAATCTAGTTACCGATTATCCTCTCCAACAAAAGACCAACAGCTGCGGCTAAGAGCAAAGCAATCCATGCCGAATTTCCAGGAAAGGACATCTCCCTCGCGGCTGCGGAAGTCGTCTTCATCTTTGTTCGATTTCCGATCATCTACACGCAAATACCCGCTTCTCGTTGATGAAGACGGAATCGGCACATTAGAGGTTCCACAGTTTCGCAAATCGGTTCGTCACCGTGTGTCGTTCCAGGATCGCGATGGATTCGAAGATGATACGATAACGGTTCACACGCAAGTTAGACCACCGCACGCCTCGCGCCCTGACCTCTCGCGTTTCCAGGAAACCGGTTATCAAACGCTGAGACCACAGTCTTCCAAGAAATTTTCGAAGATTCGGCTGATTCGCCAGCTGAATCAACCTAGCGTCGATACCCCTAAGGCAGCCTCAGGCATGCACTACAACCCCGTGTTACAGACATGGGAGGGTAATGAGGCCGAATTGCGACGTTTTGATTCAATACGACCCGATATGCGCACAATTCGGAACACTAAAACGCGAGGCCAGCAGAAACCGCCTCAGAATGTCGGCGGAATGCGGTTTGACCAGCAGAACCTGCGGTGGGTGCAAGATGGCGCTTACCAGGACGATCCTTTCGAAGGAATAGATGATATACCTGAAGCTGGTGAAAGACAATGGAGTCAGACGACAACAGCCTCATCCGCGGTGCTCGACCCTGAGGACCCGTTCCTACAATCTGTACAAAGTGCAAACAACTGTTTCAGGATCAATAGCGAGCAACTGCGGTCGTTTGCCAATGAGGAGCATAAGTGGATCAAGAAGGTGCAGAATTGGTTTCCTGTGGGCTCCGAAGATGATTCCTATTTATATGAGCTGCGGAATTTTGTTATTCAGAGCCAAAGGAAGTAGATTTGGAGAGAATGTGAGAATGCATGATGACAATTATCTCACCGCAAACAGATTCAGCAGAAGGACTTGCATATCACTCAAAATATGGCTCTCCCACTTCAAAATCGTCTGAAGTCGAAGAATACATGAAGCACCTCAAATGGGTGATATCACGAAGTCCCTTCAAGGGTCGCGCTGCCTATCATTCAAGGCTCTAAGCTTGGTCGTGCTTTTTGAAACGTTTAACTATTGAATGTAAGTAATAAAGTAATGCTCCCGCTAACGGGTTCTTTTTGGGTTGTTGAATTTTTTGGGGTCTTTTTTTTGGGGTTTCAAAAGCTTAGGAGGGCCGTCACCGGTACATGTCCTGATTGCCTTTTGGCTCGTTCTCTTTTGTGGTTTTTTGTCGGTTTTTTTTGTCTATTGGTTGGTTTTCCCGTGAGCCCTCCAAAGATGGGAAAAAACTAAATACATGTATTGTTGGTCGTATAGTTCAGATGTTCTCGTTAGCAACCTCCTCCGTCTCGGCAGCACTTTCCTCGGCAGCGGCAACTGGCACCACAGGTGCAGTCTCGGGTACCGATTCGTCCTTACCTGATTCTTCTCTTTGGTCGAATGGCAGGACCCACTTCTCGTAGCCGAACTTGGTTCTGAGCTTGATAATCTCGGTTCCAACGGTTTCCAGGTTCTGGCACATGGAGAGAGCTGTCAACACCATGTTGAAATCTCCGCCACTGAGCGCAAGCACTCTGTTGAACGAAGCAATCTTCAGCAATGGGATGTAACCTTTCGAGTTCATCTGCTTGCGCAAATAGATGTCCTTGACCAGATTCTCGGTCGAAAAGTAGTAATCTATCTGTCTAGACAGCGAGAAGAGAGCCTCCTGGAAAAACTGTTGCTGTTGATGCTGGGGCTGTGGGATCATGAACTGAGGAGGTATTTGAGGGAAGCGCATGAAGCCATTGTGAGGAACAAACGCCTGGGGTTGTTGAGGTTGGAAAACACCGTTGTGGTGAAATCCGTTTTGGTGGTGGTGATGGTTACCGTTATGATGAAACCCATTTTGGTGGTGGTGACTGGCAGTTCCGTTGGAACCATGACGAGGATACTTCTTGTAGCCATTCTGACGAGGCTGGAAATCCGTTCCCTTATAGTTTCTATGCTGTTGCGGCAATTGGTGCTGTTGTAGGTCAGAATGCTGCTGCTCTGATTCCGCTGGCTCGGAACTCAGAGATTGTGATTCGCTGTGCTGTTCTTCCAACGTGGTTTCTTGAGCCTGCTCTTCCTCGGTGGTCTTTTTCTCTTCACGCTTCACTTCTTCTGACTTGGCTACGCCATTGGCCGGCTTCTTAGTGCTCTTTGGCTTGGGCGCTTTGGGGTCGGTAGGCTTTCCATTGCCCTGAGGGGTTTTCTTTGCCTTCGATTTGTTCTGGGGCTTTCCATTTGACTTTCCAGAAGATGGTGTGGGCAACACAACAGATGCCTTGAAAGGGACCCACTTCTCCTTACCGTTAGTGATTTTGGCAGATGGCTTCGACGAACCGAGGGACACCTGGAATGGGGCAGAAACCGAGTTTGCAGGAGCTGCGGCCGGAGCAGTACCCCAGGCATTTTTTTCTGGTACCGGTGCTGGAGCCAAGTTCTTTTTGGGCGCTTCTGGCTTGGTTTCCGCCTTCTCTGGTTTTTCAGAACCTTCAGGCGTTTCTGCTGGTGCAGCAACTGGAGGGGAGACCGCACTTGTGGCCACGGGGGTGGTGTCGGCTATGATCTCAGACTTTTCTGCCTTGGTGGGAGCTCCACTGGCAGCATTGGCGTATGAAATAGAAGACATCTGGCGAGTTTTGTTACTGGTTCGATCTCTTTCAGTGAACTAGTTTGTAGTGCAAATAGGCGGCCGTTTCGCTTGAGAAAAATTGCAATGCAGGAAAGTTTTGATACGGAACTCCACTAAAATCTCCTCAAACCTCGAAATACAAGCAACTTTTCCTGGTCTTGTTGGAACTCAAAAAACTTTTCTTGTCTTTGTTCTGAAAAAAAAAGAGAAGGCCCTCGACGATTTCGAATTTTTTTCTGTGTGTGTGGGTTGGAGAGAAATTGAGCAAATTACACGACATTGCGAGAAATAGTCGTGGCCTTCCCGATTCCGGGTAATGCCGATTCCCTATAGTTGTTGAGGAAGAGTTGAGTGGAAGAGTGCAACATATAGAAGTGTCAAACACCATAGATACTGGGTTTAGCCGGCAAGTCCACTCTTTTCAGTTCATGAGGCCCTCTTTCACCACGTTGGTCCGGGCCAGACGGCCTGTGCGTGAAACCCCTCCGCTGATGCCACCTCTCCAGCTCTACAGAGAGATCCTCAGAGCCCACAGGAACCTGCCCTCTCCGCAGCGAGCACTGGGAGACTCGTATGTAAGGGGTGAGTTCAGGGCTCATCGCAAGATCGATAATCCACTACACATTGTTGGGTTTCTGCAGCAGTGGCAGGAGTATCTAAATGTCATTGCTGGAGGCAAATGGCACGAATATAGACTGTCTTCAGCGGAGCTCGACAAGATGAGTCCCGAGCAGGTTGGGCAGTTGTACGAGTTGATGAAAGAGACGCAGCGGATTGGACGTGGCGAAGAATAAGATGAAAACAACTAAATTTTGATGCTACCCACATCTGGAGTTGAGGTTCCTACTTATATTACGATTTGTACATAATCATACACGAGTTAACGAGTATTCAACGGTGATTCCGCTATTGTTCCGGCTAAAAACCTTGGGTCGTGTTGAAGCGAAATCCTGAAAAAATTCAGAGTCTCCTCTTAAGGCATTGACTGGTACGAGTGCGAGTACGTTTAGCACCATTTACCATATTCTAACCTGGTTAATATTTGGCCTTCTTCAAATATTCCAATCACATCTTATTCATAATATGTCAAAGGGATACACCGTCCTACCTATAAGGCTGGTAAGCCCGCCCCAGCTAGCAGACACAGCGGCCGTGCACCATCTATATCTCAAAAGACACTCTACTACACAACGGGACCCAACTCTGGTGGATATTGCAAATAGGTCACTTTTCATTGTCAATCTTCCATTTGGAGCCAACTTTGAATCCTTCAAGAGGTTTTTCGGCGAGATTTCCACCGGTGCCATTATTGAGGGTGTTCACGTGAGTAGTCCTGAGATTGATCTTACCAAGTTAACCAGTGAGATGAAAAACAACACGGCTTTGGAATTTGGAGAAAAGAAAGAGCAGGAAAAGTTTATTTTGCCATTAAACACGGCGCTAGTGACGTTTCTGGATACTAGTGGTGTCGATCTGGCTCTTCAGAGTGTGCGGAAACTTGCCAGTTCCAAGAGATTGGCCCGTTGGCCTGTGGCTGTTTCCACTGGATCCAAAAGGTACTCTTCGCTGTTAGAAGAGACTGTGCTTGAATCTGAAGGATTGGCTGAAAGAGTGGCGCACGATATGGAGCTATTTGCAGCAAAAGAGCTTGATGACCTACAAGAACTCAACGAGATGAAAAATAAGGTTGATGCCGATGGGTTCACGCTTGTGGTCGGTTCTCACCGTAAGACGAAGAACGGTATTCTAGGAAAGTTACAGCATTCTCGGGATCTCGAGAAAATCAACCGCAAGATGAAGAAGAAGGAGAAGACCGACTTTTACAAGTTCCAGATCCGCGAGCGCAAGAAGCAGGAAATGAACGATCTGTTGGCAAAGTTCAAAGAGGATCAAGAGAGGGTAAAGGTAATGCGGTCTAAACGTGAGTTCAAACCGTACTGAATCTGTGAGTGGTTAGTAATTATGAAAGGATAATGAATTGGAAATTGACTTCGTGATTTGAAGTCTTGAGATTTTTCAAAGGTGTTAGAATAGATTTATTGACAACCGTGAATGTACAGTAATGAACTCAAATGTGAGTAACATGATGTGGCCATACTTTATATGAAACGTCCATATCCAAAAAAGTGATCGGGGATATTGAGAGGTGAAGCCTCGTCACAACCTCCCACCGGGAGTGACGCTAATCAACAAATCCTCGTCGTCATCAACTTGGTCTGCATCTTCCACCTGTCTGAGCATGATGGCAGCTGATTTTCCCAGCTCTCCCAGTTCTTTCACCACCACCACAGGTTTTTCATGGTAGTCAAGAACACGCTCTTGGTCTCCATAGCATATCACCAACGCGTACTTCTTCCAATCATCAGCATTCAGCTTGTGTCTGCGCATAGCCGCCTGAAGAACCTTCAAACAAGAATCTTCTGTATTGGCTCTTAGCTGTGTCTGAATATCGTAGGACGGATCTAGCGAGGTCGACCGACTTGGGATAGAGGGCGACCTCGGCGATGTGTGTGCTGTTGGTGAAAATTGCATCGATTTGCGCACAGAAGTTCGCTTGGCATACTGTTCTGCGGGACTTGCGGTTGATCTTTGAAGTCTAGTAGGGGAAGCTGCTGCTGAGGGCGATTGAGATACGAAAGTTGTATTCTCCGGCGTTGGCAGTGGCTTCGTGTCTTTGATCAGCTTGAAAATTGGGAGCATCTCCTCGCGGAGCCTATTGAACTGTTCCATTGTGCGTCTGTAGTCAGGGTCACGGTTCGATCCGGAGCGAGCATTCTGATGAACGGATCTGGAGAGTTGTTGTACCACATTCGAAGAGATCATCAGTGATTGTAGCTCCGTGAAAGAGTTTGAAAACATCGTAGGATTCAACTCTCCACGCTTCGCTGAATTCGTGAGCAATATGCTGATCTCATGCTTAATGCGAATCCGGTCTTTCAAAGAGGTTATACCCATTTCACGCAAATGGTCTGACTCTAGCATTGGCAACACTAATCCAGTCACATTATGCTCTGCAAAAAGAGTAGCGTATTCGGAAAGATGTTCCTTCGAAGATATCCATATACTGACCTCGTTGGCATCCCAATCGAGCGGTTCTGTTGAGGGAGATTGGCGGATCTGAGGAGATAAATATGGAGGAGATAATGCAGTCGGCCCTTCTGTTGGTATCAGGATGGAGGAAGGCCGGGCCATTCCTGGGTGGGACTTTTCATAGCCAAGAGTGTTCATGGGGAGTATTAAATAACACAAAAACAGCACCGAGTAGAAAACTAAGAGAAACCACTCTTTGGGGCTCTTGAAGGAGAAGACAGGAAGAGGAAAAGGACAAGATCGAAAGACAGAAATAGAACAAGGATAAGGTAGTGCCGTTGCTAACTCTGCTCAGCCGTGTTGTCCTCGTGGGGCTCTAGACCGGCAATTCGATACAGACATGGGGTTTCTGGGGATGAAAAAAGGGGACTTGAGGGTGACTGGAGGTCATCCATGCTTCTTTAAGATTCTGACATTTTACTGAAATGGTTATATCTATACTCGTATCACTATTTGTATCCCTGAATCAACAATGCAAAAAAGATTCGGAACCGCCTGGTGACACTCAAATCAAGCAAATTAAGCTATCAGGAACTTCACCAAAAAGCACTGAGAAGACGTATTGTTCTTCATGATTTGAAAAGCAGCTGATGGCATCAAAGTGATACAATTCTGTGCCGCCCTCCTTTTCGTTGGCAATCCCCGTTTACCGACCTTTCACTCCAAGCATTCCGCTGAAAGTTGTGTCACTTGTGTCACGTGCTCTGGCTCACTAAGTATGGACCATATTGCAATTCGGGGCTCCGGTTTCCGCTACAAAGAATTCAGAGAATCTCAGGACCATCAGCAGACACACCTAAGCGTCAGCAGCTGACCCGGTCAAGGATAACCTTTCAAATCTGCCTGCCTATCCCTTCACTCATTTTTCCATTCAGCAAATATCTCGGAAAATATGGTCGTGCTCATACCAACTGATAGCCGCCACAGATTACCTCATCCGGTAATCGGAGCGGTCTTATCGAGTGCTGTAGCTTTTATCCGCTCTCATCAATCGTGGCGGATCAAGGAGTAGTGACATTGGACTGGACGTGGTTGTTTTTGGTCTATAAAAGGAGCTGATCCATCATTGAAAGTCTACTCTGTTAAAGACTTCATCCTTCAATTGAATCTCTCAATGACTGACTTACAAATGTTTGGTGCTTTTACCAATGACATCTCTGACCCTGCGAAGTTTGCGGAATGGGAGCCAAAAATCAAGGCCTACCGGGAAGCCGTTGCCGCTGGAGTTCTTGATGAGTTTAAAGCTCCTGAGTCACTGATCCCCGGAGACATTGACACTAAGGGCTACAATGCTACAGTGCTCACGGCGAAGTTCTTAACTGCTGATGAACTCGCTATCGTTGATACGCCTGGATACAAACTCGTTGAAAAATTGGCCAAGGGAGAACTTACTGCCGTCGAAACTTTCAAAGCGTTTGCCAAAGCAGGTACTCTTGCGCATCAAGCACTCAATTGTGCCATGGAATTGTTTCCTGAATACGGACTCAAACGAGCCGAGGAGTTGGATGCTTACTACGCCAAAACCGGTAAGACCGTGGGTCCATTGCACGGACTGCCCATTTCGTTGAAAGAGCATTACAATTTCGCAGGCCATGTGACACACGCAGCTTATGTCTCATTGCTGGACAATGTCACTCCTGAACACGCCTATAACACCAAGATCCTGGAAGACGCTGGTGCCGTGTTCTATATCCGCACCTCGGAACCCCAGTGCCTCATGCATCTGTGTTCCGGTAACAACATCACTGGAAGAACTCGTAACCCTTACCGTTCGACTCTTACAACTGGTGGTTCTTCTAGTGGTGAAGGTGCCATTGCTGCCATGAAGGGAAGTGTTTTTGGCATCGGTTCCGATATCGGTGGGTCTATCAGATGTCCAGCAGCTTTCTGTGGAGTCTGGGGTTTGCGTCCTTCCCAGAAGCGTATCACTCTGAAAAACGTGACTTCTTGTTACACGGAAGGTGTGCAAGAAGCTGTTTATGTCGTCCTTGGTCCTCTTGCTAGATGTGCCGAGGATCTCGATCTGTGCATGAAGGTTGTTCTTGGTGCAAAGCCATGGGAACATGATGCTCTCTTGGTTCCTCTTCCCTGGAGAGATGTTCCCTTTCCAGCTGCCACCAGTCTAACTGTTGCAATTGCTTATGACGATGGAGTGGTTGCTCCTCATCCACCAATTTTGCGTGGACTTAAGGAGGCTGCCGCAAAGCTGGCTGCTGCTGGTGTAAAGGTTGTCGAGTGGAAGCCAATCAGAACCTATGAGAACGTCTGTGCTGTTGCCTCCATGTACAATGCCGATGGAAATAGCGCTCAAAGAGAGCTTCTTGCCGCTGCTGGTGAACCACTTTTCCCCCTCACCGAAGTGTGCCTTTCGTTTGGGTGTGGTGATGCTGGAGTCTCCGGAAAGGAAGCCCAGAGACTGGCTGGAATTCGTGACTCCACTCGCCAGGAGTTCCTGGATGCAATGAACGCTCAGGGAATTGACTATTTGCTTACTCCAACGTACAATGGGGTTGCTGCCAAGCCAGACGTCCTCAAGTACTGGGGTTACACATCCCTGTACAACGTGCTTGATTACCCAAGTGTGATATTCCCAACAGGTCTTTACGTTGACCCTGCACTGGACCCAGTTGACACCAAGTTTGTTCCACGCAGTGACATTGAGAAGTATGAACACGCTCTTTACGACGATCCCAAGGAGTTTGAAGGGGCGCCAATTGCCTTGCAGCTCATTGGTAGACGCTATAAGGATGAGGAGGTTGTGAAGGCTTCCAAGGTTGTCGCTGAGATCATTCAGGCATGAGTTGAGGCGAGTAAGTAAGAACTGAAATAGAACGGAACTTGTGCTTTGAAACACTTTATCGTATTTGTTAGTAAATTGCTTGACGTATAATACCTTATGAAGAACATCAACTAAACTCAGTCAACTTTGGAGCTATTTAATCACACATCTCGCTCAGTCGACTGCCAGCTTGGACTGTCTTGCGGCAATCGCATCTGCTAGCAGATTGAAGCCAAATTTCCGCTCGAAAATGGGCCTCGTGATCCAATCAGGGAGTAACGTTGTGGCCCAGCGGACTAACCAGGCTGCATGTCCTTCGTAAATCCTCCAAGTTCTCGTACGATTCAACATCTGATCAACAACTCTGATAGCATATTCAGCAGCTGGCGTACTTTGACCTGTAGTTGTTTCTTTTCTCTGTTTGATAAACTGACGAGTGGTCTCTCCAACATTGTAGAGGGAATCTGATGCTAAGGTTTGGTAGTTGGAGAAAATTTCGGTCGTAACACCACCAGTCACCACGTTCAACACCTTGACATTGAATGGACGGAGCTCGGACTCTAGTCCAGACGCGTACGAGTGCACAGCAGCCTTTGTGGCTCCGTATACCGATCCGAATGGCATAGGCATCAATGCAGATAAAGATCCAGTGAACGCGATACAGCCCTGAGACTTGATCACCAAAGGCGAGAATTCACGTGTAACGCGGATCACTCCCGCCACATTCACGTTAAGGACTTGTAAAAGAACATCCTCTTTGACCTCAATACCGGGGTAAAAGCAAGCTATCCGTTGGTAAGTTAGTATATGGATGCTCCTCTAGCATGTAAAAATTTCAACAAATAATATCACGTACGTCCTCCTGCATTATTGAACAGCACGTCCAAGTGACCATCAGTTTCTGCAGAAATAAGGTCTCTGGCGTATATAACACTTTCAAGAGATCCCACGTCAAGCTCAATTGGCACAATTCCGTATTCCTTCAATGGTTCCATTTTAGTCACTCTCCGAGCTCCAGCATACACCTTGAACCCTCTCTTTGCAAGTTCAACTGCCGTGGCATAGCCAATTCCGGAGGAAGCCCCAGTGACAAGAGCGTATCTTGGAATATCAGTCATTGTTTGTGATATGAGCAGATGAGTCTTGGTAAAAACAATAAAAGAACAAGGGAGAGCAACGTTTTCGAATTTGAGCAATGCCACGATAAGGGGTAAGCAGGTCGTGCGGCTCAGAATATCTGAAAACTGCACGTGATTACATGAGTTTTACTCATCATGCCTCAAATAAACACGTTTAAGGTCGCAATTTTGTGCGTTGTTGCTGTGGGATAAGGGAGAAATAGACAGGTTTTCTGATTTAGTTTGCCGGAAGAAAATGGGTTGAGCCGCACTGTCTCGCAACGACAAGGATGTGAAAAGTGAATGGAAATCACCCATGGTGGATCCTTTGCAACTCCACAGGCCTCAATTAAATTACCCTAGTTCTCCCACAGAATCCTATGTCCAGTTTCAAAATCTCCATCAATAAAAACATCTGAATGCTGTTTCAATCGTCCTCTGGGTAGATAGATACTCAGAGAGAAACTAGTTGGTAAGTGCACGAAAACGTTTTGACAATTCAGGGCCCCACCAAAAGCACCAAAAAGGTATTATAACAGCATTATCTAGTAACTGCAACCAAGAATAGCGGATTATTTTTGATATTCCCTCTGCTAGTTCGTCACTGGGAGGCATAAT
Organism: Kuraishia capsulata CBS 1993; assembly: GCF_000576695.1. Taxonomy (NCBI): domain Eukaryota; kingdom Fungi; phylum Ascomycota; class Pichiomycetes; order Pichiales; family Pichiaceae; genus Kuraishia; species Kuraishia capsulata. Next base: position 404,041 of record NW_019172952.1, read on the forward strand.
TGACACTTTTGAGTTCTATAATATTGGTTGGCACACTCCCTTTGCCAGACGCCTCCACTGACCACGCTACACGCGTCTTGTTCTTTTTACTGGAGCGTACTGGTTTCGAAGCAGGCTATTATCAACGCAGTCGAGATGGAAAAAATAGCGATTCCTACACAGTTGGAGCTTCCATGGTAAGTGACATAGCTTAGAAATAATTTGGGGAATTCTCAACTAACTCAGTCAGGGTGGAGAAGTACCGTCCCCAGGTGCTCAAGGACATCGTCGGAAACGAAGAGACTATCGAGGCTCTGGAACGAATTGCCGAAGAAGGAAACATGCCTCATTTGATTATTTCGGGGCTCCCTGGTATTGGAAAAACAACTTCCGTTTTATGTCTTGCAAGACAGCTACTTGGAGATAGCTACAACGATGCCGTTCTAGAACTCAACGCCAGTGATGATCGTGGAATCGATGTGGTGCGGAATAAAATCAAGTCATTCGCCCAGAAAAAGGTGAACCTTGGTCCCGGAAGGACGAAGATTATCATTCTAGATGAAGCCGATTCAATGACGCCGGGTGCGCAACAGGCATTAAGGCGTACTATGGAGATTTTTTCAAATACTACGCGATTTGCGTTTGCCTGTAATCAGAGCAACAAGATCATTGAACCCTTGCAATCAAGATGTGCAATTTTGCGCTATAACAAGCTCTATGATGAGCAGGTGCTCAAAAGACTGCTTGAGATCATTGCGTTGGAGAAGATCGAATACACGAATGATGGACTAGAAGCGTTGATTTTCACTGCCGAGGGTGACATGCGTCAAGCCATCAACAACTTACAATCTACGGTGGCTGGTTTTACGTTGGTTAATGCAGAGAACGTGTTCAAGATTGTGGATTCGCCCCACCCCCTAGTAGTGAAAAAAATGCTTGCCAAAGCAGTGGCAGGCGACATCGAGGGATCTCTCGATCTTCTTGACGGACTTTGGAAGAAGGGTTACAGTGCTGTCGATATAGTGTCCACAAGTTTCCGTGTTCTAAAAACCATGGACGAAATTGCAGAGCCGAAGAGACTGGAAGTGATGAAAGTGGTGGGATTCACGCATATGCGTGTTCTTGAGGGAGTGGGCTCGTATCTCCAGTTGGGGTCGATGTTATCCAAGGTGTGCAAATTTGCTTGAACTCCCAAAATTGTATAGCACCGATCACAGTTGAATAGGAGCGTAAGTAGTGGAGTTAATAGCAGAATACGTACTACAGGACATCTCACAGTACATCGTAGTCAACCACACTGAGTGCATGTGGCTTCGTTCAGCACCACATACTAAAATTTTTGATTTGCAACAATATTTCCTCCAATAATCGCTCACCTGGCTTATTAATTTAAGCCTCCCGTCGGATTTCTAGACAGATTACCAGTCAAACTTTTCACTGATTTGCACAGCCATCTACTCAGCAGATCGTCAACACCTCAATTTCAGTCATGAGTGGCCAATTAAATATATAGTTTTAGTTACAAGACTGTAAAAAAGTATTCTTTTCTCTGATCCGAATATCAAGAAAAAATTCCTAATCCTTCCTTCAACTCTCACTCATATCCCATCTTTCTTCCCCAGAGCACAGCCATTTACCATCCACCACCGCCACACCTCATCACCTCCCCTCGAGCTTTCAATACTACGCACTTATCCTGTTATTACTCTCAAAGCAAGTGCACCAATTGCGCAATCTGCAATGTCGAGATCAGCTTATTTTCCGAGAAATGATCAGCAGGAACAGGCGACTCCGCATCACCATCTTCAACACCGAATATCTAGGCGATCTATTTCGAAACACCAAAATGCGGACATACACAGGCCGCCACGAATGGAGATCTTGAGTCAGATCCTTAATCCCGAGTGGGAAATAGGGTCTAGTGAAACGGAAGATGTAGATATGGGCCCTATAAAGTCTTATTTTGCCGATCCAGATGCGATTACTGATGTTAGCAGTCTCCAGGAGCTGCTTTTTTTGTCCACTCTCAACGAGGATTACGCTATGACAGCCGAAGACTACGATGCCCAATTCGCCAAGTTCACACATTACCACGAGACAATTCAGCAGGCTCGTGTCTTTTTAAAGCCTCTTTTTGACTACTTATTGAACTTTGAGAAAGAGCTTACTAAACTGTCAGCAGAGATGGAGTTCCTCCAGAAGCGGTCCAATGCTCTGAACGAACAGATAGAAGACAAGAAGCAAATCGATCTCAAGCTCACTCCAATCGTCAATGACTTGGCGATTCCACCCGAAATTGTCCGCTCGTTGGTCAACGATGACATCACCTCCAAATGGATCGAAAACCTGAGGTTCATCTCCGAAAAGAAAGAGCTATATGAGAAATACGCTAACGAGTACGGCGAGTTCAAGTCGCTAGTGGAACTAAGAAAGGTTTTAGAACTCATGACTTTGAAGGCTGTTGAACGTGTGCGAGACTTCATCATTCGGAAGATCAAACTGTTGCGTGTGAACGGAATCTCATCACAGGTGGTTCAGAAAGACTTGCTTGATGTCAGAGAGATATACCCTTTTTTGCAGCAACACAACACCAACTTAGCGCAGGAATTGCGCCAGGCTTATGTTTATACTATGAGATGGTATTATCACCAATCGTTCGTGAAATACTTGTATTCATTGGAGAGATTGAATACTGTGCATGTGGACAAGATTGCTCTTCTTGGATCCAACGACGATGAATATGTGAACAACTCGGGATTTGGTTTCTTGAACATATACAGTCACTCTGGGACTGCGTCCACTTCTTCCAGTCTTTCAACTTCCAAAGGCAATGGAAAACACACCTTGTATCAAAACGATTACCTGAACCTGGGCAAGCGCGGTCAGATCATCTCGCTAGAAGACCAAACGGTTATCATTGGCCAGATCGCAGAGACCAGCCAGATGACCTATTGGCTGGAGACCGGGTTTAGAAACTTCAATTTGGCTCTTCTTGACAACGTTTCTGTGGAGTATCTTTTCCTGAGTGAATTCTTCCAGTTAAGCAACTTCGAACAGGTCAACGATCTGTTCAAGATAGTTTTCCAGCCAACCCTTTCAGTTGGGATCAACTACACTCGCTCCCTAATTGCAGAGACTTATGACGTCTATGGAGTGTTGATCTGTATCAGGCTTTCGCAGGCACTAGAGTATGAACTTCAACATCGCAGAGTGCCTGTTTTAGAAGACTATTTCAATCTCCAAATGATCACTCTTTGGCCAAAATTTCAGAAGATCATAGATGCCAATTGCGATAGTATGAGGAAAGTGATTTCGAAATCGAGCTCGTTTTTCTCATCTGCACACTCCTCGATGGGTTCAAACTCCTCCATGCCTCTTGCACTCACCCAGCAATTCGGAAAGTTGCTTTCTGGCTTGCTCAATCTTACCACAAACACAGTCTTTGAGACTGAGCAAAACGAACCGTTGTCAAGCAGTATCATCAGATTGCGAAATGATTTTGAGAGTGTGTTGACGAAGATTAGCAACAATCTTGGTAAGGACTCAAGGAAAAAAGAACTGTTTTTGTACAACAACTATTTCCTGATTCTAACCATTTTGAATGAGATCGAGGGAAAGTTGGCTGATCCAGAAAGGGAGCATTTTCAAACGTTAGTGAAGGCATATGAGCCTCGGTTGCCTAAGTGAAACAAGCTGGCTGGAAACACTCACCAAGATAAAGACTTCTACTCTTTGATAACAAATATGTAACATTAACTAGACATTCGAAAACATGCATTCCGTTCTAGGCTCACTCACAAGTAACCCGGCCTTCGTTGCGACACCCCGGATGTTGCAGGACAAAACGACGCGTCAAGGCCATCGCGAGTCGTGTTTGCCCCCGCTTAAGTTAACACTCTCTTGCACTCTCTCACTGCCTTTCTAGTTCTACACAAACAGCTAGAATAATCCCCCTCCAACACATGATATCTGATCCTTGTTTGGAGCCAGATATTTCTGATGGGAACCAGGTGTCTTCAGAAACCGATTTGCTTGAAATCGAGAGCAAGGTAACGGAATCTCAATATGCTGCTATTACACATCTTCCGACACCTGGAACAGTATTAAAGGTGATTGCAGGACCTGGCGCGGGAAAAACAAGGACTCTGACCCATAGAATTGCGTATTTGCTCTCTACAGGCTTCAATCCCGATGAGATATTGGTCCTCTCTATGACAAACCGTGCAGTTAATGCTTTGAGGTCTCAGCTCGATGATCTATGTGGAATAGATGTGTCACAGCAAGTGAAGATAAAAACATTCCATGCTTTTGCACGTGATGTGGTAACTAGTGAGCATTCTTCGCATTATGAAATACTTGAAGACATTGGTCTTAGAACACTAGGAAAACTCATCAACAACAAAGACCTCAGAAGCAAGGTTCAGATCGAGAAGTTTGTTTCTGAGATCAAGAAGCAGAGAAACGCAAGCACTTCTACTAACGCCAACTCTACTGCATCAACCTCCAAGATGGTTCCGAAAGATTTGGACAGGATAAGCGATCTGCTGGACAAATCAAAGGTGCACACACATATGGACATTCTAACTGAGGCAGTAGAGTTCTTGAGGCGAGAAGAAAACAAAGCATATCTCGATCCATTGAAGGTTGTGATTGTTGACGAGTTTCAGGATATGTATGAGCTTCTTCGCAGAATTGTGGCTGTGACGTCTGAGGGCCGCCATCTAACAGTTGCAGGAGATCCTAATCAGACCATCTATGGGTTTTTGGGCGCTGATCCGAAGTCGCTTCACACGTCTGCCAAAAAAGGTGCTACAGTTGAGACGGTCTATCTCAACGAATCCTTTAGATCAACACCAGAGATTATCAAAGCTGCAGATGTGTTTCTGAGTCCTCCTGTGGAATTGAAACGGAGAGAGATCAGGGAAAAGGGCAATCCCGTTCCCGTGAAAAAATACTTTGAGAACATTCAAGAAGAGGCTAACTGGATAGTCACAGAGATACATAGACTCATTCACTTAAGCTCAGGTGCGATTAGACCCAGCGACATAGCTGTTCTTTCTTACATGAACAGGGATGTTGACACTGTGAGCTACATCCTTAAGAAATCGGGAATGCCGGTTCGGAAGCTTTCCAGCGTTCCCGAGTGGACTCGAACAGAGTTGTTCTACCTTGTCGAATACATGCGTGTTCTTCACGATCCGTATGTTGATTTCCCTGTCATCTGCTCCCTTTCGCTTGTGGAAGGAATAGGGAGGAAGTATTTACATGACATAAGCGAAAGGGCAGCCGAGATTGGAGTGCCTATATGGGAATATTTGACTAATGACAGCATCGATGACAGCAGTATAAAGAGAGTTGCGAACAAGAAATGCGCTCGGTTTGTGGAGTCAATAAAGAAGGCCAAAGAAGAATTGGCGAGGCATCCTGACGACCCAGATGTATTGCTTCAACAACTTGTTGAAATTGGAATGAATTGTGGATTGCAAAAAGAAATCGGAAAAAGATTGGGTCGTAACGGATCCCTAGACCAGCAGCTATACCAAGATCATTTAAGCGATATCCATAAGACACTCTACCGTTTTTCTCAGGACAAGGCGAAATTGAAGGACATGAATTTGATTGAATACTTTTTGCATCACCACACGGACGAACTGGATGAGCCGGATGTGGCTTCCTCAAGATTAGATAACCAAACGGTGAACTTCTCAACTATACATGCGGCCAAGGGTCTTGAGTTTCCTATTGTTTTTGTGCTTGGGGCAACGCAAATGGACCCGATGATGGGATCCATGACAATCGACATGAGAAGGCTCATCTACGTTGGAATGACCCGCGCGAGTCAATTGTTGTACTGGAACCAGTATAAATATCAAGCCACAAATTTGAGTTGGGATCAACTGGCGTGTTTTTCAAACTCGGTACCAGAGATAAGTCATGGCTACATCTCGAAGTACGCACGTTTCTTTGGCCGACCCGTCCCTGACCTTTCCGAGTATTCAGCGAATCTAAAGAAATGGAATTGGAGAAAAAGCAATAGGCTCACCAATTTCAATTTTGCTGGATCCAAGGGAGTAACTGATGTTTCCAGTCCAACAGCTTTCTCGGGATCGCACCCTGTGCTTTGTTCCGAGGTGCCGATGATAAACTCATATGCCTCGCTTAGATCATTCCATACTCTCAGCAGACTCTCGAGAAAAGTGCTTTTTTGAAAGTCTGAGAAAGGAGTTTTTTGGAAACTGTGCATAATTTTTATACACTAAATGCATATTTGTTCAAGTCTTCGAGATCTTGCCCTTCTGATTGTTCTTTGTAACTATGGGTTGAGTAGTGGATATGAACTTCACCTTGGCTTTTTCGTACTCAGGCTCAGCTTGCAACCAGGGCACCAGCACATCTTCAACACTTTCAAAAACGAAGTCCTGAAGCACTTGGAATTCGCTATTGAGTTCCATTGTCAAGACACGAGGTATTCCAACAATCCAAGTGTCTTTGATGCCCAGAACTTGTGATATCTTTGCGGAGCTCCCATGAGGTAGTTGAACAAGCTTCACTGGATCTGATTCAATGGATGCGACAGCTGCTAGTACCGGCAGATGTTGAACCAAAAGAGGTGGTTTAACATCAGCCTTGCAGACGAACACAATTGAAATGCGATTCTCTGGCTTGGTCTTCTTCCTGTCTTCCAGTGCTTTCATCGTGGAGTTGAATCCCGTAGTCATTACTGACTGCACAGACTCAACATCCTTGTATGTCGCTAGAGCTCTTATGAACAACTCTAATAGGTTTCTGAGTGTTTCCGGTTCTATCCTTGGCCACTCGACATCTGTATATGGGGTTTCCAGTATGGGCCTGAACACCTGTCTTCTCTTTGTTGCCTGAGCTTTGATGGAGTTCTTTGCTGGACCAATTGGCTTTTTTGCAATCAGTTTACCTTTTGAATTCTGAGACATCTAACTATTGGAGGAAGCCGAGATACAATCTAAACCAAATGATAGAAAGTACTGATAAAGACTTTGGAAAAAAGTTTGGAGAGGGCATCGCCTCCGGCCTGGCCGGTCATGTGGCCGGAACGTGACCGGCAGCTCAGGCCTCGAAGCCCAGCCGTTGAATTTTCCCCACATTATGATTATACTCAGTTTTGAAACCGTTATCTAGTTTATGCGTAATATTTTAATTATTTACATCTTCGAATATCTAATGGCTAACCGTTTTTGGATCTCATCTGAGGTTTTGGGCTCATGAGAGATCGAATCCAGCACCAGAATGTATGGAGTACAACAGTTTTTGCTTCAGCAGCTCCCTGTCTCTATAGTCTGGAAGTTTCAGTAGATTCACACAAGTGGAGGAGGTGGGGAGTCGTTTTATGTCTCTTCCTGAGTTTCTGATTCCAAACTTGGGATACAAGTCCTTGAAACCAAACAAGGGCGCCTTGGGATTAGATGTGACAAATCTCAGAAAGTTTCTTGTGTCTTCCTTGGTAAAGTCGTTTTCGAGAATGGAGAACAGGTCTTTGATAGTCTGGTCATACTCCGTATATCCGCCAAATTCCACGTTTTTCTTGAAGTCGTCAATGTTCATTTCCTTCTCTGCGCCCGCAATAAGTACTTGCAGTTCGTTTGGGTCAAACAGTGAAAGGTAGGCCTGCGGAATGGCCTCAAAGAGACCTTTTGTGAAGCAGGTGCTCAGTTCTCGGATGCTGGTGTCAAGCTTGAACTTGGCCATGGCAAACGCAAACTGATACTTATTAGCCCCTGTCACTCTAACCTTGCGACCGTTAGGACAGAGATCCACGGAAACAGTACTGGCAGCTAATTTAAGCTTGCTGAGATCATGTTCCACGAGAAAGTCGGGTGGTGGCCACGGCCAGGTAGTTTCGTTGGATCCCCATTCGGGTACCTTTTCTGTTATTGAGAAGGTCATGTCCAGCTCTTCAATTTGCTCGTCGCTCATAGTCAGCATTTTCTGCAGATTTGAGTACAATTCCTCGTCGTAGTATCTCAAGTCGCTGAACATCACCGTCTCCTTACCGGGATTGTGAGATGATTGGAGCAGTTTCTTCAAGAAAAATGGCGCAAAGGGGGCGTCTAACAGGATGCTTTCACGCAGGCATTTACCCACAAGCTTCCCTAAAGTCAAAAATAAAGCCGGATAGAATTCTTCAATACTCGTGGACCCTAGGCCTATGAAGCTGCACAGGTTGTTGCCCTGGCCCATTTTGCATCTTAGATAGTACTCTGGTAAAGGGTACAGTTGGTCCTGTTTTGTCCGTGCCCATACCCCCGGGAGACCATGTTCTGGATCAAGACTGTCCTTGAAAAGACTAGTGAGTAATTCTTTTGTGAGGCCACCACCATCGATTCCTGCCTCTTCTTGGCCAAACTGGTCCACGAACTTGACAGAGAAAGGTTTTTTCAAATCCTTTGATGTAGCATTGGCTAGCTCCATTGTGGCTCTCGTCAAAGCATGATCTCTGCGCATCTCCAAGTGATACTTTTCGGTCTCATATCCCCGGCTATCGTCTATCAGTAGTTGAAACATCTCCACCCTCTTCTCAAACGGAAATAAGAAAGGCAGTGTCATCAGCAAACTGAATAAAGTGGCTTCGCTCCTCGATGCTGGCTCACTCATCAAACCGATCAATTCTGCTCTCAACTGTGTGGAGTCACTTATTTGTCTGAAAAACGAAAGGAAGTTGCGAGGCTGAAGCTTCAATGTCCCAGATGTCCAGAAATCTTCCTTTACAATGTTCATTGAGTGTGCTGTACGCAAAAGCTCTATCGTTTGATCTGCAAGGGCGGCAAACTTGGGCTGTTGATCTGGAAGATACTTGAAGTCGTTGCCTTCATAGCTAGGGTCGAAGAATCCAGCTTGCACGAATATCTTTCCCAAGCGTAGCTCAATCTTCAAAAGATCGCAGAAGTGCTCTTTGGAAAGCCATTCACTTTTCAAGAAGATGCCATCAATGCCGGAAGAAAGAAGATTTGCGTACAGCTTTTGGAGAAATAGTAACGCCTGCCACAATTCGTGGTTGAAGTTAAACAACTTGGAATCAAACGAGCTGCCCCTCGAGCCAAAGTCAGCCTGGTTCAACCGTTCGTCCGAGGAAACTAAGTTGAAGACCTCGTGAACCAACCCCCTCTTCAGTAGATGACATATTATGAACGCCATCATTTGTTGCCGGGATGTAGTGCGATTATCGTCACGGTAAAGATCTCTGCTCTTAGCGTGTTCATTCTGAGGATACTCTATCTGCAGAAGAGCGCCAAAGAACGGTATCGCAACTTTACGAACACCATGCTCAGTAGCATCGATTATTGTCAACACTTCGGTCAGGAAATTTCTGGATGTCACATGAATCACAAGGGCATCAGCTTCGGCACGGTCGTCATCAGAAGAAGACCAGTCCATTGACCGCATCCTGAGATGTACTGAGACAGAGCGCAGAAACGTCGTGGGGTTTAACCTCCAGTTGTAAAGAGGTGGCGTATGTACCAGTGGAGACGTAACGTTGGATATGAAACGGAGAAATCCCTCAGCCGTGTTCGAACTTATCCGATCACAAACAGTGTCAAGATTGTCGGATATCCAACTCTGGATGTTGAGCAGTGCCTGGTTGGCATATTTTCCTTTGAACTCAAGCTCACACCTTTCAAGACTAAGACCACCTTTGGAAAGCATCACCATCACTTCTTCGGGGTTGAATCCAGATAGCCTAAAACAGGTGTCAACCAGATTTGGATCAGGCACATCAATCGCACCATCTGTTATCAGAGACGCCAATTTTGTGAGTGGAGAAACCAGAACCGTGTATGATTGGTCAAAGTTATCAATTATGGATGCCTGCTCGCGAGCTAGTTCGTAAAGCTCATAAATTGCGTTGATCGAATGGCAGCTCGTTGCTCGCTGGTCACCCCGCCCAATAGATTCACAGAAAGACACAATACTCCATGAAAAATCACTCAATGTCTTCCAGGGGACTCTGTCCGTAGTTTGTGTCGAAAAGAACTCCAAGATCGGGCCAACCAAATCAAGTTGGTTTGTTCCTTGAAAAGCTGGTCTTGGAAAGAAAAAGCTGAACTCAGCCAAAGCCCTTCTATACTGCTCGGAATCTCCAAATGGAATCTTTTTTGTACGCAAAATCCATGAGGAAAACATTTCCTCCTTTGCCTCCTCTAAAGCGTTGTATTTTCGTATGGCCGACTGGATTGTGACGGCGGCATTGCGGATTTGCTTCTGTGTGCTCCTAGCCCCTCTCTCCTTTTCTATTTGTAACAAAAACTTCTTGTTGTTTTGTCCAAGACTGGTGCTGCGCCCACTCAGATTGATATTCCTGCGCCGGGAGCTTCCCGTAAAGTTCATAGAACTCATTTACCGCAGAAATTGAGCGAGTACTCGCAGGTCTATATATGCCGCTCTTATGCTTAGATATATGTCTTTGCCTCCCCGGACTGATTACAAAGGGCGTGGGGGGCTCATTGTAGTGTACTACTCATTTTACTCTTTTTGGAGGCAAACGCGTCTTTTCTCCATAAGACCGTGTCATACAGCATTACTTCTCCTTTTGTAGTACGTTTTGGTTCAAGAAATGGCGGCTATCTCTAGGTTGGACAAGCGTCCTATTGAATCAGAGACCAGTATACCATCAAGGCTCAAACGAGCTCATTTGAATATTGCCGTGGATGGGTATCTGGGTACGGATTGTGCCCATGCTCTTCCCGTGGCAAATCAATCAGTTCAGAGCTCCAAAGGCTACCACTTGCCAGTTAAAGCCAAGTTTTCGGGGGCCACATTTCACAAGAAACTGACTACTTCGCAGCTTGACGTTGAGCCTTCGTCCTTTGAGAAAGAGCTTGAAGACTTGGCAGCGGCAGCTGGAGCTCGTGACGTTCCAAGAACACAAGAAGAGGCAGATCGTGCCTGGAGCAGGCCCAAACTGGATAGGTTTGATCCATTGACTAGCAACATTGTTTTCCAGCAATTGGATGCCGAGGAGACTGTCATAGAGGACAAATCAGCGGTGAGATTTTTTGGAGTCACCAAAGAAGGCCATTCAGTTTTGTGTAATGTCACTGGATTCTTACACTACATGTACGTGCCAATGCCCAGGACACTTGCTCATAGCGCGTTACCCGAGTTTATCACATATATGAAAGGATCTTACGAAGGAATCGTGGACATTACGGTGGCCATGAAGGAGTCTATATGGGGATACAACAAGAGCACAAAGCTGCCGTTTCTTAAGGTGATTGTTGAGAACCAGAAGTTTCTCAGTAGGATCAGAACGGGTTTCGAGAGAGGTGATATTCAGTTTGGAGATGCTTTTACTGGTAACTCTGTTACTTTCGATAACATCCAGTATCTGTTGAGGATGATGGTGGATTGCAAGATTACCGGTATGAGTTGGCTCACGGCTCCCGCAGGAAAATACTCCTTGGAATCCAATAAGATCTCTACATGCCAGCTAGAAGTCTCCATAGACTACAAAGATTTGCTTTCCCACGAGCCAGAGGGAGAGTTCCTGCAGATGGCTCCGTTACGTGTGCTTTCGTTTGATATCGAATGTGCTGGTAGGAAGGGTATCTTCCCTGAGCCAGAGTACGATCCTGTCATTCAGATTGCAAACGTTGTGAGCGTAACTGGTGAAGATACTCCCTTCGTGAGAAACGTGTTCACCATGAAGAGCTGTGCTCCAATTGTGGGTTCACAGATCTTTTCTTACGAGCAGGAAGGTGAACTTTTGCGCAAATGGAAGGAGTTTGTGGTCAAGGTAGATCCTGATGTGATAATTGGTTATAATATTGCCAATTTTGATTTGCCTTATCTGTTGAACAGGGCTAAGACTTTGGGGGTTGCTGATTTCCCCTTCTTCAGCAGACTAAAGCACAGCAGGCAGGAGATCAAGGACTCTGTATTCAGTTCAAGAGCATATGGAACACGCGAAAACAAGGTGGTGAACATCGAGGGCAGAATGCAATTGGATTTGTTGCAGTTTATCCAAAGAGAGTACAAGCTCCGTTCGTATACACTCAACTCTGTTTCTGCCCACTTCCTGAACGAACAGAAGGAAGATGTCCATCACTCCATCATTACTGATCTGCAGAATGGTGATAGCGAAACCAGAAGAAGACTGGCGGTGTATTGTCTAAAAGATGCATATCTTCCCCTCAGATTAGCTGAAAAGCTGATGTGTTTGGTTAACTACACAGAGATGGCCAGAGTGACAGGAGTGCCATTTTCCTTCCTTCTGAGCAGAGGACAACAGATCAAGGTCATTTCTCAATTATTCCGCAAATGTCTTGATTTGGATATCGTGATACCCAATATGAGATCCGAAGGAACAAATGAGGAGTACGAGGGTGCCACTGTCATTGAACCAGTGAGAGGTTATTACGATGTTCCCATCGCGACGTTGGATTTTGCCTCTCTTTATCCTTCCATCATGATGGCACACAACTTGTGTTATACTACATTGTTGAATAAGCAGACGATCGAGAGGTTGGGACTGAAAGAAGATGCTGATTATATCAAGACTCCAAACGGAGACTACTTTGTGAAGCCTCATCTTCGCCAAGGCATTCTGCCCACGATTCTGCAGGAACTTTTGGGTGCTAGAAAGAAGGCGAAGAACGATTTGAAGAAAGAGACTGATCCTTTCAAGCAACAGGTGCTCAACGGTCGTCAGCTGGCATTGAAAATATCTGCAAATTCGGTTTACGGTTTCACTGGTGCGACGATTGGAAAGCTTCCCTGTTTGGCCATATCTTCCTCTGTCACTGCTTTTGGAAGAGAGATGATTGAGAAGACCAAGACTGAGGTTCAGACCAAGTTCAGCATTGCCAATGGTTACGAGGCAGATGCTCAGGTCATCTATGGTGATACTGACTCGGTGATGGTGAAATTTGGAACTGATTCGCTGGAGAAATCGATGGAGCTCGGTCTCGAGGCTGCCGAATACGTTTCCACCAAGTTTATGAAGCCTATCAAGCTGGAGTTTGAGAAGGTTTATTTCCCTTATTTATTGATTAACAAGAAGCGGTATGCAGGTCTGTATTGGACGAACCCAAAGAAGTTCGACAAGATGGATACCAAAGGAATTGAGACTGTGAGAAGAGATAATTGTCGTCTGGTCCAGAATGTGATCACGAAAGTTTTGCAGCTGATTCTAGAGGATCGTGATGTGAATGGTGCTGAGAGCTTTGTGAAACAAACGATTGCTGACTTGCTACAGAACAGAGTGGATATGTCGCAGTTGGTGATTACCAAGGCTCTGTCGAGGCAGGACTATAGTGGTAAACAGGCCCATGTCGAGTTGGCAGAGAGAATGAGGAAAAGAGACGCTGGTTCTGCACCCACACTTGGTGACCGTGTTGCATATGTGATCATCAAGACCAGTGGTGATAAGAACTATGAGAAGTCGGAGGATCCTCTCTATGTTTTAGAGCACTCGTTGCCAATTGATACGAAGTACTATCTGGATAATCAGCTTGCGAAACCGTTGATCAGAATTTTCGAGCCAATCATGGGAGAGAGAAGAGCCAGGGAACTACTGACTGGTGCCCATACCAGAACCGTTATTATGGCAGCTCCAAAGACTGGTGGCCTCATGATGTTTGCAAAGAAGTCCAATCTGTGCAAGAACTGCAAAACTCCGATGCCTTCACATAATCCAGACGGTACTCTTTGTGATAACTGTGTCGGTAAGGCTGGAGAACTCTATGGTGAAGCATTGGCTACAATGAGCGCTTTGGAGGAGCAGTTTGCCAAGTTATGGACGGAATGCCAGAGATGTCAGGGCTCCCTGCACCAGGAGGTGTTGTGCTCCAATAAAGATTGTACTATCTTCTATATGAGAAAGAAGGCCCAGAAGGACCTGGTGCTGCATTCTGAAGAGATCAAGAAGTGGGATGATCAGGTGTGGTGAGAGCTGGGACGCCAATTATTGATTCTTAGTCCGAGTTGGGTCAGACAAAGATTTCAGTGCTCGTATGCCATAAATCTATACTGCAATAATAAGTATCTGTTATCTGTAATATTCCCTATTTTTATTATTGCACCTGCTCCCTCGCAGATCAGACAGCCCTGCAACTAGCCGATTGGGACTCATTCCAAGATCTTGCATTACGTCATATACTTTGCCCGCGCACGATGCTTCAACTAAAATTGGGTGGACCCTAGTTAGCGTAAGGGAGACAAAACAAGGCCCTAAATCCACTCTTTTTGAGACCCAGAGCAGAAAACGCGTTTAAATCACAGATGTCGCTAGATGTCGTGCACGTTCTCAACGATCCAGTCCTGTTTGCAGAACAGGGCTGTTCGATGAGAAATGAAATCCTGAACCATTTGAGGCTGCAACACCAAGAGAATGAGAGGCTTCAGGAGGAGCTGTTGAGATCAAAAGCAGCTAACAAGGCGTTCCAACAGGCTTTGTCTGAGATAGGAACTGTTGTGATTTCTGTGGCTATGGGTGACCTCAGCAAGAAGGTGCAAATCCACTTGGTTGAGAGTGATCCTGAGATTTTGAAGGTGAAGATAACCATCAATACGATGATGGACCAGTTACAGACTTTCGCCAACGAAGTCACGAAAGTTGCGACTGAAGTGGCAAACGGTGAGCTTGGAGGCCAGGCCAAGACAGATGGAGCTGTGGGTGTTTGGAGATCGCTTACAGATAACGTGAACTACATGGCGCTGAATCTTACCAACCAAGTGAGAGAAATTGCAGACGTGACAAGGGCAGTTGCCACAGGTGATTTGTCAAGGAAGATTAACGTTTACGCGCAAGGAGAGATCTTGCAACTTCAAATCACCATCAACACCATGGTGGATCAACTGCGTATGTTTGCATTTGAAGTCACGAGGGTTTCTCGTGAGACTGGTGTAGAAGGTAGACTTGGAGGCCAAGCGCGTATCAACGGAGTCGAAGGTATATGGAAAGAGCTCACCGATAATGTGAATGCCATGGCTTTGAACTTGACCAATCAGGTGAGAAACATCGCCAATGTTACTACTGCCGTGGCCAAAGGTGATCTTTCGAAGAAAGTGACTGCTGACTGTAAAGGTGAGATTTTGGACTTGAAGCTCACTATTAATCAGATGGTGGATCGTCTACAGACATTTGCCCAGGAAGTGACTACTTTGGCCACTGAAGTCGGTACCAAGGGTATTCTTGGGGGCCAGGCCAACGTCCAAGGCGTTGAAGGTGCCTGGAAGGCTGTTACCGAAAACGTCAACATTATGGCTGCTAACCTAACGAATCAGGTGAGGTCAATTGCCACGGTGACTACAGCTGTCGCACATGGTGATCTCTCGCAGAAGATCAAGGTTGAGGCTCAAGGAGAAATCCTGCAGCTCAAGAGCACGATCAACAAGATGGTGGACTCCTTGCAAGGTTTTGCAAGGGAAGTGACTCGTGTAGCCAAGGATGTGGGAATTGATGGTAAACTGGGTGTTCAAGCCCAAGTTTCGGATGTTGATGGTCTTTGGAAAGAGATCACTACTAATGTTAACACCATGGCTGCTAATCTTACGTCTCAGGTGAGAGCCTTTGCTCAGATCACCGCAGCTGCTACTGATGGTGATTTCACCAGATTTATCACTGTTGAAGCTAACGGTGAAATGGACGCTTTGAAGACGAAAATTAATCAGATGGTTTTAAACTTGAGAGAGAGTATCCAAAGAAACACGGCGGCCAGGGAGGCTGCCGAACTGGCCAACCGTGCCAAATCCGAGTTTTTGGCTAACACCTCGCACGAGATCAGGACTCCTATGAATGGTATCATTGGTATGACCCAATTGACTCTTGAAACAGAACTCACACAATATCAACGTGAAATGTTGTCCATCGTGCATAACCTTGCCAACTCACTGCTGACCATCATTGACGATATTTTGGATATCTCCAAGATTGAGGCGAACAGAATGACGATCGAACAGATAGATTTCTCTTTAAGAGGAACCGTTTTTGGCGCTTTGAAAACGCTTGCTGTGAAAGCGATTGAAAAGCAGCTTGACTTAATCTATGAAGTTGATAATTCGTTCCCTGACAACTTAGTGGGAGATTCCTTCAGACTCAGGCAGGTCATTCTTAACTTGACCGGTAACGCCATTAAGTTCACCAACTCAGGAAAAGTGACTGTTAGTGTGAAAAAGACTACCAAGATTACCAACGACGATACAAAGTTGCTTCTAGAATTTTGTGTGAGTGATACGGGAATTGGTATCAAGAAGGATAAACTGGGTGTCATCTTTGATAACTTCTGTCAGGCTGATGGTTCCACTACGAGAAAGTTTGGTGGTACTGGTTTGGGTCTTTCTATTTCTAAACAGCTGATCCAGCTTATGGGTGGTGAGATTTGGGTCACTTCGCAATACGGCTCTGGCTCAAACTTTTACTTCACTATCATGGTCTCACCAGCTCAGATTGACATACGCAGACAGCTGGAGAATCTTCTTCCTTTCTCCAATCATCACGTTTTGTTCATCTCCACAGAGCATGATGATAACGGAAGAGAACAGATCCGTGCTAATATTGAACAACTGAAGTTACAGCCAGTGCTCGTTCACAACATCAAGGATGCCCAGCTAAGTGCACCAGTGAAGTACGATATCATCATCGTCGACTCCATTGAAACCAGCAAAAACCTGAGAATGCTTCCAGAAATCAAATATATTCCTCTAGTGTTGCTTCACCCATCGATTCCTGCTCTCAACATGAGGTTATGTCTTGATCTGGGAATTTCGTCTTACGGTAATACACCATGTTCGGTTACGGATCTGGCATCTATTCTTAAGCCGGCTCTGGAATCGAGGGCTGCTCCATCAAACTCAGACGGCTCTGTCTCCTACAACATTTTACTAGCTGAAGACAACCTGGTCAACCAGAAGCTGGCAGTCAAAATTTTGGAGAATCATGGCCATAAGGTTGATGTGGTGGAGAACGGTCTATTGGCGTTTGAAGCCACCAAGAAGAAGACTTATGATGTTATTCTCATGGATGTGCAGATGCCAATAATGGGTGGGTTTGAGGCTACTGCCAAGATAAGAGAGAGAGAAAGGAAAAGCAATCCGTTGAATGTGATGGCTTTCAGGACTCCCATTATCGCTCTGACCGCACACGCCATGTTGGGTGATAGAGAGCGGTGTATGAAGGCCCAAATGGACGAATACCTCTCAAAGCCGCTGAAACCTTCTCTTTTGGTGCAAACTATTGGCAAGTCCATTCACAATATCAACCAACTCAAGGAGCTATCCAAGACCCAGAACCTCAACTCCCATTTTGCTTCTAGTATGAAGAACCAGCTCAGCAGCAGCGAGAATAGCGACAACAACGGAAATGAGTCGTCTCAGTGCGTGTCGTCGAATATATCTGATCTTCACAGAAAGAATGAGCTCTATGGGAGAATGGATATCGATCCAGTGGAGAAGAAGCATGCCCCACCCATCAATACCGGAAGGTCTATTTCCGAAGGAAGTATTACCGGGTCTTCCGATTCTCACCCTATCAGTCCAATGAAACGCAAATTGGACGAAGATGAAGACGTTACCATGTCAATATTCTAAGGTTTGTGTCTCTGTATTCAGTTCAATCGCTTCAAGCGAACAATAGTTCCAAACGGGTTTTCTAGTTTCAATTCTAGCAGTCAATTTCAATTATAATGATTATTTTTCGGAGATTTTTCTTGTTGTTTCCTTTAGATTTAAGCTAATATTACCGAGATTTTTGAACTTTTTTACAATTCGTAAATAAGGAACGAAATGATTTTCTTCAAAACTTTGAAAATCTTGCATGGAACTAGGTGGTTTTTGCACCAAATTTCATTTTACAAGTGAGGGCGACGCCTAACAAATATATATATTAACGTTCGGATATGAATGGTGAAATAGACTGAATTTGAGTCATTAACTATTAACTTAAGCCCGGATTTCTGCCCATTCGCTTAAAAGTTCTCCATCCTTCCGAGTTCTGACCCTCAGGAAACTCGGAGTCTGTCAAGACGCGGCAACTTTAAGCGGAGCGCGTCATGACTAAGAAACATGCACGGAATCAACCCCGTCTTTTCTTCACACCACAGAATGGTGAAACCCAATGTCTTCGGTGAAGATGATTCAGAAGAGGAGATAGAAAAGCCGGTGATTCCCAGACGCAAACTATTTATTCCTGAGGCTGGGACTGAGGAGAACGTAAATACAATTGATGCGATAGACGGCAAGGATTACATGGAGTTACAGATCCATGATACTACAGAAACGAAACCAAAAAACCTGCTACCAGCCAGTATGAAGACTGGTTTGACTGAAAAGTACGATGTGATTCAAAAAAAGACAACCGAGGCAGGGCTGAAGAGATCGTTATTTGGAGCGATAGACTCCCAGGCCGAAGCAGAAGAGCTTCCCAACAAGAAGTCTAAAGGTCTTAGCATGATGGAGAAAATGGGCTTCAAAGTGGGTGAGGGATTGGGCCGAAACAAGGACTCTATCAAAGAACCTGTTTCTATAAATACGGAACAAAACAAGGCGAATTCGCGAATGGGAATACGAGTGAAGGATAACACGATACTGGACCAACCGCACACTTCCGTTGAGATTGATGCCAAGGAATTTCAAAACAGATTAACAGAGACATCAGAGATCAAAAGAAACGAACAAACTCTGCGAACCATGCAAAAGACCATGGTGAACTTGGGTTGGTTGGGATATGGCGGTTTCGAGGAATTGCTGAATGCAGATATGAATGTGATTCCCGTCTGGTTAAGAACATATGTGTGGAACATGAAGGAGAAATTGCAAAAGACAAACGAGGAAAAAGAACAGGAAGACGAAGAAGAACCCTATTCCAAGCCCCAGAAGAACTACAAGCTAGAGGAGGACGAAGAGGTCTCGGAGTATGATGCCGAGCCAATTGCCAAGAGAGTGGTAGATGCAAACAAATCCCTTCGTGACCTGAACTATTGTTACTACTGCGGAACCAAATACAAAGACGCTGCAGAAATGGCCGAGTTTTGTCCGGGGGAACAAGAATTTAGTCATCAGTGAAAGCTAAAGCCCAACTCACGTGCGGCTGAAATTCGATGCGCGCAGTTTCAAGGTACTGTGAAGATTGCTCTTAGAGCTATCAAATAGCAATTGAGAGGGTAGAAAAGATTAAATTTAGGGGTTTACAAGTTTATAATTCTAAATCAATGTTGTTACAAAATAGTTTATAATCTGTAGGTAAATAAATCATGGTTTGGTTCATACATCACGGCCCTGGGCTTTATCAGAGCTTTTGGGTCATATCAGGTGACGCTTTTGAAGATAAGCGTATCAGGTGGTGTTAGACTGAAATACATAAATAGTGTGCTTATCCCCTGTTAATCAAGAACGTGCAATTACACTAAGAACACGAGGAAATAAAAAATGAGCAACATTCCAGATGAATTATATGCCAATCTCGGCAAGTCCGGCCTGAAAGTCTCGAAGGTAATTGTGGGATGCATGTCCTACGGTTCAAAGGACTGGTTTGATTGGGTTCTCGATGATGAAGATAAAGTGATGGAAATCTTGAAGCAAGCCTACGATAGTGGTATCAGAACATTTGACACTGCTGATGTCTACTCCAATGGTTTTTCCGAGGTTTTGATCGGAAAGTTTCTTAAGAAATACAATATACCAAGAGATACTGTGGTGATTCTAACCAAGTGTTTTAACTTCATTGACAAAGAATTTAAGTACCCGTGGCGCCAGTATCCGAAGTTTGAGGGTATTAATCGCTCAGGTCTTTCGAGAAAGCACATTATTGACGCTGTTCAAGACAGTATGGAGAGATTGGGAACTTACATCGATCTTCTGCAGATCCACAGATTTGATCCGGATACCCCACAAGAGGAAACGATGCGGGCCTTAAATTACGTTGTTGAGCAAGGCTGGGCAAGATATATTGGGGCATCTTCGATGAAGTGCTACCAGTTTGCGACATTTCAGTTCATCGCCGAGAAGAATGGTTGGGCTAAGTTCATTAGCATGCAAAACTATTACAATCTAGTTTACAGGGAAGAGGAGAGAGAGATGATTCCATACTGCAAGAAAACAGGTGTCGGTATCATTCCATGGAGTCCCATTGCCATGGGTATTTTAGCCAGACCTCTTGATGTAGATCTGGCTACCGATAGAAGCAAGTCGACGATGGTGACTAACATAAAGAATTCGTTGACTGCCAAGGACAAGGAATTGATTGGAAAAGTTGAAGCACTGGCGAATAAGCATAATGTTGCTATGGCTACAATCTCAACAGCCTGGGTATTGTCCAAGGGTTGTTTTCCAATTATTGGTTTGAGTAAACCCAAAAGGATCGACGATGCTTTGGCTGCAATTTCCTTCAAACTGACATCCGAGGAGATTGAGGATTTGGAAAGTTCTTATGAAGCCAAGCTCATCAGCACCTTTGGCGTTTAGTCTACACTTACGAGTACTGTGGCAGCAGCTACATATTTATAGTTTACACCTACAAATATATCAAATTTGAATAGTGCCACATGCGTGATTACGGTTTGGCTGAATCATGGCGTAGCATTGAATCTCCGCATGTATCTAGCCCTGGATCAACTGCCCTTAGGTTCCAGTGTACTGACTTTTTCAATTAGAACGGTACTTTTATGAAATATCACGATCCTTGCATGCTGAGTCTGCTACAAACGACCTTGTCATGTCCTATGCATAATAGCGATAATAAAATCTGGGGTAGCAAATTCCGGGGTAAAGTATCGTTCCTATTCCAAAGGCTGCTTGTGCGCTCTGACTAGGACCAGAAAATTTTCACTTGAATATCTCATTAAAAACAACATCTTCATTGCTATCCACTCCATTGCATATAACTGTTTGCAATAGTGTGAATGTTTTCCATACAAGGTGTTGAACTGGCGACAGCAAGGTTGACTATAGCTTCCACTATCTGTTCCCAGTTAGGTCATATAGGTATTCCACGAATATCACATGCGGAGTTACCTGCTCACCCCACGTATAGGCTCTTAATAACTTTACACTTTTGCCACAAGATACTTGCAAGTTTAGTACTGATGAGTATCCTTGGAAGATAAGGGCAATTTATAAAAGGAATATAAAGCTTAGTCGTTCCTTGAACGATCTCTGCGGACTTAACTGCTATCTCCGCTTTAAGCTTCACAAGTGAGGGTGTGAGAAGGCATATAAATATGTGCTTTCTGCTGTTGCTCAAAAGCTGTTCAATTAAAATAAAGCACAGCAACAAAGGAAAATGAGCAATATTCCAGATGAATTATATGCCAATCTCGGCAATTCCGGGTTGAAGGTCTCGAAGGTGATCGTAGGATGCATGTCCTACGGATCAAAGGACTGGTTTGATTGGGTTCTTGATGATGAAGATAAAGTGATGGAGATCTTGAAGAAAGCCTACGATAGTGGTATCAGAACATTTGACACTGCTGATATCTACTCCAATGGTCTCTCTGAGGTTTTTATTGGAAAGTTTCTTAAGAAATACAGTATACCAAGAGACACGGTGGTGATCCTTACCAAGTGTTTCGGGTACGTTGATAAGGACTTCGAATACGAGTGGTTCAAGTTCCCTCAAAGTGTGGCCGTCAATCGTATGGGTCTCTCCAGGAAGCACATTATTGACGCTGTCCAAGCCAGTATGGAGAGATTGGGAACTTACATCGATCTTCTGCAGATCCACAGATTTGATCCGAATACCCCACAAGAGGAAACGATGCGGGCCTTAAATTACGTTGTTGAGCAAGGCTGGACAAGATACATTGGAGCATCTTCGATGAAGTGCTATGAGTTCGCAACATACCAGTTCATCGCAGAGAAGAATGGTTGGCCCAAGTTCATTAGCATGCAAAACTATTACAATCTAGTTTACAGAGAAGAAGAAAGGGAGATGATCCCATACTGCAAGAAAACAGGTGTCGGCATCATACCATGGAGCCCTATTGCTAGGGGTATTTTAGCCAGACCTCTCGGACTGGAATCGACATCTGTAAGGGCCAATTCAGATTATGTGACCCAAATAAAGGGTTCATTGACTGCCAAGGACAAGGAGTTGATCGGAAAGGTTGAGGCCTTAGCAAAGAAGCGAAACGTTGCTATGGCAACGGTCTCAACAGCCTGGGTGTTAGAAAAGGGCGCCTTCCCAATTATCGGTTTGAATAAGCCCGAGAGGATTGACGATGCGTTGGCTGCAATATCTTTGAAGCTGACACCTGAAGAAATTGAGGACTTGGACAGTTCGTATGAGGCTAAAGCCATGCAGAATCTTAACGAATAGCCGGCGAATGCCAATGTGAAACTGTTACTGGGTTTGAGTAATCTATCCTGACAACATCAAAAATTTAACAATCATGTAGCATGGCATTGCATGGCATTGCATGGCGTGACGTTGGCTTACATAGATTTTCAGTGGCCACAATTGCCAACTAAAACCTGTTATGCCGCATCCAATCGCTTATACAACCATTCCTTCACCTTTTCGATCATGGTGATTGTGGTGGTATGATCGACCGGTTCAGAGTACACTTCCACATCATAACCAGGAACACCAGCCTTCTCTATCACCTCCGAACTCAGGGCAGAGTTCACCAGAAAGTCAAGTTCACCGTAGATATCCAATAAAGGGATCGTGTTAGCCACCTCAAAATACTTCTTGCTCGCAAGTGACAAGTTGTCATGCAAAACCTTTGGATATTTCTTCTGTAGGTCTTCGGACAACTCCAGCTCCTCATATTTCTTCTTATAGGTTCCAGGTGTGACATCTTCTTTTGCAGTTTGCACAACAAGGTTATAAAGCACACCAGGCAAATCTGGGGCACCTACAATGTTAATTATCCCTTTGAGGGGAATCAGAGAGGCCAGCCTGAAGGAGATGAGACCTCCCAAAGAAGTTCCCAATGAATATGGTTCAAACTCGAATTGCGGATAATAGGCAGGCAAGAATTCCAGGATGTTTTTGACGTCATAAGCAGCCGCATCTATCGAGGATCCAACTGCAATGTTGTAGTAGGGATGTGCAAAGCCGTTGTATCTCAAATCGACGGCGCGCTCGCCATGGTTGGGCAGATCAATAGCGAATGCCACCAACGGGTAATCTGCGTCTGCGTTCTGTTTAAGTCTTCCATCTACTATCAGATGAGCAATTGAGTCTGTGAGCAGATGGTTATTTTGAACTCCGTGTAGGACGAACAAAGCAGCCACCTTCTTGGTGTCGCCCGGTTTAGGCAGCGAGACGTTCTCCAAACCGAAAGCAAACACTTTGACTCCACCAATCAAGAGATCTGTTTGGATAACTTTGGACTCTGGATCCGTTGGATAAGCATTCCAGCCCATTGTAGGAAGTCAGCACAAAATATTGTTCAATCGGACTGAGTGTAGTTAAGAGATGGGGAGTGAGAGGTTCTCCCTAAGCCCTTTTAAGTTCCTCTTTTGAGGGTCATGCTTAAAATACCGCAATAGCAGGGAATTGCACCATCCGCTCCACACCTGATTCACAAACAATATCAAGGGCCGGGTGTACCAAAGGACTCGTTTAAATACTTTATTTCCTATTCTGATAGTCGCCTCTGACACTTTTATTTAACCGAAGATAGCATTAGGAAAATATTGCCTAGCGCAGAAATGTCAATTGTGCGGCACTAAATTGGTTCAAACACTTCAATAGCTCAGCACCCTTGGGACTTCTTGAGGCGACGCGAACCGATACAGCATAGCATTGGCCAATCCGCAGCTTGTTTTTGTTAGGAAAGCTTGTACAAAATGTCTACTGGTCTGAGTGGAGCCGTGGGCTCCGAACGTAAGTTATTGCCATCTCGCTTCAAAGATTCAAATGAGTGGCCAACTAACCACCACCATAGCAATTGTCCAAAACGCGGATATGGTGAGTATCCAATCAATATCTCAATTGAGCCTCAACATGTAATTTCGACCCAATCGAGCGATCAACGGATAGTTTTATTAACCCTTTCGCCAGCCTGAAGATGTCCAGAAAAAGGTGTTTGAATTCACCCAATACGCATTGAACAAGTATCACGTCCAGAAAGAAGTGGCCTCGTATCTCAAGAAAGAGATGGACAAACAATTTGGCAGAACGTGGCATTGTATTGTTGGAACCGATTTCGGCAATTATGTTAGCCATGAACGGAACAATTTCATCTACTTTTACGTGAACGAATTAGCCATTCTGCTGTTCAGAACAGCATAATGAGGTTACCAACTTGCGATAAAGTGTATAGCTGTACATTAGAACAAGACATGGCATTTTTGCTATCAAAGATTAGTTTCCAAAGATGCTGGGGGCTTTTTTTCGCCTTAGAGGTGATGCAAACGCAGAGACGGAGTTCTGGGTTTTCAGTCTTTGAGCGAAAGGAGATTTCAGAGCGGGATCAACGTTGTCTGCAAATGTGTCTCCTTCGTCATCGTTTGCGTATACAGCCGTCTTCTTGAAAGCATTGTTCAGCTTTCTGATCTTGGGTGGTGGTGGTCTAGACTTTGGTTTTAATGAGTCTCCCATTGGCTTGAACATCTCTTTGAAAGCTTCATCTGCATTTTCCTCGGGCTCGTCATCGGAGTCGTCGAACAGGGATGGCTTCTTTGCCTTGGCTGGCTGTTCAATGGTCTTCTTTTCTGAGGGAGTTGATGTAACTACTCCCTTGGAAGTCTGTGAACTGAGCATCACCATCTTCCTGAGGGGAGAAAGCCGGGGGTTCTTAAGATTTGGAGTCGCACTCAAGCCGGACGGTTTTGGCAAAGCCAGAGGTATCGATTTGGGCGTTTTGGATGAAGTTTTCGCTTTTGACTGGTCGATGCTGGATAAACGTGCTTTCAAAGTCTGGATCTCCACCTCGGATGACTTTAGCTTGACTGTTGCATCTGCCAACTTGATCTTGAGATTCTGCAGCGCTACCGTGTTTGTAGAATTGGACTGGGAATCAGAAACAGGCTGTTTTTTGACAGGTTTCTCCAATTTTTCTGTCTCCAGTGCCCGAAGTATTAAGAGATAAGCTAGCGTTCTGTCTGCAAGTCTAGAGTTCTCGGAGGCGGTGTCCCTTAATCGAGAAATTCGCTCTAGAGTCTGCGAGCAGCCCAAATACAGCGATCCCACCGACATCTTGGTTAGAGTTGAAATAGCAACGCAGCGTGATGGTGGTTGGCTGCGAATATTGTCACCGTTTGAAGCTCGTAGCTAAATGAAAACAACGACTGTTTGGAGATTTCCGTAAACAGTTCATTTTGTTGGGACACGCCCACAATTACTCCTAAACACACGACCCTCCGGAGGTCACGTGATCTCAGATGACACAATCTGGAGGCTCAATTGTGGAGTAAGGCGAGCAGCCAAAGAGATGTTGCCGGCAAAAAGGTTGACTTCATAATAGCATCCCAAATATGAGGGTAAACAATAACTAGAAGACCCTTTTTAGTATTACAAAGTCCCTTTTGCAAACCCCTGATTTGACCATCTTAATTTGTCGCCAAATCGGTTAAAATTTGAAAGCTAGAACTGTGTGAGCCACGGCTAAATGGGCTCGTTATCTAACCTTATTTGCAAAACCACATTTTGGCCAAATTCAAATCCCATGCCAAGCCTTCAAAAATCTGGCCATTTCACGTGATTCTACAAGTATAGACGAATTGTGGCTGGACTTTCCCTACATATTCCCTGGCACATCATCTCCCGTCAACCCTGCAGGATCGCTAGAATGAGCATTGTGGCGTTTTTGATGTCCATAAGGCCGCCGAGTGTTGCGTGACAGCAGGGAAATCCGACTGATTACAGCAAGTTTGCAGCGGAATTGAAGGATTGACAGCAGAGATCTGAGCCATTGACGTCGCTACGGGATTTGAATTGTAGATAGCCATAGATCAACCGCTTTGCAGGAACTATGGCGAATTGAAAAGTTTTACATTGTTCGGCTATGATGGATAATATGAATATTCGGGATAAGTATATATAAGAAGATAATCCGTATAATTCACCCGATATCGCTTGAAAAATATCTGTCAAGTTTCAAACCGACTTTTCAGGTTCCGTCTAGTCATGCCATCTATTAAGGGATTCATCTCGGGACTGAGAGAAGATGCCAGTACCCATTCGCATGGGTCTGACGAACCCCTGACTGGGAAACAACCACAAACTATCGAGTCAACTGTTGAGGAGTCTTCGCTCAAGTCTGAAAGTACCGTTGATGCGAAGAATCCATTTTTGGACCCTATAGTGGCCAAGTACTACCGTGATACTTACGAAAAGAGCAAGTATGAATGTCGTGAGCGGTTTGATCCCGAGTTCACCTGGACCGAAAAGGAGGAAAAGAAGATTGTATGGAGACTCGAATGGAGAGTTACTTTCCTGGCTTGTTTCATGTTTGTCGCTTTGCAAACTGACCGTGGTAATCTTTCTCAGGCTGTTGCTGATAACATGCTTGAAGACTTGGGGATGACCACCAACCAGTACAATACTGGTAACACCATCTTCTACTTGTGTTTTTTGTGTGCGGAGCTTCCTTCTCAGCTGGTTTCCAAGAAGCTTGGGCCAGACGTCTGGATTCCTACTCAGATGATGCTTTGGTCGGTGGTTGCCATGTCTCAAGCTGCGCTGAAAGGTAATCAAGGTTTTTACGCTACTAGGGCTCTGTTGGGACTTCTCGAAGGAGGGTTCATTCCAGACCTGGTTTTGTGGATGTCTTATTTCTACACTGGCTCTGAACTTTCTGTGAGGTTGTCGTTTTTCTGGACTACTCTTTCTTTGACAACTATCATCACCTCGCTGCTTGCTGCTGGACTGCTCAAGATGAGAGGTGTTGCTGGTTGGGCAGGCTGGCAGTGGCTTTTCCTGATCGAGGGAATCTATACATTCCTGATTGGTTTGGCTTCTGCATTTTTAATGGTCCCTTCGGTCGTTCAGACCAAGAAACCTTGGAACAAGAAGGGTTGGTTCACTTATCACGAAGAGAAGATCCTGGTTAATAGAGTGCTCAGAGATGACCCCACGAAAGGTGACATGCACAACAGACAGGCTATCACACCTTATATGCTGTTCCAGGCCATCTGTGACTACGATCTCTGGCCTGTGTATTTTATTGGACTTATTGCCTATATCCCAACGGGCACTTTGACCGCATATCTGACTCTATGTTTGAAGAGTCTCAACTTCACCACATTCCAGGTCAATTTGCTTGCTATTCCATACAACGTGATCCATATAGTTCTTCTTCTGGGAATCACATGGTTCAGTGAGAGATTCAACGAAAGATCTTTCGTCTGTCTTTTCCAACCTTTCTGGACGATTCCACTGCTGGCAATCCTGCGTTTCTGGCCTGGTTCGATGGTCAACAAATGGGGTACTTGGGTGGTGGCTACTCTCATGCTGGGAAATCCATATATCCATGCCATCTGTGTTTCCTGGTGTTCTCGTAACTCGCGTTCCATCAAAAATAGAACCGTGAGTGCTTCTCTTTACAACATGTTTGTACAGGCTGGGTCCATCATCGCTTCCAATATCTACAGGACTAAGGATAAGCCTCTGTACCACCAGGGCAATTCCGTCCTTCTGGGTATAGCTTGTGCTTTAATTCCCGTCCTTCTTCTAACTAAGGTATACTATGTTTGGAGAAACAAATCTAAGGCGAAGAAATGGGATGCTATGTCTATTGAGCAGAGGGAAGAGTACCTTGCAACAACCACGGATCAGGGAACCAAGAGGTTAGACTTTAGGTTCGTCCATTGAGATTAATCTAATGCTTCAAGCGGTTTAATCAATTATTCGACTTATAGTGGGTTTTTATATAATGTTTGTGCGACTTCGTTTAAAATGGAGGTAGTGTCAAATGTCTGATATGCAAGTCTACTGCAATCTTCGAAAATATTTTATGCCAGATGAGAAATGCATGTTGAGTCTGCCACATTGTCTGAGAATAACAAGCTTAGGCAAAATAGTGTATAATATCATATAAATGAGTAACGAGAATATCATGCTATTTCTCTACGAACCCCCAACTACAAGCAATAAAAATACAATAGGCTTATTAGTGTATAATGGATCGACAACCAGTAGACGTCCACGGTAAAAAAAGCAAACAGCGGGCAACCGCATACCCCTCAGTAAAAGAATAGAATGAAAAACAGAGAAAAATCCAAAATCCAAATCAAGTTTCATCAAAAATTCGTCTTTTACTGCTTGACAGCCTCCTCATAGTCTGGTGGAGGTCCGGTCCATCTGACAACTCCGTCGTCAGCAATGAACGCGTTCTCATCAGAAACATCGACCTTGCCCTCTGCCTTTTCGATCTGCTCATTGGCCAAACCTAAGTTGTCCCTTGGAATCCAGATTTGAGGGGCCTCGTTGCTCACCGCTGGATCAACAAAACTTCTGTCGAGGAACGCAGGGTCGTAAGAAACGGTTCTTTGCCAGCTGGTTGGCAGGATTCTGCCTCTGAAAAAGTCCAAAGTGAGAATCTGTCTTGGCTTGGTGTAACGGGCAAAGAAAGTTGGCGAAATGGGCAATTCAGAGCTCATGTACACTTCATCTGAAGCATCGCGGAACAAGGCTTCGTCCTTTTCGCCAGGAACATTCACAATCTGGCCTGGGGTGGCATTCTTAGTCTCGTCCGAGAACACAGATGCAGAAGGCTCAAATGGGTTCTTCTCAGTAGAGATGTCGTGGATTGGGCCCTCCTCCGTCTTAGGCTTAGACTCAACTTCCTCCTTAGGTCTGTCAATGAAGAAGTTCTTTCCTTCAGTAGAAATCTCTTTAAGACCCTGGTCCTTCATGTCATATGTAGTAGAGTATGGAACGCCCGCACTTCCACAGATGGCACTAAGAGGGACAGCATCGAACAGTGGCTCAAGCTTCCATCTAAAGTAGACGTGAGCGGCAACAGTGGCCACCAACATCACAACCTCCAAGGCAACACAGGCCCAGTTCTTTGGCATTACAAACAATCCAATCAGACATACCTCAGCCACGTAGAGACCAACAAAGGTCTGCAGCAAGGCCCTTGGGTAGTGACGACCACGGGCATCGAAAGCAGCATGGCCCTGAACATAGGTTAGGTTGTAGAGGTAGGCAATGTAGATCAAAATGAAGGCAACAGCAGTGAACGCAATAATGATTGGTGCAATGATAGCGTAACAGACCATGATAACAGTGAACAACTCGTAGTTACCGTAAGTAGTTCCCCAACTTGGAGCTCCCAGCTTGTTGTATCTGTTCCACTTCTTACGTGGAGTCTTGTCCAACAATCTTCCGAGGAACTTGGAGAGAATAAGAGCAACGATTTGGGCCAAAGCACCAGAAGAGACAGAAAGACCCTTCAACAGCATATACGAGATATAGAAGTTGGAAGCCTTTGGCAGGTTCTTGGAGAGCAGAGTCATGGCAGAACCTGGATCCTTGAGAATGGCAGATACAGTGGAAGAAGCAGAAGAGGCTAGAGTGGCCACCAAGAACACCTGGACCACCTGGAAGGCGTAGAACCAACTCTGGGTCCAGCCATCCAACTGTTGAACGGTGAGAATTCCAGACACCTTACCCCACTTTCTGATCCAGGGAGGCAACAGCATCATGAGAACGGCCAACAAAACAGTAGGAAGCAAAGCAGTAATGATACCCATCAGCTGCGAAGGCATGTTGTTGATGAACTTGAGAAATTTCAGCTTATCGGTCAACCAGTTGATGTTGGATATGAAACCAACAAAGGCAACAGGAATAGACCAGAAGATGATGGTCAATGTCAAAACGGTAGCAGCAAGAGCGTATTTAACCTTTCTAGTAGCAAAGCTGGTGCCAAGGTTTTCCCAGATGATATCGTCTGGTCCAACATTCACAACTGCTCTGGAAAGCTTGAGGTCCTTGGAGTATGGAACGGCCTGATATGCTCTTTGCAGCTCAAGCTGAGAGTTGAACTCCACAAAAGCAGAACCGTTCTTCTCAGCAGTCTCATAATTGTCCTGGTCATTCTTGATCTCCTCATTGAGCTCGCCGATACGTTCCACACCATAGTCAATGGTGTTGACCTTCTCTCCGATCAATGGGTACTTCAATCTGTGGTGGGGCAGCTTCTTCTCGGTGAAATAAGCAGACAATTGGTTCTCAGGCTGAGGAGTCTCCTTGTTCTTCTTCAAGGCCTTAGCTCTCATCTTGACAGATTTGATGATAACCGTGTTCAAAGCTCCTTCATACTTTCCAGCAAGCTTGGTGCGCTCCTTAACCAACTTCTGCAATTCTTTGTAATTTCTTGTGAAGAAAATGCGCGTGGCGGCAGGGAAAAGTGCCTTCAACTCGCCTTCGGTCTGAAGATTACTTGGCAAGTTGTCAATGAGCATTGACCGCGAACTAAGCAACGAATCATAGTAAGGCGTGGATTGCAAAGAGTGCTTGAACGAAATGTAAAAGATCAGCTCTTTATAAATAGTGTAGATGACGATTCCAAAATAGATCCAGGAAGAAAAGATGTGGGCCAGGAACTTCCACTTGTTGTTCGTAACATTGGAGTAGGAAATTATATCGAATCCACTACCGCCGCCCCCACCAGTGGCGTTGATTGCAAACAGCAAAGGCCATAGAATAAAGCCACCCAAAATTGAGAGGGATCCAAAGATGAACAGGTATCTAAGGAAGAAAAACCCGTCTGGACCGGCTTTCTCCAAAATATAAGATTCTGGCTTGTTCCAGAGAGCAGACAGCCAGGCAAATGCTCCAGGGGGCTGTTCATCAGCTCTCAGATCCTCAGGAACAGTCTCGACAGTCCGCCTGGGTTGGTACACCCTGGACTCTCTAGGCTTCATCACCACGAAGATCACCAGAAACACAGCGAACACGATTCCGTTAACAATCAAGTTAGTGACGAATGCCGAAACACTCGACGACGAGGTTGACGAGGACATGGTGTAGTTTGGTTAATTGCAAAATAGTAGGTGACAAGTTTTTGTAGCGCAAACTAGAGATCGTTTGTTTGTTTTGCTTAGCGGCCAGATGAAATTTCAGGAAGCCGAAGCGTAAACAGTCAAATGACGGGGATATTCTTATGGATATTTGCCCAACAATTGATCAATTGACACTTGTAGAGAACTAGCGTTGTCAAAAAGCTCGCTTTCGGAGTAAAACTTTACAAGAAGAGAGTTATTCTGGTGAGAGCAGTATTGTGGGAACAAAGTCTGTTATAAAGGAGAACGAAAACAGCAATGCCCCCCTTCAATCAGGAAACGAAGCAAAAAAAAAAATTAGATAGGCTGAATTGGTGGGTGCACATAGGCATTGACACACAGATGCCGTTGCAGGCGAGGTGCAGTGAAACACCGGCGAAAATGACTTGAGGAAAGTAAAGAGGGTCATAAGTATGCTGCAGACCAGAAACTGGTTTTCATATTTGAATTGGACTCGAAAACTGGCCAGAAATAGCAACGACGCCACGAGCATTTAGACCTGTGTTTTCAAAACCGTCTCGGGAGACAGCCGCTTGAAGCAAAGCTTCTTTGCGTCCCCATGCAACTGTACGTCCCCGGGCAAATTTCACATAGTAATCGGTATGTGAAATTAGGCGCGATCCGTATCCTCTACCCAAAGGAGTATACTTCAAAAGGTGAACAGGCTAGCTTAGCCGCTAATGGCTTCAGTTACCTTGGAAAGAAAATACGGCCGTGTAGTCCTGTCAAACGGCGACTCAAATGTGACCCGGGCGTAAATCCCGATATACGCCACGGACATCATGCGCCACGGCCGTTTCACCCCCTGCTTCTAACCTGGAAAAGTCCCTCCGCTTTCTAGAGTTTAAGACGTTTTACGAACTTAGTTGAGATGAAACGGTGATTATTCAATCATTTTGATCATTACCACAACAACATTGATTTATTCCGGTGTGGGCGAACGCCTGCTTGGGCTTTCCGGATGGAAGAGGTGCCATCCCCATTTCACAAGTGGCCCTGAATTTCGTCTAATCATCGAGCGTGTCCCGTACGTTTCATGCGGCGTTGGTCCCATCGACCAGCGGAGGCTGTCCTCGGCTATAACTTAGTTTGCTGCGCCACATGAGCACGGCAATGCAAGAAACGTGAAACTCGGTACAATACCAGGATGACGTAGGAACCGGTGTTAATCGGTCTTTTGGGTTCCACGGTAGTGATCTGCCACGTCGATACGTTTAATAGTGAATAGATGAGCCTTTTGTTGACATTATGTGGTTCCTAGGGGTATTCTAGCCGCTAGATAAAAACGTCTTTACATAGTGCCAATTAAGGTAAGCCAAAGTGGTTATGATCCACAGCTCTATATGGCCATAGTCATAACAGAGGAAGAGTTCCTTTATATCAAACAGCCTCATAGTCGTTGCGTTTCCTCGCGGATTCAAGCACCTCTTCCCAATCCGCGGTATAAAAGTAATACATTTCGGTGATCCCAATGAACAATAGTCCAATACCATTGCCTACCCAAAGACCATAGATGCCCAGACCAGTTTTGAAAGTGAAAACCAATGCCAGAGGCACCGCAATCACATAATATCCGACAAGATTCACTACCCCACCTATTCCTTGCAGTCCGAGTGCACGTAGAAGTCCACTGGCAGCAGTGGCCATACCATCAAAAATCTCGAAAAGGGCCACCAAAGGGCACAACTTTTCGATCTGAGTGATGACTTCCTCATCGGAAGTGAACATACGTGCAATGAGAGGACCTCCGAGAAATAGCACAAGGCAATTCAAGCACGCGGAAATGAACGACGCATACAATCCAACCCGAGCAGCCAGCTTGGCTGAGTTGACGTTTCCTGAACCAACGAAATTGGCTAGTCTAGTAGATGAGGCAATACTCACTGCAAACGGTATCATATACACTAAACTCACAACCGACGAGACTGCGCTTTGAGATGCCAAGGCAACTGTTCCGAGATATGATGCAAATAGTGTGAGAATCTCGTAAGCTAACGACTCGGCCTCGAGCATGATGACACCAGGAATGGCCAGTTTCGAGAGGTCGATCCAATGATATAGTGCCTGCTTTGACAGACCACCCCAGCACTCTTCCCCGTCCACAAAAATGACATATAGCCAAAGTAAAATGGCCATGAGCCAGAAGTTAATGCATGAAGCAATTGGTGCTCCTATGTATCCCAATCCAATTGTTTCATTCCATACGAGCAAGTAGTTCAGGACGACATTCAAAGGCGCAGTGATGAAAAGAATGATTGTTCCGGCATCAAATATTCCCTGAGCTTGTAGATACCTTTTCCCGTTTTCGAAACAGATATAAGGTGGCCCTGCAATAATGAGGATACGCAGGAACAACTGCGTCAGCCGAATCACCTCCTTGTCTTCTATCAGGTATTGGAGAACATAACCACTAAAATACCAGAACGTGGCAGCTGGGATAAATAAAACCAGAGAAAACAGCGTGCATCTTTGGCAATGGATCCCAACAGCATAGTAATTGCCAGCCCCATAAGCCTGGGGACACAGCGTATCTAAGGCAGTTGAGATACCTTCAAAAATAGCTAGTACAATGGTTGAAGTCATCGAAGCCAGAGATACAGCGGCAAGTTCTTTGGCCCCCAAGTGGCCCACAGTCATCACACAAACCACCGAGAACGCTTGCTCCAGGAAGAACGTTATGATCAAGGGAACGCAGTACTTCAGCAATGTGGTAGACTCTGACCGTAACGTGGTTACCTCGTTCGCAAAGTCTTCATCATCATCACCAACAAATGAGCCAAGTCGACCCCTGGATTTGTCCATATGGCTACTGCTCAAACTGGATACTCTTCGCCTTCTATCCAGAGCATCGATCATGTCCTGAGTCTCCTGACTCCCTCGTCTTCTACCAAAGTCAAATTGTTCCCTTGAGTAGCGTCTTTCTTGCTCCTCAATGAGCCACGTCATTTCATCTGGCTCTACAGATCCTGATAATGTTGAAGGCAAAGATCTCGAGGTGCTAACGCTCTCATTGTCGTCAATGACGCTTTGGCTTTCACTGCCTATTCTTGAGCCTAGAGACAAGAAGCTCCGCTGGTCCTCATTGTTGTTGTACACAAACAATGGCGAGTTTGTGCTCGGTGGAATGAACATCAGCGGCATCTTACGCCGTTTGGAATTCATTCCCATCCCATGAGATCTGGCAGCTCCGGACGCCAGAGTCCCCAAGGCTTTAGATAGTAGTGTATTTTTACCCACAAATGTAGATCGTTTTCGCATTGGTGGCGCATGCGACGTATCGCCTCCATCGGCGTCGCCTTGCCGTGACCAATCCATCTCTGGGTTGAATTGTTTTGTTGTCAAGAATAATGTTCTGTGGGTCAAAAACAAGAGTGGACTCCCTGAGATAAGGAACAAGACGTGCGAGGTCTAATTTTGCACCGCGGTAGTTTGGGCAGGGGCAGCGTAACCCAAGAAGGAAGTCTGGGGAATGCGTAGGAGATCTGATAGAAGCCTATCGTTCGCGCGTATGGCGGCATAAGCTGGTGCATTGAATCCTGATTTGTTCATTGGTGAGAATGTGGGCACAGCTTCAATATCTAGGACTTTTTGGCCTTATTCTTCGTTGAATGCCCCTTCATGCCCCCTCCTACATTTAGCGGCATTCTTATCTGCAGTCGCACGTCTTTTTCAGCCGTAGGTGCATAGTAAAGAGATAGAGAGATAGAGGAGACCTTACAGTACATCCAGGAGTTGCCTGCAAATATGTCAATCAGGCGAATACCACAGCAGGTGTCAAACTGTCTCACGTCTTCGTCTTCTGTGTTCTCGGTGGTGTCTGTAGTGAAAGAACTGATTGACAATGCTTTGGACGCGTCCGCCACACAGATCCACATCGAGGTGGACTTGGATACAGGTGGGCTGCAATATGTTTCAGTGAAAGACAATGGTGATGGCGTTTCTCCAAAAGACCGACCTTTAATGTGTGCAAATTGTACCACTTCCAAAATTCGCGGAGTCGAGGACATTCAGACTGCTTTGTCACTAGGCTTTCGTGGGGAAGCATTGTTCTTCTTAGCACAGGTAGCATCAAAAGGAACAATGGAGATAACCAGTCGAACCAAAGAAGAGTCAATGGGAGAGAAATGGTTTGTGGGAGAAACTGGTATTCCAATTGGCAGTCGTTCCAAACCGGTTGCAACACCAGTTGGAACTATAGTCACGTTAACGGGTCTGTTCAAGGCAACACCAGTCAGACGTAACTTGTTGAAGAAAGAAGCCAAAGCTACGATAGAAAAGTTAAAGGCGTATATGACTTCATATTCGGTCACATTTCGCGATGTCAGATTAACTTTGAAAATTGTTAAGGTATCAACCACGGGTAAACTAACGAGTGTTCCTGATGATGGTCTCGTTCTGGCTCCTAAAATACCGGTCAAAGCTTTGGTCTCCTCTTTGTACAAGCTGAAGAGTTCATCACAGAAATTCTTTGAAGGCGAGATCGCAATATCGTTAAATGACTCCGATCGGATTACTGTGCGATATGTGTTGCCTAGAATGCGGGCTGAAGACGATGTGACTCTCAAGAAACCTTTCAAATCAGTCTCAATCAACAACCGACCTCTCCTGCCAAATCTTTCACTTGGAAAAGCATTGAGAAAGATATTGAACAAAATATACTCTAGAAATATGCTTTTGACACCAACGGTTTGGGTGCTGGATATTCATTGTCCAAAGCACCTTGTCGATGTGAACATAGAGCCGGAGAAGACTGACGTTTTACTGAGCAACTTCGACGAGATACTTCATCGGTTCGAAATTCAAATAGAGGAGTCTGTTCAGAGTCACCATTATATTGTCTCCGGTGAAAATCAGGCAGAGGTATTTGATGTTTCGGAATCGCAGCCAGAGCCAGACCTGCAGCTTGAGACACATATCGAAACTGATGATGTTCCAAACAATTTTTCAGAGATAGAGTCCAGACCAGAAAAAACCCCCGAGGCGATAGAAAGTGACTCTCTTTTAAATATCGCAAATGACAAAACTTCACCATTATTGCAGCCTCAGCCCACTACATCTGGTGATCAATACTTTCTCGTGCAAGAGGCCGACGATGATGTGATAGAACAGTTTGCTGAGCCTATATCTGTCGAAAACACCTCCACTTTCAGCCCTGACACAAATTCGCAACAAGTTTCAATCTCTGAACCCATAACGCGGACTCCTCTGCAACGAACTACCATGAAATTGGTATTAAATGGGGACTCAAATAGACAGCCAGAGAGGAGAGCTACAAACATCAGACTACTCAAACATTTCACAGAGAATACACATCGCGTTGATACCACAATGAATATTATCAACAAATTTAATGACAATCATGCAAGCCAGACAGAGGTCGAGTGGCTTGTTCGAAAAGGCGAGCCCAGTGTCAACGTACTGGAAGGATATCAGAGATTGAGAAGACTCACTTCAGGTGATGGTCTGAACAATACGGACAGTATAGTTGTACTGAAGACCAAAGCTTGGATGAAATTATCCTGATCCAAAAACCATTTCATGCATATACTGTACTAATATAGCAAACGCAAAACTTGGATGAAATTATCGTCATTTATACAGGTTTATGAGTTTTGGCATAATTCCACAACAGAAATAGTATACACATGAGCCTCTAGATCTTGTGGTTTCTTGCAATACAGTAGGAATCTTGCAATTCAATCGCTTCGTAAGTGCCTTCTAGTCTCGTCCAGATACGGTACTCGTAGTCGTAGATATTCTCAACGACTTCGGTCTCCACAACCTTGGTCGAGTCTCCACCGTGATGTTTGGATATTGGCTCTGTTCTGGTATAGGTCAAGGTGAATGGTGGATGGCCGGTGAACGTAAAAACGATTTCCACCACTTCGCCCTCGTGGATGTCCTCTTCTATGTAATCGCCATGGGAAATTTCCACACTAGGGATGTCGTAGATCCGGGCACGAAGATCTGGTCTGGAAGTCAACACCAAGGGATCGCTCTCTGGAAGAGTGAAATTCACCAGGCAGTTGGCAGATGAATCGCCAACAGCAAGAATAGTTAGATCACCTGGCTGGGCTGCACGTCTCTTGAAGAAGTTCGACTCAAGCTCCACCTTCTGCCTTACCTCGTTGAACTGGTAGTATACGGTGAACGGTGGAATTCCAGAGAGTAGATAGGTGACGTGATCGCCAACACAGTAATGTGGAAATCCACCTGCGGAAGCCTGGTCCTCGGCAATACTATCTTCAATGATATTCCTGATTTTGGGCACATCATTAACTGCGATGACAACCTCATCACTGGCACCAAACTCGGTCTGAACACATCCATTGGCATCGCTTACCTCAACCAATCTCAGTACGTTGGTTCCGATCTTCAGATTCTCGTACACAGCATAGTTCTGTACAAAAGTGGACTCAAGCTTGCTAAACTCCAGTATTTCAGAAGTGCCAGTAGCCTCGTGATCCACAGAAACCTTGATATTGAAAGGCGGTTTTCCGCTCAGTGTGATCGGGATAGGTTCAAGAACGTCTTGGTTTTTCAAGCTTCCCAAACACGCCTTGTAGACAGGAGCGTGCGATTTTGCAAATTGAGAGTTTTGTGTGCTTGACCTCAGACTAGATTCCTTCTTAGAGAAAGCAGCACGGGGGGAGGGCGATACAGTGTTGAGTATCTCAATGCTTTCTGATTGGAAAACTCTCTTTGTCGAAAGCTTCTTTAGAGTATCAGGACTGTAGACTGAATCCGCAATGCTACCAATGACGTATTTGTAGACTCCGCTCTCACCTGTCTTCAGCTGGATTGTCAAGTGGTACTTGAAGACCTGCTCGGTCTTAGTCTCAATCTGACCAGATGGAGAAATGACCGAATGTTCCACGATGAAAGGAGGCTTGCCATTCAGCAGAATATCAAAGCTGCCTGAACATGCTTCACAAAGAGACGTCACCTGGTAGGAGTTCTTTCCACTTTTTTCCATACTTGGAGAGGTTTTGACAGATGCATAGGGCTTTGGTTCATATTCAACCACAATCTCAGCTTCGTCCAACACCTTTCCCTTGCAGTCTCCTTCGGTGAACTCCACCAAAGAGTATATTCCAGACTCTTCCAGCGGGAACCCATCAGCTGGACTGAATCTTTTAATGGTCTTGAGCTTCTCGTTTTCTCTAGAAAGATCAGCCTGTTTGTACACAACATCCAGCAGGTTCGAAGATGTGAATGAAAGAGGAATTCTGGCGGTGTTGCCTTGAGTGAGAGTGATGGCCTTTGAACCATCGCTGAATTTGAGAGTTGGTACAAAGCTTTTCACCTTCAGCACCACGTCCTGGCCATTGAAATCAACATCGCAATCAGAACTATCATTGGCATCACGAATGGATACCGTGTAATCACCTCCCAGGATGAAGTTTGGAGTTTCAATCACATAATCAGGGGTATTGATATCGTGCACTTCAAACGAGCTTATTGAGAGGTCTGGTGCTAGAATCTCATAGCGGATGCCGAAAGGCGCTTTCCCTTGAAGTGAGACGGGAACTGAGGCCGATGCTCCATTGCACAAAGCTAATTCGTGCTTCGTGAAGAAAGCCCTGGGACGCTGCTTGAAGAAAGTCTCGTATCTGTGCTCACCGGCATTGAACTTGATGGCATCTCTGTAGTATTTGTCCTTCAAAGACAAAAACTCAACAGCAAACGAACCTTCCGAAGGAGGCCTATACTCATAGGTAAAGACTGCAGATTCAGACGTCAAGGTTCTTACTAAACGGTGATGACTATTCTTGGAATCGAGACCAGTGATCTTGTATGCAATGTCAAAAGGAGCACTTCCAGCAAACTCAAAGCCGAAGTGGTAGCCCATGGTCCCCACACACTTATCCACAACTGGTTCAGCCTTGATGCTCACCTTTGGCTGTTTGGCCTCCAACACGTTCAGCGACGCAGCTCCTATTTTGACGGGACAGTATTTGCTGTTCATACTCTGCAGAGTGTAAACTCCACCCTCAGTGACCGGAACCAAAGCAGGCCTTTTGTAGTCGAACTTCTTGGTCCAGGTTTTGGTGCTGCCATCGGGACTAGTAACAGAGACGTTTGCCAGGTATGGACCTTCACATGAAGGACAGGGCACCTGTGACAACTTGAGTTCAAGATATTTTGTTTTCCCAGAGATCACTGGCAAGTTGTCATCCAGAAGACTTGCAACAGGCACGGGGTGGACGTTAAACTTGTAGAATATGTCAGTAGAAAGCTCATCTGGAACGTAATCCACAGAATTTCCAAATCCATCAATCACTCTGTTGATCGTATAGATAAATTCTCCGGGCTTATCCAGTCTGGAGCTCACCAGTGGAACGACAATGGACGTAGTGTCGGCCCAAGAAATATCCTTTAGGTCCTCTCTGGCAAACACTTTTGGTTGGTTTGCACTGAGGCCGGTATAATAATCCTTCTTTAAAAGAGGAGAACTGAAATCTTCGGGCTGTGCAACCGAGTGTGGCAACTTTGTTAGTTCTCCGTTCACCTCTTCGTTGTAAACCAACGTGAAAGGAGGGACACCAAACACAGATATTGAGAGATTGTCGATGTTTTCACCAACACAATGGTCCTTATTTTCATCTATTCCGCTAAACCTCGCCGATGGGCATATTGGAACAAAAAGATCGCTTTTGTAGGTCTTAATCGTCTTCTGCTTTGAGTCAAACACTTTTCCGAGTCTATAGTAGCCAGGTTGGCTGAT
The DNA here is from genome assembly GCF_000576695.1 of Kuraishia capsulata CBS 1993. Classification (NCBI taxonomy): domain Eukaryota; kingdom Fungi; phylum Ascomycota; class Pichiomycetes; order Pichiales; family Pichiaceae; genus Kuraishia; species Kuraishia capsulata. Next base: position 443,675 of record NW_019172952.1, read on the forward strand.
AGGCAGTTCAATAAAGGATATTCTGTCATCTGGTATACCTTCATGAAGCAGACCTTCCTGTTTCTGTAAATCCTCGTAATCGCCTCTCAACAGTTTGGAGATCTGTTTCGACGTGAAGTTCAAAACTTTGAACTCGTTGTCAAAACTCGTGTACTCCAGCTCTATGTGATCCACCGTTGACGTGGAGTTAAACTTGACTGGAACCTTCACGTGGCTGTTGTATCCATTTTGTAGGCACCAATTACTATTGAACGGGTTCAATTTTGCTGTAGAATCTGGAAGAATGCGGATCGTTTTTCTTCCTCTAAAATGGGACGTCTGATCCCAAACATCTCCGCCTTTTCCAACAGGTTCGTTCGTGAAACTGAGCTCCTTGTCATGATGGAAAGCCCCTTGAAATCCAGCAAGTACTGCTATCACAGGCGAGATCCAATCCGATGTCGATACGATGGTGATCAACGAAATAACTGCGATCTGTAACGCAGTAGCGAGTGCAGTGTAGTTAAGTCTCGGTATTCTCAACAAGGGTAGTATCCACAAAAACAACCCATCTAGCACCAGATATTTCACCATAAAACTGGTCTCTGGCTTAGCAAACCCAATCCACCAATTGCTCGCTTCAAAAGCAAAGCCTGACTTGATTAGGATCAAATCATAGATCTTCCAGGCCTGCAACAGCCCAAATATGGCAGTGCAAAATGTCCGCTGGGAAACAGGGTCCAACAAGCTGGAGGGTATGAGAGGACCCCTAATCTTCCGATGCTTCGCTTTCTCCATTGAAATGTGAAGATAATCGTCCAGGAAGGTTTCGAGAGTGAGCTGTTGTAGAGGTGTCTCGAATCTCGCTACAGTTCTCGAAAAAACAATAATAAATTGGTTTGGGCATCACACGATTACGGTAGTGTGATGCCTAAATATATCTCTGTATATCAGACCCGGAGATTCATCCATCATGAAATCGGGCGTGTGGCGTAGTTGGTAGCGCGTTCGCTTAGCATGCGAAAGGTCTCCGGTTCGACTCCGGACTCGTCCACTTTCTTTTTTTTGGCAATCAAACGAGACTGATACTTCCGATTTTTTTGCTACTTCTTACGTTGATGGTACTCATTAATGAAAAAGCATCGCAGAAGCGTTGTTTTCTTAATCGCAATGTTGATTGAGATTACTGATGATACATAGCACTCCAAAGGTGGCCGATATCTCACTCTTTTTTAGCGTCGCGCAGCGCGTAAATCTTGGCGGTAAATGGTCTGTAATAATGATGTTAGTAGATAGTCGTGGCATAGATAAGAGATAGTAAGACTTACTCTTCGAACTTGAGAGCAATGCTGTACATAACATGGACGAAAGCACTGGCGAAAATACCTGCTGGCTTTCCGTACCACAAAGCAGTGCCCAAAAAGCATAAGAAGGATCCGTTGTACATGGGATTGTTGGTAACATTGAATGGGAAGTCAGTGACTCTATCGTCCATCAAAATCCCAAAGTAATCACCCAGATAAGTGCCGGTGATACCCAGCTTGTACATCGAGGAGAGCACCAAAATGTTGCCGAACCCGAATGAAAGAGCTCCGAGCGCTTTTGCATATGGAGTCAGCAACAATGTAGACACTGGCTGTTCAGAAAGGGCCTTCTCGTACAAAAAATCACGAAGAAGGCCAATCGAAAAGATGATGATAGCCAATAAATAGCATCCAAGCTTGGGTTTTCCCAAAGCAAGCTTGGTGAGTAAATGCGTCTTGTATTCCACTCTTGCCGCAATGTTCCAAAAAGTAGGATTGAAGGCAATTGAGACGAGTGCAACTTGACACGATTCGGTTAGTGGGTGGGTTTAGACTAGCTGGAAGGATGGCAACTCACTCTGGAAGCTGGTTTTGGAGAAATCAACCTCGCTTGCGAACTGGGAGAACTTATCCATTATTAAACAAATCAATTGAGTGTGAATATTTGACTGATTCAAAGAAAAAAGAACATGAAAAGAATATTCAGAGTTAAGTCGATAAAATTGTTGGAGCCTACTGTGAACCACACAAAATGTTGATTTCGCATGTGATTCTATTATGCCGTCCCAATCGGGTAATAACATCGAAACCACGTCTCTGACGCTGTGAAAGTATCTTTGAAAGAGATACAAGTGCATTGAGGTCCCGGGGTGTAATTTGAAATGGTCTTGCTGATTTCATCCATGGCTATTGAAGAATGGACTCCAAATCGCCACAAATATCCGATTACTCTTTTGATACAGGGAATGGTCTCACAGCGGAGCCTTGCAATTCGGTTAGGCCCATGCGGCTGCATCCTTACATCTTTTTGAGATGGGGGGATTCCAAGGTGGTTCTGCCTGCTATATTCTTCACAGCCACCAGTGCTGCAGTTCCGACCGGTCTCACGATACTATTTGGGCGTATTTTCGACAAGCTCGCCAGATACCAGAAGGGAAGCTATGCTAGCAGTGACGAGTTCGTGAACGATCTTGCCCTAGCATGTTTCAGCATCACTTTAATGGGGGTAGGGGCATCGATTTCCAGCTGGATTCAATTAAGTTGTTGGATGCGTATTGGTGAGCTTCAACAGAGCAGGGCCAGGCAGCTTCTTCTTGATTCGCTGTTGAAGCGACCTATGGCCTTCTTCGAGGAGGGGGACCTCAACGGTGATCTGGTTCAGGTCAACCGTTGCATAGAAGAGTTGCGTAAAGCCACCAGTGAGTGTTCTGCAATAATTCTTCTTTCAATTCTTTCAATTCTCAGTCTCACCGTTACCAGTTTCAGATACTCGTGGTCACTGACTTTGGTGACCTTGTCGTCACTTCCTCTCATTGCAGTATGTGCGGTGGTGTTTGGAAATTTGTATCAAAAGTATTCCCGAATGGAAAATGAGAACTCGGCGCTTGTTTCAAAAATAATTGATTGGTCGGTGGTATCTCCAATTATCCTGAAGAGTTTTAATTCGCAAAATGACGAAATGAAGAAGTTCGATGTTGGTGCTGGTAAATGCAGAGGTGCATTCTTGAAAGCATCCATGTACATGTCAATGAACCTTGCTGTTTTGAGAACCCTTGGGCTGCTTATGTTTGTACAGGCATTCTGGTTTGGATCCACTATGGTCAGAAAGGGCAAAATAAGCTCGGGTTCTGTGATGTCGTGTTTCTATGCATGTGTGTCTATTATAGAGACTCTCCACAGTCTCACCGGCCAATTGGCCGTATTCCAGAAAGCAAGAATCTCTCTAGAAAAAATTGTGGGGTTCATAGGCACCCAAGAAATATTTCCAACAAATTCGCTACCGAGCAATATTGATCTATTGGTTTATCCAGAAATTAAACCCAAGGGTAGAATCATATTCAACAATATCAGCTTTGCATATCCAGCCCGAAGGTCCCTGCAGGTGCTGCATAATATTTCAATTACCATTGCAGAGGGGAAAGTAACCTACATCGTTGGAAAATCAGGCTCTGGAAAATCGACTCTAGGATCGTTACTGCTTGCCCTGTACAAGCCAGATACGGGAAAAATAACTGTTGACGGAACAGATGTATCTGCTGTTGATCCTAGATGGCTCACAGATAATATAACGCTAGTCCAGCAGGATGGAATTCTGTTCAGCGGTAGTATCCGTGAAAACATATTACTTGGTATAAAGGCTAATTACTGGGACAGATCGGAGCCTCTGTTGAATTCGGTCATTGATAGCTGCAGGCTGAAAGAGATGGTTGACGGGCTTCCGGATGCAGTAAACACCAAGATAGGCACTGGAGGTGTCTCTCTGAGCGGTGGTCAAAAGCAGAAAGTTGCCCTAGCAAGAGCAATGCTTCGCGACTCCCCCATTCTAATTTTGGACGAAAGTGTTAGTGCTCTGGATATTTATCAGAGAGAAGCATTGATTCTTGAAGTAAAGCGTTGGAGAGTTGGCAGAACCACAATCATCCTGACCCATGAATATTCCACAATTAGTTGGAGGGACTTTGTCTGTCTTATGGAAAATGGACAAGTACTTGAAATGGGAACCAAGTTCGATCTCATGAGACAACGAGGAAAATTCGCAGAACTTTGCCATAAGCGGTTCCTGTCAACGTCTGCAGACCCCGGATTTGTATTCGTCGATAAGCAATTGATGAAGGAGACTTTTAGTCAGAGACCTCAAAGGCAATTCACAAAATCCCAGAGTCACGTTTCTCGTTTGCTTTTATCCACAGTTGATTTTAATGAGTTTGGAACCTCAATTGGACAAGCAGTTCAGCCCGATGTGGAGGCACAGATTGAGCCTGCGTCCCTTGCTACAAACGATCCTGTTCAGCCATTGGGCCTCTGGAGGATTATAAGAGGGCTCCGGTCTCATTTAACCAGTCCTTTTTCATTGTTCTTTGGTATATTTTGCGCTGTTGTGAACGGTGGAAGCAATCCAGCTTTCTCGTACTGCTTTGCCAGGCTGATCTCAGGAATACTGCCTACAGGAGGTGACGTCGGAAGTTCGTCATTCTTGGTTAAATGGAGTTTAATTGTCTCCGGAATTGCAGTCCTTGATGGTGCCACTACTTTTGGCAAAAGGTATCTCCTGGCTTATTCTTCTGAGGCATGGATAAAGTCGATTCGTTTGGTCTCCTTTGGCAATCTGCTCAAGCAGGAGACTTCGTGGTATGAAAAAGAGACCAACAAGGCGGCCGAGGTGTCAGCTTTACTTATGAATGATTCCCGTGATCTCAGAGTTCTTATTGGAGAATTTCCTGGGATTTTGGCAAGCTTCACCATCATTTTGAGCGTTTCTGTACTGTGGTCCCTAGTCTGTGGTTGGAAGCTCACGTTGGTGGCCATTGCATTCATCCCATTGTTCATTTTGACTGCGGGTTTATACACCATTATGCTTCAAAAATCAGAACAATGTTACAAAAATCAGGTTGTTGAAATTGAGAACCAATTGCACGAGGTTGTGGAAGGAATAGCCACAGTCAAGTGTCTTGATCTGGGCAGCCACTTCTCCAAGACATCTCTTGATGGTATTGCCAAACTTGTCCGTAGGGGAAATATTCGAGCCTTTCAAACAGGTTTTGGAATATCTATATCGGGCTTAACATTATATGCCTCGCACGGGGTTTTGCTATTTTATGGCTTGAAGCTTTTCGTGATTAAACAGTACACCATCCTCCAGACGATGGAGGTCTTCTCGCTCATGATATTTGGACTTGTCACCGCAGTCAGGGCTATTTCTCAGATACCAGATATAAGTCGTGCTAAGAGAGCAGGGACACATCTATTAGCTCTTACACAATTGAAACCGTCGAGAACTGAAGTTTCAGGCTACGCAAAACCGAGTATCGCAGTCAACCAGGGACAGAATCTGATACGGTTTGAAAATTTAACATTTGCTTATCCTACGAGACCAAACATCAAAGCTCTCAAAAATTTGAGTCTATCTATTGATCAAGGTGAAACTGTTGCTATAGTTGGAGCCTCTGGCTCTGGAAAGTCCACAATCGTATCTCTGGTGTCACGGTTATACGAAGCTCCAGACGAGCACTTGCTGTTTTCAGGCTTTGACATCAACGCAATTCAGGTCAAATATCTTCGGGAGTTGATCGCGTTTGTCCCTCAAAAGGCTGTCTTCTTCAACGGGTCAATCAGAGACAATATAGTGTATGGTCTTCCCGAGAGATTGACATGCTACGACTCCGATATCTATGCCGTTCTGGAGGTTGTCGATATGAGGGAGTTTGTGCAATCGCTTCCAGACCGACTGGACACTGCTGTTGGTGATTCGGTACATACGTTGATATCAGGTGGTCAGGCCCAGAGACTCTCTATTGCTAGAGCGTTGCTGAGGAGACCCAGACTGCTGATTATGGATGAGTGCACAGCATCGCTTGATCCTGCGAACACCCAAAGAATCGCACATTTCGTCGAAACGTGTCTCAAAAGACGGGCCGATATCACCACCATAATGGTGACCCATTCAAGAGAAATCATGAAGGTGGCTTCCAGGGTGGTGGTGATCAAGGACGGTCAGATGGTGGAGGAAGGCACCTACGATGGACTGATGAACACTGATGGTGAACTCGACCGAATAGCAAACACAGAGTAAGGCACTCTTTCAAAAACTCATTATGAACTCTTTTCAATCTTATCACAACGTAACACAAATGTATGGAACCTCGACATCCTCTTCGTTTTGGTCTTCAGCGCAAATCTCCAAGATCAACGTCTTCTCGTGAGCAGGCATTGGTTTCTTAGAAACGGTTTCCACTAATTCCGTGATCTTAAGAGGAAGTCTCTCCTTGAGCTTCTTGGGAGGGTGGAAAGAGGCGTACAGCAGGGAAACACCGTACGAAAGCATGGAGATTTCAAGTCCCTCTTCTTCCTTGAACTTATCCAACAATCCTTGGAGAGTGATATCGCCCTTGACATCGAATCTGTCCCAGATCATGTCGAACTTCTTACCGTTGTACTCTCCGTGGGGAGACTCTATAGGCTCCGAAAATCCCATGAATGGCAGCGCCAGGTTCACAAAACCATTCTTGTAGTATTCAACCTTGTCCCTTCCACCAACAACTTTGTAGAGTTCAAGACAGACCAGGCCGGTCACGAGAGCAGTTGTTGTTGCGATGGCAGGAATGATCTTACCGGCAATGAACTTGGTCTTCTGGCGATCCGCAACCTCGATGCCGTAGTTGAGAGCTCTACAGTTGGAAGCGGCAGAAATGAACTCGATGTGATGGTTGGTGTCATCGTCCTTCTCGAACTCAGCAGGGTTCAACCTGTAACCAGCCAATGACGCTGGTGGTGGCAGTGATGAGGCCAAGTTCTCGATAATGTCATTGTCAAGCTGGCCAGCATCGGCGTTTGGATCAGGGTCAGAGTCGTTGACCTGGATCTTCAAATTCGACTTTGGAACAAATGGAGGAACCTCAATGGTATCCAAGACCTTCTGGTACACATCCTTGTCTGGTTCGCCTTGATCGCCCTTTAAGCCATAGATGTAGGCCAGTAAGTTGGCTGCACCAGCAATGAAATGGAAATGGTTTTCATTGTTAATGTCGAAAACTAGAGCATCTGGAGCACGTTTGGGGCCAGACCAGAATGGTGCACCCGTGTTGGTGGTGGCATCCTTTGGGAAGTTGTACAGAAGCTGTTGGATATCGTAGTTGAACTTTTGCTCGAACTGCAATCTTGCCCATTTGATACAATCCTCGAATGTGTATGGTCTTCCCTGAAGATACTCGGAGATTGTCTCCAAGATACCCTTGACATCTCCGCTTTGCTTCAGTGTACTTTCGACAAAATTAGGCTGCGACAGGTACAGATTCACATTCTCTGGGGCATCCGCAAAGTAGCCCTGGAACAACGATTTGGCCCACGCAATTGTGTGGTCAATTTTGTTGGGGAAAGATCTCAATGTACAGAGAGGAATGGACTGTTCTGGAGGATCTTGGGATGATGAATACGACTCAGTAAGTCTTGGAATGATAACCTGGGTATTTCCCTTGGTACCCAATGTTCCAGATTCCAGAAGAGGCTTGCAGAAGAAAACACAGCGGCGATCAACATAGGTACGCGCCTCAACATTGTCCAGAGCATTCGTGACGAAATCAAGCTTATTCCAGAACTCGTTATCAAATATGTGCTCGGTATCAGCACCAACCTTGTCGCTTCTAGCATCAACCTTTCCTGTTAAGTCCGGGTTCATCGTGGCAACGGCTAAGGCCGCACACTCAGACTTGTTCTTGCCCACATCTCTTGGTCTGAACAGAAATTGTCTGTTCAGGTTAGACTTCTCGATGGAATCATTGTCAGTTAGGATGATGCTTCCCTCTGGTCCGGAACCAAGGCCCATCATGGCCCAGTTCTTGAGCATTTCACACCCAATAGCACCCGAGCCGACCAGGAAAACGTTCAAATTGGCAATTTTCTTCTGATATTCCAAACCGAAAACGGCAATCTGGTTGTCGTAACGAGAACCAATCGGTTTGCAGGCATCTTCACTTCTTGGAAAAGTCTCGACAGGAGGCAGAGACTCCAAAGAATCAAAGTACATCCATTGCTTGACGGGGCCGAACTTACCGGAACACGCTTTCAAGACTTCCTGGGCTACAAATCCACCAAAAAGCGCAGTCATTCCGGGAAGTTCACCTCTTGCCTGGTAGGCAAGCTCTTTGATTAATTCAATGTCCACCTGGGTATCTTCACCCAGAATAGAAGGGTTAGCTGCAGCAATCTCAGTGGCTAACTCCACCAACTCTAAAGCATCTTGCTCGTTATAAGGCGCAGGAAGAGCGTCAGAATGAGTACTTCTGAACTGGTCCAAAGCTCTGAATCCCACGTGCAGTTGTGGAGGTCTGTCAAACTTGGCAAAGTCAGAGAAAAGGTACTCTGGGTTGCTCAACTGGGTCGACAGCTTCTCAAATTTAACTTCAGTTGGAACCTTGACTTCGGTATACAAGCCGCCCTTGATATAGGTTCCCCATGAAGGATCTAAATCAATCTGGAAAGCAAATGGACCCAGAACCTTGACCTTGTAGATGCTTCCATCGTTCAATTTTTCAATTCCCTGCACTTCAGAGAACTTCACATAATCTCCATCCTCGAGTCTGTGACGATTGTCATCCATCATAGTGACAGTGCCGTTTTTTTCGATATCAGACACGATGCCCTGGCGTGGTTCCTCGCCCGTGGCGTCGATAACTGTGAAATTGTCACCAAAATCAACAAAAAGTTGACCGAACAGTCCCCTCACATCTGTGGAGATGAATTTAATGTCATTTGTGTGAGCAATTTCGTTGATTTCTAGTTGTTTCGCAAGTGGAGTCTCAGTAGCCACGATGACCTGATATCTCTTGATAATTTCCTCAGAAATTTCATGAACAACCGAGATTGGAACATACGAATTCAGCTCAGCCAGTTTCGGAACAGTTGCTTCGGCTCTAGAAACGCCGATATCGCCTTCGGAAAGAAAGAACTGCGCTGACAGGTCTGCAAGTGAGACGGGTGCGGGATCATAAACAGCTAGCGACTTCACACCAGCCAAAGCGATGTTTTTGGCAATCTCAACACCAAGACCTTTGATTCCAATGATTAACACGTTGGAGTTCTGCATCTTGAGCATTGCCTCTTTTCCAAGGACGTAGAGCTGGCGGGAGTAGAGCCCCTCATCCATCTTGCCGTCTTCGGGCTGGTCGGTTTGTATCATTGAATCCTGAATCGGGGCGTTAGTGAGTGAACAAGTAGGGCTGACAGATTCTGGTAGCTGCACTTACAGACATGACAATTGATTAAACGGTGAGGTGAATTGGACTACAACCAGTAAAGAATTATTAAGCATCTCCAGGTCGCTGCCGCCTTCATTTGGATGGCGAGTGCTGGCTTCTCGGAAATCACGTGAAATGTCTCGGAAATCACGTGATGCCTTACAAATCTCCTGCTAGTTCTCGAACAACTGAGGATAACTAACCGGATCAACTTTTGTGCCACCCGAAGTAAATATACAAACTAACATGTTGACTGCCTTCAGAAGGAACTCAAGGCTATTGCGTGCTGGTTCAAGGGGTTTGGCTTCCGTTGCTCCACATGTGCGGACTTCTGTTCTGCCTAACGGTTTGACGGTGGCCACTGAGAAAATCCCCCAATGCGAAACTGCAACTGTTGGTGTATGGATAGACGCCGGATCGCGTGCCGATGTCTCTGATAGCACAAGTGGAACTGCTCATTTCCTGGAGCATCTTGCTTTTAAGGGAACCAATAGCAGAACTCAGTTCAATCTGGAGCTCGAAGTGGAGAACTGTGGGTCTCACCTTAATGCCTACACTTCCAGGGAAAATACGGTGTACTACGCCAAGTCGCTAAAAGAAGATATCCCAAGAGCTGTTGATATTCTTTCTGATATCCTCACTCGTTCGAAGTTGGAAAGAATTGCCATCGAAAAGGAAAGGCCAGTGATTATCAGAGAGAGTGAAGAGGTTGACAAGATGTATGACGAGGTGGTGTTCGACAGACTTCATGAGGTCACCTTCAAAGGCCAACCTCTAGGAAGAACTATTCTGGGACCAATAGAAAACATCAAGTCTCTGACCAGAGAAGACCTCAAGAACTATATCGAAACCAACTACAAGGGCGACAGGATGGTGTTGGTTGGTGCTGGTGCGGTTGATCACGAACAGCTAGTTGAGCTGGCGCAAAAGAGCTTCGGCCATGTTCCCATTAGTGAGAAGAGCATACCACTGGGATCACCCAGAGGTGACTTGCCGAGGTTTTACGGCGAAGAGGTGAGAGTGGTGGACACTTCTCTGCCAAACACTTATATTGCCCTTGCCGTAGAAGGTGTTTCCTGGAGTGCCCCAGACTATCTCACGGGATTGGTCACGCAGGCTGTTGTTGGAAACTGGGACAGGGCCATGAATTCGGGTTCGCATTCGCCTTCTCCTTTGGCTGTGAAAGTTTCCACTGGGTCAGGAAACGGAGAGCCATTGGCAAACTCATACATGTCCTTCTCTACCTCGTACTCGGACACTGGTCTCTGGGGAATGTACTTGGTACTGGATAAAGATGCCAACATAGAGCCTTTGGTTGAGTGCGTACTTCAAGAGTGGGAAAGACTCAGAAAGGGAGAAATCACCGAACAGGAGGTCGAGACTGCAAAAGCTCAGCTCAAGGGCTCTCTCTTACTCTCTCTTGATGGTACCACGGCCATAGCCGAGGATATCGGGAGACAACTGGTCACCACCGGTCACAGAATGTCACCCCAAGAGGTTTTTGATAGAGTGGATAAGATCACCAGAGACGAAGTTGTCCAATGGGCCAAGTACAGATTGCAGGATAAGCCCATTGCTGTTGCGGCTTTAGGAACTCTCAACACTCTTCCTGCCCACTCGAAGATCGCCCAAGGAATGTCCACGTGATTCAGCTAGCCACATTGTACATATATTCATCATAATTCTCACCCTATAAAGAAATTCTGCAAATTTGAGCCTCACGTACCATGTCCTGGTTTGAGAGTTGTCCATTCAACATTTAAACCAATCGGATAACTAGAACATCTGTAACTTCGGTTTTTGATTCATAGCTTAATAATAGACTGAAACAGAAACGGAAACAGAAACGTACAATAAAACGGTAACGTGATATGCTGTACCCAAAAAAAGAAACAATCATGAGAAGTGAAGATAGGCATCCCATTTCTTTTGAATTCGGGTGTCCAAGGCCTTCTGTTCAGGTGTCTTTTCGCTTTCAAATTTTTGTGCAACCGTGAATCTTCTGTTCAAAAACCTTTTTTCAGACGTGTATTGATCCAGTAGTTTAAGGACAAGATTCTGATCTCTAATTCGAAGACCCACTTTGAATGGTCTCGGCTCGAACGCGATAGCCTCCGGAGATCTGTTCAGCTTTACCGGGTCCCTTTCCATTACCATTTCGGGATCTTCAGGGAGTGTGATCTCGAATGCGATAATAAACTTGCATAACAAGGTATACATTTCCCTGAAGGCTAGATAACTCCCCGTGCACATCCTTGTTCCTGCACCGAAGGAGAAATGAGTGAGACCCTCGCAACTTTCTAGTAGTTGTAGGTCCTCATTCAAAAACCTCTCGGGTATGAACTCGTGTGTGCGTTTGAACACCTTCGGATCATGGTTTCCGGCCCAAGAATTCATAAACATTGTTGTTCCCGCTGGGATGATAGTGCCTCTGTATGATATGTCCTTCGTAGTTTCTCTAGGAAGGGAGACCGGCAAGACTGTATACTGGCGCAAGGTCTCCTTGACAATGGCCTTTATGTAGTCACATTTCATATCATAGGCACAATTATTCCATGCCATCTGTAGGTTGTCGCCATAGCACTTTTTGATCTGTTGAAGTCCTGTGATCTGTATGTTCTTGTCGTGTGAGAGCTGTCCAATACAGTAAGCAAAGTTGAAACCAGTGTTATCAAGACCGGCGCTCAGCATTGTCAAGCACACACTGGTGATCTCGTCCAGATCCAAGTTATTGCTTGCTGGGCCACCTTTGTTAGATCCCAACACCCTCGCAACAAGACAGTCTTGGACAGCCGCACGTTCGTGAATAGAAACGTCAACTAGTTTCTGTCTTGTATACTCATAGAACTTCTGCAAGTATCTGCTTCTTCTCTCTCGCAACTCACTCACTTCCTTGCTTCTCCGTGGCGACAGCCATCTCAAGATAGGAAGATAGTCTTGCCAATTGGAAGTGTGAGCTCTGACTCCGGTGATGGCGTTCTCCACATCAATGATCTCGTCAGCGAGTTTTCTCCCTTCCAGTCTGGTATCCATGAAGTATCCATAAGTGAAGATTAAAGCAGTTCTCAAAGTGAAGTATTGGGAGATTCGCAGAACTTCAAAGTCGTTTGTGCCAGTCTCGAGAGACTGCTCGAAAAGAGGAAAGATCGTATTGCTCGTCTCGATATCAATCACATCACTCCTCTGGTCAATCGACTTCTTATTCAAAGAGTATGACAGAAACTTCTTCTTCCTCAGGTACGTTTCTGAGAATGGCGTGGTCCCAACTGTGTAGACCTTGGACTGAGACAACAGCTCGTGGAACGAGTAAGATTGCGGTCTTGAGTTGTTTGCTCTGCCATTTTTGACCCAGAGCTCTTGGATTGACTGGAAAGAATTGGCAACTATAACTATCTTTGTCCCTAGTCTCATCTGGAAGACCTCGCCGTATTTAGAGGCCCATTCGCAGTACTTCAGAAAGGAGTTTCGTTTCACAAGAGGCAGGCTCCCCAGAATAGGATAAGAGGGAACCAGAGGCAGACCTTTGATATGAGCTGGTGAGGTAATTCCAAGGAGGTCTAGAGCAATCCAAAACATCAGACTGACCAAAAGCAGCCCGACAATGGACAGTATTGTCTTGTCTATGGACTCGTGGACTACCACAAAGTTAGTCATTACCTGTGAGTGAAAAGACATTGTCGTTCATACAATATACCTGAAACCTCATTTGAAGTTGAAATAAGTAGGATTTTAGCCTGTGTATATACCCTCTGATACTCAGTTCTGGGAAGAACAGAAGAAGTAGGAAACTGCATCAAGGCGGGTCGCGTCTACAACACAGAAAGTCGTGGTGGGGTAGACAGAACAAAAAGTCAACAATTACGCATCAGACCATTTTAACCCAAAAAACACCTGTTTATTCCTATTAAAATGACAATATAATGACAAGCCCAGCCAAAAAAAAAAGTACAGGCGGTTTGAATACTGTCAATGACCCATTAATGATAGCCTGTCGAATCCTTGGGCTTATTGACCGAAGTCTTGTTATCCTTATGACTTCCCCTATGATAGTTATGCAAACCCACTTATGAACACCTCTTATGACACTTCGTGCAGCACTTTGTTGAAGATGATGGAGTTGGTGGAAATGGTCAACAATGACGAATTGCAGCTCTTCAAGTCATTATTCCAGAAATTGTCGTTTTGTGGCGAGGCGTGCAGATTGACCGTGGAGGCTGTTGGAGTGGGATCGTCATTGGACATGAGATTGGACGCAATCAGGTTGCGCAGAAAGATGGGCAAATACTTCTCTAATTGACGGTTGCTCATCATGGATTGAACCGGAGACGGAGGACGTGATTGGATGACTTCCTCTCTGTTCAACGCGTTCATGTTTCGCAGGTAGTTGGAGTAATGGCCTGAGAAAGTGGCCTTTCTGTTGGGGGTGTGCTTGTGATCAACAGCCATCACCAAGTCAGTGTCCTTCAACAGACTCCTCGAGAGTCGATGCACCACCTTCTTGATTATCCGTAGGTCCTTGGAACTGTACTTCTGCAGAATGTCACTTCCGTAGTAATTCTTTCTGGAGCTTGTTTCTAAGTCGTTGCGTCTAGAGCCACTCATGGTGGTGGAGTTGGTGATATCAAAGGTCGAGTCATCAATACCCCAACTCTGAATGAGTTCTCTTTTTTCCTGAGAAATAGGCTGCGATCCCCCGGCAACTTGCTTGATGTCTTTCAATATATCTGCGATCTGCTGTTTCCTCCACTTGTCTATCCTGGTGTTGAGATCTTCGCTTTCCAGCTCCAGCGCGGAAACATCGGCGTGGACATCAGACAGGTTTTGCACCAAATCGTCATCGTCTTCCTCACTTTCGCCTTCCTCTTGTAATCTGCGTAACCTGCGGTCCTCCTCGTCAAAAATCAGCTCTCCTGTCTCGCTCAATCTGGAGACATCAACTTCGGACTCTTCTCTATAGCTGCTAGGATCTTCTGTAGAAAGCACGTCACCATACGAGGTTCCCTCTTCCAAAATCTCGCTCTCCCCATCCAAAGAAGCATTTGGAGAAAATAAAATCCATTCAGAGTCAATCAGGTGAGACCCGCGCGACGATGGTGGTGATTGGTGTACTGCCTCTAAATTGGATGGATAACGGTGTAGACCACCATGTTGCTGGTAGTTATGCTGTTGGTTGAAGGCCATTGTGTATAATAGGCCAAATGCTCAGTAATCGACTAAAATAACTGAAATCAATGTGTTGTAGAAATGGAACCCTGACGATTACTCGTTTATATATAAACAAGGGCCTCACCCGGTTTCCGCCTTATGAATTCCCACCTCCCGTTGCGCAATAGGTGCCCTCCCTTGCTGCCGGTTACGCAGCGATAAGCCGCCCTCTCTTTGTAGGCTGCGGGTCCGGGTAACAGGGTGGATCCTGAACCTGAAGTTGCCGTCGGGCTGTGATTGGTCGAGTCCGGCCGAATTAGCGCGTCCGGCATATTGTTCCGGTCTTTGCTATTGCTTACCGGGTCGACGATCTTTGTGGATCCCGCAGGATTAGCGATCTTCGATCGGACCACTGGTTGCGGCAACGTAGACTGGGTAGGCTCCTAATTTAGACAGAAAAGGGCTTGGTCGTGTCGCGGGTCCAAAACCGGATTTTGTTAGTAGTGTTCTAACCAATGGTGGTTGCACGCCCTTTTTGGGAGGCGAACGCGTAAAGTGCTTGTTCAGGCCTTTTAAAATGCATCGTGTTTTTCAATATCTTCTGTCAACACAATCACTCCGATTATCATCATGCTCTCTCGCCAATTCGCCCGTGGATTCAGTTCTACCTCTAAAAATGCCATGGCCAAGATGTCGCTCATCGGCACCATCGGTTCCGACCTGGAGCAAGCCACCACTTCCACCGGTAAGGAATACTTGAAGTACTCTGTTGCTGTCAATGGCGGTTCCAAGGATGCCCCGCAGACAAGTTGGTTCAAGATTGCTGTTTTTAACCCCACTGAAATCAAGTACATGAACCAATACTTGGGAAAGGGTGCTAAGGTGTACCTGGAAGCTGATGTCTCGAACAACTCGTACGAGAAGGCGGACGGAACAAGAGCGACTTCTCTCATGCTTTTCCAGACCAATCTGGAGACCATCAAGTTCCCCAAGCGTGACATTGATGAAGCTGAGAGTGCCACTGCTTAGCAGGTAAGGTGCTGCCATTTGGCTTAGGCTTGTGTTTTGATTCTCGTTGCTGGACGATCGTTTGACAGTCTTTTCATGGTCTGGGTCCCTGATATATTATACCAGTCTGTTAATTCCTGCGCCTTTTTCTTGTCTAGTTAAATATTGTTCTATATATCTGAAACACTGTGTATTTTTAATCTTTTGTTGGAGTAAAGAGGCCGAGTTTGTAGATGGATAGAGAGTCTTTAATGTGCTGAAAAGTTCAATTGAAATCTTGGTAATATTATTGAAGAGAATATTTTGAGTTATTCTTTGATAATGTCTTGCTTGAGACATACTCACAGTTCTTTGATTTATTCAAAGCCCTCTTCTTGAGCATTTTAATGACATTTCTCAACTGAAAAGTTGGACTATGGCCCATAGTTATCAGATAAAAAATCATTTTCATTGGCAATTGAGTGGTAAATAAAAGTCTATTGAAGAATTTTCAAACAAAAATTAATTCTCAATTGCAATCTCAGTTCATTGTCGTTATATAATGCACCGTTTAGACAAAAAGTTAGACAAACGGTCACGATGATACCTAATCTCCAGATCAATATCACCAACTCACAACGCTTCAACAAAAAAATTGTTCATTCTCGTATCAAAAGCTTGAATGTTCACCGTCTGGTCTCGTTTCAAACATTAGCCGAGTAATTGATAGTAGTTCGAAATTCCTCACCCTCAGAATTTGCATCGTTTGCCAGAATCCTCTCAATCAGCTTTCGGTCGCTTTCACTGCCAACCGAATCGTCGCGATATTCTTTTCTTGAGTACAGCATTTCCTCTGCAGAATCGTCATAGTTAACTGTGGAAGGCGAGTCGATGGTCATGTCGTACAATTTCATCTCGAACTCGTCAGACATTGAACCATGCATATGCGCGTCAGGTATTACACGAGTGTGGAGTGCATAACTGGTCTTAGTATCCAAAGAATTGGTCCGGAGTGTTTCGCTCTCGCTAGAACCTCCACTGCGGGGCCCAAAGATTCTGGGTCTCTCCCGATTGGATCTCCATCTCTCCCATCTGGTGAAAAGAAAACCCAAACCCATCTTCACGAGATATTTCTTGTATACGGCCAGAGCATCTGCACCTATTCCAAACAGCAAGAAGGTGAGGAAAGCAACACACAAATATGACCACTTGTCTAACTCTTGAAGAGGATCATAGGGAAGATACAAAATAATTGGCCAGAGCAATTTATCATGTGTTTCTTTCCAGTCGAACTTCGAAGTGGCCGTGGAAATGGTGCGATACAATCTGTAGATGGCCAAGGGAAACAATGCCAGAATTATGAGAAAACAGAATCCCAGCAGCCTTGCAAATTTTCTAACTGATAATCCAGAGTTTGTGCACAGTAGAATGTCGCTGGCATATTTCCGCTTTTTGAAATAAACTATGAGGTTCATAAGAGCCATTACCAGTGCTGCAATGCTCCACAGCTCTACCCAAGTATAGTAGAGGAGAATGTAGACATAGCTTTTGGAGTGGGAAGGCTGGCAGCCTGAATACTGGCATATCAAGTATCTTGTTGGCTCATAAATGTATGAAACAGCAATCACAAAGATGGGAGTCACCAGGCATAGAGCCAATTCGATTGCCAACTTGCGGTATGGTTTTGCGAACCAAGATGCAGTGATTTCGTCTGCACGCAGAATCAAGTACAGGTTCAGGCCAATGGCAAAAATGGAGCATATACAACCAACACTTGCCCCTTGCTGGAGTCTCACCATTATATCGCACCATACTTTGCCATCCCAGGCATTTAGGTAGTCATCAATCCCCCAAACAGACGCATCCACCAATCCTTTGATCAACATAAGTATAATGAATGTCAACAAGGAGATGGCCGCCACGTTTTTCGAGCTGATGTGCCATGCCAGAGTTGGGACCATTAGCACCAAGGCGATGATATGAAGGGCCATTTGTGCCTCTCTGAGACCCATGTTTGTATACGTGATGTGATGAGATACGGTGCTGATAGACTTAGTTCGTGATCAACTCGAAAGAGAGCTTGAATTCTGAAAAAAACTCGAGTTGTTACCGTTTGAAGTGATGGCAAACTCTTGTTTTCTCCTTCTTCTTCTTCACAAGCATTTATCTGCCAAATTTGCGGTTTAAAGGGAGCTCGGTTTCGGCTTGCAACCAGCTACCTCAAAGCCTTCCCTTTGAGAACCTCTTTGGGACATGACACATGCAAAATGGCGCAACTGTACTGGAGCGGGGATCTTTGGGTCCGAATTGAATTTGATTAATCCCCAAACTCAAATAAATCAATCCCACGTTTTTTTGCTGTATTTTTGCTGAGCTTTTGCTGCTTTTGTAGTTCTTGGCCGTAAATCATGGGAGGTGCATACTGGACTGAGTGCGGCTCAAACCCTGCATATTACTCTGACAGGTCCTTGAACTCCAAATATGTAAAAATAATGAAAACAGCCTCAATTGCAAGAGCACAAATGGCCCTCGATCCCCATTTCTGTACTTCCTTCCTGTTTTGCCAGTGACATTCGTACACGGCTTCAATATCCTCCATTTTCGCGGTAAGGCCTGCATCTGCAGAGCAGGGGATGGAGACAGCTGCCAGAACCACCAAAAAAAGCAGGAATGGGAAGAACAAAAAACCCATGAAAAAGATCTGTCCAAGTCAGTATATGGCTTCCAATACATCAATTATATAATATACTCACTTTAATGTAACTGAAGGGGATTTTCCGGTTCGCAATGCACATTAGGCACTGACAGTCATCGCAGCATCTGGGCTCAGAAAGGCCTGCTCTTTCAAGATCAACGTACTCGCTTTCCAGGAAGCACGGTGGTCCCACCTTGAGGTGTAGCATGGCTGATTTCAAGCTATGGAAAAACTGTGACTATTAGGCTCATTCATCATGGTTATTGTTTTGTACTTATATGATTTTGACTCCATAGTTTGTGGTAGCATACTTCATCGGATACTGCTCCACATGATTAAAGATAATTGCCTAAACGGGATGGACCATAGGATTTTTGCTACAAACCACGCTTTACGAATACAACCACATATCTGCTTCTATTATCACTCATTCTTCTTACTGGCTATGAAACGCCTCAAAATAATGCTTCACAAACGCAAGAGGATGGTCCTCGTCCTGAGAACCCATCTTGGCAATGCCCGGAGAGAAACTTGTGATTGGCAGAACCAATACATCCGAAACCAGTTTGGGTACATCCAGCTTCGTGAAATCCTTCCAGGTAACCTTAGAGTAGATTCCACTCAGAACGTAATCGTTGAAATATGTGAATATTGTATCGGTCCACACTCCACCACCCGTCCATTGCATGATGCTAATATCCTTACTCTTGGACTCTGTGTCAAGTCTAAGATTGTCATTCTTTTTCCGCTGATGAGTGTCCTCTGTGATAGTCGCGACTATCTCCCTCAGTATCGGATGGCCTGGCTTGGACTGGATCACCCAGTTGGCAAACTGCAATCTACGTGCGTAGTGCTCTCTCCAGTCTGGAGTGTCTGGGTCTGCCTGGATACCTATTATCATACCGATTTCTGAAGGTGCAACATTCTCAGGAATCCAGTTGGGCACAGGTTGTAATGGGAAGGTGTCCACATCCGCGTAGACTCCTCCTTTGGCCAGCAAGATCAGGTACCTGAAGAAGTCCATCTTCAAAATGACATTGGGCATGAGCTCATAGGCCTCCACAATTTCAGGCAAATGCATGTAGATATGATGAATGATAGCTCCTGCGGTATCATCGTTAAATAGTTCGTGCACAAATCCGGGATTCTTGAGTGCCCATTGCAACTCTCCCTCCTTGAACCGTTCACCAAATCTTTCGTCGTTCAATCCCCACTTCCAGCTCTGCCAGATATACGCAGGGAACTTGCGGTTTTGGTCATAGGGGAAGATGAAGGCCAACTTTTCTCTCAAACTGGCGTCTGAAGGTGGACGTTTCATGTCCATCAGTTGCCTCTCTAGATTAACCCTATCTTGTTCAAGCTTGGTAAGTCTTAGGTCCTGTTGCTTCATCATTTTCTCGGTGATCTCATCAATCTTCTTGGAGAACTCCTCCTGAGTCCTCTTTTCATTATTCACCGGCAATGAGTCCTGAGGTATTATGTTTGCGCTCTGCTTCAGTACCTGTTGCAGATCAGGCGTCTTGCTGGACGTGAACCTGAAAAGAAACAGGAGAAGCGTCACAATTCCAATTGACAGCCAGACTGTCTTCTTGAGAGTGTGCTGTTTCATCATCCTTGTCATCTTGGAAAGATTAGAGGTATGAAACGAGATAGCACTGGAATTCTATGATGTGTTGGCAGTGGTATTGGCCCCATCTCAACTTGGCCAGATCGGGTCCTCGTTTCTGCTAGAAATTGTGCTTCGCACGCAAATTCAGACGATCACCAGTCTCGTGCGGCGCAGGAAGCTGTGCGAGCAAGTTGAAGTTCAAATCATTAATATCATTGTTATTTAATTTTACAGGTGTCATTATTTCTCAGCTATCCAAACAGACTCCAGTCTTCAACATTCAATGTCTCCAGGGTTTTCGAAACCACACCTTTGGCCGTGTCAATTCTCTTCTGGGCTAGATTACCGGACTGCACGTTGTTTTCTATGAGAGCAAAAAGATCTCGTAGCTCATCTTTCGATGAAATTGGAACATTAATGGTCACCAGCAAATCTGTGCTTGTCTTTAAAATCCTCACGATCCCCAGGACCACCACCAGAGTCGGATTGAGATCCTCCCCTCTACCCCATTTTCTAGCCGGTTCCAATGCGACCGCCAAATAAGCATTGTCACTTCTGATAATAGTTAGTAATTGTTGGTGGGCATTTTTTTCTGTACTCTAATCTTCGTATACTCACTGGAATTTCGGCAAATCAACAAAAGTGCTCTCAATAGTGGTCCATTCATTCTGGTCTGCTCCGTTCAAATTGGCAATTTCGGCCAAATGAAGTTCCACGCAGTTTGAATCGTTACCAGTTCCGACGTCAACCCGCTCCATCAAGTCAAAGATGATGGTGTCGTCTTTGTGAAGCTTGTGGTAATCTGTGGTGTTCGTGCTGGGGTTGAGAAACACCTCCTGGGTGTCCGGTATTTGTCTCAAAGTCGAGGCATCCAGCAGCCCCGCAGGTATGCTCGCGGTAATGGCACCTCCGTATAATTCGACCTTTTCAAACTCCATTTCAAATTGTGGCCGGCGATAGACGTGACCCGTTCAATGGCAAATCTGCAGAGCTGATGATGATGTAGAACCGAAAAGACTATACGAGTGTGTGTAGATTAATTCTGCCCCTCTCAATTAATTAGCCCCGACACGACCCGACACCCTCTTTCTCCTCGGGAAGGAAGTCACTTATCGGGCCATACGGCCGTCAATCTGAAATTTCACAAACGATTGCGTTTGAATTTTGAGCTGGGAACGTGATAAGTGTGATCCGCTAATAGAGGCATTGATACTTCCACGTTGATTGACGCGCCAATCAAATATACAAACTCTCCAACATGTCCGAAGACGAACCAAGAGTGATATACTCGTCCTCCCTGTTGTTCTCGAAACCTCCGGTGGAGGCAATGGAGGTGTTGAAGATCCGCCATGCACAATTGAACGAGATAAACAAAAGCATGGCCAGCTTTTTCGCTGATTATGGCAGATTGCGTGTCCAGTATCTAAACGAGCTGGGCAAGGTACTCAAAAGGGGTGAAACCCTGTTTAGCGGGCCGAAATTCCAGAATGACAAGGTGGAAGCTTTGGGTTTGTTGAATCCACTATGGCATTCCGTGTTGAAGCAACTTGTTGATGAATTCGATAGTGTTCAGAAGAACAACGACGTTCTGGCCAGTCAGGTTGTGCATCCACTCAAGGGCTATGCCAAACAATATGACTCCAACCTTGTAGAGATGGACGATTTAACTACTCTGGCCAGTCAGATGAGCACCCTGGAGGCATCTGGATCTCAGGGAACGGAACTCCAGGGTTTGAAGAACGAGTGGGAGAGCCGTGCTCCTTACTTCTTTGAAATCTTTGAAACCTACGATTTCAACCGGATTGTGTTTCTGAAAAATGCGTTGCTCAAGTATCAAACCGACGTGAATGATTCTCTTGACCAGAAGAAAAAGCTGAACGAAACGGCTCTTGAGTTGGTGCTTAATCTGAATCCTGCTGACGAGATTGCGCGCTTTTCCGAGGCTGCCGGTAAGCAAACGTTTGACGTTCCTCAGCCTAAAGAGAGAATTGTTTCAACGTCTTCTGAATCTACAACTCCCGGTCACAAGCATCGTTCTTCGCATATATTCCCACATAGAAAGAACAGAGACTCGGTGGTTGCAACTCCAACCAAACACTCTGCTCCTCCTATAGCGCATACTCCGTCTTCAGCCGCTTCTGCCCGTGATAACCATTCCATCCAAACTGAACGTTCCGATTTGAGTCCCAGCAAACAGAAGACGAAGCTGAGATCGAAGGTGGGATCCATTTTTGGACGGAAGAAGGATAAAAAGCGAGTGACTTCTTCGCTGGAGCCTCTGGGGTCTGAGTCGTCGTCTCTGGTCTCGGGGTCTCGTAACGCTTCAACTTTGAGTTTGGGTCGTTCAGCTGCTGCTCCTCCTGTCCCCTCCAAGGAGACTGAAGCTGCGACTGCTCCACCAGCAATTGCCGCTGATCCGGTTGCACCTGTCAGTTCTGCTGCTCCACAAGCTGTGGCTGAATCAGAACCGGACACTGCCTCCTCGCAGCCTGTATCAACTTTCACACCAATGCAAGTCACCAAACGCGCCAGTTCTGTGAAATCCTCGGAGCTATTAGCGTCTGCCCCAGCTTCTATCCCAGCTCCAGCCTCGGTTGGGGCCCCAACTCCAATCTCAACAACTGGTCACACAGTGGTTGCTCCACCACCACCTGCTGCTCGCAAACATGGTGGTGCTTCCTCGGTTTCAGGCTCCGAGCCTTTCGGTTCGCCTGAGCAAATTCGCACCGTTCCACACGCTGCCACTGCTCCCCCTCCTCCAACTCAGAGACAGAGCATGGTGTTTGCCAATGGGTCAGCCTCGGGATCAGCTTCGGGCCTGACACCTCCATTCAGAGCTGCAAGTGTAGTTTCCCACTCTTACAACGGGGAAGCTGCTCTGACGCCCCAGGGAACGGGTGCAATGAGTATCATGTCCAATCAGACTGGCGGATTACTGAGTAATGGCCAGATCCACCATCCTCAACTCACCTATCCCGGCTTGAATGCCAGTGTGGTGGAACTGTTCAATGCCAGTTATAAAAATGGCGTTCTGCAACGGGCCAACGTGGTTGGAGAAATAGCCTTCAGCTTTATTGTGAGCGAGAACGTGAGTCCTCCGAAGAGCATCCTGCTCCAGCTGGGCTCGCTTTCTGCTGGTGCTCCCAACTCCTTTCTGGTGAATGACACCTTCTTGAAGCAAAATTCTGAGTCCTCCTTCACCATCACCGATCCCAAGCAGATTGTTCTTCGTGCGATTGGGGGTCTGAAATATGTATTGAACACTCCTCAGCCGCCTATCTCCATCCAACAGATCTGGAGATACGAGCCACACCAGGCTTCTGCTGTTATCTTGGTTAAAATCTCGCCAGAGGTCGCAAGCAGAATGGGCCCAGAAGACTCTCTGGTGCTGAGCAACTTCGTTATCGCACTGTCCATTGCCGGGGCACCTGCCAGTTCGGCTGCAACCAAGCCACCAGCCAGTTTCAACAGGGAAAAGGCCAGAGTCACGTGGAACTTGTCTTCCTCTCCGCTGGTTCTTAAGGTTGGTCAGGAGGAGAAATTCACCGTTAGGTTCATGACGGCTGGCCAGGCCCATGAGTCTGACAGCGGATGTCAGGTCCGCTTCACCATCAACAACGACGATGGAGTTCACTTTGTGGACTCCGGGTTCACTATTCAGCAGCAGGCTGTTCTGGATTCCGAGGAGGATCCTTTCAGTTCGACTGAAAACGTTGGTGAATGGACGTACATCCCAACATTGAAGACCGTGGTGGCCGGCGCATACTCTGGTCATAGTTAGACTACCAAAAACTCTTTCTGTATCACGAACATATATCCATATGCTGCAATTCCTTGAATCCCATAAAGTTAACCCAGCACTATAAAAACTAGAATTTCTGCAAAACGGCAGTGGTGTGCCCTTACCTCTCAGTGCCATTCTTCCCAGGTCTTGATTGGGTCTATGGGCTTATCTGGGTCAATGCTGACAACCTTGTTGACCCCTATGGTGCTGTTGCTTCCGGAAAGAGGGAGTCTGTAGGTGAGAACTCCTCTGATAATCAAGTCGAATGGGTGTTTCGAGATGTGCGACCATTTCTTGCGGCCGGGGATATCGTTGATATCGCAACTTTCGGAGCCAAAGGTCTCGTAATATGTACCCTGCATGTCTCTCGAACGGCCATCCGCGTTTTCTCTGCCATCATTCAATCCTGTAAGCACCTTTTCATTCGCCTCGACTGGTGGCTTCCCGTCATTTTGATCTTCTCCATTTTTGTCTTCATCCTTTGAACATGGATCCAGCAGCTTGATCTCGGTCATGCTCTGCGACTTCTGTCTAGTGAAGAATCCTCCCTGGAACACCAAAGGCATCTCGAACGATCTGACTGTTCCTAGCAACACTGTCTCCAAAGCGCCGTTGTCAGCCTCGTCAACCTTTGGAATTGGCACCAATGGCTTGTTTGGATCGGTTTCCTTTGGACAGTCTTTAGCCTTCACTTTAGAAAAGGCTGTCTGTGCAAAAACATCGATTTCCGCCTCGCTTACCACTATGCTCCAGAACCCTGGATTGAAAGCCTGTACGCCCACGTTGAAAACAAGCTCCTCTTGGGAGATAATAATATCCTGAATCTCTGTGATTTTAACATCCTGGAGGTCTTTAGTAGTAGCCAGTAGAAAGCCGGATACAAATCCAACTGAGAGAAGCAGCATGATTAGACCCAGAGTATAGCAAAAGTTCTTGACCTGTCTCCATCTTGCACTTCGAGAACCTGTGAAGTTGTGTGGAGAATAGTACATGCCAGTATTGGCTTTCTTCCGCCTGATCATTCTTCTTGGTTTATCGAGTTTAGTGCCATTTCCATCGCTATCCAGGCTTCCATAACCATTATTTGGATAACTCATGCTGCTCAGATTCCTCCGGAGATCGGCATACCC
The DNA here is from genome assembly GCF_000576695.1 of Kuraishia capsulata CBS 1993. NCBI lineage: Eukaryota > Fungi > Ascomycota > Pichiomycetes > Pichiales > Pichiaceae > Kuraishia > Kuraishia capsulata. Next base: position 468,257 of record NW_019172952.1, read on the forward strand.
TCCCTTTCCATAGCTGCCAAACTCAAGCTCGGATTCCTCATCGGGATCAGCCACAAAATCAAAATCATCTTCGTCCAAGTCTTCGTCGTTGAAAGCGTTGAAATCAACGCCCGAATACCTCCTTGGCAGTGTTCCTTTGGAATCAAACAACTTTGAGGTGATTGCGCGAAGCTGTGGAGCCTTAGAGGACTCGTTGCCCTCTCCGACCCGATTTGCAGGGCTATTCGGACTCAGTGAAATCTTATCCGCAACGTTCCCCTTTGAAAACCGCCTGTTGCTTCTGATGGAACCTTGGTTACCCTTCGTAAACGGAGAGATGGCCTCTTTGCCGTCGTTCAACTCGTCCACCTGGTCATCATCGGAGCCCATCGGGCTATCGGCAAAATCCCTCAAGTTTTTGAAGGTCTTCTGCTGTGAGTGCTTCGATCCACTATTTGGCATCTCATTACTGGTAGTGGACCCATACGCCGTGTTACCACTCGGCACAAAGGAATCACTTACACTGTAGATACTCTGCGAATCCACCATGTCCTTCTTACCTAGCAGTTGTTGGCTCCGCTGAGTTGCCGTAACACTCGCCAAGCCAACCACAGAGCCAGTCTTACTGGCAACGCCCGAGTTCGTACCTGTCACATTTGAAGACCCCACCGTGGCAACCCCAGAAACACCCGTCGACCCTGCAATAGACGGTTGTTTGAGATCTCTCGCCGGCATCTGGGCCGATACGTCAGCCGCTGTTCCCTGCTGCGGAGCATTATCGTATACAAAGGTCTCATCGCTATCCGAGCTTTCTCCCTTATCATTCTTGATGGCATCGTGAACCCTGGCCGCAAAGAAATCTACTCGCGTGGCAGATTTGATCGGGTGATTGCTGTTGGTAGAAGTAGATGTCTGTGTCCTCACGGGTCCCATTCCTGTGGCCGCGCTCTTCTTCTGTAGTCTGACTGAATTGGGATTGGAAGCGATCTTTGGGCCAGAAGCTGCTCTATCACCTGTAGAATGGCCATCAATATCTTCATTCCCGTTGAAAAGAGAAGGCTCAATAATGGATCTCTTCGATCTCAGTGTGTTATGAAGATCGGCAGCAGGACCGTTCATAGCTCCGTGTGTAGTGCTGTTATTCGCGGAGCTCATAGATGATGTTGTGTCAAGAGCGGGTGACAGCAACGGCGTAGAATGAGCCTGGGTGCTGGTACCGCTCGGCAAATTTGCGAGTGAGAGATTTTCCGAATTCACCATGCCTTGCTGGTGAGTCAGTGGCAATATGTGAATACCAGCGGTGTCAACAGTCTCAGTCTCCACAGATAGCAATCCGCCCTTGTGTCTCAAATCAGTTGCAGGGTATTTTTGATGTGAGACCTGCCTTTCCGCGGAGTTTTTGGCGGACACCTCAACCGGCTCTTTAGGCTCGTTACTTGACATTCCTATCTTATTATCCCTTGATGTACGGCTAGAAACGGATGGCTAGAAGGCTATAGAGCTAGTTGTCTTGTCTAGACCCCAGCCTTCTGAGGCGTCTTACGCTCAAAAAAATTATAGGTCATAGTAGTGTACTGAACATTTTTGTCGAACCAGTCCTCTAGGCATCCTCGACTGAATAATCTATTGAGAGGTCATATAGTGGTTTCGCTGTGCCTTGTGACTTATACCAAAACTCTTGTTATCATCCATTGGTTTGAATTCTTCTCGAATCCACCAGTTTTTGTTCCGTTTCGGGGTGTCTTAAACATATACGTGTACCAACAGTTAATTGTCGCACGACTCATGAGTCGTGCATGGGTGATTTACAGGCCCAACCACAAACGCGTCTTGTTTACGTTTTTTGCCCTTTTCAAAGCACCAACGAAAGATACCAGCCGCCAGAACTACTGTTGAAAAGCTCGAATCAGCCATGTCTGGGCCCTTCTTTGGTGCTCCGAATACGAGGAAAAGGGCCTTGTATTCACCTTCTAGCAATTCTAAGCAGCAGCTACAGCCTGGCCCGATCGCCCTTTCCGCCTCAACACAGTCGCCAAACATGAAAAAGGCAGCGCTCAGGCGAAGTGCTGGATTCCTGAATCTTTCGATAGAAACGAGTCCCGCAAAGGGAGCTTTGAAGGCGGATACTGGCGAAGTTATGGCTCTTGGAGTCACAAAATCGTTTAACGATCTGAACTTTGATAACGCTACACACACTGATGAAATTGAATCTCAAGAGAACAGAGATCCACGACTATCTAAGGATTCTTTTGTTGATGTGCAGCCGAGAATCTCAAAATCCCACGGAAAAAGCCCGAAGGCTGGCTCAAACATGTGGGCCCTGACTCCAGAATCCATCAAATCGTCTTCTCCGTTTCTGAATCCCAACACTGTGAAGGCGTCCACGAAGCATGGCAACGACTCCAGAAAAATGGTGTCGAATTTCAGACTGCGAAAGATGATTGGTTTTGAAAAGACCAACTTTCCTAGAGAGATGGAGGACCCCTCGTTCAATGAATCGCCCTCCAGACCAGCAAGGCACAAACCCAAATACGATAGAAACGAGCAGCAAACCCCGCTGAACAATGGAGCTGACTCCTTTGCCACGCCGGCCTCATTCAACTCGGTCAAGCCTCTCCAAACGGCGTTTTCTTCCTCTGGTCTTCTAAGCAAAAAGGGTGCTAGTGCTATACCGAAAGCCAAACCCATGCCTGAAACGCCATGTAAGAGGCCACCGCATTCGTCTCATATCGTTGATATCAATGACTCGTTTGGGAGCGCAAACACATCATATGGATCCATGGCTTCAGTCATGACTACAAATCTCCCGGGTAATGCCACCCACTCCACAACAATCGATCAAATTTCGCCTGCTGGGCTACGACGGACTCCAAACTACCGCGCCACTGATGGTAAGACTGCCAGATCGGGGGGAAGTCGCTCTGGAAGCGGTGGAAAGAAACTACCGCGAAGCGAAATGGCCATCAACACCAGCGATCTGCAGAGTTGTATTCTGAGGTTTGCAAACGAATTTGATGATTTTTATGACGATGAGAACGGAAGCAATAGCAGCATTTTCAGAGACGGTGATGTTTCTGGAACAAAAATGGATGTTGATGCGAATCTGGATCTTGAGAATCTTGATAACTTCGAGAGTTTCTCGAACTTGGACAGTTTCGATAACTTTCCCCCAACCCCAACAAGACTTGGAAGTGTCTCTTCAAACAACGAGGTGACTCCTACAAAGCTGTCCAAGGCGACTTATTTTGCAAAGCCGTCTGTTCTTGCTTCAAATCCTCAGATGACCAAAGTGTTGACACACGAGTTTGAGAAACCACCTCCTTCGCCGTTTGGTCTTACTGCAACCACGCCGAGAACACCAATCGAATCTGCGTTTGGTTCAAGCGGTTTTCCTCTTCCTGGTCAAGTAAGTAGAACTGCCTCGAATCTCTCTACAACCTTTGATGGCCAGCCTACGCCTTCGTCTTCCAGTTTTGGAAACACTCTTGGAATTACCAAAACTCTGATGGACGACCATTTGCGGCTTCGGTTTGGAAACACCGTCAAAGTGCTTGGATCCGGGGAGTTTTCTATAGTGTATTCAATCCAGGAGGATGAATCCAAACCCAAGTTTGCGGTGAAAAGAACTAAAACTCCTCTAGGTGGACCAAAGACAAGATTGAGAAAAATGGAAGAAGTTGAGATCTTGAAAATTCTGAAGGACAACTCCGGGAACGACCCAGATGGGTTTGAATACATCATCAACCTGACTAGCTACTGGGAGAACAGCGCCCATCTCTACATCATGACTGAATACTGTGAGAATGGCTCGTTGGACCGTTTTCTAACGGAGAGCGGCAAGGATTCCAAGCTCGAAGAATGGAGAATTTGGAAGATTCTCATAGAAATCCTGATGGGATTGAGGTATATCCACAGTTGTGGAATAATTCATCTTGATCTGAAACCAGCCAACATCTTCATCACCTTTGAGGGTTCCTTGAAGATTGGAGATTTTGGACTGGCTTCTAAGACACCAATTCCTCCTTTCTTTGAACGTGAAGGAGATAGAGAGTATATTGCCCCGGAAATCATCTCCAGAAGAATTTACGACAAACCCGCCGATATCTTCAGTGTTGGGCTGATTATGGTTGAAATTGCAGCCAACATTATTCTGCCTGATAACGGGTTGTCGTGGCAAAAATTGCGCAGTGGAGACTTGAGTGATGCCGGTAGATTAAGCTCCACAGATCTGGCCGAAGTATTGGCCAATGGTGAGTCCCATCTGGAATCGTCTTCGACGTCAACATGTTCCTCAGAGCCGGTGCAGAAGCCAACCACAAACACTTCAGTCAACGCGATACGCCAGAAACTGAAGTTACCACAATGGGCTCCGAGCTTTCTGTTTGACGGTTCAGGTACTCTGGACAGATTGGTGCACTGTATGATCGATCCCAATCCCAACCAAAGGCCTTCGGCTGCGGACATTCTCAACACTTACGAGTGTCAGTTAGTCGAACTTAGACGCAAGTGTGGTGGTGTTGTTTATGAGGGCGATTTCGGCCCGATGCCAGACGAATCTGAGTCTTCATTGGTTGAGGCTCAGCTTTGGGCTCAACTGCCAAAGATATCGGCTCTGTCTTCGGCTCTGGTGTTTGGAAAAGAGTCGAGAAAGGGTTCCATAGAGATGATTTTGGAATAAACGCTGAATGACGTGGAAAAAACGTGCAGACGTGAATAAATGTATACGATATTGTATGTTACGCTGTTTGATTTTTCAAAATGTAAAGGTAGTAGGTGTAGGAACTGTCGTGAAAGCAAAAGTTTCACATATAGGAACCATACAGATTAGGAAATATCGAGATGTCTGAGATTTTCCAGAAATATTCCCAAATCTGATAGCTTTTTGAAAATTTGTTAACTCAGCTGACACAAGCCACCAAACTACTTACATTCGTATTACATTAAACTCAATAATCCAAAGCTTATTCTCAAACACCAAACTGTAAAGATATTGAAATGCTTTCAGACATTGACTTTCCTAATCCAGCCGCACATAAGGCTGGAAAGCGTGCACCAATCAATCCACCCCCTCTTCTTTTTAGCCAATCAACGAGTTCTTTTTTCAATTATGCCATTTTCTGTGTTTTGCACACCCAAACGCTCCATCTGACAATAGCTCAAAAACAACTGGCTCAAATTCTCCATCCGTAATACTTCTTCATCATACTCGTTATCAAACATGCTGGCCAGATCGATCATTCAAAGCATTGGAGTCAGCTCTAGAGCTGCTTATAGACCTTTGGTGGGTGGTGCAGCCCAGAGGCTTTTCCACACCTCCACATTTTTGATGAAGCCTGCTGTTTCCCTCGACCATTCTGCTGCTGGTGCCCAGGAGTCAATCTGGCCCGCAAACTTCAGACTTTCTCGTCCAAAGACATGGGAAGAGAGTGGCGAGTCTGCTTTATCGAAGGCAACCAAATGGTATTTGCTTGCTGAGATGTTTCGTGGTTTGTACATCGTTTTGGAGATGTACTTCCGTGCCCCATATACAATCTACTATCCTTTCGAGAAGGGTCCTATGTCCCCACGTTTCAGAGGTGAGCATGCCTTGAGACGTTATCCTAGTGGCGAAGAAAGGTGTATTGCGTGTAAGCTGTGTGAGGCGATTTGCCCTGCTCAGGCGATCACGATCGAAGCCGAAGAGAGAGTGGACGGATCCAGAAGGACATACAAATATGATATTGACATGACCAAGTGTATTTACTGTGGTTACTGCCAGGAGAGTTGCCCTGTGGACGCGATTGTGGAGACTCCAAACACGGAGTACGCTACAGAGACCAGGGAGGAGTTACTGTACAACAAGGAGAAACTGCTTGAGAATGGTGACAAATGGGAGCTGGAGTTGCAGTATGTGGCCAATGCCGATGCCCCATACAGGTGATTTGAGAGGAGACAAACATAGAGGAGTAGGATTGCATGCAATACACGGTCCACCGGCAATACTGGAGAGGGGGGGCGCTGGAACGAGTGCCAGCACCCTGCCACGTTATTTATCCAAAGACTAAAACAAAAAGAAATCAGTATTAAAGGATTCAAGATCGTAATGTTTGTGTTTGTATTTTTAGAGTTTTCCAAGGGAGGCTGCTAATTTCTTACCGCGTGCATTCACCAAGAAATTTCAGGAATCAAGCTCGTTTAGGGTGACTACAGTAAGAACAGAACAGGAAATGTAATCTGATTCAAACTATTTGGATGCGCAGAAAACAGATAGGGGTCAATATTTGAGTATTTATCGCCACAAAGTCATTTTATTCTTTTATTCTTTCCTCATTTTCCCCTCCCTCAACCTACATTTTCTACCCGATTACAGCCATATTATCGTCGTGCACGCACCTAACCTGCATCCCTGTTAAGAGCCCCGACCAGACCCTGATTTAGAAACACCGCCAAAGGGGAATAATTACAATCCCAAACAGCTTGCAAAGGACCACCCTATTGGCACCAAACTTCGAGCTGTTTAAACAAAAAGCAGAATTGCTTGGAAATTCGATCAGCTTGCTGCATATACCTAGACCAGATAACTTGTTCTGTTGAATCTGGTTAGTAGGGTCAAGGCTCCGGACATTCTATTTTTAAATCACGTTCAGGACAAACAAAACTCCACACCACATCCCTACCACACCGAAGTTTCATGGAATCCGGCATACCTGCCTCTGGCGATCCAGCCAGGCGGGCCAAAAACATGAAGAATTTGCAACTGGACCTGACCGCTAATGGACCCTACGTCAGCAGGGTTCGCTCATCCACCGTTGCTGGTCCTAGTCTTGACAGGAGACAGTTTTCCCCAATAGGACCCAGCATGTTCTCACAGATAGGTGGAAGTGCGGCTATAGTGCCGTCGGTCCCACCCCCATCGTTGCTGAGAACGATGTCTATGAATACACACAAAGAGATGGCCAGACCGTTGCAAAGGCGAAGGACAACAACGCTCTCGCTGGCGATACCCTCCGAATTTCCTCCAACTGGAAACAACGAAGACTCTTCAAGCCCGGCATCGTCTCCTCTCGTGCCTGCGACACCGTCGGAGTTGCAGCAAACGTGGAGTATGAATGTTTCACAGAATCAAGATGACGACATGAGAAGTACGGAGTACGACATACCCGAGGAGTCCAGGAAAGTTAATGCTTATCCAGATGGCCCCGTATGCGTGTTAGACTCGAAGCTGTACCTCTACTCAGAGCCCACTATAGAACAGATTGAAAGTTTTGATATTATCATCAACGTTGCGAAGGAACTGAAGAACTACAGTGATGTGTTAAGCAGCGCTAATAAACCGGAGTACTACTTCGTGCCCTGGACGCATTCTTCAAAGCTTTCACCCGACTTTCCAAAACTTTGTGGAATCATCGACACCGGTCTGCAGATGAACAAAAGGGTTTTAGTGCACTGCCAGTGTGGAGTTTCGAGATCTGCTTCACTGATAGTTGCGTACTTCATGAAGAAACTTTGTTTGGGCTACAACGATGCATACAGTCTTCTCAAAGTAAGAGCACCCTCGATATGTCCCAATCTGTCTTTGATATACGAGCTCATGGAATGGGGCAAGGCACTTGGATACAATATCGTTCCACCTTCGCCGGATAATCCGATTGATAGAGGCGTTGAAAATAGAGATAATGTTGCAGCTGCTGCATACGATGTTGTGAAATCATCCTTAGAAACCCAAACGAGTGCGCTATCGTTGCATTCTGTGCTGTCTTCATCGAAAAGCAGTCTTCTGCTTCCTTCTCCCTCCGAAAACTCATTCTGCTCGACGGGATTAGGAATCCAAAGTTCCGAATGCATCACATCTCCTTAGGTTAGAAAAGAGAGAGTGTTGTATCAACTATACTGGAGTATCATTTTAAGTTTTTATGCTATTTGGTTCGTTTTACAGAGCCTCGGTTTATGGAGGATATCAGTGTACATGTATAAGAATATGTGATATATTCGGATATATAGCGTTAGAAATACATTCGCTATAGATTATTACTATTTAGAATCAACTAGTGAGAATATTCTTATTACCTGCCTGGAAGCTTGCTTGCTGACCAAATATTTCAGTATCGTTCATCCCAGACCGATTTGGTTAGGAGCTCTGCGTCTCAACATCTCCATGCCTGAGCCTCGCCCTTTTTTTGTGAGTGAGTTCATGAAGAGGTATAACTACATCCTCATTTTTGGACAAACATTTCATTTTCCGGAAAAGCAGCTGGATTGGTGGTATTAGTAATACCAGAACGGGATATTTTCCTATATTGTGGTTGGATCTTCAAGATTACAACGATACCCTCTTCTCGAGCTTGGTTCATCCAAACAAGAGTTGTAGTGGTGCCATTTTGAAGTCGCTTGTCGACCATTTTTGTACTGTTCGTTGTTTGTTTTTCATTCATTTGGTCATACAAAGCTTGGACTGTATTAAAAAATGTCTGGAAACGGCGATTCTTCAAGCAAGCATCGCCCGTTTGGAAAGCCAGCTCCATCCAAGACCATAGGAAACGGCTTCAATCACAGTTCAACAAGACCGGGAATGTTTGGTGGTGTGTCCAAATCAACAAGTTCAGTATTTTCCAATTCTAATGGTCACAAAGTTGATAAAACCATCAAAAGACTGCCTGTAGTCTATACTGCTTCCGGGAAACCATCTGTTGTGAGTACGAGCAGTGGGTTGACTTTGAGTGTGCCGAAGAAAAATGTGGATGAGCGTGCCAGTAAGACGGATGTGATAGACACAGAAGAAACCTCACAGCAGAAAGAAGAGAGTAAGGAACCTCTCAAAGAAGAACCCAAGGAAGGTCTCAAGGAAGAACCGAAGGAAGATACCACAGAAGAGCCCACAGAAGAGCACAAAGAAGAGCCCAAAGAAGAGCCCAAAGACCACAAGAGTGAACCTAAGGAGCAAAGCAAGGATGATAAGGAGGCGAAAGGTGATCCAGAACTAGCACCGACCAAACCAAAGGAGACTACAGTGGAGCACAAACCAGATTTGAAGTCAAGTGTGCCGCCTGCGCCTGAGAGATCGTCTTCGCCGGTGAAAACCTCAAGAAAGAGAGCGCCAAAGGTTGAAACCGAGTCAGAAGCCGAAACAGATATTGAAGACGTGATCCCGGTTCCATCCCGTGCAGGACGTCGTCTGGTGAGAAGGCTTGAGGAAGAGCGGAACTCCAGGGCAGATAACTCTGGAAGAGAACTTTCAGAATCTGAGTCAGAAAATGGCCGTTCCAAGTCTATTGATGTGAAAAAGAGAGATCAGAAGATGTCGAGATCTTCATCGCCCAACAGATCCAGGAAGGTTTCAAAGGGAGGAAGAGACTCGGGTGGTCGTTCGAGACTCCAGCGTGCTTGTGAAAAGGGCAAGTATGAGGAAGTGGTCGAGCTCATAGAGGCAGGAGCTGACGTAAATGACAGTGACAATGCAGGAACCACGTGCTTACAAGAGGCTGCTCTCAATGGTCATGTGGAGATTGCCAGGTTGCTGCTCGATAACGGTGCTGATGTGGACAAGCAGAGCGGGCCTTTTGATAAGGACACTGCGCTAATAGATGCTGCTGCCAATAATCACCTAGACATAGTAAAGCTATTGATCGAAAGAGGTGCGGATCCAACCATCACTAATGTGGCGGGCCAAACTGCATTCGATGCAATTGAAGATCCCGAGGATGAAGAATCTGTTCAGATCAGAGACTTCTTGATCGAGTACACCAGAAAGTTTCGTGAAATGAACAGAACCACAGATCACCCCGCTGAAGTTGAAGAAGAGGTTTCTCGCAAGAAGCCCAGTTTTAGAAGGGACCCCTTGCTGGTGGATTTCACCACAAAGGAGGGACGCCAGGAGATCTTCCAGAGGGCAGCAGCAGGTGATGAGGCCTTTGTGGGTAATTATCTTTCCAACGGTGGAAAGCCGCATACGGAAGCTTTGAGTGCAGCAGCTTTACATGGCCACACAGACATTGCAAGTCTTTTGTTAGCCTTTGGTGCCAAGATAGATACACCTAATTCAGATGGTGTTACTCCCCTCATGTTCACCGTGGGTCGTGGTCACCGCAAAACAGCCGAGCTATTACTTTCAAACGGTGCAAATCCAACTATTGTTGATTCAAAAGGACGATCTGTCCTCGATGCTGCAATTCAAGGACCGCTAGCGGACGAAGAAGAGATAAAGGTGATACGTACGAGCATTGAAAATTGGAAGGGACCCAAGGGTAGTGACGCTTCTGTGGATTACAAAGCTAAGAAAAGAAAGTCTTCGATGTCGAAGCCCAAACCAGAGAAAGCTGATATTGAAACTAGGAAGGCTACGAAGGAACCAAAGAAGAAGAAGGTCAAGATTGTCCAGAAATCTGAGGAGCCTGTGGAGCCAGCTCCCAGGGCAAAGTCTCCCGTTAGAACATCCAAAGGTGAGGTTCTAAGAGAAACTACTCCTGTTTCCATGCCTGCCCCAAGTGTCATCCTAGCTCAACCTCCTGCTCCAATTCCAGTTCCAGTGCCAGTAGCTTTGACGCCCGAAGAAGAGGAGGCCAAAAAAGCCAAAGAGAGAGAGCTGCAAAGACAGCGTGAAGCCTATGAGCTACAGAGGCAAGAGAGGATCAAGGCCAAGCAGATGCAAATAATGAGCAGCATCACGCAATCTGAAAGGCGAAGAGAGGAGGAGAAGAAGAAAGCCGAGATCATGGAGCAGCAACGGCTGGAACTACAAAAAGCCGAAGAACAGAAGAAGGCGAGAGAAGCAGAAGAGCAGAAAAAGCATGACGAAATCCGCAAGGAAATGGACAGAAAGAAACAAATCCGATCGCTATATCCAGGTGGTCTTGCTGCTGCTACCTTCCAGACCAGAACTACTCAGGAAGTCCTTCAATATCTGCCTCTCTATATTGTGGAGATGGATGGAAACAGGTGGTGTCTCGATATCCAGGTGAACCTAGTTCTGGGGGTCGAACGTCTCTACAAGAGGTTTCCCTCGTGGGAAAAGGTACCTGTTACTGATGATTACAAGATCAGAATGTGGAGATTTTTATCTCCTATGCTTGGAACCCAGAGTGGAACCAAGTTTGGTGAACAAATCAGAGATTTGCAGACGGTTTATTCCGAAGACGAGAGCAAGTTTCTGATGTTGATGCTGCATTGGGTGAAGTTGGAGGATGTGGCCAAGGCAATTGAGTCTGATTTCCCCGAGGTTGCGAAAGCGTTTGCTCAAGTGGGGACTTGTGAACTTGATATTGGCGTGCACATACCTCCCTCTTCATCTTCGCTAAGCTCTGCCGCTATGCCTTCGCAGGGCAGTGATCTTCTGGTCACCAACCCCTCAGACTACACTAAGATTCCCCGAGCTTTTAGAGGTCGCTCTAAAGCGATGAAATTGCTAGGCAGAAATCAGGATTTTTTCCCAAAGGCCAACGTTGAATAAGCAAAAACCAGGCGAATGGCTAAAAAGCACGATGTACTATATAATTTCTTGATAAATACACGAACGCGACGATAAATTTCACTATAGTAGTCTATTTCCTTGGGAATTTTTCAAGTTTTAGCGGCTGGACTCCCCCGTTTATTCCGATTATATGCCTCAAAATGAGTTCGCTTATGAAGTAAGTAATGACTTGAGTTTATTTGTATATCTTGTTTGTGATGATGTGGGGTACTAATCCGACCAGAATCTCGAGGGCAGACTTGCAAAGCGAGGCCGAAAGCTCAGACGGTGAAGCTATTTATTCAGCACCCATGATGGATTTCGAGTTCGTGGAAGTCAACAGGAAAAATGACACTCAGGATAGTATACAAGAAGATAGTAAAGACTCCAAAATAGAAGCTGAGTTAGAGGAAGAGTTTGACTTCCCAATGTTCTCGATTGCGGCTGATTTCACAACTGACGATAGGACAAAGATCCCACAGGTGATGAGAATCTCTCTTAAAGAGCAAGAGGATGAGCCTGAGGTTATACAAGAAAGGTCCAGGGATTTTTATTTTTGGAGCCCATCTGAAAGCGACAAACACAGTTTCATAGCCTGTGCTGTGGAGGGAGAAGCCATTTTGCAGAATTGCCGAGGATACAAAAACAGTGATTACAATGTGATTGATCTGGCCAAACACAACTATGAGGTCGAAAAGTATATGCTTGGACACAAGAAAAAGGATCTGCGGCGACCAGGAAAGAAAGCTAGAGTTGCCATCATACTCCGTCGCCAAAGGCAGAAACAACTACGAAAAGAAGGACCGTATAAGCCAGAGAAAGGATATCACACCCGAGAGCCTATCAAAATCAAATTTGGCAGTGAAACCAAGAAGAAGACGAGGAGGGGAGGGAAAAGGCACAAGAACGCTGACAGCGAGCATGCCAAAACCGAATGATATGACGATGATGATGCGATGACAAGCAGCCTGTTTAAGGCTTCAAGCGGTCTATTAATGAGGACTATGTACAAATATAATAACCAGATAACTTCTGGATCTTGAAAAGTTTTGGGGGCTCAATTGGTTGAAGAGGGCACAGGCTTAGGCTGGTGTCTCTCTATGTGAAAAAACCCTTTTGGGAGGTCTTTTTTGGTGGAGATTGTAGATTCTTCCGGTTTCGCCTCTGTTACTTTGGCAACCACCAAATCACCGTTTCTATGGTTTTTTCCGTGCTCATCCAGCTTCAACACCGTGGGCTTCATGTCTTCTGGAGGATGATAGTCGTCCAGTTTCATGTTGTATTCTTCCAGCTTCCTCTTGAGATATTCAATCTCGTCTTGGAGAGTAGCGATATCGTCAGCCACACTTTCCCTTCTTGTCAATTCCTTCTTTCTGGATCTATAAGACTCGTACAATATGGCACTACTGGCCACACTGAAAATGAACGCCTCGGACAAAAAGCTGGCTCCGCTTTCTATGGCCTTGTTTTCATTCAGAGGCCGGACAGTCACGTTTTTCTTTCCCAGAAGTTTCATCCGCAGTCTTGTATCTAAGATGTGCATGTTCTGAGCAACGTTCACACACACCTTCTTGAACATGGGATATTGTTTTGCCTCTACTTTTAGAGTAGCCTGATAGACTTGTTAGCATGGGCACACAGCACAAATACCCCAACCGTGACACTTACCGCAATGGGCTTGGCCACCGTTCTCACGAACAGGGTGGCCAGCTTGAATGCTATCGAGCTCATGGAGATGAGACCAAGGCGACACTTGCAACAGCCAGGCTCTATACAAACACCACTGAGGATCACCGAGGGTCACCGATGATTATCCAATATCAGTCACCAATGCCGCAGAATCCACAAATACGGGCCAAGTCTCTTGTAATAACAAGAATTCATCTAGTAAAGTACAGGCACCACCCCGCGAGTTGAGTACTCAATGATGTGCACGGTCCAAAAAACGCCCCCACGTTTGAAAGTGGGAGCCCCCACGAAACTGGGAGGATCTCGGTTTAATCGATTTGTGACAGTTGGCAACTTGTTCCTTTTAATACGTCGTTCAGCCTCCTCAATTGCGATTATTTGCAATGGCCGTCGTGGTAAATCTTCAGGCGAATTTGCAACATTTCCGGATTGCCACCGTGGCAAGTTGGATTCTTGCTGGATTGGCGGTGTACGAGGCATTCAATACTAGGCCCACGGCGCACTCCGCACTGGTTGAGCTGTCCTCTGGCTTCAACGTGGTGGTGATATGTTTCGCAGTGGGATCCACTATCATCGAACTGTGTTCGAGACTCCAGTATTGGCTGTTTGGGGAGTTGAGGTTGATAGAGTTGGAACGCATGCGTGAGCACCTGGGATACGATTTGCTCAACACCACCTTGACCATCGCCATGTTCAGGACACATAGCTTTTTGACCGTGATACCCTTTGCACTTTCGGTGTTGTATTCTAATATTTATCAGAGGATTCTGATGGATAGATTGGACTATACGTTCCAGCATGTGGCTTCCTACAGAGACATTTTCAAGAGCAGGGCAGTGGTGTTCTCAGCGGTGTTCCTGATATGGGACAGAGTGCTGCTCCAGATGGCTTTTGGCAAGAACTGGAGAGTCGAGGCCGATCTTTACACGCTTCTGGGTTTGGAGTTGGTTCTTACGGGTTTGGATTTGGCCGAGACTACGTTCAGACATGTTGCTTCGTTCTCTCCATCCGAGGATGAGGAAGTGGATACCGAGGATATTTTCACCAAAGTGAAAGTTCTGGAAGTGCTGGTGTCTATTTGCCGTCTGATGATTATCGGGTACGTTTTGGTGAAGTTCCTGAGGTTCGGTTCAACTCCTATCTTCTTGTGTCATTCAACCTGGAGAGCTGGTATGAAGCTGAAAAGACAGGTTACGGATTGGTACATGTACATGAAAATCGCCACAACACTGGATTCGAACCTGAAAAATGCCACCGAGTTGGACCTGGAGAAGGACAATATCTGCATCATCTGTCGCGATGAAATGGAGCTGGATCCCACGAATCTACGGAATAAAAGAAACACACCGAAGAAACTCCAGTGTGGCCACATTCTTCACCTGGGATGTCTCAAGAGTTGGATTGAACGGTCTCAGAGCTGTCCGATGTGTCGCGCGCCTGTTTTCAAAAGTGATGCTAAGGCTGAACCCGAGCCGGCTCTTGATATGCCGAATGCACCAGTAGTGAACGAGGATGTGGAAGATGTGAACTTTGATAATGATGGGAATGCTGTGAATGAAAACCCGGAATCAGTTTATTTCGTGCCGATTGAGCCGGTTACCTTAGGACCAGAGTCTAGTGAAGGTGCGTCGTCATCTGCATCTGCAGATGCGTCTGCTTCTGTACCTCCTTCTGCACCCACATCCACATTCACGTCTACATCTGCTCCTATGCAAGGCTCAGAAAGACATACAGAACCAACCAGTCTCGCAACGGAGTCACAGAACTCGTTCTCCCTCGAGCAAATTCCCCGGAACATGGTCCTTCCTCCGGGCTGGATTGCAGTTCCGCTGCGACAGACTAGTGGGGGCTACGAGGCCATCATCAACAGAGACACGAGTATGAGAGTGGTGCAGGTGCCGAGACATGGACCGCATGATGATAGGTGAAGAGCAGATGATTGCTTGGTTGTTGGCGGATTCAATGAATCGATATATGAATAATGGAATCGGGAGGATATGGGATATAATGAAATAAAGACAATTTTCAGTCTAAAGACAGCGTACTAGTAGAGTACTAGTAATCTTCACTACAGCCGTAGCGTATGCTACACAGATCTAGAAATAGCCAGATGTTATACAAAAAGAGTGTCAAAAAGAGCTAAATTAAACGAGGGCCACAAAATACAGCTTGATAATGTACACTTAAGGGGTCCAGAAGAATCTTGGTATCGACAACGACATTGCGAACAGGTTCTTGAGGTTGTTGATAGGCGCGCGACCGCGGGGACTTGTGGTTTAACCATGAAAAAGCCGCTAGTATCCGTGGATGCTTAGTGCTTTTTCTTGTGCTCTACCTTGAGCAACAGAGCCTTGTTGATGTGAGGCAAGACACCACCGTACGCGATAGTGGCCTTAATAAGAGTATCCAACTCCTCATCACCTCTAATCGCAAGTTGCAAGTGTCTTGGTGTGATTCTCTTGAGTTTCAGGTCCTTGGCTGCATTACCAGCGAGTTCCAAGACTTCGGCAGTGAGGTACTCAAGGACGGCAGCGAGGTAGATGGAGGCTAAAGGGGGGAAAGAGTTAGTATTTGAATGGCTTGGTCCTGAGCCTGATTGTAATTAGACTGGACACTGGATCCAACCTAGTTCTTAACCGGATTCATGCAATTTGCTTACCCTTGGAACCAACACGGATTTTGTTCTGTGCGTTTCTCTTCAAGAATCTCTTGATTCTTCCCACGGGAAACTGTAGCCCAGCCCTGGCAGAGTGAGACTGGGACTTGAGGGAGCCGTCTTTGGCTCCAGACTTGCCTTTACCACCGTGTACTTTTCCAGACATGATGATTGACTTTGATGAATTGAAGGGGGAGAAAAGAAAGGGTGGGAGGAAAGAAGATGAGGATTGTAAACAAACATGCTGTAGTTGGTCGTGTATCAAGCAAAAAGTGTAAACAACAACAATTGTGGGACTGGGATATGTCCCTATTTTACGGGTGTGTGTAAACACATGCAGCTCGATATCTCGCAAACTGTGCGCCAACTTTTAAAGTATCGAGTAGATCAGAAAAAACTGTATTAATTTTCTACATGAGCTGAGAAATCGATTACCTTTATGGTTTACACACCAGTGTACTTACCCGAAGTCCCAACAAAGCCGCATCTTGAATTATCGGAATCGGCTTCAATCTCGAACGATCTACATGAGAGACGAAGTGAGCACTTATTCCTACGTGCATTCCTTAATATACATATATGTATATTGAAATTTACCCGCCAAAAATTCCTATCAACGCTGAACGGGGACTTTCGGATATACAGGTTCTATTTAACCGGCAAACTCATACTTACTCACGCCCTTGACTCCAGTCTTGAACTTGAAGAGGTGTCCACCAGCATCTTCGGGTGTTCTATCATCAAACTTGTTGTACGCACTCACCACGTAGATCACGTCCGAGTCCTTGCCTCCCCAGGTGGTGCATGCAAGACACTTTGCATCCAATTTGACTTGTTTGATCAGCTCACCATGGGGGTTGTAAACATTGACAGCGAAACCGTTGTACATGGCGATCCAAAGGTTGCCCTCGACATCCACCACCATTCCATCTGGCTCGCCTATTTTGCCCCTGTTGTCAATGAAAATCTTCTTGTTAGAGATAGAGCCAGTTTCCTGGTCAAAATCGTAGACAAAAGTCAACTGCGAGACGGAGTCATTCAGGTACATCTTGGTGTTGTCTGGGCTCCAGGCCAATCCGTTACCACATACCAAGCCGTCCTCCATTTGGGTAAGTCCTCCATCTGGGTCGTATCTCCAAAGACGTCCCAAAGGAGTTCCGTAATCCGTGGGCAGCTTTCCAACTCCAAAAGCAAGTCCCTTGACGTCTATCTCGGCAGCCCAAAAACGGCCCTTGCAGTCGACAGCCCCATCGTTGAATCTCCTGATATGTCTCTCATCGTTGGGGATAATTTCCTTCAAAACGTCGAGTTTTCCGGTTTCCTCGTCCAGGAAGGCGATACCCTGGTAATAGGCACAAATGTACGACTTTGGGTGATTTTTTCTAAAAAACTGGACGGTAACGCTGTCTTCGAGATCCAGTACCTTGAGGCCAGGAATCGTCTTATTGGCGATTGCGGTTGAGGCCTCAGTAAATTCAACCCCGGGAACAATAGCATCTCCAGTGGCAGGGTCAACGGATAAAATGTGGATCTGAGGAGGGTTGGAAAGACAGTCGTTGTAGTGCAACGTATTATCGCTGTCCCTGAAGATAGGGCCTTCACCCAGAACACAAGGTCTTGGTAGGCAGTAGAAAGGGGCTCCAATTTCAATTATTTCAACCATTGTGGGGAATTGGGATATTAGTTTAGTTCAATTGAGCTCAACAAAAAGAACATCGGGATGAAAACAAATTCCAAATCGTGAAACTCCTTATATGGGATGGGTGAATAAAATGCGACCAATCCTCGAATTTAGAAACTGCCCGATGAGGTTAGGTTGCAGGGGCAAGCTTATCTTTGTCCCCCCACCACCGATAGCCCGTCCCACTTCTTGAAACTGGGAATTTTTTGATGGCGCACAATCAAGTGGGTCCCAGTATCGTTATCTGGTGGGACGAGGCGTCATTACCATGTCAACGATAAGGATGACGCCAGAAAATGGTCGAACAGACTTGATATGCCGAACACCGTTTTGGCAACTTTCTGCGTCTACTGGGCCCTAAGCTCCGGCCCTGAGCACGGGATGAGGGACCATGGACTACTGCCTTTTAAGTGACTTACTCCATCGTGACCTCGCAGGCTCCATAACATGGCTTTACTGAAAAATATGGACGATTTTTAGTTAGCAGTGATATCTCACCCACATTCTCATTCTCGCACTCCTAATGAAATGCTTTATATAGCTCCTCACAACAGTCTGACACCAGCTCCTTACCCCGGTCCAAAACCCCATCCATGGCCATCACCACATGAGGAACACCCTTATACACCTTCACTTTCACAGGCACACCACTTCTTTGCAATTTGGCAGCATAAAACTCGCCCTCAGCACGTAGTACATCAAGCTCAGCAACAGCCACATAGGCGGGGGGACAACTCTTAAATGACCTCTCCGGATAGTACAGAGGAGATGCTCTTGGCTCGCTCCAGGTCTTTTCATCTGGCAGATATTTATATCTGTACCAGAGCATCTTTTCCCGAGGCAAAGCTGCAGTATTTTGGAACTTATCATAAGTCCAATAAATATCACCATCTGCGGTGTTATCGGTAACAGGAACGACTAATAATTGGAAACAGATAGAGGGTAGACTAGGAGTTGAAGACTGTCTCTCGGTAATCATGTGAGTGAGAATAGCAGTAAGATTACCCCCAGCAGAAGAACCGCCAGCGGCCAATTTGGTGAGGTCTCCACCAATCAATGAAGCACCGCCATTGGCCAGCCATAAGTAAGATTCCCAAGCATCTTCAACGGCTGCTGGATATGGGTGTTCCGGAGCTAGACGATAGTCCACCGAAACACACACACATTCAGCTCTCTGAGCCCAATTAGTGCAGTGAACGTTCTCTGTGTTGATATTGCCGAGTACCCAGCCACCTCCATGGAAATACAAGAAGATAGGATATCCAGCCTCGGGTTTGGGAGATGTTGGAGTGAAGACTCTGACCTTGAAAGATTCACCTTTGGTTTCCGTTCTGGTGAGGGTGTAGTCCTCGATTTTGGCAACTTCTAGGGCATCACTAGCACCCGGAATAAGCACCCCGGAAGAACGCGACGCTTCAACAGGTTGATGGTGGACGACTTGTTGGTTAATGATATATTTGTTGTAGAACTCAACGTATTGTGGTTCCAGAAGGTGCTCAACGGAAGGGTCCAGAGGGTATGGTGGTTGTGGGGTAGACATAGTTGATTGGAAATGGAGATTTAGCAAAAAACAACTCAGAGCTCGAGTAACTTCACAAAGCCGAGGAGAGCCATTCTTTATCCTTTAGCCACGAGAATCATAGGCAATTATATTGGCCAGTGTATCTTCCAATGGAATTGATGGAGTGCATACAAGATAGAGAGATCCCTATCAGGCGATATCATAACCCCCCTCTTATCGCGAAAGTGGGACTGCGCCGAAGTGGGATGGCCACGCGATGCAACAGTCTCCCCGCCGATATCTGCTTAGCTGTGACCAGTCCATCAATTATTTGACATCCAATGCCGTTCAAACGATCAAGGGAAATAACTACACTATTCCGGGAGTCAGGCAACCAGAGTAGACTCTAAACCAGGTCCCCCACCATCCCAGTCTTACTCCCCCCATAAACCCTCTTTTGAGTTTAACACTCAGTTCCCTACAATTAAGCACTTGAACGTGAAAAGTTTCAGGAACCAAAGTTTTCACAGTTTTCTTTCTCCAATATCCAACTGGCTGACTCAATCAACATGTCTAAGATTGCAATCACCTCCCCTGATCTGCCCAAGCCCCTTCCTGTCTTCAGTCAAGCCATCGTGCACGGAGACACCATCTACTGCTCTGGTCAGGTCGGTGCTGATGCAGCTACTGGCATTCTTGCCGAGTCCTTTGCTGACCAAACTGTAAGTCGTCTACAATAATGGAACCTTGAATAGATACTGATTATTATTTCAGGTGAACTGCCTCAAAAACCTCGAACATGTACTCAAGGCGGCCGGTTCGTCCATGGAGAAAGTGTTGAAGGTCAACATCTATTTGAAGGACATCAACAGATTTGCAGAATTGAACGAGATCTACATTAACTACTTCGGTGATGTGAAGCCAGCAAGAACGTGAGTCATTTTACAGCTATTCCTCATATGAATCCAGTGACTAACTTTCGCCCAGTTGTCTTGAAGTTGCCAACCTTCCTGTGAAGGCCCAGGTCGAGATTGAATGTGTTGCTTTCAAATAGGCCATAGCCAGTTTCTGAATTTGTAAATCTATAACAAAACATTAGGATTTCGCAATATCGGTGGGGGACTTCTGTCCCACCACCGTCAGCAATTCACCCAAAGAGAAGTAAGCATCACTGAGCATTTCCCACCTGCACCCTTGAAGACTCTCTCTCACAACCTTCACCAAAGACCTGCAATGGCTCAGGTCAAGAGAAAGTTCAGTCTTTTCATTGGGACCAGCCCGAAGTCTTCTGAGTAATGATCTCAGCAGGTCAATCAGGAATTGCTCCGCTGCCGGATAGTGTTGATCAGAGTCCACCACGGCACTCAGTTGTTTCCCATTGGCAAAGAAGCAGTATGACCAAACTACCAGCGTTGAAATGTAAAGACACCATGGTCTAAAAACAATTGCATCTTTGTAAGCTTGGTACTTTCCGTTTGTAGAAGAGGAAGCTGACGCCGCAGAACCTTCTCCAACCAGGGTGATGTGTTGGATCAACAGCAGAGCATGAACTACACACTGAGTAGCTTCAGGCGATTCGGCCCATCTTTCAACTGATACAAATGCCTTGTATCGATCTTTGTTCGCCAACGGACGACCTGTCAGCGAAGGCGATCCACAAAAGGCCAGAATCTCCAAAATCGAAGTTTTAGAGGTGTATAAGGTCAAGTAGGAAATACGGTACAGTGACCGGCATGCCTCAATGGCTTTGGAAGGCATTCTGCTGAGCAGTGAATACGACCATGTCTCTATTGCTCTGGCCAATATCGTCTTCCTTCTCAATTGAACTGAAGCTTTTTGGGCGTATTCCGGGTTCACTATAACAAAAGGTTCTTTTTCCTCCCTCAGTATACTCCAAATAACATTCAGTAAACCGTGAAGTATCACCAATTTAGAGAAACTCGACAATGTCACGGGGAGAGACCGATCGTCCATCAATCCTTTTAAAACATCCAGAAACAAAAGTGGTTTCTTTGTTTCGGCATTTAGGGTGTCTAACCGTTTCTGCCATATAGAAACATCGCTGAGTTCCCACAAGTCTTCTTGACATGGCAATTCCAAACGAATTTCAGAAACAGAAAGTGACGAAACATGGCCAAATAGAACCGAATGTTGAGCATCCATAACGAAAATTAGAAATACTACCCTCTTGATAGACTCCTGTTCAATCCACAGTTCCCATTTCTGCTGAGGCGAAAGGTGGGCTTGTCTTTTGCTCTTCGAACTCCGCATGTTCGTACACGATCCATCTCGTTTCAGAATTGTGATGATGGCACTGTGGAATGTAGCTGAGATCTCGTGTTGATGCCGCGTAGAACCCATCTTAGCAAATGCCTGAATCAGAGCTAGCGTTTGTATGATCCATAGTTTGGACGGTATCAAGTCTGAATGGCTGAAAACCTTCCATATAAGCTCTTCGTGGATTTTAACAGCTGTCTGGTAGTTATCCTCGGTATCTTTAAGCGCACCAAGAGTCAGGACCGCAGTTAACAGCAAAGGAGGGATCGTTTCGGGGGTATTGAAAAAAGTGGGTTTGTGAAGAATAGGGAAATGGTCATGAAAGGTCGTGAAATAAAGGTCAAAATTCTTTCTTATGCTTTCGGGCGAGAAGAACAGTTCCGCTTGTGTCGGTGGTATTCTGTTCAAAGTGGAGGATATCGATTGATGGAGGTTAATGGAGATTCGCGTCCATTTTTGTCGTTCGTTTTGCCAACTAAGTTCTAAAGGGATTTCTGCGTTCACATCGTAGTCAAACTCTAGTGTTCTCGGAACATTCGCAGCCTCAAGAACCGAGTCCACAAAGTTAACAGTGAATGGGGTAAACGGCTTCTTGAAGGTATTGTCGGCCTCGTTATCAGTCTCTAATGAGCCCTGGAGTGGAGCAGCAGAGCTAGGAACAAAAAGCCAACTCAAGTCATTATCCTGGAACATTCCAGTGGCAATCCCTCGAAAGTCTTCAGGGTCTGACAATTGCGAAGGTGAGAAATTGAAACTTTCCTTCCGATCCACATAAACTGCTTCTGGCGGAACTTGCTGGTATTGCAATTGTGGCTTCTCCGATGACTCATCTAACGCTACCATTTCTGACAAATCGCCTTCTTCATTCGATCTGGCTGCATTGGGTGTACTTGGCTCAACAGTTACCAACCCATCTGCATCTCCATCAGAAATATGAACATGGGGATGGACCTTCCTGTAGTGGGTCTTCAAAACGTCGGACCGTTTATAGCCCTTGCCGCATTCCTCGCATAAAAAGGGTCTGACAGCAGTATCTGAAAGAATTAGTAGGCGTTTATCTTGTTTAACCTCAGAAGCACTTACGATTGATGAGATGTCTATTCAGATGGCTCCTGTGGCTGAAAGATTTCTGGCAGCCTGGATGGTCACAGAAATGTCTTTGTACAGTCATTGAGTCAGCTGATATTTGAAGGCTTTGAAGCACTTCTAAATACTTTTAGACGCCTCTTGAACAACACTCCCTTGTTATGTCGCACTTTTAAGATTACCATGCTAGAAGAATACCAAAAGGGCAGTGGGTAGCGTCTGGTGAGCGCACGACGACTCAATCCTTATCTATTGGAGCGATTAGGAGGATGAGATGAGGGAGATAGTTTATGCGTTTGAAAGTTTAGTCAGTTCTGTAGGGATTCCATGAACGAATATGAGAATCATAATTGATGAGACGGGGAGATGATGAAATGGGTTCAAAGCCTTGGTATTTTTTGTTGTTTCAAAAAATACCCCGAGGCGAAACCTGCATAGATCAATTCTACCAAGCGAGATCAGAATAGAGGCAATATACTCGACCCAACGGCAAGAAAAAACAACACAAATACAAAGGTGGGATACAAAAACTAAACCTCAACAACACCAAACGTGGCCCCTTCCTTTTCTTGGGCTTCAATGTCGGACTTTCCACTGGAAAGCGACAAATCCTCAACCGGTTGATGGTTAACGTAAGACTCGAACGGAGCAGACTTGTCCACGTTTGGAAGAGGAAATATCACACACGCAATGAAGTAGGCAACTATTCCGAACAACAGAGACATTAACCAACCCATATCGTTAATGTAGGTGGCAGCAGTCGATACCGAGGTCGTTCCAAAGGTTCCAATGAAACCTGGAAGAGGCACCACGAAGCCCGCGATAAAGGCGAAAAAGGCCCGAATGTTGATCCCGTAGAAGTAATAATAGGAACCAGATCTGCTAGTGCGATAGCAATCGTTAAGATTGATGTTCCCCTTTCTCATGAAATAGTCCACAATCATGACCCCCACCACACTGCCCTGGAAGATACTGTAGCCGCTCATGAACGTCAGAAATCCGTTAGAAGTGGAAACAATTCTCCAGGGAACAATGGCAAATGCAACCACAAGACAAAGAAGCTGACCACGAACAGTATTGATCACCTTAGGAGCAATACACGACATGTCCATGGCAAAAGGCATGATGTTACACGCCAATGATGTCCCCAGTGTTGCAAAGAAAAACGAAAATGCTGCGAAAAAGATACCGGCGCGGGCTTTTGAGTTGTAGTGATGGTCCAGAATGGCATTCAGCAGGTCATATGGGTTCCAGTAGGCAGTTCCCCACATTTCATAAACGGCAGCAGTGCTCAAAATTCCAAAACAACCACAAATGAGTTGTGCCACTGGTAGAGCGAGCATATTTCCATAGATTTGTGCAGAAGGGGTCTTAGAAAATCTGGTCAAATCCGGCGATGTCACCACTAAAGCGGATGTGGCTCCCCAAATGGAGTTGCATTGAGACAACACATAGAAGGCAAAAGCGGTCTGCGACATGGCCGCGGGTTCCACCAAAATGCCAGTATCAACACCTCCGTTGCGAGTGCACGTCCAGATAACCACACCCATTCCGGCCATTGGCATGAGAACACACTTAATGGAGAAAATGTGTTTGAGCTTGTGTGTAGGCAGAGCCGTGAAAGGAATGGTGATCAAAAAAGCAAGGAAGAATGCCACCATTGTCTTGGTGTCGGTGTACTGCGAAGCAGGAATGTGATTGGGCAACGTCCACCAACTGGTGAAGATACATCTGAACATGATGGAGATGAACTGGCCCTCATAATACAATTGTACACCTCCCCAGATGATTCCCAGAATCGATCTTACCACTACCTGAAAGTAGTGGCCATAGATGCCAAACGAAGTCCGAGCCAAGACGGAAAAGCCGATGCCATACATGCTGGCTGCCCTTGCGTTCAAAACGATGAAAAACACCAGGAACACGTTTGCGAAGAAGAATACCAAAATCGACGCTTTGACCGTCATTCCACCGGAAACCATGGAGCTTCCCAAACTCCACGTGGATACGGCCCAGGACTCACTGAACCAATATGCGAAGAAGTTCCACCATGCCCAGGTCCGGTTCTGCTCAGGAACTGGACGCAGGTCTTTGTTGGCGAGCCGGGACGAGTTTTCGAGGATTGCAAACTTCTTGAATCCCGCAATGGATGTGAAAGCTCCCTTGAACTCCTGCCACTCTTGTTTGATAGTCTTGGCCTTAACATTTGCTTCACTGGCCACACTCAAAGTTTCGCTCATTGTTTGCCAGAGTTTTTGTTTTACCGAACCAATTGATCGGCTAAAAGATAATGGGCAGAATGATGGGGTCCGGCTCGGACCATCAGATATATAAGTATCAAGTAATTGATCGTTATCAAGAATAATGCATCGGGGACATTGACGACTCATGGCGACAATTTTCCAAACGATACAATTCTCTAATCTATCGTGGACCCATCCGTCCCACTTTGGTGCAGATGCATCCCACTTTGATAAGATAACGAGTCGGCATGCCCCATTCGTCACCCTTGTTAACAGGATCAAACGATAGAAACAATTTCGTTCTGGTTCAGTATTTTCCACTCTAGTTTACATAAAAACTAATCATATATGTACATGAGTTCAATTAGTTAAGCCTATATAGCTGGTGGGGGGAGTATTTGACCGAGCTTTCAGATTAGAAACCTGGCATACCTCCCATTCCACCCATTCCACCCATACCTCCGGCTGGAGCAGCAGGGGCTGGCTCTGGAGCGTCAACAATGGCGCACTCGGTAGTGGCCAACAGCGACGCAACACCAGAGGCATCAACAAGTCCGTTTCTCACAACCTTGAAAGGATCGATGATACCAGCGGCAATCATGTCGACGTACTCTCCCTTAGCGGAATCGTAGCCGAAGTTGAAGTCGTTTCCAAACTCGTCAAGAATCTTTCCAACGACAACAGAGCCTTCCTGGCCCGCATTTTCGACAATTCTCTTGGCTGGCTTGGTGATGGCAGATCTGATAATGTCAACACCCAGCTTCTGGTCAAAGTTGGCAGTTTTAACCTGGTCCAAAATTCTGGAAGCCTTCACCAAAGCGGTACCTCCACCTGGCAGGATACCCTCTTGGACAGCAGCTCTGGTGGCATTGAGAGCATCGTCATAACGGTCCTTTTTCTCGCCAACTTCAACCTCAGAGGCACCACCAACTCTGATGACAGCAACACCTCCAGAAAGTTTAGCCAAGCGCTCCTGGAGCTTTTCCTTCTCGTATTCAGAAGTAGCAGCATCGTCAACAGAGTTTCTGATCTGTTCACAACGCTGGACGATAGCATCCTTGGTTCCGTCTCCGTTAAGGATGACAGTGTCCTCCTTGGTAATGGTGATAGAACCAGCAGAACCGAGCAACTCAGCAGTAGCGTTTTCAGGCTTCAGGTCTAATTCCTCGGTGAACACGGAACCTCCGGAGAGAACGGCAATGTCTCCAAGAATGTTCTTTCTGTTGTCTCCGAATCCTGGAGCCTTGACACAGGCAACGTGGACTTGGCCTCTCAACTTGTTGAGAATACAAGCGGCCAGTGCCTCGCCATCAATGTCCTCAGCAATGATCAACAATGGTCTTCTCAGCTGGTTGGAGAGCTCCAACGAAGGAAGAACGTCCTGGATGGAAGAGATCTTCTTCTCGGACAACAGCAGCAGTGGGCGCTCGAACTCTACCTTTCCGGACTTGGCGTCAGTGATAAAGTAAGGAGAGATGAAACCACGGTCGAATCTCATACCCTCGGTCACCTCGAGCTCGTCCTCCAATGTCTTACCTTCCTTGACAGTGATAACACCCTCCTTTCCCACCTTCTCCATGGCAGAAGCCAACAGTCCTCCAATGTGAACATCTCCGTTGGCCGAAATGGTTGCAACCTGTGCAATCTCAGCAGAGGTGGTGATCTCCTTCTTGTTCTTCTGCAAGAACTCCACAACGGCCTCAACAGCAGCCTGCGATCCACGTCTCAGGTCCATTGGGTTGCATCCAGCAGCAACGTTCTTCACCGACTCGGTGAAAATCGATCTACCCAAGACGGTAGCAGAAGTGGTTCCATCACCAGCGCTCTCGTTGGTCTTGGACGCCACATCTTGCAACAGCTTGGCACCGAGGTTCTCAAACTTGTCCTTCAAAACCACGGATTTAGCAACAGTCACACCATCCTTGGTGATCTTTGGAGCTCCAAATGGTTGCTCTATTAACACGTTTCTTCCCTTAGGTCCAAGGGTCACGGAAACGGCGTCGGCCAGAGTCTCGACACCTTTCAACAAGGCGGCTCTGCCTTCAACGCCGAACTTGATCTCCTTGTGGGCATATGTACGCGACAACGACACAGCGGTCTTCTTCACTTGTGGGCGGGCAAATCTAAGCATTTTGTTTGAGCAAAATTGGGGTAGCTTTGGTGAAGGAAGAAGGAGAGAAAAGAGAGAAAAGTTATCTCCGGAACAAGTGGAGCTCTTCGTCTGGAAAATTCGACGAAAAAAGGCACGTGACCAATTCTGGGGAACGGAGGAAAATTGTTTGGGCTTTAGGTCTTGAAACGAGGTTTAAAGGGTTTAGATAGCGGTTTTTGTGTGTTGAAATCCTTAATACTTGTTTCTTTTGTTGCATCCTAAAGTTCTCTATTTTTCATCTGGATTTGGTGTATTTGCAAGCCTGATAGACGTTCAACCCGGCAAATTGATTCGTAATGTCCGTTTAAGTGCGCTACCCGATTCCCAAAACGGAACCTTCCTTCATTTTCCACCATTTGGTCCATGGTTAATTCATCACTATCAGTGGACTCAGTTCAAGCTCTTTTTAGCTTCTACCCGTTTCAGGACTGCGAAATAGACTTCCCTTCACTTGTGAATTATTGTTATAGAAAAAAGGAAATGATAATAGGCAACTCATTTCATTTGACCTAACGACGCTGAAGCAGAGATAGAGTGAAAAATCACGTGACTTTGACAAGACGAAATAATAGATTACTAGAAACCACCGACAACCGGCATTGACCTTCGTATGGTCATCGCCCAAAGACTGACAGCATCCTCAGCAATCATCTGCTCTCAATCAGCATCTTTTATACCTGTCGGGTGATGAGATCATTGTGAAGGCCACAGAAGGGCCACGCCGAGCCTCAGTATGGCAAACAAACTTTTTGGGTTTGTTCTGTCCAACCCAGCAGAAAGTCTGGAAACCCGTACAAGCACGTCGGCGGAATAATCTTTGGGGAGCTTTGCAAGTAGCTTTGAGGCGCTGTCACGGCCTTCCCTTGCTTTCTTGCGATCTGCACGTTGAAGCAGCAACGGTAGCTCGCCGATTGTGGGGTCGGAGCAGTAGGCAGGGTTGCCCGGATGTTGACGCCAGGACTCCGATAATGGACCCGCGTCGAAAGCTGTAAATCCCAAATGTTCCACCAGCTCCATGATTTTAGCCTTGTCTCCTGAATTGTCACCAGACACAGGTAGCGCAATGCGATTTGGATCGCCTTTGGGTTTGTGGTTGGTGACCAATCTAGAAGCGATGATGTTATTGAGCGCCTTAACCACGCTAACGCCCAGTATCTGAGAAACCCACTGGGATTCGGTCAGTTCTGCTTCCAAGTCTGGAATTACGCCATCCCTTGCTGGATAGTAATTGTTTGCATCCACCACGATTGCACCCTCTGGCAGCGTTGAGATAACGCTCTTTGGCAAATCTAGAGTGCGAGTCATGGGAACTGCGATGACGAGAACATCCAGTCCAAACGAGATGTCAGCAATTCCAACAGCCTTTGCACCAGTCTTTTGCTCAAACTCTTTTAGAGTGTCCGGACCCCGGGAGTTCGCAACCTTCACTGAGTACCCAAGTTCAACAAGCCTGAGAGCGAGCGCTTCTCCAACAAAGCCTGCTCCAATAATCCCGATGTTCTTCATATTGGTACTAACCTTTGCTAATATTTGTAACCGTGGGTACTATTTGAGATTCAAATGTACTTTGAGTAGTGGGAAGAAGCTGGAATATTTATAATGAATGTGGTAGGGAGCTTTTTTATGCACGCCGCATGGTATTTGTACGCAACTCTTCGGGGTACACCGAAATCCGGGTGCTTTTCTTTTTCCGAATGCCGAACGATTGACCGATTAAAAATGCTTTGGATCTAAAGTAGCACTATTTGGATATAGCAGCAAGACATGTTATCATACCTATCAAAAAGAATGGTCTGGGACGAAAACCCACCGTTTAACAGCCAAGAATCCCGGACATTTGGTTTTCCGGCAATTACGCGTGCGGCGTGCGGCCCTACGGTGTCGGTGTTTACACGCTCGGGGAGTAAATTATCCTCATCTCGGATCTAACGCGCGGCTAATCAAAGGCGTCTACAGAGTTACGGACGAATAAGGCCATACATCCTTCAATTATTACTAATGCTGGTTCCAATGCAATTCAATGCAATGCAACGCGTACACTGTCAACAGCGTTTATAGACTCTACACATGTCTCACAAGAGCTTGACGCTGTTGCTGGAAACCCGCACATACCTACCCGCTGAATAATTCGCGGGTAGCCTAGTATATCTCATTGATGCATCTCCCCATTTTTTTTGTTGTTTTTGTTGATTGTTTTTTGTTGTTTTTCACTTCTTTTTATTAGCTTGTTGGAGCAACAGTGGTATCTCTTCGACTGTTGGATCTGCGCCGCTGACTGGCTGTCCCAACTCCAGGCGCCAGGACTCAGACAATTTACCCGAGTCATAAGCAGTAAAACCCAGCCTCTCCACTATCTCCTGGACTTTAGCAAGTGCGACCGAGTCATCACCAGAAATAGGTAGCGCAACACGGTGTGGGTCGCCCTTTGGTCTCTGATGTGAAACGATTCTGGAAGCAAAGATGGTGTTGAATGCTTTGATCACGCCAACGCCCAATTGCTTCGATACCCATTGAGAAGTGGGAAGACCCGCAACGATCTCAGGAATGTTCCCATCCCTCGAAGGATTGTAGTTATTTGCATCAACTACGACCGCACCCTTAGCGAGTGTCGAAATGACGCTCTTTGGCAAATCTGCAACGCGAGGCAGAGGTAATGCGAGGATGAGAACATCTGCTCCAGACGAAACGTCAGCAATTCCAGCAGCTGATGCACCGGTGATTTGAGCAAACTCTTTAAGAGTGTCTGGACCCCTGGAGTTCGCTACTTTCACTGAGTAGCCTGTCTCAACGAGACGGGTAGATAGTGCCTTACCAATGGGGCCCGCTCCAATAATTGCAATCTTTGACATATGTTCAACTTTAATTTCTGATAGTATCTGTTATCTTTGATACTATTTGAGCTTCACATGGGTTATGACCACTGGGCAGAGGCAAGGGTATTTATATTCGAAGCGGTATAGCCCACTTGGAGAGCATTTTGCGCCATATGATGTGCTGCTAAGCAATTGATTGGTAGTGAATTCCTTT
Source organism: Kuraishia capsulata CBS 1993 (assembly GCF_000576695.1). NCBI lineage: Eukaryota > Fungi > Ascomycota > Pichiomycetes > Pichiales > Pichiaceae > Kuraishia > Kuraishia capsulata. The sequence continues at coordinate 497,970 of NW_019172952.1, forward strand.
TTTTGTTGCACGGAATTTGAAAGTAGGACAGTATTACTAATGTATGTTGAGCTTGCTGCTTACATATTTTTAAAAGCATCCGCGCAGACGGTGCGGCGCTATATCTTGGTATTTGCACTCTCGGCTATTGAAGTGTTGTCTTCTTGGATCTGACGAGCGGCTATCTCATAGCATCATCGGTAGTTACGAACGAATTGGATGCTCCAAGCTTCAATTATTCCTAATACTATTTCCAATTGCGTCTATAAACTCTATACATGTCTCACAAGAGCTCGACGCTATCGTTGGAAACCCGCACATGCTGGCCCGCTGGATTCTTTTCGGGTAGCCGAGCAAAAATCGTTGGTGCATTATCCCAGTCTTCAATTCATTTCTTTCTTTCAGCGCGTTGAAGCAACAGTGGCAGCTCCTCCAGCGTCACGGTGTTGCCGCAGACCGGCTGCCCAAACTCCAGACGCCAGGACTCCGATAATGGACCCGCGTCGAAAGCTGTAAATCCCAACCGTTCAACGATCTCCATGATTTTAGCACGTCCGACTGTGTCGTCGCCAGCTACAGGAAGGGCAATGCGCTCTGGATCGCCTTTACGTTTGTAGAGCGAAACCAATCTAGAAGCGAATATGGTGTTGAAAGCTTTGACCACGCCGACACCTAATTGCTTTGAAACCCATTGAGATGTAGGAAGGCCAGCGTCTATCTCGGCAATACCCCCATCCCGCGAAGAAGCATAGTTATTTGCATCAACTACGACTGCACCCTTAGGGAGTGTCGAGATGACGCTCTTTGGCAAATCTGCAACGCGATACTCTGGAATTGCGAGGATGAGAACATCTGCTCCAGACGAAATGTCAGCAATTCCAACAGCCTCCGCGCCAGTTGTTCTCGCGAAGTCTTTGAGAGTATCGGGACCCCGAGAGTTTGCAACCTTCACTGAGTAGCCCGTCTCAACGAGACGGCCAGCGAGTGCCTGACCAACACGGCCCGCTCCAATAATTGCAATCTTTGACATGTTCCTAAACTTTAACTTGTGATAGTATCTGAGCTTTACATCAATTTTCACTACTGGGCACAAGGAGGGGGATATATATTAGATCAGTAAAACCCTCTTATAAAGCTTTTCACTCCAAATAATATTTTACTAAGCAATTGATGCGTAATGAATTCTGTTTTGCATGACTAATGCTCTTGGTGCATTATCTGCATGATCAGTGCGGCGCTGCAGCGTTCGGTATTTGCACGCTCAAAGATTAGATTGTTATCTTTTTAGATATGACGCGCGGTTTGCAATGGCGTCACTATCCGCGTCGTATGATTTCCGAGTTCCGAATTCTTTCAATTCTGTGGCCACAAATAAGGCTTGCAAATCGCAGTCGTAGATGTATGTTTCCGCAAAAGAGAGACCCGAGAACAGGCATGGTACCCAACTTGGTATGGGCTATAGGGTGCACCCGCCTAACTTCCAGCTCAGACTAAATATATGCAAGTCTGCTTCTCTTCTTCTTTTGGTTCGCCTTTGACTAATTGGGACCCTTTTAGTCAGATTTGTTTTGGGAGTGGCTCCGCATGCTGGCCACGAAGCCCACGGCTAAACCTCGCCTGATGTGTCCTACCCAAAAACAGCTCAACGTGCTAGATACGCCATTGAGGAAACAAGACATCTATACTGTTCCCACTGCTTTGGAAACTGAGTACCCCTCTTTCTTATGGACGATACCTATGGGTTTGTGCCCATAGTGGCAATGTTTTATGCGGTGTTTCATCCCACCGAAGGCACAAAGGTAGTGCACCAGGTGCCGTCTGGGTCGGTGATAACTCCAGAGAAACAAGACTCGTCCTCATTCCAGACGCCGCTTTTCGATTTCGATAGCATTAAGAATTACGTGATACCGAAGCCGAGCCTTTGTGACACGCTGGTTACCTTCAAAATCAATTCATACCGAATTGTAGGGTTCCCATCGAACATATACTCATCGCAATATGCCAGGAACTCGTTCAGCTTCAACTTCTGTTTCGTGTTTCCCTATGAAAGTGACACCACGCCCTACGAAGGACAGATCAAGAGGATGGGAAAGATGTTTCGAGCCTTGGAGGAACAATTCCAAATTTTGTCCCGCCATTCTGACAAAGATGCAAATGTATTTTTTAAAGCTGAGTCGCAAGCAGATAAGACCGACACCAATCCGCTGCTAGTCAAGAGCAAAGGAATCTCCGAAGACTCGCGCTATTTGAAAATGGTTACTGACGAAGACGATCATGGAATCCATGGAACAATGGATGGAGTGGCTGCAATACCCCCTGGCCAGCTAGAAGCCAACCAGCCTGAACTGTCTTCAATAGAGAGTCTCATTCAACAGATATTCCAGGATCTGAACAACTACTCGGAATGCCAAATTCCGATTGATGCTGCCAATTCTGTTGACATCAAGCTGTTTCCTATAATTCCCCCTCCGCCTGATATCAACTCTTCGGATGTTCCTGTGGTGACGGTGAAACTAGACTCGTTGGTGGATGTGAACTGGGATCCAACTATGCTCAAGATTTTGCCTTATATCGATGGAATCAATTCCATACACAAAATCGCGAAACTTGCAGAGGCTGACTACTTCTTGGCGAAGCAATGTATTCAGCACCTACTCCACTATAGATCGGTTGCTATAGTCGACATATTCCAGTTCTCCAACACATATGCTCCGACGTCGGAGATAATACGCTTTCTAACTGATCCGCAGATGGCAAGTGAATGCCAGGCCTATGTATTTTCAGAGCCAACCTTTGCCAATCTGCCTTTGTATGCCCCCAGGCAATCCGCAGCTTCTTCTGACAATGCAAGTGTGATCAGTGGTGAGGGAAAGGGTCAGTACCATACTCCGGTGGAGTCGGTTTCGCCAAAACAACTTACGTCGCTGAATAGACCTCAGCGAATTGTCAGACCCTCCAAGACTACACTCTTTTCGCTATACCGGTCGCTTCACCAGAGTCAGACTATGAAAGAGTGGTACTTGGAGCACGCCAGTGTCCTGAAAAACATTGATATCAGGAGGTTTGTTTCGTTTGGGGTTTTGCGTGGAATCATTTACAGGGTAAGGTCCTATCCTATCTCAACAAAACTTTTGAATTCACTTGATTCAGGATTCGATGACATGAAAGGTCGCAGTATTTTACCAGTTGAGAAGAAAAAACGGTCACCCACTTTCGTCAGAGGGGCTGTCATGGAAAGGCCTTCTTTCAGTGGTTTTGGTGCGGATGAAGAGGACGCCGTTGTTGATGGGGAAGATGGTGAAGATGCCGATACCGTCATAGATATGTCTGCTGTCGAGCAGGAGAGAATCAAGAGGGCTGAAGAGTCGCATCTGGTGAGGCTTTTGAAGAAGGCCAAGGACTTTGACGCCATTTGCACGGAGATGGGCAAGAGCAAGACTGAGGTTGAACACCTGCTCAATGGTCTTGGGCCTTGGAGTGTTATTAACTCATAGTAATGTATAATAAAAATATTTGACGACAAAGTGGTTACTCTATGATGCAAAGCTTGATCGAGAAAAAATATCGTATACGTAGTGTCCTACACCATTTTCTAACCATATGGCGTGCTTGCGACCAAAATCTGCGTATTTTCGGTCTAGTGGTGTAACGGTTATCACGTCTCGTTTACACCGAGGAGGCTCCGAGTTCGATTCTCGGCTGGATCATAATTTTTTTTGGCTTGACCGATATACTTGCCTTTATTACAGCCCAAGTGTATTTTTTTGAACAATTTCCCTAGTTCAGATTAGATCAATAAATATTTCAATTAGGGCCATATCAGGCTCGAAGATCCCTTCAAAACCCATTTGGTCGAACACTACCCCAAAAGATATCGGGCTTTCAAGGAGTTCCGAGAACTAAATGAATCGTCACTGTTACTGCGAGTTTTCACACAAACAAAAAAGTGTTCTTTGCAAGAGCGGAATGATGTCCGTGCCAGGCTCAAAGATTACTCGAGTGAGAACGGGGTGTTGGACTTGTAAGCAAAGGTATGTATCTTGAGTGATCTGTGCATGGATATGGATATGGATATGGAAATTCGGCTAACACTTAACCTTAGGAGAAGGAAATGTGATGAGGGAAAACCGGAGTGTAAGTTTTACAGAATTGGATCTGTGATGTTTTACGTTGACTAACGCCGATTTAGGCCAGAATTGTGTGACTTCGAATAGAAAGTGTGAAGGCTACGGTGTTAGGCTAACCTTTGATGTTGATGATAGCAGAAAAGGACTAAAAGCTGCGAAAAACTCAAAAGGTCAGGTGAAGCATGGGTTTAGAGGAAGGCCGAGAATATCGGAAGGTGTGAGCGCGGTGAAGCTAGAGAATGAGTCTGCCAATTCAATGTCGAAAAGTTCGACCACTGCTTCATCTGTTAGTTACGACAGTCAAGGATTGAGTGATATAACCGACCCTTTCCAGTTCGAATCTGCTCTTTATGGAGGATTGGATTATTTGTTGAGTGCTGGAGATTTTCTGGGAGTACAGCCTCCTAAGAGAAGAGATAGCATGGATTTGGCTGCAACTCAACGCGACAATCCAGACGCAAAAGAGGATTCTGCTCAAGCAAGCCCAGCCAATGATATAGCCGAATTTTCGCTGACCCCAATAATGCGGCAGCTTGACTTGCCATCTCCTCAATCGACAGAATTAACAGGATCCAAGTTGGCTGAGGAAATCATGACCTTCAACGATAACACCAATCTGTACCCATCGCCAGCTCTTTCATCAAGCCTTTCATACTCTGAAGAGAATATGATGTTGACGCATTTCTTCAACAAACTTTTGCCCTTGCTTGACTCTCATCCTAGTTCGCCGTGGCCAGAATTGGCTCTGAAGTATTGCGATTTTGAGATTGCAAGAAGCTGTTTTATATCGCTTTCGTGCATGCACTTATACGAAAGCCGAGGAGAGAATGAATTCTATAAGAGGGGACTTCTCCATATAAACAAGACGATGGAATACCTGGTAAACTATGTCAAAACCAGCAAAGAGGGTTTCTCAAATGACTCACCAGAGAACGATAAGGTGGTGGAGAGGACCGAGGATCCGGGTATCAATGTTGAGAGTATTGTTGTGAATTTGAAAAATGATGCGGTCAATAAGAAGAGGACGAGTTTTTTCGTGATATTGCTTCTTATCTATGTCCATCTACTGTTTGGAATTTTGGAGAGCGGCAGGTCCGCTCTGTCTAGAGTGTTTCTCAAGTTGTTCGCAAGTATCACCGAGGATGAAACTTTTCAAGTGGTTCTGCAACGAATTGACCAATCGCAAACTCTTATTTGTGTTCTCTCGTGGTTTGACACTATTGCGGCCATTGTCTCGCCAGATTGCCGTTTACCCTATTGTAATCCCCAATGGTACGGCACCAAGACGGACACTATCTCCACCGCAAAAATGAACGGCTGTCCTGGGGAAATTTTCAATTGCATTGCGCAGGTGTGCAAGCTAAGAGCAGACCTAAAAAAGGGCGAAATGCGGCCCGCTGCGATCGTCTCGGAGTTTGAACGGATCAAGAACGAGATCTTGAACTACAGAGATTATGTTCCGTTGAAGCTGCCAGGCGATACAAACGGTGTCACTTTTGAATATGAGGAAAGATTAAGAGGTGCCCAATGCTGGTCTTTGGCCGTTTATATCAAGCTTCTCGAGGTGTGCAAGGTCTCAGATGATTATCTCGATGTGATCCAGCAGGCCACCAGAGAGTTTGTCTTCATATACGACATGCTCAGTCCAGTATCGCCCATTTGCACACAAATGGTTTGGCCCATATTCATTATCGGGTGCCATTGCGAGCGTTTACAGGATAGAAACAAGTTTCGCAAGTATATGGAGACACTTTATCAGACCGTCCAGATGGGAACGGTGATGACAATGCGCAAGATCGTCGAGGAAGTTTGGTCTACGGGTAAGCATTCCGATGATATTTTGATGGGAAAGGAATGGCTTGGGGCTGGCATTGATTATTTGCCGTATTGAAAATTAATAAAGGGTGAGGATGCTGAAATTTCAGTGAATTTAGAGCTTTAGCTGGCTGATTGCCGAACCACGCGATTTGTGGAGGAAGTCAGACTCAAAAGTGACCGGACTAAGGTTAGAGAGAGTAGGCCCTAGAGTGTAAATTCAGGCTAATAATAGAGTCTATGACTATTTGATCACCAAGTTTCCAATGTATAGCCAGACTAGTGCTAGTTGCTTTACCAGACTAATAGTGCTAATAACCAGCCATCCCACATAGAGCTCACTACTAGCCAATAAAGACCCCTAAGCAGACCGAAACTGCGAAGCTTCTAAGTATTTTGAAATGTACTGAGGGTGGGGGCTTATAATAATTAGCCTCTCGGTACAGTTACCCATTAAATTGTACCAGATTAAAATATCCGCCCTGAAAAATACGCCGCATCTCAGAAGCCCGGGGTCCCGTCCGCTGGCCAATCAGACGCATTCACTTAGTAATACTCGTGTCTGGCACAGGAGTCATCCAAAATTAAAAGCTGGCAACTCCGAATCGGCTCTTGGGGGTACAACATTACTATCTTCTTACACATTCTTTCTCAACCCATTAGACATTGTTTATTATTCCATTCTTTTCCTTCCAATTTCATTCAGAAAAGATTATATCATTGCAATGTCCATCAGGCTATTATCAAATGCAAGACTACTGTCTTCTCCTCTGAGCTTGGCACTCAGACGCTGTTGCAAACAAGGCCCCAGCCCTATCCCTGTTAGATTCATACAGACGCTAAACGCCAGAACTCAGGACATAAAGAGAATTTCGGATTTCGACGAGGGCTTTGCCGACAAGGAATGGTCTAAACACAGTCTTCCCACCAAAAACGGTCGGTTTGTGGAAACTGCCCCTGCAGAGAAGACTACGACACAAGAAGAGCCAAAGAAAAGAAGAAGAAAACTACGTCCACGCAAAGCCCTGATAACGCTGTCGCCAAACGCATTGCATCATTTGAGAAAATTGAGCTCGCAGCCCAATCCGAAGATGATCAGAATAGGTGTGCAGAATAGAGGATGCTCCGGGCTTTCATACCATCTGGAATACGTTACCGAGCAGGGGCAATTCGACGAGCTGATTGAACAGGATGGCGTTAAAGTGTTGATAGATTCCAAGGCCCTGTTCAGTATAGTCGGCAGCGAGATGGATTGGATAGATGACAAACTGAGCAGCAAGTTTGTTTTCAAGAACCCGAATTCGAAGGGCACTTGCGGTTGCGGTGAGTCCTTTATGGTTTGAGGTTAAGGGAATATTTATGACATCCATCAATTTATGACATCTATAATGACTTTTATATCAATCATGCATTCATTAAGCGTTGTATGTAGGACCGGGATCACTTAGTATTGAGGACAGTCCCTCTGAGGAACCATATAGAGGCAACTGCCATGAACCCAACAGCACCACCAGCTATCATGAATGGAGTGATAGTTTCGGTCTGAGGCTCAGGCTCAAGACCAGGCGTAGCATTTTTAGGAAAACTGGCAGCCTCCACGAGATGGACAAACAGCTCGTTAAGCGATGAGGACCACGAGGAGGATATGTGCAATGGCGACGGCAAAAAAAGGGACCTGGTATATGGCTCTGGTTGGATATCGGACCTCTGTTGCTGCCGATCTAAATCAGCTTTCAAAGCAACGTATACCACCGGAAGATCGTCCAATAAAGGATACTGCTCGCGTAGGTTCAGCAAGTACTGAAATGACTCTGGATCGGCAGAGTCGTATGTATAGCATATGACATCGCATTGCTCTAGTCTCTTTTGATTTTCCAAAATCGCAGGTTCGAGCTCACCAAGTTCCTCCAGAATCAAGTAGCATTGCTTTCCTCCTTTTATTTCCACGCTGTTCACGACTATGCGTGGTTGTATAGTTGGAGAGTACATCTCGCTGTATGGCCTTCCCAAAAATGCTTCAAGCAACGACGTTTTACCAGAAGCAGGCGCGCCCAGAACGAAACAATTGAACACAGTTCGATCATTAACTGGAGTTCTAAACGTCTTGCCGTTGCGCTTTCTAAATTTCCGGGGCTTCGTGATTTTGAGAGCTGCAGTGGTGGAGCCATTCTTCGCACCACTGTTGAAGCCCAGGTATCCAAGGTATGCCAGCGTAGTTTTATAATCCAGAAACGTCGTCATGCTCCATTGAGCTAGCCATCCCTGTAATGTGACATAACCCTGTTCGTTGCAAACACTTGTTCGTGGGAAATTGGACTCATCCCACATCTTAGGAATGCCCGAGGTTGGATAGAACAACTGCGCCAGTTCAACATCACTCAGTCCTCCATCATTGTCTTTGTCAAACAGCAGAAACAGGTCTACCAAAAACTTATATCCAACAGGAGATAATTCCACACTTGCATGTGCCGGAACGTCAAACCGCGGATGCAGAACCTTGTCGTCTATTGAAAGTGAATCGGTATAGTTGAAGGTTCTTAGTATGCCCCATATTGTCTCGTGCCTGCCCGTGTCGGCGTAAATCTCATTCAACGTAAGAAATCCAGTTTGAGTGATTCCATTTTCCTCTTTAGTCGTTCCAGAAGCGTCCGCGATTGCCTTCTTGAGCATCTCAAGCTCGACTATATCCAAAGACTTGTGGAAACATCGCTGCTGCAAGTCCATGAATTCCTGGTCGCTCAGAAAGCCATCCTGATCTTTATCACATAGGTAAAACACCCTTTTCAAAGCATGAACCGCTAAGGGTTTTAAGCAATTCTCTTTGTAATCAAACAAGGGAGCCACTGGATGCGTGACAGCCCGTTGACAAAGGTAGAATGCCTGGTTCACGTTGTAGTTCTCCTTAGCACTGCAACGAATGCACGACTCGATCTCCTTAAACTCCTTGAGAAGAGGCATTAACTCATCAACAACGGTAATTTCACCTTCTGCCATGGGCACAAGATCAATTTTGTTGTTGCAAAGTACGACAGGTAAATTCACTCCAAGTGCCCTGAACATCATGATCCAGTAGAGCGATATTCTCTCGTAAGTGTAATGGTCCGAATAAACCAGCCATATCACGTCAGCCTGTCTTATCTCTTTTTGCAGAGTCACAATGTCTGAGGGTGAAGTATCTATGAGTATGGTAGATTTGGGAGCATATTCAGAGGATGAGAAGTCTCTTGGTATGGTCATTGGAGGTACAACGTGTTGCAAATTGGGGACAAATTTTTCCTTCACCAATGCGGTGATCAGACTGGACTTGCCAACCCCTTCATCGCCACAAACGACGACACGAATCTCGTCGGCAGACATGGAAAAAGGTGGTTGTGGATATAGTTGTCTTGTTTGGCTATCAGGTTATCTATTTAGGCAGTGCTTAATTGCACGGTCTGAATGGCAGAACATTGTGTCTGGTAGATTGCACGTCTCATAATGGCAGATTGCCTGTCGCTGGCAAGTCGCCACATAAAGGAACAGATGTAACTACACAATAATTCTTTCTAATCATATCCACAATTCTTTCTTTTTTATTGGTTGTTAGACTGAGTATTCGATGGTGAGTCTTTGGTGATACTTGAGTGTAATTTTGCCAATTCCTGATACTAACCGTTTTCGCCACCAGACATCTATTGGTACTGGATACGATCTGTCTAACAGTATCTTCTCGCCAGACGGAAGAAACTTCCAGGTTGAGTATGCTTCCAAGGCTGTTGAGAACGCCGGGACTTCTGTCGGCATCAAGTGCAAGGATGGTATAGTACTCGCTGTGGAGAAGATATTGACATCCAAACTGCACGTTAAAGAGAACTATGAGAGATCCTTGACCATAGATAGACACATTGGTGTGGTTTGGTCGGGTTTGATACCCGATGGTAGACACCTTGTTAACAGAGGAAGAGATGAGGCTCAATCGTACAAGTCGCTGTACAAAGATCCGATCACAGTTCCTGGTCTGGTAGATAGATTGGGCTACTACGTCCAGAATTACACGTGCTATAATTCGGTGAGACCATTTGGAATCAATGCTATTATCGGAGGCAAGGATGCTAGTGGATTCCATTTATACATGATTGAGCCCAGTGGAACATACTGGGGTTACCGTGCCATTGCAGCTGGTAAGGGAAGACAAATAGCAAAGTCCGAGCTGGAGAAGCTAGATTTCGATGACTTGGATGTGGAGACTGGTCTGATAGAAGCTGCTAAGATCATTCATCTTGCCCACGAGGATAACAAGGATAGGGACTACGAAACAGATCTCTTGGTGTGTGATGCATCCGGTTACTTTCACAAGCCCAGCGCGGAACAGCTGGCGAAGGTGTATGAGGCTCTCGACAATCTGAGTGAAGGTGACAGTGACGACAACGAGATGGAAGAGTAAGAGGTTATCCGTCGATTTCAGTGTGATCATCAAGGCAGTGGCTGTAACATCAGTATGACTAGTTAGACCATTCAGTCTCTCTCCTCCATTATTGTTCCTAAAAACCCAATTTCCTGTTACTGAAGATGCCCGATTAAGCAGTATGTACTCGTAAAGATGAATTCTCGCGCTCCAGGTCTTGCAACCTCTTATTGGCCTCGCCGCTCTCGTACAGCCTGGCTTCTCGTTCCGCCTTCCACTTTCTCGTCAATTCGTCAATTCTCAGACGCGCAATCGGCGGAATTGGTCCGTCTTTCGGATCTTGAAATCCCCCTTTCAGAACCTCATTCTCCTTCTGGAGTTGTCGTATCTGGTCCCGCAGATCTGCAATTGTAGCGCTGTCTTCAGCTCCTTTTCGGTCTGAGTTGATACTCATTTCAAGAAAATCTTCGCACAGACTTCGCGTGGCGGATGAATGGTATTGGAAGATGATATCCTGCAACTGGGCGATCGATTCCATATCCAGCCCTAGGTTTTTCCTGTTCGAAAGCCTCTCAACTTGCTGAAAAGCTTGTCTAACAGACTTCAAATCCAGAACTTTGGAGTAGGATTTGATGAGGTTTTTCGACAGCTTGATATACCTTTCGATTAGCAAGTCGCATTCATTGGTCGTAGCAGATATTTGCAGATTCTGTGCTTTAACCTCTGACCTGGTGCGATTGAGCTCGCTCTCAAGACCAGTCCTCTCCTTATTAAGGGTGGCTTCAGCAGTATGTGCTTGTTCCAAATCTTTTCTAAGCTGCTTGATCTGCTGATTGAGCAACTCGATAGCCTGTTTCTCGGATTTGCTAGATTTGTGCTCGCGTTGGCTCGCGGCAAAGAATTCTTCATGCTCGGCTTCTTTCGACGATAGAGTTTCCATTGTCTCTCTGTGTTTGGATGTCAATTCCTCAATTTCACGCACTTTTCCTGTAAGTTCAGCCTCAATTGCAGAGAACCGCGACTTGGTTTTCTCATGCTCCGACTTCAGCTGCTCCATAGCAGCTATCTTCTCCAAAATTTCTTGGGAATCTTTGGAATTTGTTCTTCTCAAAGTTTCCAAAGCTTCTTCCTGCTCTTTTATGATAGCCATTTGGGAACTTATCGTGTTTCTCAGATTCTCATCGGACTTTTTTGATTCATCGATGTCAAGCTCGAGTTTGGCATGTCTTTTGGATAATTCACTAGTGAACTGGCCCAAAAACCTCTCTAATAGTTGCAATTTGTCTGAATCTGGACCTGATATCTCAGGAATTTTAACGCTATGAAATTTGAACTCACGAGACTGGTTTTCCACCAGCTTGAGCACTCTCAAAGTGAACCCTTCCAGGTCATTGCTTGCTTTCTTCGCCTCTTCTTGGAACTGCTGGAAAGAGGTCAACATATCCTCAAGCTCCTGAGTCAAATCCGCCGTTATGCTCTTTTCTGTGTTCAAGGCTTCTCGCAGAATTGCCTCTTTATTCCTGTATTCTGATTCCAGTCTCGTTATGTCCAACATATCTCCTTCGCTCAGGTGTTCTCTCATTATATCGGTCATAAGCTTCAGCTGAATTTGCAGATATACTATTTCTCGTTGCAAGCTCTCAACGTCATGTGCCTGTAGACTCGAGGTTCGTAGGGTCCCTTCCTCGTCATCAAAGAATCTAGACAAGTGCATTGGGTCTTTGAAAGATTCAGCATCCAGAGAATCCTCAAAATTTGAGCTCGTATCGTTCGATTCGTTTAGCTCTGAGTCGCTGTTTACTGGCGAGTTGATTTTCAACTGTTCCAGACGCGAAATGACTCCTGATCTAGGAATCCATTTCGGGGTAAGCTTAGCTGTGGGATCAGGTCCCAAGTCTCCATGTGACGACTTGTTTGAAAGCACCATTGCTCATAAAGCGCAGATGGTTTCAATCACGAAATCTCCGGTTTACCAGCTTTGGAAATTCTCCAGTCCGATTTTAGCCTAGTATAAAACCACAAACGATCTATCTCTTTATCATCAGGGCGTGTGTAATGTCAACAGACAAACGCGTGCCCATCGTTACGCGTGTAGAGTAAATTTGGTCATATGGGCTTGGGAGAAATTTTGAAATATTACAACGCTTCGAAGCCGTGATTTGAACAAGACATCCATTCAACACTACGAGTAAAATGCCTTCTACCGTCGAAGAAGACATCAATATTGATGACATTGACTTCTCGGACCTAGAATCCAAGTATGCTGTCCAGGAGTCGGACAATATCCTGGCGAACTATGTCGTCGTGGACGGTGCTCCGATTGCGCCTGAGGCCAAGGCCGAGATGCTGAAAAAAGTGCTGAACAAGCTTTTTTCAACTATTGGAAAGGTCAAAGACATGCACATGCCTGTTGCAGATGGAAAGACCAAGGGTTTTCTGTTTGTGGAGTATTTCAAGCCTGAATTTGCCGATGCTGCTGTGAAGCAGCTTAACGGTAAGAAGCTGGATGTCAAGCACAGGCTCTTGGTCAACAAGTTGTCTGATATCGAAAAGTATGCCGTTGAGGGCCATGTCACCGATGAGTTCCAAGAACCAGAGATCCCTCCTTTCAAGGAGACTGGATACCTGAGAAGTTGGTTGCAAGACCCTACTGGTCGTGATCAATTTACTCTGCAAATGAACGATGTTGTTGGTGTATACTGGAACAAGGCAAGACAGCCCCCAGAAGCTTGTGTTGAGCCCAGAGCTCACTGGACAAGTGCATTTGTCAAGTATTCCCCCAAGGGAAGCTTCCTCTTCAGTATTCACCCTCAAGGTGTCCAGGCTTGGGGTGGTCCAGACTACGCAAGAATGAAGAGATTCGCTCATCCTGACGTGAGATTGATTGATTTCTCTGCGGACGGAAAGTTTTTAGTGTCTCTATCTCCATCTCCTATAGTTCTTCCTCCTGAAGATAGTCCCGCCAGAGCTTCGTGTCCATTTGGACCTGAAAGCGAGGGCCACAAACTTGTTATCTGGGACTTGGCCACAGGTCTTCCTGCCAGAACCTTCCCCTTGCCACCACAGTTGGAGAAAGAGAAGAAGATGATTTGGCCTCTGGTGAAATGGTCCTACGACGACAAGTACTGTGCCAGAATTGGGCCAGACGCTTTGGCCGTCTACGAAACCGAGACTTTCCAGCTTGTCGACAAGAAGATCATCAAGATTGAAGGTATTATGGACTTTGAGTGGGCTCCAGCCGGTGTCTACTTGGCCAACTCCAAGAAAAACGAACCTGGTGAACACTTGCTAACCTACTGGACTCCAGAGATTAACTCCAATCAGACCGCCAGGGTTGCGGTTATGCAAATCCCTTCCAAGGAAGTGCTCAGAACTGTGAACTTGTTCCAGGTGTCCGATTGTAAGCTCCACTGGCAAGACCAGGGTAAGTTCCTGTGTGTGAAGGTTGACCGTCACACCAAGTCCAAGAAGACTGTGTTCACCAATCTGGAATTCTTCCAACTCGAAGAGAAGGGAATCCCTGTTGAGAAGCTCGAGCTTAAGGATGTTGTGGTTAACTTCGCCTGGGAACCAAAGGGAGAGAGATTCGTTGTTATATGCACCGTTGACATGCCAAACGTGAGTGCAGCCGTTCCAAGAAATGTTGTTGCTTTCTACGGTCCAGAGATCCAAAAGGGTAAGATCAATCCTCAGAAGAAATGGACCGAGTTCAAGTCCTTTGATAAGAAGCGCAGCAACACCATTTTGTGGTCGCCAAAGGGTAGATTCGTTGCTGTGGCCACCGTCCTGGGTGCCCAAAGCAGCAACTCTGAGATCGAGTTCTTTGACGCTGACTACGACGGCGATAAGAAGGACCAGGATGCCAAGATCAATGTGAACGCTAACCTCAAACTGGTGGCTCAGCACGAGTATGCTGGCTTGACCGATCTTGCCTGGGATCCTTCCGGAAGATACTTGGCTGCCTGGTCGTCTGCCTGGAGACACAAGATTGAGAACGGATACAGATTGTACGATCTGGCCGGACATCTCCTGAGAGAAGACCTGATTGACAACTTCAAGGCGTTTGAGTGGAGGCCAAGACCAGCCTCTCTGCTGACTGCTGCCGACAGAAAGAAGGTGAGAAAGAACCTGAAAGAGTACTCTGCCCAATTCGACGAGCTCGATGCCATGGAGGCCGACACTGCTCTCAGAGAGTTGATCCTGCTGCGTCGTAGACTTCTTAAGGAATGGACATCCTGGAGACAGACTGTTGTCGAGAAATTGGCTGAACTTGGCTTGGACCAGAAGGAAGAGACCGACAACGAGGAGATCATCGAAGAGATCAAGGAGGAGATTCTGGAGGAGACCGAGGAAGTCATTGAATAGATTACTTAGACCCCTGAATAAAACCCGAAAAACTGTCTTTTTTGATCATGCCAATGGCCAATATATACAAGAGGTGACAATACTTACGCGGCCTTAGTTCTAAGCTGTAGGCCATGCCATTGCGCGATTTCGTCTTTCAACACCTGGTTGACTAGTCTATGCTGTTTGATCATTGGGATTCCTTTAAATGCTTCGCTTTCAACTTGAATAGCAAACATCGAGCCACAACCTCCTGACACGTCCTTGACCTGCAACACTTTGGGGTGGAACTGCTCATACAGTATGTTGTAGATTTTTCGTTCGTAGTCATCCATGTCTGCAGAGTACCATCTAGCTGTTCTTGTGTTGATGTTGAAAATTTTGGGGAGAGTCGGTATTCTCGAACCGATCACGTTCTGAAGTCCTAGTCTGAGTAGGCTCGACATGTTTTTGCGAATATAATGCAAAGAAACCTTAGATGGCTTGGCCAGTTGAATCTTTGGAATTACAAATTGGTCTCAAGCTTCGGAGTTGGTGACACTTGGGTTTGGCAGATAGGCGGTTACTGACACTTGGGTTTGTGGCAGTGATATCTTAATGGAGATAAGCCAATCTCTGATATGGTCGTACGGGGAGGCAACTCGGTTTTTGTTGCGGATTGGTAGGTTTTATATTTGTTTTGTCATCAAGATCATTACTGTATTATCTGTTGGCTCTGCGCTCTAGGAACCTGTCTCTGGCCTGTTGTATCTGCTCTTCTGTAGTCCTGTGCTTCAGTAGGAACCGTATCACTTTCTCCTCGTGGCTCTCTGGATGCTTTTTGGAGTTCTTATCCAAAACATCTTCTTGCCTGAGCTTCTGAGTAGGCTTTTTCATAATATTTAGGCCGCCAGACAACTTTAACGGCTCCTCTTGCAGCTCCTGTCCTTCGGCAGGATTGACCTCAGTGGCTGCTGGTGTCTCAGAATGCTCTGAAACCTTTCCAGAAGATACATTCGGAGCCGTCACATCACCTCCTCGTTGCATAATTCTCTGCACCAGCTGTCCGACGCCCGAGCGTGTTTCCGCAGCTTCTTGTGCCAATGTTTGCTCCACCTCGTCTTTGTATTTCTTGTACGAAGACGTCAAAAAGGACTCTTTATCGTCAAAAGAGTCACCCTCGGCTTCTCTCTCCTTTGCCACCTTCAAATTCTCCACCGTGAGCCTGTCTCTCTGTCGCTGTTCCTTGGCCTTCAAGAGCTTATCCATGTATATCGCGCCCTTCTCGGCTTTCTTCCGTTGATTTTGGGGGTCGTCCTTCTTTATAGAGTCATACACCTCGTCGTATAAATAAGCCGACGAATCTTCCGCGATATCGGGCTTCTTGGGTGCGGTCACCCTCGGTATCTTGAACTTTGGAGTAACCTTAAGAGCAGGAGGAGCTTCTTCCTCGTCGCTGCTTTCTGCAAAAGCCGCTAGCGGCCTTTTGGCCTTTGCAGTCTGAAGCTTTCTCACGTTCATATCTTGCAGAGCCAAATGCGAATACAACAAGTCTTGAGCTTGGGTATTGAACTTGGTCTCCAGGCCGGCCTCCAAGTCGTCCCTCGCACAGGCCCATCTGGCCTGGGCGGTACACGCCTGCCGGTTGCGAGGAGATCGCCTATAGCAATATATCCCCAAAGAACTTAGCTGGTGAAAAGTGGTCAAAACCTGGTTTTAAACGTTTTGAAAAGCGGTTCAGAGATTTTAGACACTCTTAGCTGGCCTATATTCTAGTCATACCAGAATTGTCTCGCGGGGCTTGATTGTTTTAAAGTGCGTTGACCACGACTTTGAGCAGGATACGATAAGTACCGAGCCACGTTTGAAGTCAGCTAAGTTGCGCCCCGTTGTTAAAAAATATCCCTAAAAGTTTCCAGAATCAAGCCATTTTGCGCAAATGTCAGGTCTCGGTTTTGATTGGTTGAATATACCAGGAATAGAGAGCGAGACCACGGGAACGGCCACCCCCCCTCCTCCTGTGTCGTTCGGGGTATCCCCGACCAGCTCCTCGAGTTCGCTGAACCTGGCTTCGGTTGCAAAGAGCTCACATCACCCTGAATCGCATCTCAAGTTTGATTCGTTGTTTGAGAAACTGAGTACGTCGGTACACCATGACATGAACAGGCGAGTGCAGAGTGCTGATAACATTGACAGGTTGAGGACGCCCGAGGCCCAAAGCACGCCAGAACTGCAGCACAGCGAGAGTATGAACGGAACAAATGATGAGATCGAATTCAAAGATGACCCGTCTATTCCTCTGTCGTTGACCGCTGATCAATTGACCAGCCAAGAGGCAAAGACGTATCTCCGTTGGTACAGCGATATGCTCACCAGGCGAGAGAGCAAAACGGTGAGCCTGGAAGACGTGTTTCAGTTCATGAACAATTTCGGGATTATCCCGAGCTTGAAGAAGCTTTTACAGAGGATTTTTTCCAAGTCCGCACGTTCGCTGAACATTGGTCAGTTCTTTGCATTGCTACGGCTGGTGGCCCATTGTCTCCAGGGCCAGCCTCCGTCCAGGTCGCTGATAAAGGTGCAGGCGCCCGTTCCAAAGCCTATATCCATTCTCTCGAGGAAGAGGATAAAGGAGAGCGAGGAAAGCGGGTCCAATGACGAGGTTGACGACGAGATGGGTGTGGATTCCAAGGAAGATAGCAAGGAGAAGCTGGACATCGATAGCTTCACCGCATTCATGCTGACAGGCAGGCGGCCCGAGGATGAGAGTGGTCCGAAGAAGAAGAAGCGGTCGGGCGGAAAGCAGGTGAAATTTTCAGACCAAATAGTCACCCAGGTTGAAACCGTTGACGATCCACCCACTGCAGGCAGTCTGGACTGGTCTCTTCCGATGGAACAGCTCCTCGGCAAAGTATCGTCTTCTCAGAGAGATGAGAATGAAGAGGAAGAGCTGAGGGACATGCAGGACTCCATTAATCATTTCCAGAACGTGAACATCGATAGTGTGTCTATCCATGGAACTCCTTCCAACATACCGTCTGCATTCTTCGACCAGAACGGCAACTTGTCGCCGGCCCTGGACCAGGGTAACCTCTCGCCTGAGAAAACGCCTGCAAACTCGTATTTCGATTATACGCAGCCTTTGGCGACCCAGTCGACTGGAAGTCTCGTCAATCCGCAGCCCACGCCGGCCGTAGTCACGCAGCTCACTGGAGGTCCGATATCGGCTACTCCACCAATATCGATTCAGGTTACCGGCAGTGCCAACGGGCTGATGCCACCGCCACCTCCACCAAGACACAGAGCTACATCATCACCAGTGCAATTCAGCATATCCTCGAGTCCCGTTGTTTCGTCGCCGCTAGCCCAGAACGGAAGAATGATGTCCCAGACTCCTCCACCTCCTCCACCGCCTCCACCAAGATCTCGAGCTGCCACCGTTGGGTCCAGGCTGAATCCTCCTCCACCCCCACCCAGGTCGCGGAAAAACTCCAGCCCACCTGTGATGATACCGGGCGGGGCAGATTCGGCTTACGGCTCGGGAAACGGAGAGAACATACTGGGCGACTTGAAAGCCTTGAAGGCTGAAGTGGAGCGAATCAAGGCAATGGGCATACAAAACTAGCAAATTGACATTATCGTTGTGGTCATTATCTTTTCGTTATACAAATGAGCTGGGGTATTGTTGGCAATATTCCGGCACTCAACATACGCCAATAGAACCAAGAGCTCGCGTTTTACTCTTCGAGCACGTCTGGAAACAACTCCCTGAGAAGCTCGTCAAAAATCTCGTACACTAGGTGTACGTTCAATATCTCGTTCTGCAGCATCCTCATGAACAGATTGGAGGCAAGCTTTGAATGCGATAGTCCGAACAGCTTGGAGCAGTTTTCAACTATCATCTGCTCGAGCAAGACCTTGGCTTCCTGTCTCGTCTGGGTTTTTTCAGCCTGGTTCCTGGGAATTCCAGATTGCCTGAAATTACCGTCACCATTGGGCCATAGCTTATCTTTCACTAGAGTTAGACACTCGTTGATGAATACCTTACCCTTTAACAGTCCGATGTAGTCTCGTGCGATCTTTTCGATGGTGGAGCCCAGTAGTTGCTGAAGCACCACCAACACAGCACGCCCGCGCAACCACCCGTTCCTGGCTGCAGGTCCGAACGAGAACACAGCCGTCAGGAAGTCACATATGGGTCTAACGAAAGGCACGGACTCGTTGTCGTTTCCTTCATCGTTATCAAACGATGTCAATTCCTGCCTCATCTCCTTGAACTTTTCGTCGTAGGACTTATCCCCATTTTTGTCATCAGACGATCCACCAAACCCGGACGCAAATGTGGCTGGGAGCATCAGAAGGCCATTAGTAGCAGATATCCTGCTGTAAATTTTGTTTGCAATGTTCTTCCTGTTATTGTTGACCTTTGTCTCGCTTTTCAATGAGGCATTGAGTTCGAGCGAAAACACCTTTGAGGATAAGAACGATCTGAAAAGGCGATCCGAGCAGACGTCCGACATCTGGATCAGCTTCTGTAGATACTGCTCCAGTTGGTTCTTTCTTTCCTCAACCAGTGATTTCTGTTGAAACTTGAGCACCACCTTTCTCGATGGGAAAGGCAGGTCTTTCACTTCTGGATATTTCGATTTCAGATACTCGTTGAGTTTGTAGAATTGACTGAACCTTCTGGCAATTACCCAGCCAGCAGTGACCACGCTGGGATCCTTCGTAGACAGTCTCTGTACCTCAATGATATACAGGATGAACTCCTTGCCCTTATCGTTCTCAACGTCACTGATGAAGCTCTGTATGCTGACCTTTGACTTCCCAAACAGACTGTTATCGTTTTCCTGGACGATGTACTGCTGTCTCTGTAGATCTTTCATCTGAATCTCTCTCTGTAGTCCCAGTTTCGATCTCTTCAGGATCTTCAACTCGGCCTGATTATTCGTCAACATGGCCTTGTTTATCAGAGGTTCCAGAATGGATTCCTGCTGTTCGAGTCTCTCCACGTCTTTGCTCAATTTGGCAATTTCTTCCGATAGGTTCAGATCTCCTGGGGCAGCGACGGTCAGTCCCTGACTCTGCGCCAATGACACAGACCCAACAGATAATCTATCATCCTCATCGTCCTCGTCCTCGTCGTTCTCCGTATCTGAATCAAACAACTTGTCGTTCTCTCCGATCTCAGAGAAAAGCGTAGAGCTGTCCATTCCGAACACCTCTCGCTGTAGATCTGGGGTCAATAACCTTCCATTCTTGGGCAAATCGGCAACAGATGAGCCAGGCGAAGACCCTTCGGAACCAATGGCTGTCATGGGGATCTTCTCGCGTTGAGTCATGATCTCGTTCAATGCTTCCTCCACGGCCTTCAGAACGGTGTCTTCTGTCTGTTTCGTTGGCATAATACTGTCAAGATTGTGTGAACTTGAAGCAAGATCTTCGCTATCCAATCCAGATCTGTCATAATCGTCCGAGGTCTTAAACTCTTCAGTTGCCAGAAGCTTGAGGAAGATCTCGGATTGCTTGAATGCTATCAGGTCAGTTCTATTCATCCTCTTGAACACTTCCTTCTGTAATATAAGTACCGATTTACGAGCCAGCGTAAAAAGGTGGACATCGACTTCGTCTCCATCGCAAGACTTCACAAACTCAGAAACAGTCTCAAAAGTATCCTGGTTAATCTTGAGCAACTTCTCTTGGAAAAACTGGTTGTAAATGGAGATTATGTCTTTGGTCTGACCCAAATGGGCGGTGTCATCTTCAATGGCATCGGTCTTGGGAAATAAAGAGTCTTCTGTGTTGAGTGTATCCAAAGGGTCGTTAATCCCATTCACCGTGAGCCAGAACTGGAGCAGAACGGTTCTATTCCTGCGCTCCATGAACTCCATAAAGAAACTCAGCAGGCTGGGATTGTTCAAAATCTGCAAAAAATCTATCTTCATCTCAAGATAGTTCCGGGGAATCGTGCTGGGATTGAAGTTTGTACTGTCTTCGCTCGATTTGAGCAGATCAGCCTTCTGCGAGAGTTGCGATATGGAGTTATTCGTCTCCTGTTTCAGTATTTGCAGTCGCTTGCTGTAAATTTTCCATAAATCATAGTTGCTGGTTTGACGAGTCTCCAGCTCCCTTATAGATTTGTTGATCTCGAGTGAAAGGTAATATCTGTACTGCTTCAGCTCGAATATCGACTTGCAGTGCTTCACGTCTTTGATGATCTCTTTGAATTCAACGTTGTCGGTGGATAAAGCCAATCTCTTCAACGTCAGGGTATCCACGGGCCGATTTTTGGAGTGTTTGTCTAGCACTGTCATAAATTGCTTCACCTGATCTTGGTCTCTCACGACTTTACCAGCAGATGAAACAATGGTTTGGTTCCAAAAATCAGGCTCAGAGAGCAAGGATAAACACGGATGCAACACGCAGCATGTGAGAATCTCCCTCAACAGCACGAACACCGGAGGGGACGAAATCTCCTGGTTTGAGAACAATACAGGCAGCAGTCTGCCAACTTTGGCAGATATATATTCCTTCCTGAGACTGTCGAGATCGACATTCTTCAGCTTTATGACGGGATGCAGCTTTCCCTTGTTATAGTTTGATGCCACTACGTAGTCCAAATCCGAAGAGCTGGTCAGGGATCTGTTCAGAATGACGTTTTGCCTATTCATCACTATCTCTTCGGCCTTCTGAAAGTTCACAAAGTGCTCTGTCACCAGTGGCAGCACTCTCAAGACGACAAACTCAGCCAAGTCCAAATCATCCAGTCGTTGGGCCAATAATCTAATCGTGATTCGCAGCTGATGCTGCAGCTCCAGAGGGAAGCTGCGATCAGACGTAATGTGGGTGAACCACGAATCGATGAAAGACGTGGTTACAGACTCCAGGATTTTCTCTAAAGTCCCAGAAATGGCAGCGCTTGATGAAAAGAGTAGCTCCTCTGAATCTTTGGTGCTCGATTTGCTCAGTTTGCGAATCTCGTTGGACCAGGCGGACTCTGAGGTGAACGCCAGTCGTGGAAATCGTGAGCTCAAGTCTTTTTTTGGCTTCACTTTAGGTCTATGTGAAACCACATAGGTCACAAGACAAATTCCTGTCAAGGAACCAAGGAATATATGGATTGTGTAGAGCCACACCTGGCTCAGTGCGAGACCAACAATGCCTATCAACACCAAGGCATGCCAACTGGCGCGTAACTGACCGTCAGAGTTGGTATCAAGCCACATAACCAATACACCTTAAGACTGAATGCAGGAATAACGGGCTGTTTCAGCTGCGGAAAGGTAACAGTCACTGGACTTACAGATATGGGAATGTCAATATGTAACAAGGATAGCGTGCGGTGCATCGGCTACAAGAACTCTGGTAGTGCACCCAGGCCAAAAAACCCAAGGGCGTGCCCCCACCATTACGGATAAATAACGTTTCAGCGGGCTAAAGGTGGGGGAACATTTAAGCTTTCCTGTCCAAAAGGGGAAATGAGTCGCACGGTTGTGTGGTGCACGCTATTTTTAGACCCTGGAGCAGCAGGACTCGGCTGGAGTAACCAGAGCCGGTTTGGCACGTTGATGGGTAGGGTTAGGGTAGATTTTTTTAGGACCAGGCATAGAATATGCGAGTTGGCCTGTGTGGGTCGGATTCATGTTCCATGAGTCAAAAAGCGCACGAATGGAAGTCCTGGAAAGCAGACGACTAATTTTACCCGCCGTTTAAGACGTCATGATGCATGTCTATATACACTTGGCAGCGAAGTGGGGCAGCAGTCTCAACGCACGAGCCTAAGCCTAAAATATATATGCAGTATTGCTCAATGCTGATGCGTTTCTGTGAGACTTTCGGTCGGTTTACATGGCCGATAGCTAAGTGGGGATGCGTCTAGGAGACTCTTGGAAGAGCTTGGTTGGAGTTTCCAGACGTTGCGCGCTTTATAGTGAACCCTAAATGTTCAGCCCGTCAGCATACGGTATGGGGGAGTTCCTAATCTGTGCTCAAAGCTATCTGGGAGATTCTTGTGATAGTGTCGGAGATCAGTGATAAAAGACTGGGTGTGGGGTAATGGAGCTTCACGAGTTACGGGAATAGGACTAGAGTACAATTTTGTCATCGCGATGGTCTGTTAGTTTCAGTCTATAGTTTTGGGGCTTTTCGTGGGCATTTTCCCCGCTGGAATTAGCAATTAAAGTGAGCCCATTCATATGGTACCCAACGGTGTTCTGTGGCAGCCGATGCAATCTTCCAGGCTACTCCTGGTATATGCCAAAAAAGTAACGCATAGAGTAATAGATGGTCTCAAATCTAGATTCTTGTTTATACTTAGAAGCAACAGCACGTCGGGATCACTGTAATCGCGGCTAAATAGAGAGAACTTGAAGGAAAAAAAGAACGGAAGGATCTCGCGAAAAGATGCCGACACCTTGATGAAAAAAGCGATCGTACTTTAATAGAGATTTCATTTCACCTGAAATCTCAGATGCTTAAAAGTGTCTTGGAAAAGACAATCAAGGAAGAGCCCCAGAAGCTTCATCACCATCCAGTGTACATGTGCTTCAATGGTTGTGAAGCTGCCAAGATTAGGGTCATAGATATGCCAAGACTTCCCCGTTTTATTCCACCCGACGGTTCAAATGGTTAAACTGTTTTGGTGGCTGGAGAGCTTCTGGAAACCGACAAACAATCAAAAAATTATGGAAGAGCCCAGTTTCAAGTGCACGGTGGGCAAAACTAAGACCAAAGCGTCATGCTAGGGCCAAAGAACAAAAGGCTTAAATGGGGACAAACAAAGGGACGGTTTTGCACGTTTAAATGACGTACGATACGTGAAATACTCCGATTTTCCGAAATCCCTGCGCTGCTCGTACAATTCTTAATTTGTCGATATTTCGGTACTGCTGAGATATTGCCCCCACCACATCTGCAAAGCATGTGGAGAACAGGTGGAGGGGAGGAATCCCTTGTATTTGATTTATAGAATTTTAATTGGACTCCACAGATGGCCGTTTCTAAATAAGCATGGGAGGATGGAGTCAAATTTCATTCAGGTACCCTGTTTCAATGGCATTCTACGGCCTATTAGCTCGCGGTTTTTAACGATGAACCACAATGTATTTATATTTACAGTACTTATGCGGGGTGTGTATGGGTGAAGAATCTGAGTCAGTTGGTGGGAAAAGAAATAGCGGCAATCCAAAAGGATGCAGGTAGATCAGAAAAGGTGGGCGGAATAAACAGGGCCATGCATTGTGCCTTAATTCAGTTTGCCGATTGAGATTAACCGACCTTTGCAGTGCTGTGTGCTCCAAACAAGTCCGAGAAGGAAACCAGACTGCATTATACGAAAAGAAGAAAAGAGCCTCAGCCTTTGTGGAGACACGCCCTAAATGGCGGATATAGTTCTGTGGTAAAAGAGTGGAGTTTGAATGTGCAAGGACCGAGCTAACGGTGGAAAAAACGAAAGTGACAACATTGGGCAGGCAGCACGTTTATGCAACTTGCATTTGTCCCGCTGACAATACATGGATTCGCGAAGATCGGAATCGCAATATATGATGCTACATTACTAATTGTGTGTCCTTGGGTCTTGCTGATGTGTGTATTTTTGTTTGTGTGACAATTCCCATATCCGGAAGTTGGGCCGGCTACCTATAATTTACTATCTCTCAGTTTGCGAACGGCGCCACGCATCTGTCTTTCTCCCGAAAGCAAACGCTAACGTACGAGTATAATGTCAAGGTCCTTCGGAAACTTCAGGTGTGGTACGGAAGTGGCGGCCCGATGTGCATATGCAAGATTGTGAGGCTGGTAAACAAGAGTTTCCGGATTTCCTTCACGTGACTCCCAAAAGGCAGGTAAAAAGGACAAAGTACCAACATCAAAGCCGGTAACCCCCTGCATCCATTTCTATCAGCGTACATACAGATTCACCGATAATGAATGCCATGCCTGAGAGCAAATCCATGCTCCCATTTTGGCACACAAGTTTCTATTTAATCTTGTTGCCGTCCACTTTTTCTGACGTACTTGTTTTTTCAACCGTTTTCTCTTGCGATTTTATTTGAAGGTTCGTTAGTGTCACTGGGTCATCATAAACCCACTGTACATCTATCACCGCTTGACCTGACTAGACGTAAACTAGTCTAGCTATTTCTGAACAGAACATATTTGCGACTGGGTTAATATAGTGTCTTCCCGACTTGACATCGTCTCACCATCGCTCTTCCAGCGCACCTATCCATCCAATCCACTTTCACCCCAATGTTACCTTCAAAATCCCCCGTGGTACATTCGCTACCTCCTCTCTCCCAAATGGTGATGATAAGTTCGGGACAACCTCAAATGGAAATCTCGGCCATTTCACCCCCATCTTCAGGATCACCTTCGCCAACTTCAGCGAGCACCCAGCTGCACAAGTTCAACGCCAACAGATCCACCGATCTGGCTCCGGCCATGGACAAGTGCACGTGCAAGGCAGAAGGCAACCACATACCACGTCCACGCAATGCCTTCATTTTGTTCAGGCAAAAGAACCACCAGGCCTTGTTGGAGGAGGGGTCAATAATAAAGACTAATCCAGATGTCTCACGTGAACTCGGTAAGCGCTGGAGAAATCTCTCAGTGGAGGAGAAGTCCTTTTGGAACAAAATGGCTGAGGAGGAGAAGAAGAAACATGCTGAAAAATACCCTGGTTACAAGTACACTCCTAGAAGGGCAGTCAAGAAGAACTGTCCAGCTTGTCGGGCGAGACATGCCATCAAGACCCACAACTTGAATGTGCAGAACTTCCTCGCTCAACAGCAACAGCAACAGCAGCAGCAACAGCAGGAACAGCGGATTCATCAACAGGCTCAACACCAGCAACAGTACTGGAACTACCCAGTTGACCAGCAAGTTTATCAGATGAGATCTTCCTCATCACCTCCTACCTATTTGAACTCTCCTCAACAGTCTGCTAATGGTTCCTCGGTCAGTTCTATTGCCTCTTCGGCGTCGTCGGCCTCATCTACAGGCACGGTATCCAACGCCTATGCCATAAAGAATTACACTACCTCGTTGCCATTTCCGACTTACTCCATCCCTCCCGTTTCCGCGCCAATATCACCACCTTTCTCGTCCTCCAACGTGAACGGCAGCCATCTGCCTCCACCTCCCCAGGTGGTTCTTGCGGGCTTGCCAAGACAACATCAACAACAGTTCCAGCAACATCACCAGGTCCAAGGCCTGTCGCTGCCACCTATCTCCAATTTGTCCCTTCCTCCGTTGCACGTGAATCTCCAGAGGGACGTTCACGGGTCGCGTTAGTGAAGGCAAACAAATTGGAGATTGAGGATTATTACTCTTGGCATCTGTCAAATCGCCAGTCTCCACGTCCCTATTGCCCATCCCTTCCTCCCTACCTTCACTTCGCACTTCATTTCACTACATGTCAGCATTGAACTGTTTATCGGTTCAGACTCATATTTTTTTAGTCGACTCATCTTGGTTCTATTTCACTTTTTGTTGTGGTTCGGTTCAGTGCCTGATGCTCAATTCACGGATTTTTATCATCTATTCGGTTTTTGTCTACTTTCCCATCTGCGTTTATTTTTTTACGAATGTAACTTTAGTTTAGATTTATAGCTTCATTGGACTTCTCGGAAGGATTAGAATTTTATGATTGTAGCTTTTATACAAAGAGTATGGTTGCAAGCAAAGAAAAATGCAATGGGTAAGCGACGTTTGAAGTCAGATGACTTCGAAATATGGGCCAAAAATCGCTCCATGTTTTGCTTAAGGAAGAGACTAACCCTTGTCCTCCTCGGTCTGGATATCAATCTCACCAACCAAGTCCAGCTTGCGGCTGCTGGAGCCGACGTAGATCTTATACGTTCCCTCTTGAATTACCCATTCTTGCGAATGGGTATCCCAGTACGAAAGATCACGATGTAAGATCTCGAAGCAAACGGTTCCGCTAGCTCCTGATTCCAGGAAGATCTTCTCAAACCCACGAAGCTGCTTGGAAGGTGATGCGACAGCAGTGCATGGGAACTCAATGTAGAGTTGTGCGACGAAAGAGCCGCTTAGATCGCCTTTGTTGTAAACCTCAGCGGTGACTTTATAGAGGGTTTCCCACAGCGCAGGGTTACCTCCAAGGCCGCCGCCTGCAATAGGTGGCTCAGAAGGTTGATCTGGGATATAGTTCTTCGGATATTCAAAACTATCAGAAGAATAAATGTCTTGATCAAACAAGTATGGGTAAATAAAACCTGGTACGGCGTTGAAAGACTCGTAAGGAAACAAGGCATCAACAGGGTCACAGATATCGTCACCACACATCTTGACGGGCTCTAGGTAAGGAGCCGGACGCGGAAGATACTCAGATGGACATTTCACCTCGCTAACTTCCAGGTCTCCGAGTTTGAAGCTTGAATAAGATAGACCGAATCCAAACTCGAAGTATGGATTGATGTTGTGCTTGTCGAAGAACTTGTAGTCGAGATAGATATCGTGATCAAAGGTGTCTTGAGGTTCACCATCTTCACCTGGGTCAGTCAATATTGGAACATAATGATCTGTCTTCTTAGCAATTGTGAATGGCAAACGTCCAGATGGGTTCTCTTCTCCAAATATGATAGAGGCGAGTGCTTCACCAACAAACTGCCCAAGAGGTGCCGCCCATAAGACTCCAACAACGTTGTCATGGTTTATCCACTCATCAATATCGACAGGCCCCACAGAGTTAATCACCACAATTGTCCTGCGGCATCTGTCGGCAATCTTGTTGATCAGTTCATCAGCATTATGCCACAGAGAGACGTTTTTGCGATCACCGTAGTTCTCGTCCACTTCTATGAAACCCTCCCCAGAAACTGCTGTAACGAAGACTATTGCAACATCAGCATAATCTGCCTGGTTCTGGACCTCTCTCAGATCATAAGATTCAGAGCTGAAGTCAACTACCATTTTTTGTTTTCTTGCTCTTTGTGCGACTGCTTCATACGGTGTAATGACGTAAGGATTGTTCACTGATCCTGATCCCCAGCCCGAAGTCATTGCTCCATTAACACATCTCTGGTCTTTGCAGTTGAAACCGTTGGGATCTGGCCCAGAAGCAATTCCTGCAATGAGTATACGACGGACTCCGTCTTCATAATTGATAGGCAGATGACTGTCTGTGTTTCGTAACAAGACTATCGATTCTTTGGCAACTTTCAAGGCAGTTTGTTCGGTGAAAGAAGTACGAGCGTCGATATGCCAGTTGACCTGGATAATGGGGCCATAATGCTGATAAATGTACTGTTGGGAGTAAGTATGATAAGTCCAGGAAGAGAAGTTGGGTTCTGAATCCTCGCATGGCAGCTTTCCACCACCAACCATGAAAAATGAAGCCAAAATACGTGTGGCCATATCACTCAACCTTTCTTGTGAAACTGTTTGGTTATAAACAGCTCTGGTAAGCAAAGGTCCCCAGTAAGTTTTCCCAGAGCACCAGTCATTGATGATTTCTCCGGGCATCGACATGTCTAGACCTGCGAGACAAGAATAGACTCCAGTATGTTGGGCGCCCCAGTCCGACATGACCCAGCCTTGAAATCCGAGCTCACTTTTGAGCAGTTTATTCAACAGTGCCGAGTTTTCGCATGCATATGTGTTGTTGACCCTATTATAAGAACACATAACAGATCCAACTCCTGCATGGACACAATCTGCAAATGGCCAAAGGTAGACCTCATGCATTGCACGATCCCCGATGTTCGAGCTGATGGACTCCTTAAGGCATCCGCCCCATTCTGTGTCTTCCCATTCACCGACTTGGCGGAATATCTCCTGTTCATTTCCAATCAAGTGTTTTACAGTGGCTACCAGGCCTTGATCTTGAATTCCTTGTACTGTCAGACTACCGCCAACACCTTGCAAGTACGGATCAGCACCGAACCCTTCCCAGTTTCGACCACCCGCTGCTTTCAGTCCAATTGGACCAACAACTGGCCCAAGCACTACGTTTACTCCCTTTCTCTTGTGCTCCAGAGCGATGGCTTTTCCACGCAGATACATCAACCCTCTGCTGAATGTAGAACCAGCCGCTAGTCCAGATGGGAAGTCTGTGACAAAATCGGTGAACCTTACACCTAAAGGACCATCTTGAAGGCAAAAGGAGGGAATTCCTATGAAAGATGGCATTGTCAGTACAAGTAGCAAAAAAAGCCGCTTCTGTGGCTCAACTCATGGTCATACGAACCTAGACGAGGAACACTGCCCGTGTTTCCAACACAAGGGCCAGAACCCCAACCGGTACCTGTTGTCAGGTTCACTTTTTCCAAAATCGACATTTTTTCAACAAGCGTTCTGGCATCGTTATAGGCGTCCTGCCATACATGCTCGATCCTGCCACCCAGTGCTAAAGAACTTGAATCAGAACATAATTCCGTTGATATGAACAAGGTATCTCACATACGAGAGGGGTAAAAAGGCTTCGAATTAAAACCAGTGGCTTCATCACCGTATTCATCATAGAGTTCGAAGGGAACTGGAGGGTTAGAATGGTCCCTTTTGTCCAGTGTACTCGACAAGTTCTTGTCATAGATGGTGTCTACACCATGGACAAGGTTAACAAGAGTGAAGTGCAAAAGGAATGGGACTAGTTTTGTTTTCATTGCGCGAATTTCAAACTTTTGCAAACTCAAAGACAACCACGCAGTAAAACCAGTTGAATTCCAAGTTTGGAGTTCTTGTGAGTAAAAGAGATTCTCAAGTCTACAGAGACACACAAGCACCCTACAACATGCTAAAGTTGTAGTCAGGAAGCCAAATTCGGTGGTGCACATCTTTTTCAAACGAAAATGGGTGGGGGAACGAAAATGTGCAAACCGGACTTGGCAAGTGCACCGCTCAATCTTCTCCTGAAACCTTGCGGCATCATGCATGATGCGTTGGATCTGAGAGGGTATTATTCCTTCATGAAACTGCCCGATTTTAGGAGGGCGGACTTTGCTTTGTGTAAACTTAAAGCGCCGTGCATGAATACAATATTTGTTGTCAAAAAGGGGAAAGCGATTGTACCTGACGAAATATCTTTTTGGAGATGAAACAATACCCGAAGGTAAACAAGTGTAGGACCTGGCTGGTTTCCTCTTGATTGCTAATCAAGATCTGCAATATTGTTGCGTTTCCTTTGCTTTTGCGTACATTGAACCACAATAATATGCAATGGAAAAAACATCATCCAGCAACAAAGTTTAATCAGGTTGGGGTAGCGTATTTGAAATGAGGTCAACAATCTAAATCTGGTAAACACGCAGTTGCCACGCTTGTAAATCAGACAAATCCGTTTCCAGTACAAAGTGTTTTTTTTTCTAAATTCCATGGCCCAGTACACGGCACGAACACGATTTACCGCAACTCGCTGCAATATTAGACCAATATTAGACCAATATTAGACCAACATTAAGGCATTATCGACAATACCAGCGGAGTTGTTACGATGTAAGATTTTAGATTCCCGATGCGAAGCAACACGAACTAGCAACGAAAATGTGGTAGTAACGGGACCAAAAATACGAATTAGGCAAGATGTGCGCCGGATGCAAACCCCTTCCGCCTCCTATTGTCATTTAGGTGCAGTTGATGAGAATGAGATGAATCACGAAGGTTGAAAAAACCCGCTGGAATTGAATATTTCGGTTTGGCATAATCCAAATAACTGATCCTCCGAAAAATTGAAGAGAAAAATAAGGCTACAATTTGCGCTGGTAACAGCCGAATGGTCAGCCAGAGAGATCGCCGGGTCAATACTCGGCACAAAGCATTTTCATTCTGAATGCATTTCACGAACATTTCCGCTGGCTTTGCTACCACAAATAATAATACGTTTCAGTCTCAACTCGGATTGATGTGCGGTTGCCCCCAGTGGGTGGGACGGATTTGGTAAAATAGACGAGTCATGCATGGCAGTCACCGCAGCCAGAGAAGCAGCATGCCTACCACGGTAAAAAAAAGCAAAGGAAGAACACATGCCAAGGTTAGCCAAGCAAAGATTCAGTGGCCTAATCTGCAACCAGGCGAGTTTGCTACTGATTCGTATCGTGCTGGGAGCAAAGGATCCACGACCCACATAATAGCGTACTCGTGAAGTGCCAATGGTGAATCCGACATGGCCATGTTTACGTCTCCACCAAATCAAAGCCCTACCTGCCGACCTGCTGCGGTCGAAAGTTTGAAAGAGATCTTCCTTTTTTGGTGGACCCAATTTTCTTGTTTTCAAGTTTCCATTATCGACGCACCCAATTATCCGAACAATACTGCACGTGGACGGAAACGTTCTTGGAACGCATCTTTTTGCCTTTTGAGTTGTGTAAAGGAGCTGCTGATCTGCACTTCTGTACGCATTCACGATTCACAACTTGGGGATTCACGCTACCAAGACCCACATTCTGGCATTAGTTAGGGTTTTCAAACATTTTGTGGCCAAAAATATTAGATATATGAGATTTGCTGAGGGGAACGTGATTGTGAGGCTAATTCTAGCTGCCACATGAATCGGCGCATGCAAACACCCAGGCTGATTGACCGCTACCCCTTACGCCTATGATTTTTATTCACCCAACCAACTCAGGGCACTCAAACGTCGTATAATAAGTCCGTGAACAAAGCAACAGTTCAGGTGTGGTTGCTACCAATGCATTACACTCAGTTCACTATGCGAGATGGTATAACCGGCCGTCGTGCAAGGTCGATTTAGAGGCGTGGACTGCGTGGCTATTTGCC
This sequence comes from Kuraishia capsulata CBS 1993, assembly GCF_000576695.1. NCBI lineage: Eukaryota > Fungi > Ascomycota > Pichiomycetes > Pichiales > Pichiaceae > Kuraishia > Kuraishia capsulata. The sequence goes on from NW_019172952.1 coordinate 529,332, forward strand.
GACACTCTTATCCGACAATGCAGAAAAGCGTCTAAATTTTACAACTCCTTCGAATTTATCCCTGTTCATGGGAAGCGCACGTCTGCCTCGCAAGGAACGATTTTCGACTTTGGCGGAATCCTATTCACCCATGTGGCTTTGCCGGTTCTTGCATGCATGTGGTATCCGGTGCAGTTTTATTGTTGGTACCCGCCTACGTTTCAGTCAAAATTGGAGGGCTGCTGCCATAGTTTTGTCAATATTGAATTGTGTGATTTGATGGCCCTATTTCTATATTGCAGTATGTCTGCTCCAAGGACGACGTTCTTGGTATGGACTTGATACTTTCCCTTACTCGTGCACAGCTTCTAGTTGAAAACGCTGCATATCCGAATAGACGAATACTTGAGAAATCGGCAGCTGGATTCCGAAAGAGCAAAAACATCCTTCTTTACGTGGTCTCATGATGATCTTTTCTTAGCCAGATGGCGGTATCAATAGAGACAATACTGAAGTATCTAATAAATTGCTCATTGAAGGGCGGATATTTGTCCGTGCCCCATTTACAATACAATTAGACTATAGCTAAGCAAATGGCTTGCCCTGTTGAGGCATAAGTCTAACCACTGGCCTTGGTCGTTGTGACGATAGTCATACGGAAAGACATTATAACGGACTTGGCTACAGATATTGCTATGGATATTGGGCTGGGATTTTTTTGATTGTAAAATTTGACTTGTGGTTGGCAAATGCCGCATGGAATTAGAATGCATAATATATTCACTCACGCACACTTGGAACCACCAAAGGCGACTGGGTTCAGCCTCTGTAATCGTTGTTTTTTAGTTTCATTATTGTCTTGTAAAAGAATCGTACTATATGCAATTACACTTTAATTTTTTGCAACTCAATTTTTCACTTTGCAACTATCGTCAACCTCGAAGATCAGCTTTTGCACTCCGGCCACACCGCTAACGATGCGCCCCTCAAGATGTAAGTGAAATCCAAATCACCTAGGGTATGCGCCTCCATGTCGGGGTTTCATCACTGGTGTACATTTCGGTGCACGGAAATCAAAGAGGCAGGGGATAACAACGACTTACGCTTATTATTCCGCAAAACCTTAAAAACACTGGAATTCGGTAGATTTGCCGTAATCCAGGTCTCTCTCCCGATTGGCCGCTGTCTGATTTTAGTGCAATATTCTTGTTATTTACCACCCTCTCATTTAAAATCAATTTAGCAGATCTTCCTCTTCTGAGACCCTTCTGCCAAGCCTGGTCTTTGTTTTCGGATCCTATTGTCCATTGTTCCAGGTCATGGCCACTTTGCGCCTACTTGCTTGCAGTCATCGGCTTTGTCTCTGCGTCCAAAGTCATCTCCCGATGGGACATCGATAGAGTTTTAGCTCGCAATCATTTGTGGCCATACTAGTGGGGTAGCCTTTTGATCACAAAAATGCAACCTCGACCTAGGGGTACTTACAGTTAACCAGAATATAGCATAGCAGCCCAAGTTCGGAGCGAGATGTTGCTTATGGTGTGCAAATATGATCCATCGCCGGCTTTGGGAGACAATTGAAGCAAAGCCGCCTTTGCACTTCTGAAGACCCATCTCGTATATTTGGATGCAATCAATGTTACAAGCGAGATGATATTGGACTAAAGTCTCTCGTGTCGACTTACTGCAGAAGAGTCGTAACCGTATGGTGAATGTGGTGGATATTCTCAATTTACAGTGGTCGGTGATAGCCACAAATTGAGGCGTAGCACTTTATAGGCTTTTTGAAGCGGATTTGGTCAAAGCCGAGTGCTGATCGGCGGTACACGCGGCTTTCACTCGCGGCTTTCACTCGAGGGCATTATTTGAGTACTACTCCTAGACAAATAGTACACATACGCCAGGTTCGGTTATAATTAGTCAGTTGCAGGAATTCGCATTCCGTTAAAACAGAAAGGTTAATGATCAACTCCGTATAAAGCCAGAGCCTACGGGAATTAGACCGAAGCCAATGGAATTGGCAGCTTGGCATGTATGTCTTTTAAAGACTCAGTGATACCTCTCGAGTGGTCACAGGACAATATATGATGCAATCAGGTTGCCAAAAAGGTCTTGTTTGACGGGCAGCTACCGGAGTTGATGGTTATGAGGTGAGAGCCAGGTGAGTCCTGGCCTTTTCTCCCTGGCAGTATTCAGTTAGACGGATGTAGGTAATCTTGGATTGGTTGTAGTCTACAATACTAGTCTCAGTTGTGGGGATCCAGCACCGTTCTGAATAGACTATCTGTCTATATATGGTATCTCATGAGACGATACCTGAAGATATACTGAAAGACTCGGTTATCGTACCTGACTTGCATGACAACTAAGTAACACTTGCTTTAGATATCATGAAGATTTGTCATGTCTGGTGATCTTGGGACCAGATCATCTCAAACCTGCAGAGGATCGATGATTAAATTGGTAACTTTCTCGTAAAATCTGAATATATCACTCAAGTTCCGTTATCAGTTTTTGTCGTGTTATTAACACTTCATCTGTATTTTGGTTTGTGCAGCATCCTCATAGTTCAAATTTCCACCCCTTTACACCCACATAACTCTCCCAAATAGGTCCCTAGGTCTGTATAACCTTGCTAACCGACTATTAGAAGCCTAAACACTGATGGTAACGTCTTAAATCACAAGAAAATGACATCTGCAGGTCCGAAATCGCTCCTCTGATCCCCTCAGCATTCTTGATAGAATCATCCCGTACACGACTCTTCCTTCTGCAAAAAAAATTTTGAGATAATTATAAGTGATGTTGTACAATCTTTGAGAAACTGGCTACAACTCATACTCTTCCAAATCACAAACTATGAAGATCAAGACGATATCAAGGTCGTCTGACACTTATGTTCCTGTGCGAAACACGCAGGAGTCTGCACTTCCAAGAAATTTGGATCCAGCACTGCATCCTTTTGAAAGAGCTAGAGAATACACCAAAGCACTCACAGCGACTAAGATGGAGAGAATGTTTGCGCAGCCGTTCATTGGTCAACTAGGTCGTGGCCACAGAGATGGTGTCTATAGCATTGCTAAGAACTACAAGACGTTGAACAAGATAGCCACTGGCTCTGGTGATGGTATAGTAAAGTACTGGGATTTGGCTTCAAGGGAGGAGACGTACAGCTTCAAGGCCCACTACGGAATGTGTACCGGGCTTGTTGTATCACAACCAAACAGTCGTCTTTTGTCCTGTGGTGACGATAAAACAATCAAATTGTGGGATGTGGACAACCAGGATAAGAGCCAGAAGGAGGAGACCGAAGCATCCACGGCTGGACTGGTGAAAACGTGGAGGGCAGAGCATTCTTTCAAGTCCATGGATCACCATTACGAGGACCCTGTGTTTGTGACGGGAGGTGCGACTATAAACCTATGGGATCTAAACCGCAACAACCCAATCAGTGATTTGTCATGGGGAGCAGACAACGTGAATACAGTCAAATTCAACCTAACGGAGACATCGATAATAGCAAGTGCTGGTTCAGACAACTCGATAATATTGTACGACATAAGGACCAACTCGCCTATCCAAAAGATCAAGACTTCGTTGAGGACGAATGCCATTTGCTGGAACCCAATCGAGGCCTTCAACTTTGCATCTGCTTGTGAAGACCACAACGCTTACCTGTGGGATATGAGAAACATGGCCAGATCCTTGAACGTTTACAAGGACCATGTAAGTGCGGTGATGGACGTGGATTTCTCTCCGACTGGACAGGAGTTGACCACGGGTTCATATGATAAGACCATAAGAATTTACGATGTCAAGAAGGGCCACTCCAAGGATATATATCACACCAAGAGAATGCAACATGTTTTCATTGTGAAATACACGATGGACTCAAAATACATTTTGTCGGGGTCAGATGAGGGTAATGTGAGAGTGTGGAGATCAAAGGCTAACGATAGATCCAGTGTCAAGTCCACCAGGGAAAGATCCAAATTGGAGTATGATGAGAAGCTCAAGGAAAGATTTGCCAACATGCCTGAGATTAGAAGAATCGCCAGACACAGACATCTTCCAAAGAGCGTTAAGAAGGCTGGTGAGATCAAACGTGTGGAGATCCAATCTCTGAAGCGTAGAGAGGATAACGAGAGAAAGCACAGTAAGCCGGGTGCTGTGCCCTACAAGAGTGAGAGAGAGAAGCACGTGATGGGCCAGGTTTTCAAAGAGTAAAAGCACACACAATTAGTACATTATCACAAATACGACGTTCTTGTGGAGCCGATAGATAAGTAACTAATCGCGATTACGTGATCCATCAGATATTCGCCGGCGCACTAAAACGGAAGTCAAATTCCGTTGGCTGAGAAGATCCGACGGAATTGAACTTCCGCAGCCATTACGCATGTCGGGCGATAGCGATGAGGGCTGGGGGATAAAGACATTTAAGTAGAGCCTCATTCGCGGAAGCAAATTTATTTTCCGGCCGATTGTTTAGTTCAACGAGATTTTCTTGGACTATAATCGATTGGAGATTATAAGTTGAGACACGTTTACAATGGGCAAGATCCGGATCGCGATAGACGTGAGTAAATATCATAGATAAGCCACACACTTTTCACTTTGCTAACAAGTTTTTAGAGAGGTGGAACCTTCACAGATTGTGTTGGTAACCCCGGAACTGGAGACGCTAAAGACGATGTGATTTTGAAATTGCTATCCGTCGACCCCTCTAATTATCCCGATGCTCCTCTGGAAGGTATAAGGCGTCTATTGGAGAAGTTTTCAGGAAAGCCCATTACTCGTGGAGAGCCATTGGACACTTCCCAGATCGAGTACATCAGAATGGGAACTACGGTGGCCACGAATGCCCTTTTGGAGAGAAAAGGTGAAAGATGTGCACTGATAACTACCAAAGGGTTCAAAGACTGTTTGGTGATCGGAAACCAGTCCAGACCCAGAATTTTTGATCTGTCCATCTCCAAGCCAGATGTTCTCTACGAGACGGTGGTGGAGATCGACGAAAGAGTGACTCTACAAGACTTCAGTGAGGATCCTGCCAAATTCGAGACCGTCGATTTTGAGAGTGATGCTGATCTGGTCAAAGGGCTAAGTGGAGAGGCCGTCAGGATTTTGAAGAAACCAGACGTAGCCAGTATACGGTCCACCTTGGAGCTATTGTATGCAACGGGGTTGAGGTCGGTGGGCATTTGTTTGATGCACTCATACACCTTCCCCGCGCACGAGATATTGGTGGGCGAGATCGCGAAAGAGGTGGGCTTCACCCACGTATCTCTCTCCAGTGATCTTTCGCCTGTCATTAAGTTTGTGCCCCGTGCGAACTCTTCAATTGCCGATGCGTATCTGACCCCAGAGATCAAGCGGTACCTGAGCGGATTTCAGAGTGGGCTCAAAGAGGGTTTGGCCTCGGTGGGCGCCGAGGTGCCCACTGGCGTGAGATGCCAGTTCATGCAATCGGATGGTGGGCTGGTGGATGCCTCCCGGTTCTCCGGGTTGAGGGCTATCTTGTCTGGCCCAGCTGGTGGTGTTGTTGGTTACTCGGCGACTTGTTACAATCCTGAGAACAACATTCCTCTCATCGGATTCGATATGGGTGGAACCTCCACTGATGTTTCCAGATACGGTGATGGCAAGTTTGATCACGTGTTTGAAACCACTACTGCAGGTGTTACGATCCAGTCTCCTCAACTGGACATCAACACCGTGGCAGCCGGTGGCGGATCCATGCTGTTCTTCAGAAACGGGCTTTTCCAGGTCGGACCAGAAAGTGCTTCATCCCAGCCGGGCCCCTCCTGCTACAGAAAGGGCGGTCCTCTGACTGTGACTGATGCCAATCTTGTCTTGGGCAGATTGTTGCCAGAGTACTTCCCCAAGATCTTTGGTAAGGACGAAAACCAGACATTGGACCAGGAAACTCCCGTTCAAAAGTTCATGGAACTAACTAAGGAGATTAACGCTGCTCACCCGGATCTTCCTCCAAAGTCCATCGACGAAATCGCCTACGGTTTCATCAAAATTGCCAACGAGACCATGTCCAGACCTATCAGACAGTTGACAGAGGCCAAGGGTCACGTGATTTCCAATCACAGACTAGTCTCTTTTGGTGGTGCTGGAGGTCAACATGCCGTTGCAGTTGCTGATTCGTTGGGTGTGGATACGGTGTTGATCCACAGATACTCCTCTGTTCTGTCTGCCTACGGAATGGCCCTGGCCAATGTGGTGGAGGAAGTGAGAGAGCCTTGTTCTCTGACCTTGAATGCCACCAACGACACGGTTTTCCAGCAGAGATTCGTGTCGTTGATCTCGAGAGCTACAACAGCTTTAGAGTCGCAGGGGTTCCGGGACTCCGATATCGTGTTTGAGAAGTATCTGAACATGAGATTCGAGGGAACAGAATCCTCCATTATGGTGTCTGGTTCAGGCAGTTACGCTGACTTTGAGGCTCACTTTTTGGAGTTGCACAAGAGAGAATTCGGATTTGTTTTTGAGGGCAAGGACCTGATTGTTGACGATGTTCGTGTGAGAGCTATTGGAAAGGCTCTTGACCGTGCTGAAGAGTCTATCGATAGCCAGATCGAGGCTCTCAACAAGTCTGGTGCTGTGAAGGAGGTTGCTGCTGACGCATTCAAGTTCAAGAAGGAGGTGTATTTTGAAGGTGGGCGTCTTGAGACCTCGGTGTTTCGCTTGGAAGATCTGGAGGTGGGCACCAATGTTCCTGGTCCAGCTATCATTGCTGATGGTACGCAGACCAACGTTATTCCACCCAACTCTTCTGCTCTGGTGCTCAAGAACCATGTAGTTATCACCATCTCCAAGGGCGAATCAGTGGCCGCTAGTGTTGAGTCTGAGACCACCGATATCAAGATTGACCCAGTCTTGCTCTCCATCTTTGGACACAGATTCATGGACATTGCCGAGCAAATGGGAACTTCTCTCCAGAAGACGTCTGTTTCTGTCAACGTGAAGGAGAGACTTGACTTCTCGTGTGCCTTATTTGACCCAGTCGGAAACCTAGTTGCCAATGCTCCTCATTTGCCCGTTCATTTGGGTTCCATGTCCACGTGTATTGCTGCTCAGGCGAAAATATGGAAGGACAGGATCCAGCCTGGTGATGTGATCGTTACCAATCACCCTTCTGCCGGAGGCACCCATTTGCCGGACATTACTGTAGTGACTCCAGCTTTCAAGGATGGTGAGATCATCTTCTACGTGGCTTCAAGAGCCCACCATGCTGACATTGGAGGGCTGTTGCCTGGATCCATGCCTCCCAACAGTAAGCACCTTAGCGACGAGGGTGCAGCCATCTACTCGGAGCTTCTGGTGGAGAAGGGAGTTTTCCAAGAGGCCAAGTTGCGCAAGCTTTTGCTGGAGGATCCAGCAAAACACCCCAATTGCTCTGGTACCAGGAAACTTTCGGACAATATCAGTGACTTGAATGCTCAAATTTCCGCCAACCAGAAGGGTCTTTCGCTGATTGCCCAACTGGTGAAGGAGTTTGGACTGGCCACCATTCACGCCTATATGACTGCTATCCAGGACAACGCTGCCACCACGGTGACCAGAATGCTTGCAGATGTTGCGAAGAGATTTGATGGTGAGAGCTTGAAGGCAGAGGACTACATGGACGATGGCTCCAGAATCAAGCTGGAGGTCAAGACTGACGCCGTCAGAGGCAAGACCGTGTTTGATTTCACTGGCACTTCCAGTCAGGCCTATAATAACTTGAACGCTCCAACAGCCATCACCTACTCTGCAATCATCTACTGTATGAGATGTCTTGTTGATGAGGACATCCCATTGAACCAGGGTTGTTTGCGTCCTATTGAGGTGATCATCCCAGAGGGCTCATTGCTTTCTCCATTGGAGGGATGTGCAGTTGTCGGTGGAAACGTGGAAACTTCCCAGAGAATCACGGATGTCATTCTCAAGGCTTTCCATGTCATGGCAGATTCCCAGGGTGATTGTAACAACTTCACCTTTGGCACTGGCGGAAACAGTTCCGACGGAGACGCATATGTGGAAGGATTTGGCTACTACGAGACCATTGCTGGTGGTCACGGTGCCGGCCCAACCTGGCATGGAGTTAGTGGTGTTCACACTAATATGACCAACACCAGAATCACAGATGCCGAGATCTTCGAGAGAAGGTATCCCGTGATCCTGCGTGACTTTTCTATCAGAAAGGGTTCCGGAGGTCATGGTGAATTCAACGGAGGAGACGGCTGTGTTCGTGACATTGAGTTCAGTGTTCCCGTGACTGCCTCTATTCTGTCGGAGAGAAGAGTCATTGCTCCTCATGGATTCGCAGGTGGTGAGGACGGCCAGAGAGGAGTCAATCTGTACATCAAGACCACACGGAATGAGAACGGTGAGATTGTGGAGCAGAGACAGATCAACATCGGTGGCAGGAATACCGTTGAAGTCAATGCTGGTGACAGGATCATCATTCAGACTCCAGGAGGAGGTGGGTACGGTGTTTCCAAGCAGAACGGCCACTGCAATGGTACGAAGAAAGTGTATCATGCAGATTCATTTTTGGCCGCTGGTTCTTTGGCGCTGCGGTCTGCGGCGCAATTGACGAATTGAGTAGTGAAGTTGAGATTAGCATGGAAACATCAGTCTCTTTAATATAAATTTGAGTAAATATGGATAGTCTGTAATGGCATAACTCATTCAACCGGGCACTAGACGACCCTTTGCTCTCAACCTTTAATTCACTCAAAATGCGCTGCGGACTTTCCAGTAAAAAGTCTCTCTCTTTAAATCCAACCAACCAGTAGGCACAAAATAATCCCTTTTCCCTTAGCTCATAGACTGCTTTAACACTAATAAGTCTCTGGACCTTTAACGGAAATTCAAGTGATTTGTCGGCCAATCATGCACCGAAGCAATCCCTTTGCTCATCACCTGTATGCCACCCAAAAACCAATAAACTCGGCTGTGGCGGCCATAGGACCTCCCCAAGAACCATCACGGCGACTGGACCTTGTTATCTCCAAAATGCCTCGCCGCAGCCAGTGTGCTGCTCTCGTAACTAGGAGGCTCAGCATCCACCTGCTCCTCAATCTCCGGGAAAAGAGGGCTCACAACATGTGGAGAAGGCGAAACAATCCGGGTTTCGTAATTAGTATATTCCAGGCTCTCTGGAACTTGGTTGCCATTCTCGGCATCGAGATTCTGATAGCCCTGGTTGATATGTCTGAATCTGGAGGCTATGCCCTGCGGGGAGCCCGTGAGGACACTGGTGTCAAACACTATGTAGCACGAATAGGCAATTCCCGGCAAGTGAAATATCAAGCTGAGAATCAGGCACAACAAAAACTCCGAAGTCCAAAAGCCCTTTCTGACTAAGACTGGGAAAGGGGGAACAAAGAACGCTATCACGTAGAGCAGAACGTCTGTGGAGCCCATGGTAACTCCGCAGATCTCAAACGTGTCGGGATGATGAGAGTGAGTCATTGCAAACAGTGTGAAGATTTAATACCAACAAAAAGACCTTGTTAAAGACCTGTCAAAGCCTCTTGTTAAAGCCTCTTGTTAGATTCCTCCTTAAACACCTGGCCTAACCGTTTTTGCCCTTCCACGCCGCTGGCTCTTAACCCCGGCTGAGATGAGGCATCGCTGCCATTCTGAATGTTGTTCTCTTTGTTCTCTTTGTTGTAGGTTTCTTCTCTGTTCTTTCTTTCTATATTATTTCTTCTTCTCTTTGTAATTGATGACAATCGAACCGGAAAATCGCAACAGTCCGGCCAGAACGTCCTTTTCCGCCAGAAGGAGCGTGGACGCTGCGGTCACCAGTCAGCCCAGAACTGCGCCTGCGGCAACAACCTCCCACAGACACAGGTCCTCCAGTGAATCGCGCAGTCCAGGCAATAGCCGATTCTCCTGGGTGAGAAGACTCATGAACAACACCAAGACGTCGAGTTCCCCGGTGAATCCACAATTGCGTGCCAATTTGCAGGAGAGTGGCAGCCGCGCCGTTGTTCCCCGGATGCAGCAGCGGCCGGTGCGAACAAGAAGTGTTTCTGCTGGTGGGACTCCATCGAGTGGTCCTTCCAACATTGACGCTATCAGCAATGGAGGGACTTCAAGAACGTCTTCTTTGGCGGCGAGTTCCATTGAGAACGCCAGTACTGCGCCCATGATATCAGTGTCGTCCATGTCCGTGACGTCTGGTGAGGGCGACACAGATTCCAATTCGGTTGGGCTTTCTACCACGGCCACCTCCATTGCCCCCACCACTGCAGGCACTTCAGTGACAAACAACCCGGGGATCATCACGTTCAATAACTATTACGGTTATACTCCAACCCCCAGCATCGCGCCTTCGAACCCTGCTACCCAGGGCACCAACATGGACAACTCCTCTATCGTGACTTTGGCAAGCTCTACGCGAAATAGGAGAAGGCGGAGCATGGACACAAATGCAAGTACATTGGGAATCCCGCCGGCAAGTATCTACGAGAGAATGACCTCCACCACCACTCCGTTGCATGCTCCCAGCATCCATGCTAGCGTGGCAAACCGCGCCACCGCTACGATTGACGATAGTCTAGACCAGGGTACCGGAGATAACAATTCTTCAATACCAAACTCGGATGGCATGTCTAACAACGACATCACGAGTATAAGGTCCCTGAAGTCGTATACGACAACATGGACTGCCAAGACAGGGGAATGATCTCAGGAAAATTAGCCTAATCCAAATAGAGTGACGAACAAATCACTTCTTTTTTTGTGGGGCTAATCAAGGTCAAAAACAAATAACGCAACCTCATTTGAAATTTACTCCATGGTCTGCCTACCAGCCCATCAAACCGCTGAAGTTGTCCAGGTCCTCTCACGCTTCACGAACGAACGATCACAAACACGAAATATCAATAAAACCGCAAACGTCTAAAAATTTTCAATGACTCGTATCTCAATTTCTGAAACAAATAATCAAGTATTCCTCGCATACAAAAGCACCTCGTGGAAGTTTGAGCCGCACAGTTAGTTTTCTCTCAGGTAATTTGTCATCGCACGTCAATTGGGAACAAATGACTCCTTCAACAAAGAAACAAAAACAAACAATTGGGCTTGTGAACAGGACAACATTACGCGAACTCTGGCCTTTGTGCTGAAGGAAATTGGCGAAATCGGAGAAGCTGAATTACAAAAGGACATTTTTTATTGCTGTGTTCAAGCCAATCATATTGCTGCTTTTTGTATTGTGTGTGGCTTCCGGAAACCCCAGGTGAACTTCAGTAGAGGCTTACTGTACGCCGTTCGGTTTTTTTTATATATTTCTCGGGGACAACTTCGAGAGGCTTTCAGAGACTGTCCCATTTGTCATGGCTGCTACCTGTGAGGGTGACGTGTACATTCACAACCTGGCCACGTTCATTAGAAGCCATGAGAGACAATTGGCCAACGCTCTCGTGGCATACAAGAAGCCTGCGAAAGGCTCTTCTGCTAACGGGGCTGCTTCCAAGCCTGTGAGGCTGTCTCTGACGTTACATCATCTCTACTATTTGCTAGAGCGGTTTCATGAGCTTGGTATGTCGGTGGGACCATTGAATATACGTTTGGATAACATCGACAACCCGGATGCACCGATCAACTACGTTTCTTTCCTTTCTGAGTTCCACAGGAACCAGTCCATAGCCTCAGATGCCCAGTCAATTCACTCCATCTCTAGTGTGAAGTCTGTGATGTCCAGCGTGTCTGCTCTGTGGGGAGTGATGGGGTCTTATGGTTCAGGAAAAGGAAAGGACTCCATCACTGCAGATTTGAAATACCTATACTCGGCTTTTACGAAACTCCCGTGCCTGAGAATTGCCCCTGACTTGAAGGCAAAACTCATAGAAGGACACGAAGAGTACCCTTTCGATACTACCGTGCCCATCAAGATCTTCAAGAAGCTATCTGTACTTGAGATATCAGAGTTGGATCCCAAGGAAGTGTATGGATGGAATGTACTAAGTGAGGTGGTGAAGTTCCTGGTAATCAAAAAGGCAAATATATCCGATCCGGTGGAAATTCTGGTGGAACTGGTTGATGACGATCTCTCAAGAAGAGGGTCTTCCGTTGAAGAGGATGAGGAACAAGCAATCTCAATTTCTTCTCCCCAACTGACCAGCCAGCCTGCTCATCACTATTATCCTCCTGGTCACAGCCATCATCATACCCTATCTCTTAGCACATCTTCACCATCATATTCTCAGCATTTGCATCAACCTCCCGTCGCACCCCACCATGTTCAAGCTTTCCCATCCTCGTTGCCTGACTCCACTTCTTCCTCCTTTCCCCGCTCAAAATCAATGTTGAACGAAGAAACGAGCGACTCAAGACCTCAAAGATCTGGCTCTGCTGGTCGCAGAATGCGTACCAGTCTTTATTATCATTCTTCAACTCGTCGCTTGGCCAGATCTGATTCCACTGTGATATCCTCGACATCCCCGCCTGCTGCTCTCGACCCGATTCATTTGTCGACTGGACAAGCAACGTTCACTACGGAAGAGCCCGAGTCTGCTCAAAAATCCAATTCCAGGTGGAAGGGTTTGAGGCATCTTTCGTTCGCAGAGAACAGAATCTCCCACATAAGCCCGTGGAGTTTTGACAGTCTGGTGAATCTTTCGTCGCTGGATCTTTCGAACAATTTGCTGATAGCTGTTCCTGAGGCCATTGCTAAGCTGGGAAGTCTGAAATCGTTGAACTTGTCCAGTAATCAGCTGACATCCACGAAGGGCTTTCCCAAGGGTCTTTCGAAGCTTGCGGTTCTGAACTTGAGATACAATGCGATCAACAGTCTCGAGTCTCTGGATAACCTCATAGGACTGGAAAAGTTGGACCTGAGGCATAACAAACTGAAGACTATGGTTGAACTGAAGCCATTGCTCACAAGGACCAAGGCCGAGCTACACTTGTCGATGTTGAACTTGGTTGGAAATCCCCTAGTCAACAAGAGAGGTTATAGAGTAGAGTTGTTCAATCTTTTCAATGGAATTGATCCTCTGAATACTATTCACATTGATGGTTCGCGACCCGGTCTCTTTGAGTCTCGGTTGTTGCTAGATCCGAAAGGTGCCCACGCAAATCTTGTGAAGTTCATGGATGGACCAATGATCTCCCAAATTACTGAGGGCATATCGTCCTTGAAACTGGGATCCAGGAAGTTGAGTGAGTCCAAGCCAGCAAATGAGTCGCAGGAGCCGCAATTGTTACCCCCTATCAAGACCGACTCGGAATCTTCTAACTCGGTTCTGCAGGCCAACAAAAACATTGTTAATACCCCCGGTCCTGTGATACCCTCATCTGTCTATACTACCGCGCCCACCAACGAGTTGGCACCAGTGCTGCCTCCAATCAAGACATTCCTGAACAATGGAAACAACACAAATATCTCGATATCTGCACTTTTGAACCCGATGGATCCGGTAGCCGATGATAAGCCGGAGTCGAAAGTCTCTACTTCAGCAGATGAGAACAGGTCACCCACCCTCCTCATGTCCAGGAGTAAGCCGGCTAGTCCCGCTTTCTCAACCCCAAACTCAACTCCCAATATGGTAGTGGGGCAGTCTGTTGGGGCTGATGTGGCTAGCTGAGTAGAGGAGTTGACAATTCATTCAATCTTATGAGAATAACGCGACGAAGGGACAATATTGAAACGACTATACCAGTTATGTTTGTGTTTGAATTACGATCAGGGTTTTTATTATGTTTAATGTTTATTTTGTATACCTAGGGTCATTATGAGAACTAATACACTTCCTCTTCACCAGCTATCGACGAACCTGCATTCGGTTTAAATTATTTGAACAAGGTACACTGTAAGTGCGGCGTGGTTTGATCCGGTACACTATACATGCGATGCGATGCTGAAAAAAAACTGTCTCCAGAGTATTAAGCCTCATTAAGTTCAAGAGTCTCAACACTACGAAACTCCTCAACGTAAGGGTTGGCATGCACAGAAATATCTGGTGCTATGGTTCTGGCTTCCTTGTGAGAGCCGGGAAATGCGTGCCGTGTTCGACGGCTTATAGGATACACGTGCGGCCGAGAAGCACCAGACGTCTCGCAGATATACCAAAACCCAAAGACAAGACAGAAAAGTTCCGAGATTTCGAAGAACCCATCACTCCCGGTGAGCTCATGAGCCTTGAGTCTCTTGGTAAGATTAACAACTTTTATGACAAGCTGGGGAAGCTGATAGAGCCTGACCTGGGTAAAAGCTCAATAGAGTCTGAGGCCGAGGTGAATCGGAATCCTGAACTGGGACTAGAAAGAGACATACTGGAAATATCAGCCGAGATCTCTGATGATAAAGTTTCTGCTGAAGAAAGACGTGCTTTGCCACAGAAACAAGAGGTCGAGCAGAACCCTGTTGACCTGGCCATTGATCGACTAAAAGAGAGGTTGAGTGAAAAGGGCTTACAGGTCAGTGAAGATGCCATCTCGGTGATGAAAAACAAGTTCAAAACCATGCCAAAGGGTGTGGTTCTGAAACTTGGTGGGGCTTTCGTTTATCTGAGAGAATCCAGAGAAGACTGGAAGGGTATACTTACGCACATGCGGGAGAACTCCGACGGATTCAACGGACTTAGTCCAGAGGAAGTGAATTCCCTGTTCATGAGGATACCTGCCAGTCAACGGTCCGAGATACTGCGTCAGTTCGAGAAGATGGTTGATGAAGCTGGCATTGAAAAGGGAGTAAAGCTTTACAACATGTACATCAATTCCTGTGCAGACTCGCACAATCTATCCCGAGATACCAAGCACATGTGGAAACTGATGGACCAAATGAAAGCTTCGGGCATCGCTCCTGATATGTATACATATGGCTCGTTATTGAAGGGCCTGTCAAAAGTCAATGATCTTGACTCAATGGAGATTGTTAGGATGGAAATGAACGCAGGTGGATTGTCTCTGAACAAGGAGATGTACACAACGATATTGCAGACTTGCATCAAGACAAAACACTACGACAAAGCCATTGATATTTTTGACAATATGAGACTTATGGCTGTCAGCACTCAGCCTGATGCCAAGACGTATTCGGCTGTGATCCTAGCACATGTCTTGAAGAGAGATATCGAGAAAGCTTTGGATATCTACGAGGAAATGTCCAAAGGCCCTTTTGCTATTGATCCAGAGCCTGAAAGTTTGTTATTGCTCGCAAGGGGCTGCTCAAGACAATCCAGATATATACTTAAAGGCTGGAGGTTTATATTCCAGTACCATCAATTGCAAGGTGATCTGAACCATAACGTCATAGAGGTGATGATGCATCTAGCAGCCAGGGATGGAGATGTCAACTTCACAAGAGCGCTATACAATTCGTCTTTTCAAGGCAAATTTCTGGGAAAGAAGAATGGCATCGTCTCCAACCCAGGCCCAAGGATGCTGAATTTATATTTCACTGCATGTTCTACTGATAAAGGCGAAGGCCACGTTCCTGTCTCGCAAATCGATGCACAAATCAGGACCGTTAGGCAGAGAGTTATAGATATGTTCGAGTACAGATTGCAAGGCGATTCCTCTTCCAAAGTTCCACCTCCTCCGTTTTTGCCATTGAAAGAACTGCATGGACCCGATCAGATAGTGAACGAGTGTGAAGCATTCCTGAACTACAGCTTCCTTCTCTCGAAACAGTTTGTTAGACAAGAGATCATAGGTAGTTTCTTGAATGTCCTTCTGGCAAGAGAAGACTCAGTGAAACGTTTTGAGGATGCTTATAACCGTCTGACGTTCTTTGATAACCAAGGTGTTTCCGCGGACTCTCAGGGTGTTGAGATAGTTGAGGAGCCGATACAAGCGGCCGTCGAAAGCAAAGGTCAGCTGGATAAAACAAAATCCTTGACAACAGCTGAAATTGAAGCTCGCAAACTTGCGGTTGCTATACCCAGAGATGTCAGTCTGTACTCCATTGGTTTGAAGGCAGCCAGGGTGTTTAAGGACCCAGAGTTTGCTCAGAAAGTGTGGACCGAAAGAGGACTGTACAGAAAGACTAAGAAATTTGCAAATATCCCATACAAGAAGAGAGATGCGCAAGATTTTGAGTTTGCGAGAGGAATGGTTAGTGTCTTCATCGAATGCAATCAGCTGAAAGAAGCACTTGCCATAGTTTTGTCATCCAAACAAAGATTCGATTGGAACTGGTATTACCTCAAGTCATTGTACATGGCAGCAGGACAAATTGGAGACTCCTCCGTACAGAGAGTGGTTCTGGAATTGACTGGTAAGAATCCAAATCGTGTACGATAAGTATAGATAGTGTATGTTAGTGCTTGTATATATATCATGGCAAACTAGTCAGGTAACAGATACAGTAGCACACAAATACGGAAGATGGGCAAGTCCAGATTCAAGGAACCGTGAGGAAGGTGGTATTTTTGCCCTTCGAAATCAAAGCAGCTACATTAGCACCAGCCAGAGCACTTGTCTCCATCGTACTAATGAACTCTTCCATTCCATTCAGATACCAGAGACCGTCCTGATCCAGCTGGAAGTCTGTGAACTGAGTGGTTGGCTTCAAGTAGGGATAAGGTTTCCACGTTTTCCTGTGCACCCAGCTGATAGTAGAGCCTTTCTCGAACAATGTAGTGATAAATTTGTCAGAGAGCTCTGCGGGTGAAAAAATCTTGTAAATAGACTCGGTGGTTTCGGAGATATTCCCCACCTTCGAAATTGAAAAGAAAGGTGTATTCTTTTGTGCACCTTCGCTTGAAGTTATCACCGTTGTGGGAACGTAGTCCGCGTTGAAATAGCTCTTTGACAAGGTTCCAAAAGTGGTGAGAAGAGTAACATGGAGCTCAACATATTGACGATTCTCTACCTCTGACGAGTACCCCGTTGGAAGGTTAATATTAGTCTGGTAATAAGGAGCAGCAATCACCACCTGATCATACTCTTCCGTAAATTCGTACCCCGAACTATCAACGGCAGTAACTTCAAAGTTTGACTGTGCATTCTTTTTGATTGAGGCCACACCGTGTTGCAGCAGCAGATTCGCTTCTGAGACTTTAATGAAGCTATCAAACACTTGCCAGTTCCCTCCTGTGACACTGTAGGCACTGCCGGCAGCCATACACACGGAGGCACCCAGGGCATGGATTTGGTTCACGTTTTGTGCGTAATTGACCCTTGTGACAGCTTCAATAATCTCGTGCAAATACAGACTTCCAATGTTATTCGAAGTGAAAAAAGTTTCCGATGTCTCACCAGTGAGCTCGCTGAATCCAGTCGTCAAACTAAGTTTGGTGAGGCTTGGAAAGGGAAAATAATCGGAGTAATAATAGGTCAAAAATTTGTCAACAATCCCCGAAACCAGGGTCTTCGCTGAAAAATAAGACAAACCATAACGAAGTAGCAGTTTTGTCTGTGAATAGTACGGAATCGAGCTATCTTGGTAGGTGTACAGAGCCTCCTCCCCGTTCCAGATAAGAAACTCGTCTGAAGTGCTGAAATCGTGATGGTCCAGACCAAAAGTTTCAACAGCATTCATCATTATTTCGTTATCGCCAATGAAAATCGATGCACCCAGTTCCACTAAAGTTGAGGAGTTCTTGGCCCTAACGGTGGTGGACCTGCCACCCACGTAGTTGGATCTCTCGAAAACGGTGATATTATACCCGAAGCTCGTGAACTTTTGGAGGTAATAAGCACAACTAGATCCACCTGCACCTGCACCGATGATAGCGATTCTCTCGGCACCAATTGAGTCGGAAGATGGAGGAGAGGCCCCACAGCTATTGCCCCACACAAGGGACAAAGAGTAGGCCAAGAAAACGAGAGGAACGAGTGTCATCACTCCAAAGATGAGAATATACCGATTGGCTTTCTGACCTAACGAAGACATTTTGAACGGTAAGATAGAAGGTTTGCGGTTGTTTATATGTTGGGAAGATAGAAGGAGTAGGTTTATGTTTCATAAACATCACTTTTATTCCCCTTTTGAGCCACACATTATCAAGGCAGTGTTAAGGCGATGGCTCTTTGTGAAAGAGCATGCACTTGGGTTTCATAAACGGGCATATCGGAAAGTCTAATGGAGATTCAAATGGATTCAGGGTTTTTGGGATGTAACCAGAGCAACTCGATACTACTCTTGAAATGAACGTCTTTACTTTCGGCATGTTATTGCCACTCTAAGTTTTTTGTCTATTTGACGAGGCCCATTTTTTGCGGCGGTATATTGGTAATGCCACTACACGGACTATCTCCAAGGTTCGCATGCAAGATCTTTTTGTCTGTAAGCTTCTTCTCTGTGACCCAACAACAAAGCCGTGTTGTATGACGAATTACGGAACGATCGAAAGTCTGCCGCAGAGGTTTGATCATAATGTGGATGGTCAAACTTTGGCCAGCCAGATTGCAAACCTTTCTTCGCGAAAAGACGATATAATATCACAGATACCGACAATAGACGACGATGTGAGACTCACTTTGCGACAACTGGGAGAACCCATAACGTACTTCGGAGAAGACAAGGCGTCCAGGAGAGAACGTTTGATTGATTTGGTAACGAAAAACGAGATAATACGAGAAAAGTTCACCCAGGCGTTGTCGCCGTACACCGGCTCTGATATGGATGAAGAAGAGCTCGAAGAAGACGAGGAATTCTACACTCCCGGCTCTGAGGAGCTGCTACAGGCAAGAGTGGATATAACGGGAAGTTCTTTAGTACGAGCTCGTGACAGGTTGACTCGTATGAGGAGTCTTGCCAGAGTGGACGAGCTAACGGTCTTGCAAGCCAGGCGACAAATCAATGAAAGACTCAAGAAGCTAGATCTGTATGGAACCCAAGTAATCTCAAACCGATACACCTCGATGGTTCGTGTGTCCCGACTAACTGGCAAGATTGCAGCTGGTTCCTGGGATGGTCAAACGTACATTCTGGACCAGGAGACGCTGGGCACAGAACGCATATTGAAAGGGCACGATGAAAAAGTTGGTGGAATAGACTGGCACCCTACCTCGAACACCCTTATAACGAGTGGTTCAGAAGGCAACATCAACTTTTATGACTTGGAGTCCTCGTCTGAAAAGGAGCTGTATCCTGTGTATTCGTTTACTGGTCACCAGGGCCGTGTCTGCAGAGTCGAGTTCCACCCTTCAGGCAATTACTTTGCCTCGGCCTCCTTTGACATGACATGGAGATACTGGGATCTCGTGAAGCAACAGCAACTATACTATCAGGAAGGTCACTCCAAGGAAGTTTTCGCAGTGTCTCACAACCCTGATGGGTCTCTGTTGGCATCTGCTGGAATGGATGCCATTTGCCGTATATGGGACCTGAGATCAGGAAAGTCGATCATGGTCCTTGAAGGACATGCCAAAGGAATATATGCTCTCGATTGGCACCGTGGGAATGGGTTCGAGCTTCTTACTGGTGGTGCAGATTCTTCGATCAAGGTGTGGGACATTAGGTCAAGTACCAGGGAGAAGACCACAGTGGCTGCGCATAAGAATCTTGTATCTGATATCCGATTCTCTAATGATAATGATGTTATTCCCGGTGGAGCATTCCCCAGCAGAGGAACTTATTTCGCTACCAGTTCTTACGATGGAACCATTGGGGTCTTCTCAGCAGACAACTGGCTCAAAGTCAAGTCTCTCAAAGTCAGCAATGAAAAGGTAATGTCCTGTGACATCATTGGTGACAAAGTCATCAGCGGAGGCTGGGATAAGAGTGTAAAGCTGTGGGCTGTTTAACTAACTTAAAGTACATATACCGGCATTTTGCTAGCTAAGGCCTCAAAGACCACAAAATTGTTCATGGGATGTTCCCTTCTCCCTAGCATGTTAATCACATCCTGTGCAATGGCTCCTCCAATAACTGCTGAGACAGGCTGAAACTCCGTGTACGCCTGTCTGGCCAATTCGTCTACCACTTCTGGCTTCACTATCTCCTGGGAAATTTGGAAGTGAGCGCATGCCTCCAGGGCCTTCTCCTTGAGACTGTCAGCCTCTATGTGAATATTTTCAAGATCTTTGCCATGCTGGCTGTCAAAGTCAAGCAGACCAAAGATGACTGGCAAAGCAGGGCTTACCAGCTTCTTCAACTTCTTTTCGCTTTTGAAGAACTCCTTGAACTTGTCAGCAGAAACAGAGCCATCCTTGCAAATTTCGTCGAAGCTTCTATAGTTATTCCGTATTGTCACCACTTCGACTCGTTCATCATTCTCAACAATGCCGTCGACCTGAACTATCTGGGAAACGCTGTTTATAGCTCCAACCTTCTTCGCGATCCCTTCCCTCTTGCTCTTGATCTGGGAGTCATGTTGTATAAGATCGACAAACAAATAGCCGTAAAGTCCGTGCGATCCTGATGTGTAAAGGCGGACGCCGTTTTCCCTGGTGATGATGTTCAGCTTGCGTGTTTCTTCTTTGTTAAGCCCAGAGACAACGACGATCTCAAAGTCTTTGAACCAAGAGCTCTCTTTTGTGCTCCACTCTTCTGCAGAATATTTCAACTCTACTCTGGGGTTGAGTTCCTGGATCCTGGCCATGCATACTTCATTCACCTTGCTCTGGCCAACCATGGCAGCATCGATGAAGAAGTTCACGTTCAAGTCCTGCTGCAAAACTTCGGTGGAATCTATAATGGTTAATGAACCCACACCTCCAAGCATTAAATTTTTGACCACTTCCACGTTGATGCTCGAAAGGTTTATCACCAAGATTTTGCTGTTACGTAGCTTCGTTTGGGCTTCGAGTCCCCATAGTCGAATCTGTCTGTCGTACAGAGCGATTTCGTCTAGGAAAAGTTAGCAAAGAGTCCTCAATATGGCACTATTTCTTTGATATACTCACTGGCTGATAACTCCTTATCGTCCGTCATTTTGGTCATGGGAACCACCAAACAATTCTCGTCTTGTTACCAATCGCTCACACTAAAAGCTTCAGGAAGACCGATGATCTGCCAAATGTATCTGTGTCAAAACCACCACATACGCTAACCGATTAAACGTTTACTCCATCCTGACGGAATTCAAGACTAGAACTATCCTATTATCTGGCCAAAATGAACATTTTCCAATTACTGGATACTGCTCCAGAGCCACCAATCATAGACTGGCAACAATTCAACCTTGACTATGATACTTTGTCTGGGGATTACAAGCTGGCCACACCATTAGCCGACTTCCAGAAAGAGCTGACTGACCAGATAGTCAGTCTGCATTACTCTGACATCTTGAAATTTTTTGAAAGGGTCAAAGACGACGACTCAAGTGATCGTAGCACTTCGTTCACACCACAGGAACAGTTGATTGTTGACTCTCTGGAGACACTGTTGATGAACTCACAGCTGGTATGCACTCATCCATACTTACTTATTGACCATTATTTCCCAAAGTCGCTGACTGCAAAGGATGTGCCCAGACGGATAGAGGAGTCCAGTGGGAAGTTCAAAGTCTTGAAGCAACTTTTGGAGGTGATAGAAGGGATCTCGGATTCAATGTTCAACCTCGTGATCCTCTCAAGACCAGGCAAGACTATAGACCTGTTGGACGCTTTCTTGCTCGGCCAAAAATGTGTTATCAAGAGGTATTCGGGGACGAAGCTGAAGGACAACAACAGTTCAAAGGGCAAATCTTCTAAAAACCAGGATCACATAATCGTTCACTTGATTCCTTCAGACCAGCAGTCTTTGGAAGAGCTCTCCACTCAAAAGTCTGACATTTTTAATGGGACTACTAAAGTGGACCTGCTGATATCCTTTGACATTTCCTGCGATACCGATGATCCAGCTGTTTTGTCACTTCGTAAGCAAACAAACAGAGACAATCGCCTGACCCCAATACTGAGACTGGTCCCCATCAACACCATCGAACACATAGCGTTATACTATCGTGACCTGGTAAGCTCGCGAAACTACTCCGAGTACTTGAAGCCCGTTACAGCAGCCTTGGTGGTGATGCGGGACAGAGCTGGGACGTTGACGAGTGCGTTGAGGCCAATATATGCCAAGAAGCTTGCTTATCTTTTGCCCTGGTTGCAGAGTCTCAAGTCAGACACTCTTTCGCGTTGGATGCTGCCAGATCTGGCGCCCATTCCTTACTTCCACACCAGGGATGTCGAGAAGAGCTTGCTCACTGAAGTGAAGTATCAGTATGAAGACGAGTTTGAGCACGAAAGCAATAATCAAACGTTAAACCTGGAACTTCCTGGTTTCGATCAACAACAAGTGTCATTGGACTCGGCCTTAGAAGATGCTGCACAAAAGAATAGCCCTGAGGACGAGCTTTTCCAGGCTCTTCCATCAAGAATAAGGCAAATGCTAAGACAGAAAACAGACTACTACGAAAAAAAGAGGCTGAAGAGGGAATATCTGTCCAACCCTTTGGTGGCCTTGAACTATTCAGATGTTACGGGTATTGCTAAAAACTCAAGGTCCGAGGAACAGAGTCTGCATAACGAGGAAGTATTGACGCATAAGTTGATACAGGGCCTGAGTTCCCGATACAGCGATCTGACGCTCATCAACTTGGAGCTTAAGTCGTTTGATGATATTTACGATACTAGACAAGAGGACAAGGTGGTGGTTCACAAGGCCTTGAGTTCTATCATAGAAGACTTGGACCATGCCAAGACGAGGATTTCTATAAGTTCCAAGAAGGTTGCCAGAAGGGAGCAGGAGATTGGAGAGACTCTGAAGCCTAGCATTCAGTTATTACAAGGGAAAATAGACGATTTTATTTCGGAGAACGTGAAAGCGGACGCCAATGAGGGTGTGAAAAAATATGTCGAAAATGAGGTGACGCTGAACAATCTCAAGGAACAGCTAGAGAGTTTGACCTTGAAATTGGAGAGTCAGAAGAGCGACATTGATTACACCTCCAAGGAGGTCACCAAAGCAGAAGAGTCAATAATAAACTCTCAGGCAGAGGTTACAAAGCTTGAAGAACAGATTTCAGATCTGAAAGGCAAAGTTGCGGTTATGTTTGAAACGCCCGTACTCAGCAACGCAGCATCCGAGTTGGCTAGGTCCAAGGCCAGCTACGAGGCAGAACTGCTCCAAAATAAAGAACTGGTTTCGAGACTTGATGATCTATTCAAATCGTTGAATGAAACCCAGATCCAAAGGGTGAGGCATGGAAATGCGAGGGGGACTACAGTTAAAGGAAGTCCCATGCTCAAGTAATGCACGGCATGGGTATCCAAGTTTCAATGTAATTTACAAACTTCAAACAGAATTTTGGTCTATAGATTAGATTTTTATGTGAAAGATTTCTACGACTCATATAGAGTTCAGTCAAAATTAAAAAGCGTTTACCCCTTCATTTATAAAACTAAAAACTCATATGAACCGTAATCTCAAAAACCTGTTTAGAGACCCAAGACGGCAGCACCGACAATAGCGGCAGCACCAACAACGGCGAAAGAGCCAACGGCAGTAGCACCGGCACCCTCGTAGGTGGTGATCTCTGGAGTGGAGTTGGTGGCGTTCTTAGTCACAGGCACGACGGAGGAAACTGAGACAGACGACGATGAAGAAGCTGGGCAGTTGGTGACCTCTGGACCACACGAGGTGATGGTGTCAGTGACGGTCAACTCAGCGGAAGCGACGGCGGCGAGGACGGAGGCAATGATGAACTTGGTGAATTGCATTATGAAACGAGTGACTATAGTAAGAGTATGAACTAAGATAAAAAAGCCAAGACAAAGAAAAGAGACTAAGCTCTGGCTTTATATATTTGCTTTGTTGATCTAGCGTCCAAACACTGCAGACGCGTCTGCCCAGATCTGGAAGGAAGCTTTCCTATTTGGGACGGGCGTGTCTTGCAGTTGCCCTTTTGGGCGACAACCTTGCCAACCTGATCTAGCCGACTTCCTGATTTGGATTGGCTAGAACACATCGAGACTATATTTGGGTCAGATCACGGCGCGCCCCTCCATATTCCTCGCATAACTTACTCCAAATGAAGTCGCTTAAAAATACAGCCTCAACCGTTGAAAACACCAAACCAATGGCGTAGAAAAAGTTCGAGTTACCGCTGTTGAGCTCCATCCACACATAGTAAAACACTGGAAGCAAGGCCAGAAGAACATATGTCAGCATATAGCTGATTACCGGGTTTATCCTTAGGTTCTTGAATAGTGGCTTCCACTCCAGTACCAAACAATGGAACAGACTCAAGTCGCTTATTGTTGGATACGCCTTGGCAAAATTCACGAATCCAATGCTGACCCATAAAGCGAACATCAAATCTCGCTTGGTCTTGCCAAACCGTAGGGTGAACGGCACAATGAATATGAAAGTGTAGAGGTTGAAGACTCCAACAAAGAAATTGTTAAAGAACTGAAAGATTTCCGTGAAGAAATACCACCATAGGCCCAAATTCGGTGTGATTTTGTGGAACATGACGATGGTCTCGTAGTTGGTGAGAAACTGCCATGAGCCTGTCAGTTGGAAACTAAGATACAGCAACCCAAACAACCCGGATACAAAGAGCCCAACTGCCTTCACCACAATCTTCCAAGGGTGTTCCTCAGGTTTGCTTTTTATAATGTAACAGACAACCGGAAGGATGTAGTACCATGGGTGATACGATAGATAGGTAGCCACTGATAGCGACATCACTGCTACGCTTAATTCCTGGTAGCACAGTGATTTCAGGGTTATCATGATAAACATGTTCGTGAAAACCGTAGTAGACCTGGAGAATATGGAGGTTATTCCCAGTGGATTGAAAAAGTACCAGGCATACACAATCCAATTGGCGAAATATTCTTGTTTTGTCTGTATCTTCTCACCTTTTTCGTTCGAGGCCTCAACTTCCTGCTTCATGAACCATTCATTGATTCGTATCAAGTTCAATGCCGTGACCAAATCCGCCAGGGCATATATTAGATTGGTCACAAGCTCGTTCTCGTTGATGACGGTGAACAGAGAAACCAGAATTGGCGGGTGGTGGATTATCGTACCCGAATATGGATTCAGTCCATTTCGTAACAAAAATATTCCCTCTTTCACTAAAGTTAAAGGTTAGTCTCAACTGGATTACACGTATCTGCTTTTCAAAGTACACATACAGCTTCTGAAAGAGTTGACGGGTGCAGCGAACAGGACAGAGTTATCCAGAATCTTGTGAAGATTGGGGAAAACCGAGGGTACGACCAGTTGTATCACCAGTGCACTGATCACTATACTCAACTCTTTGGAGTCGAATTTCATGATGTTGTTCGTTGTTGGATCTTAGAGGAGAATCTAGAGCTAAAGAGAGACAACTATCGTGTCCTTCAGCCCCACACAAAAATATTTAGTAGCTTGCACGACGATTTTTACATGAAACTTATAATAACCAATATCTAGTTAAACCTGCTTCTTATAAAACTTTTGACCAGAAAAACACACGAGGTCGAGATTTGGAAGAATCCCGAAAATATTGTTGGCGTAGTCCGATAGAAAATGTCCGGCTACTTTGCACAGACTTTCGAAAACGCTTTTGTTGAAATGGCAGTTGTAATCGTCAAAGCACGTTACCGAGAACGGCTTGTGGAAGTCCCAGTAAGCAGATTTGTAAGGGTATTGCAATAGCGAAAACTCGCTCTCGTTTCCATTGATGTCATCTATTGAGAGGACTCTCTCGGCCATGATTGATGAAGCCATTCCGAAGAGTGTGATTGAAAGTACATCTTTGACCACGCCCTCTGACTTGCTGAAGTAACTGTGATTCATAATAAATTCATCGAAAAGAGGGAGAATACTCAGGCAGTACTCACACTCGCAGCCGTTCCATAATAAGTCAGAAGTGAGTACTTCATAGCATGAACATGTTTGCATGAAAGAAGGACTTATAAGTACCTTCAAGCTTCTCAAGGTTGGAAGGACCTTCTCATACAAGTTTCTTCGTCTGATATAGTTTCCCTCGAACCCGTTTATCAAAACTCCATCCAAAGGTGGAGTATGTCTTATAGAGAGATATTGTAGATTCTCCCCAACATCAGGCAAATTTGTTAACAGTCGGCAAATGTTAACATCCAGATTTTCAGAGAAGTTGTGGTCCCTGTTCACCGTCTTCTCGACTATGGCTAGATTTTTCAAGTTTGTGAGATTATTGAATTCATATCCGGCCAGATTATCAACGAATGAGGTAAGGCATCCACATCCCAATTTGTCGCATCCCATTATGAGCTCCAAGGAAGTGAGGCAGGACAACTCGCAATGAAGAAACAAAAACTGGGTCACCATCTTTTGTAGCGATATATTATAGTGATCGAAACCATGATAGAAAATCACTTTTATTCTTTTCAGCTTGAGTCTCAATTTGGGTAATTCAAGCACGATGTCATCCAAAAACCACTTCAGAAAGTCCAAAGAAGACACTTCATCTGAAGATAACTGTATCTCGTCAAGTGCTAGCAACTTCTCTATGCAGTCCTGTTTATTCCGCATATGGTTTTCCTCATCTTTGAAAGACTCCATAAATCCTATAGAAATGCTCGTGATTCCGTTTGGCATATGGCTTATGTCAGTCAAGTGGTTTATCTGACACTTCTTCAGATTTTTCAGGCGTGCGAAATCGGTCGCTCCAAGTCTTAGTGCTTGGCTATCTCCAATAACCTTGAAACTCTCCAAGTTTAAAGCATTTTCCTTAATCCACTGAACCAGTTCAAGCATAGTGTTCTCATTCGAAAAGATCACCACATCCTTGATCAACTTGCCGAGTGCAGCATTCGTCTTCAATGAGTCGAGCAAAAACTCCTGTCTTCGTTTGAAAATCTCAGTGTCAGTGTTGTCCGAGACATACACGTTGTGTTTGGTACCACCAACAACCGACCAGATCAACCCTTGTTCTGATTCCACGCTGGGGTCTATTTTAGCAAGTGGGCGGATCATGATTTTGGAGTATAGCTTGTCGATGCATCGCTGGTACATCTTGGAGTTGCATTGAGCTAGCGATAAAACATCGTCCTGTGGCAAAAATGACACGATGATGTCAACCACATGCTCAGGTAATGAAACAAATAATGACGTGCTGGGCATTTTTTAGATCAAATCTTTATAACATATTCGTCTCGGGGAAACCGGGGTCATGGGCTTGCCCCAACAATTTCCGAAGCGGCTCAACTGATGAGAAAGCTTAGAGGTCGTGTTTGGTACATTTTTTGAGGCCTCTGCAATTCCACGCCCTATTTTGGTGTCATCAATCTGAGACGCGTTGCCAGTTGAAACTTAGTCAAACAAGTTTCTGATCTATTCGTTGACCACTGACTAAATAGCGACAATGGTGACCATCAACAGCTCCTCCGCAGCGGTGAGTAGATTCTGGAGTTCTTTTTTTTCTTTCCACGCATGCCGATACTAATACACGTCCATCTAGCTGAGAAAGAGAAAGACCTTGAAGAAGTCAATCAACTTCACAATAATGGCCGTTGGCCAGTCCGGCTCAGGACGTTCAACCTTCATTAACTCTCTTTGTGACCAAGTCATAGTGGAACCCTCCTCAACAATAATCTCTCCCGATATTGCTGACCAGCCAAACCGTGATTTGGAACTCAGGAAGTCAATAGTTGAATTGGAGGACGAGGAGGGTGTGAGAATAAGTCTCACTATCATTGATACTCCCGGGTTCGGTGATTCCATCGAGAATGAAAGCAGTTTTGGAATCATTTCTGATTACTTGAGACATCAGTTTGACGAGATTTTGACCGAGGAATCTAGACTCAAGAGAAACCCAAGATTCAAAGATGGTAGAGTGCATGCCTGTCTCTATTTCATTGTCCCTACAGGCCATGGTCTGAGAGAATTAGACGTTGAGATAATCAAGGCCTTGGGAAATTTGGTGAACGTTATTCCTGTGATAAGCAAAAGTGACTCTTTGACCACGAAGGAGTTGGCTCTTAACAAGAAGCTCATCAAGGAGGACATTGAGTTTTATCAGTTACCTGTCTTTGACTTCAAAGATGAGTTTTTGGAAAGCTATGGTGATGAGGATAATTTGGAACTCAATGATTATTTGCAAAAGACCTTGCCTTTTGCTGTGATGGGTTCCAATGACGTTGTGGTTGACCCTGAAACCAAGGAAAGAAAGAGAGTAAGGACATACCCATGGGGGTCTGTGAACATCGAGGACAATGAGATAAGTGATTTCCAAACATTGAAGAACACGCTTCTGATTTCCCATCTCAACGACATGAAAGACTTCACCCACGAGGTACTGTATGAGAACTACAGAACCAAGGCTCTGGGCTCTGAAGACGATGATTTGTACTCGGCAGACTATAACCCTTCCGTGCAAGCTCCAAAATCAATCAAGTCTCAAAGCACTGTTCCTCATAGTCCTAACGTTCCAGAGTACATGGAGAGAGAAGAACAGATCAAGTTGGAGGAGGAGAGACTGAAAGCGTTCGAGGAACGTGTTCAACGCGATCTGTTAGCCAAGAGAGAGGAGCTGGAGGCTAGAGAGAGGGAATTGGCTGAAATTGAGCAGAAGCTGGCGCTAGAAGCAAACTAAACTTATATATCCTTTTTGAGACCCTCGTTGTTTTTATAGTTCAAGATGTTTTCTCGATGTTATCGGTGCCAGTAGCGCTCCCTGGAGTCATTTATGATGGTCGCATATATGCAGATCATGAGCTTGTCTCCGTTTCTCGAACGTAAGCTGTCATAACTTGGTCTTTTTTATTCCCCCCTCTTCCTTTTTTTGAGATCGTCACCTGTTTGATCTGCTCCATTCTGTATCTTCCTGCTTCGGCTGAAAGAGCAAACCAAGGCTTTTCGGCCAGGTATCCGTCACATTCTAGTCCCAACCGGACGCATTCAGAACACTCGGGTTTATCTTCTGGACATCTCTTTCTTCTTAGGCGACACGTCCAACAACCATTTTTTGATCTCGGCAAGACAGTTTTCCTGTTGGTCAATTTCGATTCTTCCAATGCTAGCTTCTTTTTCTTTTTCTTCTCTTCGCTCCAGCGTTGTTGCTTTGGATTTCTTTTTGTGTGCCTCCTGTCGCGAGTTTTGACTGACGAACTACTTCTGTTCCTCTTCACGGGTTTGTTTCTCTTCGTGTTTGAAATCTCAAAATCGGGATCCGAGCTCTCTGCCTTCTGTTGTTTGGCAATGTCCAGGACTCCATCTGCTTCATCTGTTGCTGGAGCTGTGATTGTTGCATCGTCATCCATGTCCTGACTCGTAGATAAAATACTTTTTTCAGTGAGTATGACTGGTGCTTTTTCTCCCATGACAGTTCTCCAAAAACTTCTATTTTTTTCACAGACATTGTTACTGGAACGAGACGATGCTGGTGAAGAAGAATCGAGGAAGACCTTTTTGATAGTGTTTCTTGTCTTTTCAGAAAAATCTAGATTTAAGTCCACTGCAAGTTCTTTAGATCTTGGAGTTTGGAGCTCAAAGCAATGGTTAAGAGAAACGGACCTGCCTTGGACATCCTGTCTTGTGCGGTCAAAAGGAGAACAAAACGGGATGGGAAGGTTGCGCGAATTGAGGTTTTCTTGATTCTCAGAGCCAAACTCTGGAAATATAGGCCTTCCAAAGCTCCAGGGTGTTACCACTGGATATAGAGACTTTTTTCCAGAGAGTGGTGATTCAACAGGAGTGGTTTGTGGGGGAGCATAGAGTGGAGATGGCGGTGAGACTCCAACGAATTCGTTCAGGTTTCTAAGTCTTAAAGGAAAGATGCTGTTGATTTGAGGCAATCTAATTGGAGTAGCTGATTCTTCAAAAAAACTGTCTGAATTCATTGTTCTTGCTTAAAAACCATCCATTAATTGTACAATGTTGTTGGAATTCATATTCACCTACAACACGAACATATGTCGCAAGTATGCGCTGGTACACGTCTATGATGGTAGTGTCAACTCCGAGAAAGAAAAAAGTTCAACGAGAAGTATTTCCCTGCTATATCTTCTCCTAATCTTCTTCTTCTTCTTCTTGTTCCCAAGGAACGTTACGTTTGAACGGAGACTGGGAGAGGAATTTGTCTTTTTCATTTATGGCAAGTATGTATCATGTCCTGTTTGCTTTTTGCGGTATGCCTGTTCTTGGATCTTTGATCAAATGATGAACTTTATAGATAGGGACAACTGATTGTAAATGAAGATGTCAACAACCAGATAGTAGAAAAATTCTGAATTTTTCAAATGATCTACAAAGAGAACGGTTTCCAATGCATCCAAAGAGAGAGCTTTAGCTCTGTCTCGAAATGTGAACTATTACTAACCTATCCAGTTATTTGTATACCATCTAATAGCCTCGTAGCTTCCATAGTTCCTTAATAAAACGTTTCACCTTCAAGAGATCTGTAGCAAAAATCAGGCCAAGCAAAGACAGGCCAAATCAGGCATCCCAATTGCAGTTGTAGCAACTGTTATTCAATTGAACTAATTTTGATTTGACAATTATCAACTTTCCTAGAAAAGTTCCAAAAATCAAAACTTTACAAATTTCTAACAAAAATAACTAGAGTCTATGCTAACCTTTTCAGATTTTTTTATCTCAAATTCTTTCAATTTTATGCTTACAGAAGCCAAAATGTGACGATTACCCGTTTGAACCAATAAATCTGCCCTATAAAGTAACTTATTTCACAAAATGTTGGTGGTTTCATGAACCATCAGAGTAAAGAGTGCGGCTGAAAATTCACAGTAATGCACGACTGTTAACCACGAACTCCCGTTTCCATATGCTATGCGGTTCGCGAACATTCAAGAATCCCACATCTTCTTTCTTTACCCATATATCCAATGTCAGCGCCTTTATTACCCAGTACCACAACTGTGGGTAGCTCTGCGAGATATTCTAACCAGAATGAAATAGAAATTTTCCAAAACATCTCGGTATTTGAGAAGGACCTGGCTGGGCTAGTATCTTCGATCTCCAGGTTCCAGCCGTCATCGGAGTTTGCCACAAAATTGGTTCTGGATACGGACAAAATACAGGAAGAGCTTGTCCAATTACAATATATACATGATTTGCGCGTGAATCAGCTCCAAAATCAGACAAGCGTGGACAAGTCTCTTGACGATAGCCTAAAATCAATACTGAAGGAGTTGAACCAGTGCAGGAAAAGCTTGGTGAGTCTACCGCGATTACCACAAGAAGAGAGCGAAAAGCACGAAAATTCGATGGATGAGGACTTTAAGGAAGAACCACCTAATCCCGAGGAGAGTCTTAAGGCCACAGCACAGCTCCTGGACTACGCCATGAAATTGTCTAAATTCTCCAAAATTCCCAGAACGGTGGAGGGATTCCTGCATCCGAACAATTGCATATGGCCAGCCGATGGCAATATGAGAAGGGGAATGCTGGCTATGGCATCGATCTTGGGTGACAAATTGACCAGAATTGGAGACGAAGCCGATGAAGACCAGAACCAAGACCTGGCAGAACCTGAAGAAGGTGTTAACGAAAAGGACCAGGACGATGACAGTGATATGGATGAGAGCATGCCTTATGCTGCATATGAGAGGGATGAACAACAGCAGAAAACTGCGGCGCACGTTGTTTCAGGTCTTGACCTATTCGACTCCGATGAGGAATAAGGATTTGACTACAATGATGAATATAGACGTAAATCCACATAATTAAAGGCGTTAATAAAATAATGGAGTTCTTTGGCTCAGTCCTTTTTTTCTGGCTTGCTGGAAGTGGTATTATGGAGCATACTCCTTGCATCCTCTCTGAGCTCTTCAAAAGCCCGGATCATTGCCTCCTTACTCGAGCCATCTTCGTTAAACCACTCGGGCAGATCCTTCTCAATTCTGAATTCATCAAAGTCCTCTTTGAACTTGTCTAATTCGGGAATACCAAGAGCTGGAACGGCATCGTCGTGAAGCTCCTCCTGGTCATCATAGTCTGGAATGCTACCTTCGTCAGCAGAAACGCTGGCAGAACCGTCCTCAGGCTTTTCCAATCTTGTTACTGGGACTCTGGCAATCTGCTCTACCACAGTAGGCTTGACAGGTATCTCGGGCGTTTCGGGGATCTTGGCTGCGACGTAATGATACTTGGCACAAAGCTCTATGACCTTCTTCTTATATGGCCCATCAAATACCAAAAGTGTTATGATCGAACCAATGTGAATGTAGAAGTAAACCGTTGACCAGGCTTGAAGCGATTTCTTGAACTCCAGGATAACAAACGGTTGAACCGTGTAGCCAAAAGCGAGTTGCGTGACAAGGTAGCAGACGATATCATACAAAGGCTTATAAGGAGACACAATAGACTCATCCGCGGTAATGAACATGGGGCGGAAGTTCCTCCTGTAGATTTTTCCCGTGGCCTGCAACACAGAACCAACAACGAATGTAAGATAGTAACCAGGCATGGTTCCATGCCAAAAAGCAGAGGTCAGGAAGGTGATAAAGGTAGAAATGAATCCAGGACGTAGCTTTCCTGTCTTGGGATCTCTCTTGGTCACCGTTCTCAAATAGACATAGTTCTTGAGCCACTTATTGGTATTCTGGTTCCAAGCTTCAAGGCAAGCGTGACAATTTTGGCCTGTTTCAAAAGCAAAGATGTCAATGTTTTGAACACGATTCCAATAAAACTTGTCCTTTTTCTTGTCGTATCCATTGTATCCGATACCGACCAGGATGCATCCTCCTTCAGCAATAGACCACACTGCATAGTACTTGAGACGGTGAACAAATCCCAAAATCCACAAAAAGAAAATTCTGTAAAGGAAACTATGGTCTGTCACGAACGACTGGGACAACAACATATCCACGTTGAGCCTGGGCTTCAAGACCATCCAAAGGGCTGCCCAGAAGAGACCACCTACTACCTTTTTGGCAGCTATTCTGCCACTTCTTGGTATCTTGCGCTTTCTTCTTCTTCCAGGACGCTTGCTCTGTGGAACGTCCTCGAACAAATCGGTCATGATAAACTTCTCGTAATCTGCATAATCGAACGCTGGTCCGGTTACTAGCGCGGGGAAGAAGAATGCGTAACTCACAAAACTCAAAAACGTGGGATGATTCGTAACAGCACGCGATTTCTGATAAGTGTTCAAGTTGCTGTTGAACTTTTTAGGATCCGATATCAGCAACTGGCCGTCCTGATATGACCATCCGAAAGACGACAGCTTCATCACCAACACCATCTGGGCTCCGGTGATGTCCATTTTAGAAGCATCGAAAACCTCAAAAAATTGAGCTTTGAGGTGATTGAAACACAAAAATCCCATCAAAGCACAAAGATTAACCCAAGGCATGATCGGGGAATGGAAGTATCTTGTTATCAGATAGGTGAAAACCGTGTTCACCAACAGAACCTGAAATCCCGCATAAACGGCCAGGACTCCAAAAATATAAAACGCAGAAATACTGAACGGTCAGAACTCAAGAACTCAAACAGAAACAAATAAAACAAAATCTTAGCTAACTCACCTAATGATATACCACTGCTTGAGTCTCACATAGGAATCTGGAAGCCTTTTGAAGACAGCCGCAAGGGGAAAACTGAGAAACAAACAAGTAAGCACCTTTGCTGACAGCTCGTCTAACCCTGCTTCCAGGCCCCAATGAACCACAAACTGCTCAATGTTGTTGATCATGGTGATTGACAACTGAGATCATGAATGCGCAACAGGGTCAAAGTGTTAATTCCGAAAACGTACCCACCCACTGGGCACAGAGATGAGGACGTGCCCCCGCGAATATGGAGGACTGATAGTTGGAGAAACGTTAGAAAGGCTTCTGGGGACAATATATTGGTGAGTTTCTGGGCAAGGCTAGCGAAATATTGTATTTTTAGAAAAAGGAGAATCTCACAACTGTTAATTTTATGCTATTGAGATGATACGATGTGGACTGTCTTCCAGGGTTCATCTGATCACTCCTATACGAACTTTCGGTGGGATCGCTTCGAGACTGAGGCAGGCCGCCGAAGCCCGTTCTGGAGGAAGCCTGCAGAGCTACCATGTCACCAAAAAGCTTAGCTATCCACAAGAGCTACTTTACGACATCATTTCAGGTGTTGACAAATACCACGAGTTTATACCCTATTGCACCCACAGCTTTGTGAATGCCCGAGATGCAGAGGGAGAACCAATAGAGGCTGGCCTTGACGTTGGATTTTCGGCCTTTCACGAGACTTTTGTATGCAAATTGAGCTGTGAGAGACCCGAAAAAGTCAAAGTAAGTATCGAAATTGCAATGATGAGAAATTGCTAGTACTAACCTAATAGGCCACATCCATCACCGAGTCTCTTTTTGAGTCCCTAGACACGGACTGGACAATCAAGCCATTGTCCGGCCAAGGTGAAAGGGAAGTATGTCAGGTGGATCTAGTACTATCATATGAGTTTAAAGATGAACTTTACAATAAGACGAGTCTGTTTTTCGCCAAAAAGATTACGAAGTTGATGCTCAAAGCTTTGGAACAGAGAGCTTTCAGTATGCAAAAAGAGTTCAAAGAGAGAGCTGCGGCCTCACAATGACCAACCACCAAAACCACTCCATTCTGGAAACCTGTATACTTGAATATAAATTAGAAGTACATATCTTTAATCACAGAAATCTCCATATAGCTCACAAATCGAGGTGTCAGTTTCAGTTATATCTTCTTTCCTATTTAGGCCACATATCACGTGACTTATCTTTTGATCGAATGTGTCCCTTTCCTAAGCAAGTGACATCAAGGCCCACTACCATCAATTCAATTCGTCGACTTATCCTCAAATCGCGCATGTCTGGCAGTATTTTTGGTTCAGCAGAACCTCTTGACGATCCATGGGCGTTGCCAGCGGCAAGGAACTCGGAGTCAGCTTTGATGGATCGCCAGCCCAATGCTTGGGGAGGCTACAACAGTGAGTTTTCTGATCCGCTTACAACCAGTTTCGGAGGACTGGACGTGAATGAAAGGTTTTCAGAAGAGGAAGAAGACGATATTATAGGTGGAGTTATACAGGATCCTTTACTTCCTATAAATCAAGACGAAGGCACGAGCCCTCTTCCCAAACATGTCAAGGCCAAGGCCTCCACCATAGCAGATGTGAGCGAGACTCAAACTAGCGAGGTTTGGACGGACGAACTCACTGACTCGTTTAACCCTTTGAGCTATCACAACAACACGGATAAGACTATAATCAGGGTGAAAGAGATACCTGAGAAGGAGGGCCTGGTGTTCAAGCACATCAACTATCTGATCACCCATAATATTGTTTTCCCTAGAGAATATCAAGTCCAACAAGAAAGAGGAGAACTGAAGATAGTGAGGAGATACAGCGATTTTGCGTGGTTAATCGAGGTTCTGTGGAAGAAGTATCCGTTCAGGATCATTCCCGATCTGCCTCCCAAGAAGTTTACCAGTGAGTTACCCAAGGACAGGTTTTTTGATGCTTTATAGGCCCAAGATACTAACATTACTAGTAGGTACCTCATCGACTGATTCAGTTTTCTTGCAAAGGAGAAGAAGAGGACTGCAACGATTTCTCAATCAGGTCATGAAACATCCTATCTTGAGCAAGGAAAGCCTGGTGGTGATGTTTCTGACTGTGCCTAACGATTTTGCGAATTGGAAAAAGTTCGCCAACATTGACTACTCTGATGAGTTCAATGGGTTGAGGGTAAGTTTACCGCGAAGGTTCAAGCTCAATCTGGAGAAGGTTTTCAAGACACAGGCGGACGATGACGAAGAAGACGACGACGAGGATAAGCCAAGCTCGAACATTGTGATAAACAACATCACGCAAATTTGGTCTGAGAGCCCGCAGAACTTCCGGGATTTGGACTTCATCGAGAGCCTTGGTGCTATCGACAATCAGCTGAACAAGTTTGGTGAATTATGGAGCAAGCTGTGCATCCTCGTGGAGAGGATAGAGAGAAGGGAGATCGCACTATCACAGGACCAACAGAGATTTGGCCATTT
Source organism: Kuraishia capsulata CBS 1993 (assembly GCF_000576695.1). Lineage (NCBI taxonomy): Eukaryota > Fungi > Ascomycota > Pichiomycetes > Pichiales > Pichiaceae > Kuraishia > Kuraishia capsulata. The sequence continues at coordinate 565,147 of NW_019172952.1, forward strand.
TCTCAAGGAATTCTCGGAGATCAATTCCACAATTTATGGAATGTCCAATCTTCTTCCTGTGCAAAAAGGAGGAGCCAGTGTTATTGGTACATCCTCAACAGGCGAGGCTGATGAGAGGCAGAACCTGGGAATCATCAACGCCCTGCTTAGGACGATAGTCTCGTACCTGTTCAATTCCAAGCAGTTGAAGGATCAGGAGTTGGCATCTATGGACAGCGAAACTTTGGAGAATTTCAAGAAGTTTCAGGATTATATTGTTGCACTCAAGCTTATGCTTGAAAGACTTATTGGATTCAAAGCTACAAGTGAAAGAGACCTGCACTTACTCCTCAACAAGATAACCAGGGCAAATGAACGATTAACACAGGTTAAGATCAAAGCCGATGTGAAGGGCTCGGAGATAGACAGACTAATCCAAATACTGCAAGAGTCATCATCAGATCTCTATGCTTTGATCACCAAGATCATTTTGGTCAAAAATTGCGTTGTCAGCGAGTTCAAGATTTTCCAGAAGACCAAGTACCTTCTGTCCGAGGTTTTCCAGGACTGGTTCGTGGAGAAAGTGAAGTACGGAGATCTCGAGCAACAAAGCCTTGCAAGGTGTTTCAACGAGTTACAGGACATGCCATTGAAATGATAAGGCATCATGTTATTTTCCTTTGAAATGACCAGACATTATGCCCCAAGTTTTAAAGTGGATGAAGCCTTTGCGTTATAAATATTATGCTATTTTCTTGGAAGCATTAGTGAAACCAATACCCTTTGCGGTCGCAATCAAAAAGTCCTTTTCGTCGCTATCTCTGAAGTAGAACTCGGTCCCAAAAACCGCTTTGATGTCACGCATTAAACTGATAAGCTTCTCATCAATCTGGTCCTTGTAGATAATCAACCTTCCGATATCTTCTTTTCCAATCACCATGAACACCATGGCCAGCTGCAGTTGAAATGAAGAGACCACCCCACTGCTCTCTATCAACTCAAGCAAACCGAAGGCCACCTTTTGAGCCAAATCCTCCGGGGTCTCTCCAGCTGCTCCGATATCGTCTATACACAACCTCCAACCACTCTTAGTTTCTGTGAACAATGTAATGCCGAATCCTGGAGACTTTCCCGACTTGTCCCCGCGCCAGACGTCGGAGGTGATATTGATCTCAACACCAGTCGGCCTCAGTACGCTCTTGGCAGAGTCTATCATTCTGTTCACTATACTGGGACTCACACGAGTACAGTATGAGATTCCTCTTATGCTTGTGATCTTTGGCAGATCCAGAGCATGCATCGTGACCGGTTGGGGGATCCTGGAGTCGACCATTAGATGGACCTCACCACCTCCATTGGGGAACTCTCCTCTACTCAAAGTGTGCAGAGAGCACTCCCTCACTCCAAACTTCTCCATCACTGGCAAGATTCCCCATCTTATTGAGTCAATTCCAAGATCAGACTTGTGACTGGTAAGACCCTTGAAGATTATGGAAAACTTCTGCTTTGAGAACGGCGCAAGATACAGCATTGGCTCTATGAAATAGGTCACCGACCTAGTGGACGGACACGCATGTGACAGACTGCCCCCTATTATCAAGCCTGGTCTATACACCAACGTCGTACCCGTATAAGATATTTCTATCGAAGACCCGTTCGTGACTGCCTCCAGTAGTCTCAGGAATGAAACCTCATGGTCTCTCAGGCCTGGGTTCAGGTCATTTGAACGTATCTTGTCGATCTTGATTGCCTTCCCCGACAGGGTAGACAATATCAAACGAAGTCTGAAGTTTTCAGCCCCCCTGAAATTCAACAGTCCAGACATATGTTTATTTTGTTGTGCTTAGCAAATAATGAGTCCTCAAGGAAGTGCTCTCAAAATTTTTCAGTTTACTGGGGCTTTAAAAAAATTTAAGCGTGCGCCAACAGATAGAACCGCTCGTTTTCCAAATCGACCACAAGAGCGAACGTGACATGAACCCCTTTGGACCTATTTGAACAAGAACTAAAAACCCGGTAAAAAAGATGTCTGAGAGCGGAAAAAGATCGTCGGATTCTCCGGAAGACCCCTTTGCCAAGAGGATGAAGTTTGATGACTTGGATTTGCGAATTCCTTCTCCAATAATGACTCCATCAGCAGACCCACAAACAATACGGTCAATGGGGTCGGGCGCTTCGACACCAATACCATCCTCGAGGCCGACGCCTATTCCGACTAGTACACATCCATCTGTTTCAGCAGCCGGAACGCCACAGCCGGTAGCGGCGACGATGGCGATTCCACAATCACAACAGCAGACAGGGCTGGCAACACAACAACCACAGACAAGACCAGAAACCAATTCGGACCCAGACAAGCTGTCAGATGCCATTGCAGCTGCTGGTGTTGATCTGAAGGACGAAGAGAACAGGCTTTCATCTACTTTGCAGCATCAGAGGCGGACAAATGTTTCGTCTCTGCTTCACCCCACACATTTGACGATCTTCATGAATAAGGTGCTAGCTCAGCACGGAGTCAGACAACAAGGCCTCGAGTACGATACCGAGTTATTGCAGCTAATGTCAGCTGCCTGTGAGAATTTTGTGAGCAGCATAGTGACCGACTCGATCATTTTGTCGCGCCACAGACGTCGTCCCATTAAGTCCAAGAAGGTCCAGGGCACCGCGCCCAGATCCGATGTTTCGAAGGCATTAAGGGACATGGCAACCAGACAGAAAGATTCAGAAGAAAAGCGTGCTCAGAGGAGGATTGCCCTTGGCGTTGATGCCTCCGGAGAGGACGTTAAGAAGGTGGGGGCTGAGGAAACGCTACACAGAGCTGCCAACGCCACAGCCGCAATGATGACTGCTGGAAAGAAGAAGAAGAAGTACAGTTGGATGAGCGCAGAAGCAGATGCCCCAAAAAGTAATTCCGTCTTGGCAAGAGGAGACAATGGAATCCGATACCGGGAAGCTCGTGAGGAGAAAGAGGTGGTTCTCAGAGACTTATTGGCTGCTATGGAAAGCAGAAGAGTTGGCGTGGATAAGGCATTGGTAAAAGGATATGCTAAGTTGAAGGATTAGCCGTGTCAAACTGAAGGAGCAGCCTTAATAATGGTATACGAAGCTGAAGGATATGACCTTCATAATAATGATGTGCAAGTTTATTAAGCCTACTTAGTAAAAATGCCCCCTTACTTAATTATCGTCGCCAACTTCAAACCTTTTTCTTAATAATGACACCCAGCTTATTTTTCTTGCGAACGGGAAGTTTCACCTTCTGGGCCTGCAAAATCTGCTTCTTTTTGAAACTTTCAAATGCCTCTCTGGCCTCTTTTCCATCATCATCATCTTCTCTTTCTCGTTTGTTCTGAATCAAAGCAGCAGCCTTCAAGACGAGTTTGTTGTCAACTCCATTGGCCTCTTCTCTTCTAGAGTTTTTACTCCTTAGCTCCTCTAGCTCATCTGCTAGTTGCTGCTCCCTCTGTTGCTCTGCTAACCTTCTCTCTAATTGCTCCAGAGCTGTCTCCTCAGTTTCACCAGTTTCTTCGAGCAGTTCCTGCTTCTCCTCTCTCTCAAGTCTCTGAAGAGTTTCGTCAAACGTTTCTATCTTTTGCTCTTGTTTCTTAGGCGCGTAGTTTCGCACTGCCCCACTAACAGTCTCAAAGTCTGCAGTTTTGGGATCGGTTCTAAATACAATTTCGGCAAAACACTGGGGGCATCTGATATGGAAACAAAGCACCTTGACTCCAAAATACGTCTCATCGGTGGTTTCTTTTTTCGCATTGAACTTTTTGGACTTGGATATGTATTCTCCACAGGTTGTACATTTGAGAGAGAATGGGGTCATCAATCTGACCGTAGGCCACGAGGCGGGTCCCGTCTTCTTTGCATTCTTCTTTTTTGGGATTTTTGAGGGATCGTAATCCGGTGGGTAATATTTGTTTATTGCCTTTCTTTCTGACATGGCTTGATAGGTGGATAGGGGAGAGAAGGTCTGCCTTGTTTGGAAGACTTGATAGTCACTGATAGTATCTGAAAATTAATGATTACATAATTGCTATACATCAATTACATAATCGTGCGATGACTTAAAGCACCTCAATGTTTACGTTTTTTCTCCTTTACTATTACTACTCTTTCTCAGTTGTATTCGAGGCGATATCAAAACTATGGATTTCAAACTCTCATCTTGGACAACAAGGTTTCAGGATACGGAAAAGGATTCCTATGACGTCCCTGAAGACGCGTACTCGGATGTGGGCGAGCTGAGTAACGCGCTGAACCAGTCCCCAGAATCCATCGCATCCAGTGATCTATTCGAGACCGCGGCTGCTCTCGTCCACGCGTTTCCAAAGCTGTCATCAGCTTTTAGAGCGAGTCTTATTGACAATATGAATACTATCTTGGTGTACTTTGCCGAGTCTACCGGATCCATTATTGAGGGCGGTGATGTTGAGGCCTTGCCCCAACAGAAGAAGCTTCTGGAGAAGACAGCCTATTTGACCCATGCGATCCTCCATTATATGACTCTTGAAGACTATTCCGCAGCCTTTAGCAGAGATAGCGACAAGACCAAGGTAAATAAGGCCAAAGTGGGGTTGAATACCCACATAGATCGACTTCTGCGCTTTTTGAGCTCCATAACTACCCTGTTCAACGTACAACTGTCAAGGGTGTTCAAGACCACTCCGGAAAGGGACTTGTTTGTGCAGCTATTCACAAAACCTGTGTATGCTCTTATGGAGCAAGACTGGAGAATCAAGAACGACGAATTGAAAAGAGCCATGTATCGAGTATTGTGTCTTTCGATAAAGTTTCACGGCCAATCTTCTGCTGCCGAGAACGCCATAATGCAGCATTTGACATATTTCCAACATCTCCCTCCAATCATGGCTGAGCTTTTGGTCACTCTCTTTACCACATATGACTACGCTGATCTGACAGACGAGGTACTAATGTCTATTTCGAAGAAGACCTTCAACCCCAATGACACAACTGGGCCCAAAGCGGTGTCTGTTTTCATCACCAAGATATCGAAGGATGCTCCAAGATTGGTTTTGAGGCAAATGTCGCTTATAGCTGCTTTGTTGGACAACAGTTCGTTTAACCTGAGACTTGCTGTTGTAGAGACTTTGGGTAACATCGTGGAAGATTTGATTAAGCAGGATGGGTCAATGGAGGAGTACGAAGAACAGATAGAAAGTCTGATTGCTCTACTTGAACAGAGATTAATGGACTCGAGCTCTTTTGTTCGTTCGAAAGATCTTCAAGCTCTGACCAAGTTGGCAGACTTGGAGGGAAAACTGATCCCCAAAAGAGCTATGTTCACGGAGCTGGCTCTTAGATGTACCGAAGACAAGAACTCCCTAGTAAGGCGTAATGCTATCAAACTTCTATGTTCTTTGATTATGCATCATCCTTTTGGCCAGTTGCATGGTTCCAGACTTCAGTTGAGTGTTTGGGAGGATAGAAGAGACAAAATTAAGGAGGAATTGAAGACGTTGGACCCTGAGTTTTTGGCTTCCTATGAGTTGCCGAAATTGGATGTGGTTGATGATGATGCCGGTGAAGACAGTGATGGTGACGCAATGATGGAGGATGCTGAAGACGATGCTGAAGAGGAAGAAGAAGTCAAAGAAGAAGAGGACAATGGCCCTGATGAGCAGGCACAAACAGAAAATCCCCTACCAATTGTTGATGATGCTGAAGCTGAAAACGTTGCAAAACTAAAGCTCACTTACCAATACTACACAGAGGCCATTGAATTCGTCAACTGTGTTCACAGAGGAGTGAAAACAGCAGCCAAATTGCTATATTCTAAGAACAAGCTAGAGGTCATTGATGTAATGTCTTTGATTGTGCTATGCGACGCCTACGGGATTGAGGTGATTGATCTTGCCGTTGAGAGGATGTTGCACCTAGTATGGATGACTGGAAACAACGAAGATGCCGCTAATGTTGTGAGGAAACTCATTGAATCATATAAGACGATATTTTTCAGTGTTCCTGAAGATGCCTCACCCGAGGAGAGAGGAAAGTACGTTGCAACCAACCTGATAAAACAAACCTTATCGGCATCTGCAGCGGACCTGGCCTCGCTGGAGAAACTTTTGTGCATAATATACGCGGAAGGGTTCTTTGATGAGTATGTGATCAAAGTTTTGTGGTCTCACTTTGTGAACAGCAGTATACCGAAGACCCAACGCCATGGTGCTGTGATAATATTGGGAATGTTTGCATCTGCTGACAATGAGGTTGCGCTGAAAGGTTTAGATTGGCTGTTGAACATTGGGCTTTCCGATGAAGATCTTGTTTTGGCGAAATACACTTGTACTGCCCTTCGCCATATAGTCCCTCCAACCAAGGATGGTTCGACGTTCAAAGTTGCGCGCGAAACTGAGATTGTGGAAAAACTGTCTTTCATGACCACCATATATACCGAAGACACTGATTGGTTCAGCGTAGCCGAGCAGGCTCTGGATGCAATCTTCAACATTTCGTATCATCCATCAGATGTGGCCACCGAGATTCTGAGGAAGAAATACGAGAGGAGCTTTTTGCAGAAGGAAGACGGAGAGTCCGAGGTGATCAACTTATCACAGTTGCTGTTTTTAGCAGGTCATATAGGGATAAAGACCATCGTTCATCTTGAGAAGTGCGAAGCAGATTTCAAGAGAAAGAAAGTGCTGGCAGAGACCAACAAGCCAGAGCACGAAGAAGAGTTAGAGATGATTGGCGGAACCACGGAAGACGATTTTGCTGATGCAGTGACAATAATCAGGGAGAAAGAACTGTTGTATGGGGAGCAATCGCTGTTGGCAAGATATGGTGTCATTGCATCCGAAATCAGCTCGAAACCCGAACAGTACAACGATGAAATGTTACAGAGGGCCGCGGTTTTGTGTATGGAGAAACTGATGTGTATTTCTCCCAAATATTGTCATGATAACCTGCACCTCTTGGTCCATATCATGGAAAACTCACCCGATCCCATCATCAGAAGTAACTGTGTTCTTGGTCTGGGAGACATGGCGGTATGTTTCAATAACCTTGTGGACGAAAGTACGGACAACCTCTACAACCGTCTTCAAGATGACAACCTCATGGTTCAAAGAACTTGTTTGATGACAGTCACGTTTCTGATTCTTGCCGGTCAGGTCAAGGTGAAGGGTCAGCTATCGCAAATGGCCAAGTGTCTCGAAAATGATGATAAAGGGATTGCCGATTTGTGCAGACTGTTTTTCATGGAGCTGGCTACAAAGGATAATGCCATCTACAACGGGTTTATTGATATCTTCAGTGGCCTGTCGAACGACGCTACTTTGGACAATGCCGCTATGAAGAGAATTCTCAAGTTCTTGATTGGGTTTTTGGACAAGGAGAAGCAACAGAAGTCCCTTAGTGAGAAGCTGCTACAAAGACTTAACAGAGCTGAAACAGAGGGTCAATGGAAAGACGTTGCTTTTGTCTTGCAAACCATTCCTTCCAAAAGTGAAGCGGTTACAAACGCGCTCAAGGATGGATTCCAAACAGTGGCGGCAAGATAATGTTAGTAATATGTGTATGTATAGGGCATTTTTGGTGTTCACTTTGAAAATTTCATTTCTTCTTGCCAAAAAGTTCATCAGGGTGGTTGAAAATTTCATAGATGGAGCTCTTTCCCAGTGTGTAATCCAACGGCAACTGCTTATTATATCTTTCTCCAGACTGCAAGTGAGTCTTCACCAAGTCAGCCAAACCGTCCAGAAAATCCTCATCACCGTTCAAAGACTCGGCACGAAGCACCTTGCTTGGAAACTTTAGCTCATTCTTCAGTTCGATGTCGATCTCGTGCAGAGTTTCAATATGGTCAGAAGTGAATGCCACTGGCACAATCACAACTCCCGGAATGTCTTCTATTTCATTCAACTTCTGCGTAATCTTGTCAGTTTTTCCTCCCAACCAAGGCTTGGGCCCAACCTGACTTTGCCAGACCAGTCTGTAAGGATTGGAAAATTTCAGCTTCTCCATGATGGCATAGACTGTAGCAGCAACTTCAGCCGGGTAGGAATCTCCTCTGTTCACAATTTCCATTGGCAAGGAATGAGCAGAAAACAAGACCACCACATCCTTCTTTTTGGACTCGTCAACGTTCAACTCGGCAATCGCTTTCGTGATGTGATTGCTAAAAGCCTTCACCAGGCCTGGGTGCTTGGGCCATCTGTCTATGATGCTCCACTCTATCTCAGACTCAGGATCAAGTTCTTTGGACTTTCTGTATAATTCGTTGATGGAAGAGGCTGTTGTCGAGTAGCTGAACTGTGGGTATTGCGAAAAAGCAATGGCCCTTTTGATGCCGTCCTTCTTCATCTGTGTGAGGGTCTCTTCAGTGAGAGGACGGGCGTAGCGGAAAGCAACATAAGGCTTGTGAGGCGCGAATTCAGGGTTGGTCTGATCGAGACGTTCACAAACAGCCTTGCACTGCAACTCACTCCACTTCCTGATTGGAGACCCTCCACCGATTTCCTGGTAGTACGACTCAATCTTCGGGGTTCTGCGCTTGGCAATGAACTTAGCGAGAAGGTTCTGGAATCTTCCAAAAGGAATCAAATCTCCATCGGACTAGAACAAAAGGGCGTTAGTATTTGATATTCCAGCCCAAAACTGAATATTCGCTTCAACTCACAAACAACCTCAACAGGAAGTCGTACGTCTCGGGCACAGTAGACGGTCCGCCCATGTTCATGAACATCACAGCAGTAGCTGGACGCGTTTTCGTAGAGAGAGCCCTCTTAAATACCAGAACAGGCCTCATGATGGTCACACAAAGACTTCTAGAAGTGACTGCTGGAAGAAAGAGAGAAACCAATGTCAGAAACGTTGCTGTGAAAAGGGCGTGGACCGGCTCGAAAAGTTGAGTGCCAATCTAAGCCTGGGTGATGAGGATGGGGAAATAAGAAAGGGCTTCAGCAACAACATTAGATGTCACCCTTTCTTGTTGAGATCCAGTCAAAATGTCTTTTGACATAAATTGGGAGAGTCTCGTTTCTGATGCTGCGGTGAATGAGAAGCTGGCGACTTTTTTGAACGACCAGCTCTCTAGCATCACCCTGCCCGAGTACCTCTCCGGCCTGAAGGTCATCAAGTGTGAGTTGGGAGATAGGGCACCGGAAATCACCGTGCGAAACATTGATGTGCCATTTCCAGAATTCTACAAGGATGTTAGACAGTCCAAGGAAGAGTCAGGTGACGAATACGCGGAGTCTGACACTGTGGTTAGACATGGCACTGTTAGTCCTTGTGGACAGACACCGTCAGATATGGTAACGGGACTGGGAGTCACCATGGAATCGTCCATTTCTTCCCTTGGTGGTCTCCACGATACTTCATCGATGTCCACAACTCCGCTGCAAAGCCCCAGCCATTTGACTCCGTCGGTACTTCCAGGTTTCATGAACCGAGGCCTACTGGTCTCGACTCCTTTAAGCCATCCTGCTTCGGGTTCTTTCAATTATCTCAGTCACCATGGCCACGGAGTGGGTATAAGCGGTTCTTATTTCCCTAGTTTTGCCTCCAGGTCGAATAGTCAGTTTTCGAGCCGACAGGCCAGTCCTCCGCCTCTTCCTCAGCACAGCGAGATGTCTTTTGATTCACCCAAAAGCGATCCGAACTCTCGCAGTAGAACACCCGAGTTCAACGAGAGCTTTACTAATGCAGAAACAAATGAAGGCGTTGAAACCAAGAACCAGGACGTGAAGGACAGGGACTTGCAGGTGATAGCGGAGATCAAGTTCGATGGAGATATATACATAGAGGTCACGGCAAATCTCCTAGTGAATTTTCCAGCGCCTAACTTCATTTCGCTGCCTGTGAGGTTGAAAATTACAGATCTGCAGATCCACTCGATTGCAGTTTTGGCGTACTTAGAGTCCAGATTGTATGTGAGTTTCCTATGTGACGTTGAAGACAACGAAAACGAGGAGACCGGCACTGGTCTGAACGATGCTGGAAGCCAGACTTCAACACGTCATTCGTCGCTAGCTCATATGGAACCAACTCCGACTGTTTTGACCGAAAATGCTACGAACAGAGAACGAATCGACATAATAAAGCAATTGCGCATAGAGGGAGAGCTGGGGTCTTATGCCGAGGGCCAGGATCCCGCCAATGCAGAGCTGGCCTTGCAAAATTCACACAAGGAAGGGTCAATCTTGAGAAACATTGGCAAGATTGAAAAGTTTTTGGTTGCCTCGATCAGAGAGATACTGATCAGAGAACTGGCGTGGCCCAGTTGGATAATGTTTGACTATAATGATGACGACGATGATGATGATGAGGAAGAGAGTGATGAAGGAGAAGAAATCAAAGGCTAGCAAAATGTTTATACAGAAAAAAGCCTGTAAATATTCCACAATCGTGATGTTTGTAACTCAACATTTATATCGGCCGTTTATATCGGCCGTTTAAACACCGTTATCCCCATGACTAGCTCACACGCACTGATCGAATAGATAAGATTTTCACTTGGCGCACGTCATCTCAGGCCGACTGATTACCGTTCTTTTCTCTAGGTCACGCTTCAACGTGTCTTGACTCAGCATTAATTTCACGATTGCGTCCAGGTTTTAAGACCTAAGGAAGTATTCTGGAAAAAGTACCAGATTAGGTATCGATATCTGTGGCAATTTTTTTGTCATTGCCTTTGGAACTGAACTGGAGCATCACGTTGGGAGCAGCATGTTGGTTCTCCACTCCTCCTGCGGCAAATGCTGCTTCGGATTAATCGGCCCCCAGATAGCAAGGTTTTCCACCACGACTCAGAGACTGAGTCCTTTGGGAAGATCCAATGCCAAAGTGAATCACTACGACGTTCTGGGTCTGCCTCTATCTGCCACCGAAAAGGAGATCAAGAGGAAGTTCAGGGAGCTGAGCAAACAGTACCATCCAGATTTACAAAATTCCCGCGACTTGACAGCTTCTGAGAAGGAGGAGAATAAGGAGAAGTTTGTTCAGATTGTGGACAGTTACGAAGTCTTGAGCGACAAAATTGCGAAAAAAGAGTTTGACACCAAGTTCAAGACCGAAGACATGGTGGCCCAGGACATGCAGCAACGACGTGCTCGTTTCAACGAGCAATACTTTGGTTCCTCGACAACATATACTAACAGACCATCTGGGCTGAACACAAGTCGAAATAGAGTCTATTATGGAGAAGGAGTGAAGTACAGAGGGAAGTCGTACTTCGGAGGTCACCATAAGAATACCTCCAACTACGATGTGCCGCATTTCGATTACGACTGGCATTTGGCCAAAAACATCAAGGCAGATCGCAGATTGCAATTATCAAAGGCGTACAATGGTGGCGATCTGAGGGAACATCACCAGGTGACGAGGTCGATCAAGAACGGGATCAAGAGGGACCTTTCTGATTCTGGGCCTCCCACCAGAGCGGAGGCGTACCCTGGCAACAGAAATGAGGACATCCCTTCAGGCAGTAAGATCATCTATCTGGTCTTGGGAGTGGGCATGTTCGTTGGCTCTGCGTCGGTGTTATCTAGACCTTCTCAGAAAGAGGTTCCCAAGATGATCAAGACCAGCTATACACCTCCACCTGTGGTGGCTCCAAAAGGCGAAGCTCAGCAAAACCGAGCTTTTGAGGACAGGAGCCAGAAGTCTGCATCTTCAAAATCCTCGGATATCAGCACATTATTGTTACGGAGTGCAACGCGCGGTACCAGTCGAAGTCAGGACTCGCTCCATCAAGACTAACACTACCCAAACATATTCGAAAATCACAACCAATTATTTCATTAATTTCAAGTCACACACTTGTAGATGGCCTCTCCTATGGCTCCTCCTGTGGTTCCTCGGTGGGATCCGGTATATCTTCCCGGTTGCTACCGCAATACTCTGCACGAGGCATCATTGCAAAGAGTTCGTAGAGCAGCAGGGCCACCAGAACCGCCATGACAAAACCGAACAATTTCGTAATCCCCAGATCTGCAAACGTGATAAATATTATAAGAAGGGCTACCGGAATTCGAGGAAAAATTCGCCAGAATTTGGGGATTGCATGGACCTCGCATGAATCTAGCGACTTATCCGCAATAGCCAATACGAACAAACATATGAGAGCAACACCCAAACCACCAGTGAAAAAGAAGGCCAGAGCTCGTCGACTGGCCTCAGACCCTTCACCAGATTCTTCAGATCGTCTTTCCAAACCCGTCTCCAAATGTCCTTCCCCCGACTCATTCCATGTGCGTTCATCCGTGAACAGACACAGATCACCACTAGCGTCGGCAGCAAGAATTAGACTAGCAATGAGCGGAATATGGGCCCAGATCCACAGCATTGCTGTGTGAGATGATCTTCTGAGAGCATGGACTGCTCTCAGACTTCCCTCACCGTTGAAGTATAACCACAGAAGCACATACGCTATCACCAGAAGCATGATTCCCCTGGCCAATCTGGCTGTGAAGCCCGCACCCAGCGCCCCACCGGTGACAACTTTGTATAAGAACTCGCCAATGGCAATGACATAAAATGCAGAAACCCGCTCCACCTCATGCTCAATATTAACGGCGGTGGAGTATTTTAGCTTGAACAGTCTCCTGGTCCATCCGTGGTAAGCCACGGTGAACCCGATGTGTTCCAGAACCAGGTTCATTAAAGTTAGTCCGATTTTGAGCCTGGTCGAACCAAAAATTACAGGAATCCATAACCAAGTAGTTATCAAAATGGAAGTAGCATGGAATCGCATCTGGAACCGATGTTGCGGTATGAACAATGAGTATATCAATTGGCTGATCGCCAACGAGAACCTGCACAGCATATACGGTACCACGCACATGGCTGTCTCAGCATGGGACTCCAAAACTGTACTCGTATTGTTGGAATATATTGTGAGCAGTATGATGATCCAGAGGATGTACAGTTTCTGGGAGAGATCCTCATTGAAATAGTAGTCCATGAAGTCCTTGATGTCAGCCCATACTTGATAGACCGGCAGAAATAGTAGCAAATACCTCAACAAAGAGGCCCCGCTTGCCTCCTCAGTAGCCTGGGATGCCAAATTACCCACAATTCCCACATAGAGCAAATCTAAGAACAATTCGGTTTTTCCGCTTTCCCCGCGTTCCTGCCTGGTCCTATACAGCGTGCCCTTGTAGAAGAAATTGAGAGCGTAAGGTCGAGTAAAATACCACGTATTTGTATTTTGAGGCTTCTTGATATATTTTACCTTGACATCGCCATATTTCTGGACAAATTCGTCAAAGTCCTCAGGCGAGGCCTCGAACTCTTCTTCCACCCATCTGTAGGACCCTGAACTGGCGATACTTTCTGCAAGGTCTCCAACGGCTGCATCACCGTTGGACTCAGCATTTTGGCTCATCCCTCGCGAAGACTTTGCAGAGTTCATGATATATGTAAAGGTGAAAGCTCCAGATCGTCACCCGTTAAGGATTGAGCAAGAGTGGCCTACTGTGAGGCGGGTTTTCGCGATTGCCATCCTCTAGACCGATGGGGGCATTTTTGTGCATGTCACGTACATTCTGTTAACGCACCTTTATTGGAGCATTTTGGCGTTGTGGAGGCTCATGAGGATATAGTCACATGATTTTGTGAAAGGAGATCTCGGTAGCCAATATTCATATAACATCCGTATATTTTCCATTTTCTGGTTACAATTGTAGAAAAGTTGCGGTTGCATTGACAACTCTGCTAGTCTCTGTCCCTCTTTAAGGGGCTCGAAGCGGAACCGTGTTCCAAGCCTTCTCTCAACTGCACGGCAATTAGAGTAACTCGGAATTCAGGTTACTCCAGTTTGTACCCATATCACCGGTTTGTGCTACTATAGTCAGAATGCATGGTCCAATTCGTCCAACGGTTCGCGATCTGGTTCCTTTTGCGGTACCAATTAGACTCGATCAAGATACATGCGGACGCACCTTCCTAATGCGGCAACTCTCATGCTCGATAAGATGCGAGCTACTTGCAGATCGCCCAAAGTGGCCAGAGAGAAATATGCAAACTGGAGGCTACATCGGTGTAAAGTATCAATTGAAACCGCTCATTAACAAATTTGAAAGCTATCCAAATTATCATAAACGTAACGTTTTGCTGTTTTTTGGTCAAAATGATGGTATCAAAGCGCTGTGAAGCCATGTGATCCCAAAGCTTAATGTGCGGGAAATTGGCCGATAGTGTGTAAATTGGTAAAATATAGCAGGTTAAAAAAAACAAACTTTGCTCATTCCCTACAAGACAAGTATTATTACTCAAGAAATGTTTGAGATCCGCTTAATGAGCCTTCAAACCGTACTTTGCAATAAACCTCCAGTACGACTTGGCTGTGCCCTTTCTCATCTTCTTCCCAAAGACAATGACGGCAAACGAAAGACCCCAGAAGAAGACCCCAAGACATCCAATGGCAATGAACAAGTTCTGAACTCCGACGGCATCCAACCAAGGTGTGACGGCATAAGAGAACCCAAAACCAAGAGAGTTTCTGATGAGAATCATAGTGACCAGACCATCTCCTGACACTTCCTTATAACAGTCAATGATGTAGTTAATGGCAACAGCAGAACCCATTGGGAAAGTAGCACAGACAAATGCTAAGCCAAATGCCAAACCGACCCAATGAATTCCATGGGCAGCACCAATTCCAAAGAGGAAACATCCTAATGGATGGGTCACCATTGGAACGACAGAGAGCCACAGACGTTCTTCTGGTTCTCTGAAACCTCTGGCATTACGAGCCCTCATAGTGGTCCAAGTATCAACTATCTTTCCAGAGAAGAAAGCACCAACAGAAATGCCAATGAAAGGAGCTGCGAAAAACACTCCTATCATGTTTCCAGAGAAGTTATATGGAGGAGCAGCTAAAACCACAGCGATGGTAGCATTCACAACATTAAACCAGGACAATACAGAGCCAACAACCATACCACCAAAGGCAATGGATGGGAATCTGATCAGGGAAAAAGGAATCCACATGGACTGGAAAAAAACGTTTCTTTGCTTAGAATCACGCGCTCCCCAGAACTTGAGTTTCTGCGCGTAGGTCTTCCTTTGGTAGACGAGCGCAGGAGAACGGGTACTATCAACGACTTCGTCCACAGCAACGTCCACATCGGCATTCTTGCCTTTCTCTTCGGTGCTGGACATGTTCTCGTTCTCACTGATGCTGATGACATCGGTACCGTCCAGCTCTAGAGCTGGGTCACGGTAATACATGGTCTCCTCCAAGAAAAAAAACATGAAGATGAGACACGCAGCAGCAATTATGCAGCAGATGTAAGGGATCCATCTCCAGCCCAAGTTCGAAGCAACAAATCCGGCTGGAACACCACAGGCAAATGGAATGCTGAACAAAACCCAGCAGTACCATGCAATGTAGGTTCCACGTTCGTGGGCAAAAAACACGTCTGAGATGCACACCTCAATAAGGGTCTCAATGGGACCGTAAAAGGTACCTGTGAGCAGTCTATTGACATACCATTCACCACTGGACTTGACGTAGGCAGACCAGACTGTGCACAGCAACACTCCCAAACCACCAAGCAACAGGGCTGGACGACGTCCATAGGTCAGGCCAAAAGGCTGCCAGAGTAGGGTAGACCATCCGAAAAACAAATACTGAATACCGACACCCGTGTTAAGGTTTGCCAGAGGAATTCCAGTGTCCGCTTCAATGGTCAACAGGACAGCAGACAATGAGGTACTCAGGATATCCGCCGAGAACACTGCTATCATCAGACTTAATGCCAGAAGCCTCTTTCTGTTCTTGCTCCAGTTAAGAGGATCTTCCGGATCTTCTGTTGGTTGTGGAACGAGCACAATGTCCTTTTCTCCATCGTGTCTGACATCCAGAGTGCCCTCCAAATCAACCAGATGAATAGTGCCAGGAATCTTAATATCTTCTTCGTTCATTGTAAGTGTCAAGAGTTTATTATATTTGAGAGAGATACAAGAGTAAGAGTTTTCTTGCCTTGTTTCAATTTTCATGAGGTGGTGATATCAGCAAGACAAACGCATACTTATGTATTTTCCCCAATAAATGCACTGAAGCCAGAAAGACCTTTTAGGGTATATGACTCCAGGGTTCAAGATAAGAACGGGCGATAAGCTCACGTCATTCACTGGCACTATGAGAGGATGAATCGGGTAAAAGTATGCCTGCACGTAATGAGGTTATCGCGGAGATAAAGATGGCGCACTGTCTCATTGGACATTGCCAGACACTAGCATCGGACACTATCAGCAATCCAAAACTTCGTGTGGAGGAGACTTCGCACTGCTATGACATCTATGACATCTGACATTATTAACCAAGGGGTATATTATCAGAATACGGCAAAACAGACAAAACAGCAAGATAACTGTGCGATTGAGTTGTGGGTAAAACCACGATAGCCCCAGGTTCATCACAATCGTTAGCAACTTATGAGAAGATAAGAGAATTGTTCTTCCATCTCCTAAAGCAGAAACATTAACCCTAGGCCCAGACTACAAAGACGTTAAAAGTCCAAGGCCCCGCCGCTTTCCGATAAATGCATTATGCTGATAATCAGACAAACCGGAGAAAAAAGAGGTTCCATGAGATTTCATTGGACGAGTTCGGTATTCCAGTCTTATCTCTGTGTAGTGATAATCAAATCTTTTTTGGATAATTTTTCCTGAAAGAGCCTCTTGCAGGCAGTAGCATATTTTGTGGCAGTTGACACACACCGAACATGTCATGACCGGTTGGTAGCAGCCAGTGATAGGCGGTGCCGAGTGGATGCTCAAAAGTAATTGGTCAATTGGTTCTTATCTTTGTATGCCCATTAACTGGTACTTTGTCACCCAAAGTTGAGCTTCTACCCTTTGCAGAGAAATGCACATCTACCGGAAACTGATTGGGATATCAAAGACATGCCCAAAGTAGTCCATAGCGGCGGCAGAATTTCCAGTTTCGGTAGTCGGGTAGAGGCAATAGATGAACAGGCCCACAGCAAAATAAAAATCTCGCCATAAACAGTGGGGAACATAGGTCCAGGAAGACTGGTACGAGCGGGCCGAGATGCCCAGGCCGAACCAAAAAGATAGGACTCCAAGTTTCAGTGCCTAATCTAATCTCCAATGCTTAACTCCAATTATCAGAGATCAGCGATCTGAGGACATTATACAGACAACCAAAAATAGAGATAACACCCACAGCAACATGAAATATCATGCACGATGTTCTAACAATTTCGGACAAACAAGATTTTCAAGCCATGTGGGATGGCTTAAGTTCCCCTGAGACCAATGGGAGGCAACCTTCACACAAGATATTAGGTCAGACCACATGTCAAGAACTGTGTCGCCAATAAGAAATTGTTTTGATTCAAACGAGTTGAAAATTCCAGGCCTGTATAAGGATGGTTCCTGCTCAGATGATTGCGAAAAGACCCACTCGATGCGCTACCTATGAGTCAAAAGGGAAATGCTCGTTCCCTTTTCGGTATAGTGGCATCGAAGGGGCACAACCGGGTCCCAATTGGCGACATAACCATCACCCGCCATCGCACTCCAGAGCCGTAAAAGTATAGAACCAGACCCAAACCGGTATTTCCGTATGGGGAAGAGCCACCAAATTCGCATCTCCGACCCTTTGTGAACTCCATCCCATCTCTTTGTAGAGATAAGATAGGGGCAATTTAAAAAATATTTGGGGATGCATGATGCATCATAAATTTGCACGCGCACACCCACATCGAAGATAACGCTGATGTCGTAATTTAGGCATTTAGCATATCAGTGGATGCAGTCCTGGTGTAATCTAGGAACTTCTAGGGGGGTCGGTAGCACCTGCCTGGTTGTTGCCTAGTTCATGAGAACTGTGTCTGCTTTGGGATAAAATCTCCTTTGGGACGGGCTCTTGAGGTTGCAGCAGTCTTCAGAGTTCGTTATCTCGACATCCCAAAGAGGATAAAACTTTGCAAAATTTGAACAAATCCGGTCAGGGTTTGGCACCAGCAGAGATGTGGTGGAGCCAATTTTAGTGAGTTGGCTCAGAGCGGCTCAATCCTTGTTCCCCATACTATATAATGGGGTAATCGCTCCATGCCCAGCGAGTCCAGAAATACCATACTCACCAACCAAAATAACCCAATCATTCCACACAAATATCCAATTGAGATGTCTAAAGTATACATCAACGGTAAGGTATTCACCGTTTCTGCAGCCAACGAATGGGCCGAGGCCTTTGTCGTCACTGAGGACGGCACCTTTGGCGATGTCGGCACCACTGTGGAGATCCTCAATGCATACCCCAACTCCCAAGTGATCGACCTTGAAGGTCAGTTTGTGATGCCAGGCATGCACGATGCCCACTGCCACTTGTTGATGGCTTCTGAAGAGAAGTTGTTCGAGGCCAAGCTTGGATCGGACTCTACCCCGGATGAGATCGTCAAGAAGTTTAAGGAGTACTCCTCTGGTGCCTGTAACCACTTGGACACTGTTTCCAACTGGTTGGTCGGCAACTTCTACCATTATGCTAATTTCAAGGATGAAAAGCCCGATAGACAGTTTTTGGATGACGCTTTTGGTGACCAGCCTGTCGTGATCAGAGAGTACACCACCCACAACATCTTCGCCAACACCGCCGCGTTGATCGCTGCAGGATACGAGGAAAACCCAGTTGACCCATGGGACGGTTACTATGTCCGCAGAGAAGACGGTACCATCACTGGTGAGCTGGTTGAGGGTGCTGCAACCAGAATGTTCTCTTCGTTGCCAAAGGGAAGACCCGAGGACAATATCACCGCTCTAGAGTACGGAGTCAAAATGGCCAACCGGTTTGGTTTCACTGCTGTTCAAGAAGCCTCTGCAAACACTGTTTACCTGGAAGCGGCCAAGGCTTTGGAAGAGAAAGGTGCACTAACAATCAACCTGGACGCACATGTGGTGTTTTATGGAGTTGGTGCTTTTCCCCAGGAAGACGTCGGATCGCTCCACCACACTCTTTGGAATGCCAAACACTACAAGTCCAAGCATTTCAACCCAATGTTCACTAAGTGCTGGATCGACGGTGTTCCATGGCACCCTCACGAGACCCACTGTCCGCTCACCGAGGAGGGAGAGGTAGACTATTCCAGGCTGTTGATCCCACAGGAGACCTTTAAGAAGGCCATCGAGCGGTTCGACTCCGAAGGCAGAACCTGCAAAGTGCACGTTTGTGGCCAGGGCTCCGCTAAGTTCGCACTGGATTGTTTCGAGGAGCTTCGCAAGCGCAGACCCGATGGAGTAAGACACGAACTGGCCCATAACATGAACGTCACAGACGCCGATTGTGCACGTTACAAGAGACTCAACATCACTGCTGAAATGTCACCGGCAATTTGGCACGATTCAGACTTCCAACCAGAGGTCAACCCAGGCTCAGTTTACCCGTTCAACACCTTGCAGGACAACGGCGCTTTGCTCACAATCGGCTCGGACTGGGTGTTTGCACCAGACACTCCCAACATTTTCCCTGGTTTGCAGGCAATTATGGAGAACAAGCACGGCTGGAACATGAAGAGAAAGGACGTGTTGAGGATTGTGACTCTTGACGGAGCCACTGCAGTTGGCCGCGAGAAGAACGAAGGGTCCATCGAGAAGGGCAAGCTTGCCAACTTTATTATCACTGATCGCAACATGGTGGAGGCTCCTTCCATTGCCGATACCATCGTTTTGAAGACCTTCTTTGAAGGTAAGCAGGTGTACGACTATGAGACCGACGAGTTGAAACACTTCCAGGGCAAAGTCTGACTTGTCAAAGAATTAGGAAAATATATTTTAAGGCCATTTTTTGTGTTGTTCAAGCCTTTTCCCTTGTCTAATACCTCGTACCAATGTATTGAGTGTCAGAGATTCCCGAACTTCATGATGTTGGTGGTAGATCTAAATTCCAAATGCAAAAATAAACACAGATTCAGTGATATTAACAGATGAACATGCAGCCAAAAAAATCCACCTACTTCCAAACACTAGCCCCTGAATGTTCAGACCGTCTTCAACCGAGCGGAAGAGTGCTCAGAAGAGTTCCGGTTCCGCTCGAGATTTCCCAAAAGCGTATTAGCTTGCAGCTTTCATTGCACGACAAGCCAGACAGAATTGGGCAGCGCAAGTAAATTTGCGCCAATAACCAAGTTGGGGACCCTGGGTCTAATGGGAAGGTCAATGGATGGTAATGATAGATGTCATGTGCATATTGTCAAATACACGAATTTTAGGATCCATAAAGGGTGGTTTTGATGGAAGAGATATGGTTTTCACAGAAGCTTGATAGGCTTGATAAGCCCCCCCCGATAAGACTTCCTTAGCGTGGCACTATAGTGTCAGCAGACTTGACAAATCTACCGCAAGGTCTAGCATTGGGTTACGTAACTTCTTGGAACAGTTCTCTCAGAACATTCCGGTTTATTATGGGTATTAACGGGTGAAATCAGCAATTGGAGGAAGGTTGAAAGAATAAGTGGTGATGTGATGATCCTTGAAGGTAATCGTCCTCCCAGGCCACCCCGTCGGGTGAAAGAATTACCAAAGCGGGAACATGGCTTCTATCTAGGCTAAAGCATGGCTACCATTATGGGTAGGGTAATGGCTACTATATAGGCCTGGGGTATGTCCAGATCGTTGTATTTAGGAATGGAGCGCCATCGGGGTGGTGATGGTGCGCTGATGAGGGGCCTTTGATAGAAGCCCTTGATAGAATCCGAGATGCAGGATGCATGCACATACAATCTTTCGGTAGAATTCCAGGGTTTGTCCATAAATTTTTTGATAAAAGCCCAGGAGCAAATGTTGGGCCCGGTATTTTAAATTTCTGCAATTCCCGATATTTAAAGGCCCAGTTCCCAACCCTTATCCCTCAACAATGATTATGAGCAAAGAATCTTCTTCCACACCAAGAACTTAATCGAAAGACTAATAAATGACATCCACCACTACATTCAACACAGCCAAACTATCTGACAACACCGAGATCTTCTACATTGAAGCCGGCAATAAGTCCAAGCCCACAATTCTACTTCTGCATGGATTTCCAACCTCTTCAAACATGTTCCGTCACTTGATTCCAATACTGGCTCCACACTTTCACCTAGTGGCCCCGGACATCCCAGGTTTTGGGTACACAAAGTTTCCAGAAAATTACAAGTTTACATTTGACAACCTTGCTGCGTCAATTGGCCTATTTGTTAAGGCAATTGATCTCCGCAAGTTTGCGATGTACATTTTTGATTATGGTGGGCCAGTCGGCTTCCGTCTGGCACTTGAACAGCCAGACAGAATTACGGCATTGATAGTTCAAAACTCCAATGCATACGAGGAGGGTCTGGATGATGCATTCTGGGCACCAATCAAAGCATTCTGGAAAGCCGGAAGGGATGATCCCGAGCTGGTTGCTGGTTTAACGGAGTATCTGGAAACTAGGTCCAACATTGACTACATGTACACTCAGGGAATGTCACACCCAGAGCGTTATGACCCCACCAATTGCTCTCTGGATTTGGCTATGTTGAAACAGCCTGGTCAGACAAACATTCAGCTTGATTTGTTCTTTGACTACCAAGCGAATGTTAAATTATATCCAAAGGTCCACGAGCTGTTCAGAGAGCTGGATGTGCCTGTGTTGATTGCATGGGGCAAGAACGATTACTGTTTCTCGTATGAAGGCGCCGAGGCATACAAAAGAGACAACAAGAAGTTGATCTACCATTATGTTGATTCCGGCCATTTTGCGCTCGAGGACCATGCAACTGAGATTGGCGAGGCGATCATCAAGGAACTGGGGCCGTTGCTGTAGGTCCAAACGAGCTTCGAGAGAACAGAAAAAACCAGTCAAAAAAGCAAATATGAAAAAAATTGGACTTGATAAGCGTTTAATTATGTTTTATGGGCTACTCGTGTAGAAGAGTTATATTGCCTAGCGGAATCTAGACTTGGTTTTCTAGGCAAACTCCCACGAGCCCGGTTTAACCATTCCAACTACAGAAATTGGCACATGCGCACAGCCGATCGTCCAGACCAGAGGCAAGGTTAACTTTTGGAAAAAAACCCATAAAAAATGGAATCTGGCAACGCTGTTGAAGATGATCCCATGTTCTTGACAGACACCGCTAATGTAATAAACTCAAACTCAACATCCGTTGCGGCTCAGTAGCAATGATACAGGACAGCCCACATCTGGACGGTAAAACTTCTCAATATCAGTGATTCCAACCGGAGGAGGCAGGTATAATGGTGGGAACGATATGTCATCATACAAGCCGTGCAAGGATTCGGGAACATGATGGTGGGCCGCATCATAATGGGAAATCAGCTGACCTATAGAGTCAAAAACCACAATTCCGTAACAACCTTCTTCATGACATGCCCATTCCTGTTCTGTGTGTGAATGTGGCGACACAAGTGGAGCTGCTTTAGGTTTGACAAATGAGTCCGAAGAGTCCAAGACTGTAGTTTCCAGAACAGCTGGTGATTCCCTGCTCAAAGAAAAGGTACTGTCAACATTTCCAGAGCTTCCAGAACTATTAGAGCTTCTAGAACTCTCCGGTCCTGGACTGAAAAATAGTCCGGGGCCGACCCCGAACTCGGAGTACGCCTTCATCGCCTCGTCGAAAATGGGGTGGTCTGGAAGACTCATGATGGCGTCAAACTCGGAAAAAAGCGAACTGGAGTACTCATAGTCTCCATATTGAAGCTTTGGATCGTCTAGCGTAAAATTTGGAAACTGGAAACTGGAGTCCGTATTCTTGTGGGTCCTCTGGTGCCGGGTCAATTGCTGGTTGGTGGTGAATCCTTTCTCGCAATACCCGCACGAAAACGGCTTCACCTCGGCATGCGAAACCATGTGAACACGAAGATGGGCATGCCTCCTAAAGCTTTTGTCGCAGCCACCAAAAGTACACTTGAAGGGTCTTTCGTCAAAGTGAGAACGTCTGTGCTGCTCCACCAAGCACGGCCTAGTGTACGCCTTGCCACAGTCTGGAAAGGGGCAAACGTATCTTTTCCGCCGTTCGCTGGGATTGGAATTGACTGCCATGACTGGTGGATAAATTCATAGAAAACAAAGCCAAGGGGTAAGCGTTGGGAATTTATACGGAAGGAATGTAGACACAGCCGTCCACGCAACCGGCGGGAGGCCAATTCGTAATTGCAGAACAAATTCAGATCGTGTAAATCCGAATTATCTCCGCCTTGGTACGGCGGTACGGCAGCACGAAGAGATAATGCATTAAGGTTTGGTGATGATTTTTTAGCAATCGAAAAGAAATTTAATCCCGCGACGACATTATTGGTTGAGAGTTTGCAGGAAGTAAGCTTGTTACTGTTTGGATTGTTCCAGGCCAGAGAGGTCCGGGTAAAGAGTCCAGGCCGGGGCTCTTCGCTGCAACCTTACATGACACTCTTGTCAAATCGCGCATCTCTATCTGGCAGGGGTGGAGTTCAACACAAAGCTCCGGCGCAAAATCCAGAACTTGGATTTCACGCTGGATTTCGCAATGTCAATCCGTCGTTGCTGCCGGATTGAGACGAGCATGTTCCTCTTTCGAGCTATTCCCGCAGGACCACTTATACGGTCAGGCGTTCGGTATACTATCAAATATCATTCTAATCTTTTTCCTATTTAACTGATAGGTAACACTCCCCTTTTTTTTGGCCAAATTTACGAATAAGAATATCAGACATACGAGCTTATACCCAAAGCAGTCATTCCCTTGCACAGAAGCGCTTCTTCTGCCTCTCTTTGGCCAGAAGCAGTTGCGGAAACTGTCGGAAAAAGATCCCCACATCCTGCACCTGCACGCTTTACAGTATTGTCATTGGTTCATGCACCAGAGTTTTGATGGTCCGAAGGTCCGCGATTAGGCCAGCCCTGAGTATAAGTGAGACACATTATTTCTACTCTCATCCTTAACTTATTGTACAATTTTCTATCTTTTCTATAACCCGTTACCCGCAAGAGTATTATTGATGGCCTCCTGAAAACAAAGTCCAAAAGTACAAACAATTAATTTCTATGCCCGCAACCTTTGTTACAACAACATCAGTGCTGTTGTAAACAAGGACTCAACAAGACAAACTCATTCCAATTTTGAATTATTCTTTTGATACCCGCAGCAAAAAATTAGTTAAGTGTTGACAAGGAAGGAATTATCTTTATTTTGGGTCATGCCACCACAGAGTGTTGTATCACGTACGCCTGCTCGGGCATCCCCTGCAGAAGAAAGCAGTGTGTTTGAAGAAGATGTTGAGCATTTTGAAGCAGAAGATTAAGAAGGCGGAGAAGCTTCATCAACTGTTCAAACACTAAGGATTATCAAAGAAATGCAAATGCCTCTGAAAAGACAAGATAAAAAGATCGAGAGCCTGTTTAGAAAGATTTCAGATGAAATACCCCCAGCACTCCATGTACACCAGGAATGGCCAAGGAAATGTTCTCAAACCCCGAAAACGACGCCAGAGAGGATAAAATGGTTACAACAAACTTCTGGGATGCAAATAGAACTCATGAAGTCGTGAATGGAAAGGATTTGCGTGAATTCACAACATACAAGACCTCGGTTCATAACAAAGCGTCTCTAAAAAGTCTGAAACACTTCGAAGCCAGAGCCCATGGTATATGACTCTAATATGACTACTGGCCCGTTTGTTTTAGACAGCTATGTCAAAATCAATTGCGTCATTGACAGTGCCCGGCAAAGTTTTGATGATCATTCCATGAAGACAATCCTAGAAGCACCATGAATGTGTCATGATCCCCCTTGGGATATCATGAGAAAATGGTTTTCACAAAATGGAACTAATCTAGAACATATGCAAGGCCACTTTTGGGTCCATATCGCTCATCCCATCAAGCCAAAACCAGGAGGATACGATGATGAATACCTCATGAGTTTTATCTTGACTATAAACAAACGCCATTTGGATTTTACGACAGTCAAAGACTTCATTAGAGTCATTTCAGCAGCCTCTCAGCCTCCCATATTCAGACGATTCATGGGGCGTTACAAGCATTATCCAAGCATCGACGAAATCTATCACACACATGTCGTGAACGACGGTACCAAACATGTGGCTATTTTCAAGGTACAGGGAAATGTTCAGCAACATAGATGCTTTCCAAAGGAAACCTACATACCAGATCACTGTCAAGTCTGAGAACGCGAAATAATTAGAGGAATCCTCGTCCCAGATTACTGTAATTCAACCATTGCCATATCTAATTGTGTAGTTGTGTAATATTCATATTGTTATTTGGGTATTGTAGATTTCTTGCAATAGACTGCATGCAATTGGGAGCATTTGAATTAGATATTTCAGAAGAATTCTGCACCTATCAAATGCTCAATACTCCAAATATCTGGAGAATCAATAGGTCCACTGGATAACAAAAAATCCATATCTTCGCCGGAGAAGTCATATCTGTTGAAGTTACTTGGATCGCCTTTGTATTCACCACCCGACTTGTCAGCGTTTGGGAAAACGCGAATCTCAACCTCTTCGGAGATCTCAAATTCGGTCAAAGTAGTCTGGGGCTTGACATCATTAGAAAGAAGCTGGGGATACTTCGCTGCGAGAATGTGAAGTTTCAATTCTCCGATCCCCTTGATACACTCCAACAGTTGCGGCCATCGTTTGCTGATATGCGTCAAAACCTGAAGTTGGCTTTCCAGAAGCTTGGCCACTTGAAGCGCTCGAGTTTCCTGTGCTACCACCTCTTGACGGTTCCATAGGAAATCACACAAACAGGCAGCACCCTCAGCAATAAAGTAGGCAGCAAAGAGATTGAACGAGACAGTCCCGTTTTTTATATTCTCAAAGTAATGAACTGTGAAGCCTTCGATGAACCCAATACACATCATCACCATCTCTGGAGGAGGATTTGGGTTTTTGGGCGATCTTCTGGTAAGTCTAGCCTTCTGAAAGTTCGTGACAGCAGTTCGAAAGTTAAGCTGATGCTTAGAGTGGAACTCAAGACTATCCTCGTACCATTGATCTAATAGCCTCATGGTTTCTTCTCTCCACATCTCAATTGAGTCGAAAGTCACAGGATTTGATCCCAGCCACAGGACATCGTAGATCTCGGTTTCAAGGCACCGCAAGCGCCAGAGAGTTATAGAGGCAACTTTAGTGGCTACACCATCCTTTAGAAAGCCCTTCGTTGTAATGTATTGATCACCAAGTACAGATGGGAAGAGAGCACTGACTGTGGCCGTGTCGAAACCCATCTGAACTCCCAAGAGCGAGGTGAATGCGCGCTCAGCACTGAGTGTGACCAGTAGAAGACGTCTCCTGGTATCCTGCTCAACAGTGTCGAGATGACATGTGGATTCCTTGTGAAGGCCCAACACCAAGCATATTCTCACGGCAATCTGCATCACGTAGGCACTATCACAGAAGGCTGGGTTCGCATATCCGTAATAGGCAAACAGCAGCAGAAGAGTCAAAGTCTTACAATTGGGAAGCCATACTATTTGCGTCAAATGAGATACTGCCGTTGCAAAAAGGGCGTTTGACGAGGCAATGGCATTGGATTCGTCCTTCCAATGCAAAGTGTTCGCACTTATAGCCATGACGATGGAAATCAACACCACATCGTGGGGTTCTGCTGGAGACTCAGCCTGACCCAGGACCCTCAGTCTGGACTCTTTAATCTCCCCCTCTGAAACACACGGAAACTGGGGCAATTGCACGCTCACAAACTGGTTCAGTAGATGGTCGAAAATGTCTCTCGGCAACGAAGCGAGATCAACTGGATGTGCACATGGTTCGGGATCCGACAGCGGATGATCACACCTTCTGCAAAATGGAGCAGGAATGCTGGAAGGACGTAAAAGAAACATCAAAATTAGTGCTTTTCGATACTGCAGATTATACTCGGTAATGTCTTGTTCTGAGTTTGGCGTTGTCACATCCACCAAAGGTCTCCCCACAGAAGCCACCATTTTTCGAATATAAGAAGCTGAAATTCCTGTCTCATCCTTATTATTGGCCTGTTCAACTTGTTCTAGACGTTTTTGTAGTTTTCTTTCTGTTTCTCGGAGGAACATTACCACGCTCCTGGGTAATGCTTCTTTGGTGACAGGATGGTATCCAAAACAAGGAGCCCCAACTTTGAGACAAGACAGACAACTTGGAAAACTGTAATCACACTTTTTTCTTCCAAGCTTGCACCTATGGCAAGATCGCCACTGCCTGGAGGGCTTTTCTGAGCCCGAGAACACCAGGTTCTCTATTCTGGAAACAAATATCTCTGTGGATTCGGGTTTCTCCATATTTTGTAGGGGAAGTTGGGAAATCCTTCCCAAATCGTTTTGTGTGGGGTTAGTCTATAGAGACGGTATAAACATTTGAGACTGAATCAAATCTCTGCAGGAATAACAGTCAAGTTACCAACAAACTGAGAAAAATAAAAGGTCAGGATTGCACTACGTAGTTTTATGTTTTATTCAACGCTAGCCCAACAGCCCCCGAACCAGGATTTCAGGATTCGGTCCCCATTAGGCTAAACGACCCTGCGCTAATGCATGCGATGGATCTAGTGAATCAAGAAATGAGCCCGAATTGGGGGAGCTGAGAGTCCGCTTTAACATAATACGATGAGGGAATCACCGAGAGCATTAAGTTTTAGGGACTGGAAATGTTTTTTGAAAATCCTGGCACCACTCCTCGTACTCCGTCTTGGAACTGCGATCTCACGGGCAGATACGCTGTCGCCCAAGTTCCTCTTTAGGCAACTCGGGTTAACGTGCCACCGAGGATGAACAAGTGGGTTGCGCACGCTCGCTTTATCCTAGGAGATTGGTCCGATTGAGCCAGGGGTCAGTAGTACAAAAGACGCTAAACATTGATTGGAGCGGGCCGTTTATTCGCCGCTTTTTATTTTGCTGCAAAAAAGAGTGGGTTGAACGCTGGACTGAACACTACCTGAATTTGAAATGAACACGATCAGGGAAGACCGCTTTTATGATACGGAGGTGCCGTTCATCAAGTGTATCGGGACACCCAGAGAGATCGGATTGGCACATGGGTCAGGGGCGAAAGACCGCATTTCCAAATGTATCGCCATATATACTGAGCTCTACAAGCTCACTGCTGGGATAGACTGGGATGAGGCCAAAGAAAAAGCAGCTAAATTCAAGCCGTACATCCAACAGCACTTCCCCGACTTGATAGAGGAGATGGAGGGGATCGCAGAAGGAGCAAATCGAGATGTTTTGGACATTTTGACGCTTAATTTTCGCTCTGAAATCGTGCTAACAAACTACTCCGACGGTTGTACCTCGATTGCAACCTACAACGAGGAGCTCGACGAGACGTACGTGGGCCAGAACTGGGACTGGATTCCCGAAATGAAAGCCGGATCCGTAGTATTGGACATTCAGAAGAAAAACTGCCCTCGGATAATCCTTTGTACGGAGGCGGGGATCATAGGCAAAAGTGGCTTTAACGGCGACGGAGTAGGACTAGTACTAAATGCACTGAAGTGCGGCAAAATGGCACTGAAATTGCCCATCCACTGTCTTTTAAGACTAGCGTTGGAAAGTTCCTCGGTTGACGAAGTTGAGAAGCTGTTTTTCGAGTATGGTTGTGCAAGTTGCGCTAATGTTATGGTGGCTGATCGGTCGAACTGCTTAAAGTCCTTTGAAATTACCCCATTGGGTGTGGCGGTGATAGAACCCACAGGTGGCGTAGTTCTCCATACAAACCATCTATTTGCAGATGTTCGCTTTGTCCAGGACTTTCCATCCCCAAATTCCTTTTCGAGACTGGAGCGCATACGGGAACTGTCCAAGGATGCTCCTCACACGATCGCTAGCATGAGAGAGCGTTTCTCCGATCTTGACAACGAGCCTTACTCGATTTGCAGGGCGTTCATCCCTGGAGCAGTCGGCGTTGAATCAATGATCACATTGATGACAATTATTATGAACGTCTCAAGAAATGAAGGAGAGGTCAGTTATGGTAGACCTGCGGAAAACCCAAAGGTTTACAGACTATTTTTCGATTGAACGAACGAGCCATTCGACCGGACAGATTAGAGATTTCGCTGTCCGGTAAAATAAAATCCTGGTCGTAGAAGCGCCGAATCCCGATATGAAACCTTAATGTAGAAAGTTACAAGGGGCGTATTAGTTCTGCCGTACCTACCCTTCTTTGCACCTGCGAAAAGAGAAGAGAACAATTCGCAAGACCAATTTGCGAGACCCATTCCAAACTCACTACCATGAAACGGTCTCTTATAGTTCGAGAGCGTTAAGTTCTGCTGAAGACCCAACAGGCCTTCGTTTATGGAGGAGATGTAAGGGTCATTCTTCAATGCTCCGGCGGTGGTGGCGGTGCACGTGCATAATGCCGACATGTCTTGCAAAATCTCGGAGTGTTAACATGACCCCCTCGGTCTATTTTGCCGCGAGTACTTCCTAGATTTGAAGTTTTTTCGAACAACAGGAACTAGAGCGGAAGGACTTGCCTCATATTATACACCTGGGTCTGGAAACAAATTGTTGGTTGTAATCTAGTACCTGCCAAGTTCCCGAATTGGCTGCATCCACACCAAGGACCAATTCCGCCAGTTCGCAACATTTGGACCAGCAGCAGTGGAGGATTGAATAAGCGCCTGGGGTCGGACCAATAGCTGAGACCCGTGTTCAAAATTGTGTATATGTATTCTCACATCCTTTTATAGATATACGCGAATCCTGGCATTCCCCTTTCCCCATTCTGGCTTGGGCATCTCCATCGGTGTATCTCTGGTCCACTTCGGCGTGATGATCTCCACTTGTTTGCGGTGTAAGAAGCGCAGAATAAAGGTACGTAATAAAAGTTGAGAAACAATCGAGAGAGAAAATTCTTTTCTGAACTTCAATTTTTATTCGCTGATCTTGCTAACGCGCTAACAAGTGTGATTTGCAACTACCCGGCTGTAAAAACTGCACTGCCTCGGAAACTGAATGTGTGATATGGGATGAATGTCTAAACGCTAAGGTTTCAAGAGAAGAAATTCACACCAGACTCCAGAGAGTGATTTTGCTTCAGGAACAACTGGAAAAGACGCAACATAGCCCACAAGAAGAAGAGACAGACGAAGTCATTAATCAGGGGCTGATTGGTAAAGCAGGACCTCAGTATCTGGTTCCAAGTCTGAAAAACCAGACGATAGAAGACCTTCTCCCTTTCAGATGGGAGACCGTTAAGAAAGGCTATTGGTACGGCGAAGACAGAGGGCCAGATGCTATTTTTTTCGGGTCTTCGTCGCCAATATCAGTAGCAGTATGGGCCTCGTCTCTGCTGGGTGTTAGAATAGAACCTCCAAAATACGTGAAGGAAGAAGTGGAGGAATTCAGATTGCCTAAGACTCTGATTACGCAGCTGATGATGCGAAAGCTGTTGAAGCATTATGAAGAGAAAATATACCCCGAGTACCCTCTAATTGCGCCCTCTTTCTTCAACATGGATGTGAAGTTAAAGAACCTGCCTCCTAGGCAGCAGATTTTCACGCTTCTGGCCCTGGTGGCTGCATCCACACATCTCTCGAGATCAGAAAAAGACTACCGAGTAATTTCTGCCACTCTGAGAAACTGGCTTAATGATGAGGTTGGAGCATATCTCGAGGAATACACAGATGACACTTTTTTGGTTTTTATGTTCTTGATCTTGATGGAGGAGTTAGATCCACGGAGTCAGAACTTATACGTATTGCTGAGTATGGCGTGTCGTTACGCAGTTATAAGAGGGTTCTACAGAGATACTACGGATGATGTTGAAGAGCGGACTTCGAGGCGGAATTTGTTTCTTGTTCTGTATAAGATGGAGTCTGAAATAGCAGGTTTTCTCGGAAGGCCGATGCTTTTGCCGTGCGAGTCGATCATGTTTGAGGATGCAGACCAGAAAACTGCAACCACACTAAGACTAACGAAGTCCAGAATGGATATCTACAGAATGATCTTTAACGGCCCTGATGACAGTTGCGTTTTCAGCCAGCAGTTGGTGGAAGAGCTTCTGTCTCTTCCTATACTGGCTGCTGCCTCGACCCATTGGTTCCTTGCTTCTCTGCCTTTTGCTATACACCGTTGTCACGAATGCGAGAATTTGCATCTCCCCAAAAGCGAGTTCCGTGAGAGACTCGTCAAATCATTTTTGATCAAACTTGACGACCTTTACAGGCTGTACAAGGAGGACCAGATCATATCATTGTGGATTCACACTCTCTATTGTTTCAGCCTCTCACTTGCTATGATGGTGTATTACAAAATGGGCTATTTATCAAACTATTGGACATCCGCTGATTTCGAGAAGAGTTTTCACAAAATTATTGAAATGATGGGATATTGTCGCCTCGGCTGGGCTCCTGCGGCGTTATATCTGGAAATCATTCTGGAGGTTTACAATAAGAGCCAGGCGCTTGGGTAAATGCGCTACCGGGATCACAAAAAAACAAACAAAAAAACAAAGACTATGGATTGACTATATCGTTTGCAAACACAATTTTTATGCTCTGTGGTAATGGATAATAATTCGCAAACAAGTTTTGGAAACAAATACAGAGCCTCGTGCATGACTGAGCCGCATGAACATGATAAGAGATAACGGAGAGCTGGTGCCGATGCGAATCTGCGTCAAATCTCCCAAATCGCGGCTTATCAGTCCACCTACAGCATTGAAAGTTATTAGTTTCTTGACAACACACTTCCACCACAATATACATACTGAACTATACTAGAATTATCTCATTTTTGAACTCTTTGGTCTGTTCGCGTTGACCTAAAGTGCTTCCCTTATGAAACGTGCGCCAACCGAAAACGATAAGAGGGGCTTCAACAGCTGCACAATCATTCATTTTTCACGAGATTTCAACTCACGCCACAATCAACATTCAGGCTATGTCTTGCGGACACCATGGTGAAGCTCATGTGGGAGGGACTCCACAAGGTAGATTTGCTGACAAAACCAAATACACGTATGCTGGAAAGCTGGTGAGCGAAAGCCAACCTGGACCACCGTTCACGGTCCATACAAGCACTCTGTTCGACCCAATGCGCAAAAAATATCGAGAAAATGTTTCAGTAGAGATAGATCCTTCCTCAGGATTGGTCATTAGATGCTACCAACGGACGTCTGAACCTCAAATTGGCGCCTCAGATGTGGATTTAAGAGGCAAGTTCGTGATCCCAGGTCTGGTGGACGCACACACCCATATCTTTTTGCACGCTTACGACGAAAGAACCAGCGTTGAACAAAAACGTGACGAGTCTGTGGCTGAAAGAATAATCCGTTCCTCCAATCATTGTCGGACAGCTTTGCTAAGCGGATACACGACGTATCGCGATTTGGGTTCCGAAGCCATGTACGATCTAGACGCAAACGTCAGGGATACAATCAATCGGGGAATCATGCCTGGACCAAGACTCTACGTTGCCACAAAAGTGATATCATCATCTTCTGGTTATGCTGCACGCTATGAGAATGCAATGGGCGGAGTTCAGTACCCGTCGTTGGCAGATTATTGTGATGGTGAGACCGAGATCCGCAAGGCAGTACGCAATCGTATTGGGGCTGGAGCAGATGTCATCAAGTTCTATGCGGATTACCGCCGGAGGATCATGAGGTATCCACCGGCGCAGCAGCATCCGTATGTTGGTTCTGTGAGATTTCCTCCAGTCACCGCGAACCCCGAAGTGGTTGCCTTCACCCAGAAGGAAATGGACACCATAGTGGAGGAAGCCAGAATGGCTGGATGCGCAGTAGCAGCCCATTGTGGCAGCAACGAGAGCGCTTCCATGGCAGTCAAAGCTGGGGCAACCTCCATAGAACATGCTTATTGGGCGGATGAAGAGACATTGAACAAAATGGCAGAGTCAAACATAATTTATGTTCCAACACTTTACGCTTGCGAGCTCTTCTTCCAGGATAAGATGGAGTCCATTCTGCAGAAGACACGCAAGGCCTATGATATGGGAGTCACAATGGCCTGTGGAGGTGATACTGGAACGTATCCTCATGGTGATAATGTTCACGAAATGGAGTTGATGGCAGCAGCAGGAGTTCCCACATCGGAGGTTTTGAGGGCTGGAACGTACCATGGATGGCTTGCTTGTGGTGGTGATCTTATTGGAAAGCGGTTTGGCTGGATTGAGGCTGGAACATGCGCGGATATGGTAGCACTTGATCGGGATCCACTGGAGGATATTGGCAATTTGAGGGGACCAAGTTTTGTGATGAAGGATGGTGAAATCTACAAGGTTGACGGTGAACCTGTGATGGACAAGTTCTTCTAATTCCAAGCGTTTGGTATTTCTTCATGCTTAGTAGTGCTCACACTTGAACTCCTGCTAGGATCAACATTCTTATTCGCCCACTTTATAAATCCTTAAATTATTCCTTATTTAATCGAAGCAGATAGGTGATTAGACTTGGTAGTCACGGATCACCCCAACTTCCTCCTGTTTGTCACGCTGGTGCCATCTCTCGTGCAGACGACCGTACAAAAGTACCGACAGAGGCTCGTCACCATCTGTATCATTTACTGCCTTTTGGCCGTACAGTCTTCCCTTGCTGTCATCCCAAGTGAAGAAATCGATCTTCTCCCATTCAGCAGGCTTTGTGAGACCCAATCTGTTGAGCTTGGGGCTGTTCAATGTTTCAGGGTCCACAATCGTGCCAGCCTTTGGCTGCTGGAAGTAGATGAGCACCAGGCGGGTGTAGTCTTTTTGCTCCTCTGGAGGCGCAACAACTCTGTGGATGGAAGACTTGAAATAGGAACCAGTCAGAAATTCAAGAGCATCACCAATGTTCACGACCAGCGAGTTTGGTCTGTGTGCGACGAACTTCCATTCACCCGTGTCGTAATCTCTGATTTGAAGTGACAGAATGGGTTGCGAGGTGATCATGGTGAACGTGGTTGAATCCGAATGACCTCTTAACCAGTTCTTCTGCACTTTAGCCTCATCTTCAGGATCCATCTTGTGGTAGCGCATGAATCTTCCGAAACCTCCTCCAGAGTTCTGCAGATCGTTCTGCTTAACCTCGAACATCTCGTACAATGTTCCCTCTGGAAGCTCCAAGATGATATCGCTGAGCGCACTGATCTTCTTCAAAACATCATAGTGAAGGTGCTGGTAGTATGCCTGAATCTCAGTTACGTATGGCCTCACTATCGCAGGAAGCTTAGAGATTGCCTCAGGACTGAGAAAAATGTCATCGTGAAGCAGATTTCTGAAGTTGTAGTGCTCAATGGCGTCTCTGACACCCTTGGCAAAGCTCCAGTAACCACGTGGCTTGAATCCAGCACCACGCTCGCCACCGAGCGACTTGGTTCTGTCTTCATCATCACTGGTGATTGCACCTGCAAGATACTGCATCTTCTCCTCTTGTGGAATATTCAGCAAATTGATGGCAATCGTCTTCAAACGCTCAATTTTGTCAGCATCGTAGCCAGTATTGATGAGGTTGAAGAAACCTGAAGTGCTGATGGACTCCTCCAGTTGTGCGGCAAGTTTCTGCCTTGCTGGGAGCCCCTCAGGGCCCTCAACGTATTGAGACAGGTCGATAGCATCTAGGTGTACAACTGGATATTTATCGATAGTAGATTGGTCCAGTACGGGGGCCTCATGGAATGGGCTCAGCTCCTCATAAGAGGCAGGCACATATGACAATTCAGAAGGAACAGGCGCCATTTTGTTTTCGTTGTCTCTTCCAGAACAGAAGCGAACAAAGAGATGGGATCAGGCCCCATTCATAAAGTAGTCGCAAGAAAATGATGTGACAAGCAGCAATGCCGAAAGATTCACCGGCCCGATAAAACGCATCAAGCCCGGTATCCACAGCCTATCAGATCAGACCATTCTGTTTATACAGTAGGATTCCCACCTATATTTGAGAGAGATATAGCACTGTGGCAGCATCACGACATGAGAATGTTGTTCCAAAGTAGCCAAGAAATTGCGAAAGACAGATTTTTGGGCTCGCCACACCTCAGCCATATCGCGCAATCGCGGAAAAATGGGCGCACGGTAGGAGCCACATCGCCTCCGTCCTTTCCGGCAATCTTGACAGGTTGATCGCCGATGATTTGACACAGCTGAGACCCCCATTAAGGCAAAAACCGTCTGTAGGATATCTTGTCGTGGTCTGAGGGTAAAAAAACTTTGATGGTTTTTCTTTGTAGACCCAGATGGGTGATCGTGGCGCAAACGAGGATAAGCACCAAGAATTGGTGTGGCTCGCATGACTCAGTACTAAGTCTGTACCAAGACATCTAAACGGTCTGCCTGACGGGCGAGGCGCGGAATTGGACTCCAAAAAACCACCGCCGGCTGTCTTTGAGATAGAGATGCAAGTTAAAAATTTTCATTATGACATGCAAGATAGCCGTACAATGTATCCACAGTAAAGATTCCACCATCTCCAGCTTTTGGCACATCTTTCGTGCGGGTGGTAGGGGACTGACATGTAAGCATAATTATGCCGAACGTTGAGGGTATAAAGAGCGAGACTAATCCCCTATTGATCTACTGATAAACTCAAGCAACCAATCCCCAGACTACCGAAATCGCTGAACCGGCACTCAACAACCCTAATGGAACCAACGCTGTCTCAAGGAGTCGGCTATGGAGTCATAGTCGGACTCGGTGCGTTTTTCGCACTGATGATGAACGTGATCACTATAGTTCAAAACAAGTTCACCAAGTTCAATGCCGGTAAGGTTGATGAGTTCACTGCTGCCAGCAGAAATATTCCTTTCGGTCTGATTATTTGTGGTATCGTGTCCTCGTGGACCTGGTCGCTGACTCTGTTGCAGTCTTCTACCGAGTCGTATTACTTGGGTGTTTCTGGCTCATACTACTACGGTTTGGGTGGTTTGCTGCAAGTGGGAATTTTTTCCGTCATTGCCGCCAAAGTCAAAGTGAACGCCAACTTGGTAACAACATTTGCTGAACTTGGATATTTTCGTTTTGGAACGTGGGGGCATTTGGCTTTTCTGTGGTCCGGAATAATCTGCAATGCGATCGTGTCTGCATGCATCTTGCTTGGTGGGGGTGCGGTTTTTTCCGCGATTACGGGCATCTCTGAGTACGCCGCACTGTTCCTGATTCCTCTCGGAGTAGCAGCATACGTATCTCTGGGTGGTTTAAGAGCCACCTTTATTTCGGATGCAACTCACACCTTCATTCTGCTGATTTTCGTGATCATCTTTGTTTTCACCGTTTACGTTGGAAGCTCCAAGATTGGATCTCCCGGCCGCATGTGGGAGCTGCTCAAAGAGGTTTCGAAGACCACTCCAGTCGACACCAACTACCACGGCGAATATCTGACTTTCAGATCCGCTGATGGTGCTGTGTATGCAGTCAGATCTACCATCACCGGTTTTGGATTGGTTGCTTGTGACCAGGCCTATTGGAGTAGAGCCATTGCCGGTAAGGACAGAGTCATCGGCCCTGCCTACTTTGTCGCTGCCCTCTGTTGGTTTATCATCCCATTCAGTCTGGGAGCATCGCTTGGTCTCAGTGCTAGAGCCCTCAGTGTTTACCCTGACTTTCCAACTCTTTCTAGTGCCGAAGTTGGGGCTGGTCTCTGTTCGGTTGCCAGTGCAGTTTATCTTCTCGGAAAAGCTGGAGCCACCATGATGATGCTGATGGTTTTCCTCAGTGTGACTTCCTCTTTCTCAGGTGAGTTGATTGCAACCTCCACATTGATTTCCTATGACATCTACAAGAAGTATATCCGCAAGAACGCCACTCCTCACGAGGTTGTTCGCGTGGCCAAGATCATGGTTTTCGTGTGGGCTCTCTTCTCTGCTGGTCTCTCCTCTGCCTTTAATGCTGCCGGAATCGGTCTTGGTTGGCTCTTTAATTTCCTCGGAGTAGCCA
The DNA here is from genome assembly GCF_000576695.1 of Kuraishia capsulata CBS 1993. Taxonomy (NCBI): domain Eukaryota; kingdom Fungi; phylum Ascomycota; class Pichiomycetes; order Pichiales; family Pichiaceae; genus Kuraishia; species Kuraishia capsulata. The sequence continues at coordinate 601,980 of NW_019172952.1, forward strand.
CTGCTTCAGGTGTTTTCCCAATTGCCTTGGCATTCACTTGGTCTGGTCTGACCACTCTTGGAGCCGTTGTTGGGTCTATAGGCTCAATGTGCATTGCTCTTATCGTCTGGCTCGTCACCTGTAAGGCTTACATGGGCACTATCAACGTGGACAATCTTTCTAACGATTGGGTATCTTTTGCAGGAAACTCTGCTGCTATTGTTTGTGGCGGTGTTATTTCTATCGGACTTTCCTTGATCTTCCCAGAGAAGGAAACCTTTGAGTGGGAAGACACCCGTAACAGAACAATTTTGGTGGGCGAATCCAAGGAAGCCCACCGTGAGCACCAAGAGAGACTGGAAAATCTCACCAGTGCTGAGCAACGCGCTGTTGCTCACGAGACCAATGCTGGAGACGATTCGTCCCTGGATATTGAACTGGACCAAGAAATTGACCAGGTCTTCCTCGGAGCTCAATTCAAGAAGTACACCATTCTGTTCGGTATCACGGCCCTTATCTTTGCTTTTGTGATTCCAGTTCCTTTGAGTGCTGCACCATACATCTGGTCCAAAAAGTTTTTGGCTGGTGTAGTGGGTATCATCATTGCCTGGTTATTTGTTTCCTTCAGCGTGGTCATCATCCTCCCCATCTGGGAGTCCAAGGAATACTTGTGGAACTTGTTCCTCGTAATAATTGGAAAACAGACCATTGAACAATTCCACAATTCACAAGAGGGTGGTGATGAGTCCTCTGGTTCTGGTTCTTCCGTGGAAGTTGACGTGAGTCCGATCGTTGAGAAGACTGGTGCTTAAGTGGTGAGGCCTGATGGCTCACTTCGCTGTATTTTTCATTCATTTGAGCTTACTCTTTAGTTGATTTTGTCGAAGCATTTTCATTTAATAAATAGTGATAGAACTTGTTTCTGATTCTCTTATAGACGGAGAAATCCGGCAGATGTTTATGTATAAGAATGGACCCATTGGGATATGGCGAAGGAGCTAAGATGTTCTGATGGTAGCAACGCTGGGCTCCCTCACCTAAACTCTGCAGCCCCGGCTACACTCCTCCTAAACTGCTCCAAACTCGACCGGGAATTCACACTGCGATTAGACGAAGAGGAAGAACGTCTTCTCTGCTTTCTTGCACTAGTGGGATCCACGTGATCTTTTCCAAGAGTTTTTGCCAGAAACGAAAGAATATCAGTAAGGGATACGACACCCACAAGCCGGCCTGGATGACCCGAATCGTCTTTCTGAAAATTACCGATAGGCGAGTTTTGCGAATTGATCGAAGACGCCGAGGAATGGTTGGATTGCGTAAAGTGCATTGACTGCGAAACAGGTTGGGTCTGTTGGACGTTCGACTGGGGTTTTGTGTCTTCACCATATGGCCTGACAATCCACAATCTGTGTGATTGCGTTGCCACGAGCTTGGCTATTGTCCTTGCAAGCGACGAGTTTGTAGTCACGTGGAATATTGGGAACGAGTCCTTTCCGTTTTCAAGACCTCTAGTTCCAAGAATCACCGAAATGAAATGCAAACAACTCTTATACAACAGATCTGACTTAGAGCTCTTGGAAACGTGTTTCACATCTGTTACAGAGATATTGCCCAAAAGGTTGTGATTGCGGTCGATCACCGCCAATGACGAGATCATCAAATCGTGCATCTTCAAGAGAGCTTCCATCAGCAACTGGTCACCGTAGATGGAAACAACAGAGTTTGAGCCTATGTTAAGCGTCTGCAAAGAAGAGTTCAGAACGGGCTCCAGAGAAGGGAATCTTCTGGCGTTTTCCCACAAGTACTTGATCAATCTTCTTTGTGACAAGATACCTGTGATCTTGTTGTTATTAGTGATTGCAACACGGTGAACTCCATTGCCCATAATCTCAACAACTGTGGAAAGTGTGTCTGTTTCGTTTAACTTAATGAATGGGTTCTTATTGGTCAGTTTTATCACAAAGCTAACTGGCACAGACTCTCCTTTCTGAGCACGCATTATGATCAGAGGAATATCAGACTTAGGTTCATAGTCGATGGCAGATATCTTTTCAGCTTTGAGTTTGTTGAGGACTAGCAGCAGATAAGAATTTAGATCTGTGTAGTCAAAGGTGAGACAGTTGAGATCGTTTGCGTATTGCTCAACAGGCACAGATGTCAGATTGTTCCTCACCAAAGTGTCAAATGCCAGTTCCACGGAGACATCACTTCTGATTAAGATGAGCTTATTCTGCTCGACAAGTTCCGACAAAGGCACCTCGTACCAGTCACCACTAGTTTGCAATGCGGAGTGGATGGAGCTGGTATGCGAGGACAAAGAGGTATTCCTAGACAGTTGTCCAGCCGCAACATTCCCATACTGCGGCGATACCGCTGACAAATCGATAGAAGTTATGTTTTCATAGCCAGGGTCGAGCTGCGGAGGGCTGGAGAGCATTTCAACGATGGATGTCTGTCTAGATTTGAGTCCTGGAGAACCAGGGGTCCTGAAGGAGGGTGAATTGGGGTAGTTCGAGCCGCTGGAAGACATCAAGATGCAAAAACTTCAAAAAATATGGCGCAAGTGCAGGGAATGACTCGTTTTAGGAAAGACCTGAAAAGCGGACTAGGTTTTCTTGTTCAAATCTCAAACAAGGCTTTGTAAGAGTCACACAGATGGGATGCGGAGAAGGAAGAGTCAATTGAAGATTGTAGCAGCAAACTGTCGACACCGCAATATATCCAGGAACAATCCACAGAATATTCAACGACAGATATAAAATAACGGAAGGATGCTTTGACAGAGCTTGTTGTACAAAGAACACCCAACCCTTGTGGTCACAAAAAGAGGCGAAACAAAGCAACTGATGATGGGGTTACATGCCCTGGGCAACCATGTTTATTGATGGCACACGAAAAATGACTTCTTACATCAGCATCCATTGTCCCGAAGATAGTGTGCAAATCAATTGAGAAGTAGTGCCCCAACTGGCACAACAATTCAACCCAACAAATTTGGCCCTTTCTAGCAAATTGAAGTGGTGTGGTGTGCTCTTTTTCTTCTTCTCTGTTTCCAAGGCACGTCTTCTCCTGATATAAAACCTGTATCTTGCTTGTTTGTTTCTAGTTCGACCAGTCCGACCAGTCCAAACTGTCTGATCAGTTGCTCGTCTTATTTTCCGCTTCGTCACTCCAGGTATCTGATTGAGCAGAGACCTACAATACTAGCAAAGTTTTAAGCAGTACAACGCCAACATGTCGTCTGTTGATGCGGTGGATATCACTGAGGCAAACTCGGTGGCGGCCGGAACCAACGCTCCCATGAAGAGAATTGTCGCCTCAGGGATTGGTGGAAGGCTTATGGGTTCCAAGTCAATGTACGATGTTACTGCAGACCAGATCGCCAAAGATAATCTGGCCCTTTTGCTCGAAAAGGACAAGAAAGCGAAGGCCAAGTACGCCTCAAACAAACACATCAGCGAACAACCCTGGACGAGGGAGAATTGGGCACAACATATCAACTGGCTGAACTTCGTTCTCGTGTTCGCCATTCCTGTGATGGGTCTTTTGTCTACCTTCTGGGTCACACCCAGAATAGAGACTTTTGCCCTTGCCTTTATTCTGTATGTCTTTTCGGGACTGTCCATTACTGCTGGATATCACAGACTTTGGGCTCATAGAGCATACCAGGCCAGACTGCCAGTTAGGCTGTTCTACGCTTTTTTCGGAGCTGGTTCCGTTGAGGGTTCTATCAAATGGTGGGCCCATTCTCACAGAATCCACCACAGATACACTGACACTGTCAGGGATCCATACGACGCCCGCCAGGGCTTTTGGTACTCCCACATGGGCTGGATGCTTACGGTGCCCAACCCTCGTTACAAGGCTCGTGCGGACATCACAGATTTGTCCGACGACTGGGTCGTCAGGGCTCAGCACAGACACTATCTTATGGTGATGGCTTTTTCTGGATTTTTGCTCCCTTCGTTGATCGCCGGCTACTTCTGGGGTGACTATCTTGGTGGTTTCATCTACGGTGGAATCTTGAAGGTTTTCTTTATCCAGCAAGCCACTTTCTGTGTCAACTCGCTTGCCCATTGGATTGGTGTTCAGCCTTTTGACGATAAGCGCACTCCAAGAGACCATTTCTTGACTGCTTTCGTGACCTTCGGTGAAGGTTACCACAACTTCCACCATGAATTCCCATCTGATTACAGAAATGCCTTGAAATGGTACCAATACGACCCTACAAAGCACGTCATATACCTGACATCAAAGCTGGGTTTGGCTTACAACCTCAAGACTTTTTCTCAGAACGCCATTGAACAAGGCCTTGTTCAGCAACAGCAGAAGAAGCTGGATGCTTTGAGAGCAAACCTCAACTGGGGTATCCCTCTTTCGGACTTGCCTCTCTGGGACAAGACACAATTCTTCGAGAAGTCGAAGGAACAGAAGGGTCTTGTGATCATCTCTGGTATAGTGCACGATGTGTCAGGGTTTTTGACCGAGCACCCAGGTGGACAAGCTCTGATCAAGACCTCCATTGGAAAGGATGCCACTGTTGCCTTCAATGGTGGGGTTTACGCCCACTCTAATGCTGCACACAATGTTTTGGCAACGATGAGAGTCGCTGTCATCAGAGATTCAGGTGCCACGGCAGACACGTACGATCGCCAGCTCGAGATGATCGCTGCAAAGAAGGAAAAGGAAGGGCAAGCTTGATCTGCAATCAGATTGAAGTAAAAAAAAACACACAAACAATGAGATAATGGGTTTTAAAAACGTAAATAACACAAAAAAAAACACTGAACAATCTTGGAGATACTTAGGCATCCGATTAAGTTAATCTTCACCGTTGGTATTTTGTCTTCAACGAGAAAGCTCTGTACTTCAAGGGGGAATTTAATTAACTGTCGGGTAAAAGATATACCGATTCAGTATTTTCTTCACAATTTACGTAACAAGGAAACAAAAAAAAATTGCTCCACGGGAGGCTCGAACTCTCGACCTTCAGATAGCACACGTTGCAAACGATATGAGACTGACGCTCTACCGACTGAGCTAGTGAAGCACTCAAAATTTTTGAAAAATAATGGTCCTTCATGAACAGGCAGGAAACTGGACGGGCTCAAAACCTCTAGAGCTTGACAGTTTTTAGAGAAATCAGGGGTTTGAATAGAAATTAGAAAATCAGAGAATAATTAGCATGTACAAGCTTCAAATACAGATTTGGGTACGTCTAAAATTTGATTTACACGCAGCTGGGAGCGCGTTGTGTCTTGACCGTCAGCCAAGGGGAGAGACGGCAATGTAGTGCAAGCCATTGTGCAGTGTTATGTGCGGATTTAATACAAGATAAGTAATTTTAATTAGTAAACTTCTTGGTGTCTCTTACCGTCTTACGGCTAATAGGTTTTGGTCAAACACGCGGTTCAACACCTAAAAACTCCCGAGATTTGTGAAAGTGCGGTGAAGAAGACGGTTTTGACACGCCAGTTGGATATTGTTCTATCCTGAGAACTAGCAGTCTTCAGCTCCTCACGTTGCAGTTTTACTACTCATTTCAGAAACTACCACAACCTCATTTCCGACTTAACAATGGACATACAACCACGAAATCTGGAAATTCCAGAGGGAAATGCCTCATTGATGCTGGCGTGGCAGGTGAAAGGTGGGTAGAGTCTTCACGGAACTTTTCAAAGCCTGTCAAGAAGGAGAACACTAACCGTCCCAGGTCGTAACGTATTGGTTATTGGAGCGGGTGCAGTTGCCCTCTCGAGAATAAATCATCTTATTCAAGCAGATGCCATCATCACAGTTGTCGCATCGAAAATTACCGAACCCGCTATTTCTCAGTACTATCAACTAGGGATACTCAAAGTCATTCATGAAAGGGAGTACACATCGTCAGATCTCACCATGTACAAACAGAGAGACCTATCGCATCTCAAACAAAAGCCTGAGCTTTCAGAAGAAGATTACGAGCTCATCAGAGATGTCGATCAGAATGAGACGTTTGCTCTCGTTTTGGCAGCCGTAGACTCCCCTACCGTCTCTAGCAAGATATATGCCGATTGCAAACTAAGGGGTCTTTCGGTGAACATAGCCGATAGGCCACCCCAGTGTGACTTCTACTTTGGCTCTGTTTTGCGAAAGGGATCGCTTCAGGTCATGATAAGCACCAATGGAAAATCGCCTAGGTTGGCTAACAGAATCAAAATCACCAAGCTGCAGCCCATGCTTGACCAGATCGATTTTGCGCGGGCAGTCGAGAACCTGGGCTTCTTGAGGGAACAAGTGAAGCAACACAAGATCCAAGGCTCTGATCTGGACACAATCAAGAGAAGAATGGAATGGAACAAGACTGTGACGGATATTTATTCTGTGGAGGAATGGGGCCAATTGACTTCGAATGATGTTGAAAAAGTCCTTGATTACTTCCCTGAATTTCCACCCAGATCAATTGAGGAATTGCGAAATGGGTGAAACTAAGAACTTCTGAAGCTGGTGGAGTCCTTTGAATATTTTCTGGTGGTCTGGGCAAAACAGTCAATCTAGCTGAGTGTCGCTACTAGGCCAATGTACATTATCTACTCATCTATTCAAACCAATAACTTTTGTCACTTTAGATTGAGCACCTCAAACAAAATTGTATCGTATAACATAAAATGGGGTAACGAGGTAAATAAGGTATGGAAAAGATAGATAAAGATCGGAGAGTGGACAAGACAGCAACAATGGCTGACTGCCAGAATAACAACTGACTTTTGAAAGACCAGCCTCAATTTCTTTCTAGAAAAGCCCAAATCAGAAACTTTTGTAAATTTGCCAACACTTGCTGGGTCAGCTGTCATTAATCGTAAGAGGCGAGACAGCTACACTGGATGAGGCCAACCGGAAGACCTAGTAAGCTCATCAACCATTCAGTCATTCAAAGACACCAGATTTAGCCAGTTTAATCCAGCCTTTTCAAACCGTCCAGTTGCCCTTCAGAGTCAGAACCCTTGTGTTCTGAACCCTCTTGGTCCGGAGTCAGTGGTGTTTCCAGGGTCGAACCTGAATTTGGCTGTTCCTTGAATACGGGCACATGTTGGTTCTGGTGAAGGTGGTGAGGTTGTGGCGGGTGAATCTGCGGCTGAATCACCTGTGGAAACATTTGTTGATAAATGTAAGGAGATTGTTGGTCCAGCATTTGCTGGTCCATCATCTGTGGAGCCATCTCCGCTGCATAATAAAACGGCGTGCCGTATTCAGCCACTTGTTGCGGAGCCACAGATTGATACCCATCATAGCTCTTTACCATCATCTGCTGGTTCAAGTTCGAGTTATTGGATCTACCCCAGCTTAGTCTCACGCGTGATCCTCCGATTATGAATCCCTGCATACCGGCAATCGCCTGCTCTGCATCCTGTCTCTTTGAAAACTTCACGAATCCACAACCCTTTCCAGGTGGAATTTTGACCTGAACGATACTGCCAAATGGCTCAAATAGAGTGATTAAAGTCTCTTCTGGAACGCCATTGGCCAATCCACCGACGAAAACAGTCGTATTATTTGGATCGTTAAAAACCTGAGATTGCTGCAGAGATTGAGGAGGAGCGCCGCCATGCTGGCCCATCTGAGGAAGAGGAACACCAGCAGTGGCATAGTAAGGCACAGAAACTTGACCTGGAACATGTGGTGGGGGACCTGTTGCCGTAAGGAACATCCTCTCATCCGATCCGTTGGTCTTTAATCCCAAGTTCTGATGTTTTGGAGTTGCAAGAGCAACTCTGATTGGTCTGTCGCCCAACCAAACACCATTCATCTCGTTCAAGGCCCTTCTGCGGTCTTCTTCGCTGGTGAAACGAACGAAGCCAAAACATCTCGAAGATCCAGTGGTTGGGTCTGTCATCACCCTCACTGTCTTCACAGAGCTGAAGTGGTGCTGAAACAGAGCCAGCAAGTGCGCTTCCGTGGTAGAGGGAGACAAGTCTCCCACAAAAAGAGAAAACTCTGGGGTCTGTGGAATTTGCGCATCCAACGTGGCTCCACTGGCCCAATTGAGTCTGAAGACCTTGCCATTTGAGTTTGGTATGGCAGACCCGTTGAGAGAAAGACCCTCCTTGGCCTCTTCGTAGGTATCAAATTCGACGAAACAGTAGCCAGAATGGTTGAAAAGCGACGTGTGCATGAAATTTTGCTTGGGTTTGATTACCTTGACCAGCACCCGCTTGTTCATGGCCGACCAGATCGAGGTGATATAGTCTTCGTCCCACCACGGCTCTAGATCACCCATCCACAGCGTTTTGGGGGTGACATTGGAGCTTGCGCCCGAAATCTCAGGCGGATTTGGCAAGGGAATGGTGTTGAGGAAGTCGGTAGAGCCTGTTTGCATGGTGTTGAAGTAAACGGCAGAGGATATAAATAGACTGCGAGCTAAACAGATGCGGAAACCCTCAGAGCAAAGATAAAAAAAACAAAACCAAAATATGGCAGCTGAAATGAAGTTAGAAAAAAAATCCAATTGCTTCGTTTGAATTCGTCAACTGCGAGGAGAAAGCTTCAACAGTGGTTAGCAAAATTGGTCTGAGCTGAATATGCGGCCGAACGAGTTTCACGTCAAAAGAACTATCGGCACCACGAAATAATTGTTCCGGGAACAATATCCAATCAAATCAAATCACCAACGATCAAATAGAACAACGAAAGCGGTTTTTCGTTGCTTAGAGTTCAATCTAAACAGGGCTATTCAGTAGGTGGATATCAAACTTGCTGTCTAGTTGGCGTGCCTTCGATGGGTGTGTGACGCAGAGTTCGATCGCTGGATTTTTGTGCAGAAAACCAGGCGTTAAAATGTCAATTCCAACGAGATTGACTTGAATGTCTTGTCCTTGAAAATGTCTCTTGTTGATATTCCGAAATACTCGCGCGAAAGACAACTGTCGCTAAGAGGGGCAGTGGCGAGTATGACAGGGGAAGCGGGTTGAAGCAAGCGCGAACAAGATACTAAAACAAATTGTATCGGTAGGTTTTGGCCAAAGTCCAATTGTCTGACAAGCCTCGGAACAATAAAATGGAAACACTATTGGCTGCGCTATTCACAACACAAAAGGCAAACTTCAGTATGGTGGTTTGAAGTATTATGAAGCCGTAAACGTTGCAAAAGTCAGACTCGGGGATAAAAAAATAAACACGGAAAAGCAAAGCTAAGAAGTCCACGGATCCAATTGAGCCTTTTTCAAGAAGCTGTTTTTGATTGTAGAGCAGTGTCTGATTTATGGCGATACGACAAAGAAAAGAGAGAGGGAAAGGAACTTCGCCCGGAGCAAAGATTAAGTGAGGCGGCCTCCAAATGCGTGCTACATTGACAATGTGATTAAAACGGGACAAAATTAGGATTATGGCTCTAGTGTGCGATTCCAAAACGAAAAAAAGCTGGCACTTCCTCGCTATTTGTCCGCAATCAAGTATACATTGCCGTGCCCCGTTGCCCAACCTCCTGCTAAGCGGACTGTTCAGGGTTCCTGAAAAGAAACCCCGTGCTGTGGGATGAGCGAGGGCGTATGCTGCTATGGCAGGGGGAACTGGAGACTGAACGACTCAGTGTTGGAAACCGAGATTGAAGAATTAGATTTTGCGATGATATTAGGCTCATATGGCAAGTACTTGATGGACTCTTTTTGTATTCCAGGCTGCCTCAATCAGTTTGGAGGTCACCCTTCACTTTCGCGGACCTAATTCTAGCCTCATCGCCCAAAATGTTGGAAAGGGCGTCTGCGTCGAGTCTACTGTTTCCACCGGCTTTGGTTCGGAATTCTGGGGGCCAAGTTTTTTCTCATACGAAGCCCGAAATGAGAACAAGAGCGAGTTCTCGGCGCCTAATCAGGCCTTGCTTCTGAATTTCTGCAGCTCAACTTGACTTTTGCGGTAAATCAGAATAGGGATGATCTGCACTGAACAGTTCCATGGAAAATTCTACACATGAGCACTTGACAGATGATGCCCCCTGATGATGTACACCTGTAGAACCAGTGGGCCTGTTAAGACGGGGTTAACTAGACACACCACTTTTCATTTAACCAGGCCATGAAGCCTCGACTGGACAGAGCTTTTCTGCTGTCTAGTCACTGTCTGCTAAGTGCAAGTTTATTCCGTTGACTAGTGTTTGCTCGTTTTTAAACAGCTTGTCCGCTTTTCCCCTCTCATCTTCTGAGTGCGAGGAAGACTCCCGAGCCTGGTGAATTCCGACAGAGATTCCGCCTTTTCGGAAGTTCAATACTACAGATACAATAAGCATAGCACCCACAAATAGACTCTCCTCTTAAGCTGTTTATTCGTTCCTGAATTCGTGTGGCTTGACGTTTACGGATTTATCCGGATTTGTTGGGGTTCAATCCACCTTATAATCGGGACGCAACCCAGGTCATATGCATGCTCTGCCCGACTCCATAACCGTCAGACATGTGAACCCGTGGATCAAAAGCATTTTACAAGCATTGTTTGTGCGATTGTGCACTGAAATCACACACCGTCTTGGCACGTCCATAAACCCCTTCACCTTTAAATCAGGGACTTTTCGGCTCTGGCCCCCCTGCCTTAGACAGTTTTTCCCCATCTAATCAAAGCAGGTACGGTACAACCTATGATGATTTATCTAGATGTACCTATTTTTTCAACTTACGTCTTTTCCGAGCACAAACTTTAACTCAGTGTTCTTAACCCACAACATGCCAGTGTTGTTTTCTAATCACGCGTCGTCGTATGCTTCGGGATTCACACGGGAATGTCCATCATATCGGGACAAAGAATGTGGATGCCGAATCCTCATAAATAACCCCAAAAGGTGCTGAAAAATGGACACCACTAGGAACCTTAATATAGCTCTAGTCGTGAAAACCACGCTGGCAAAACACTATTGATAGTTGCCGTGGTCTGATGTTACAGTTACTGCATATTCTAGTGAGTAGCGTCACTTTGTTGGTCTAAGCGTTTCAAAAATTCTAAGCTTCTTAAGCTTTTTTCCTAGAATAGTTCTTGTCAATCGCTTCCGAGTCAAAAGAAGGCCCTTGCTCGCAGTCGCGGTCATCCATAAACGGCGCAAAAACCGCCTGGCTGCAGCTGTGTTGAAAAGCACTATGCATTAGGTATGTGCCTGCATTCTAACGGTCACGGTCCAGAACCTGCGGGGACTGAAGTTATTAATGATTTAATGGGCAAAAAAATTACAAATCAAAACAGCCCTCTCAAAACAGGCCACAAGTGGCGTATGGAAAATCTTTTGGGAACGGTTATTTTCACCTCCAAATCATAAACGGCCCGCTGCCGCCTCGGATGGGCGCGTAGTCACCGAAAAACGGATTTTAGAAAGGAAGTGTGCCAACAAGAGATCTAAGCACGCGTACACGTGAAAGAAGACACACCCACTTCACGTCAGAATTTTATTGTTTGGCTGCTGTTCCTATTTGTTCTTTTTTTGGTACGATAAGATGGATTCGAGGTCTACGCAGAGAGAATCTCAGAGAGAAGTGCGGAGAAGAGGTGCCGCAAGCAGACACGTGAGCGCTCCCGACATAAGGATAACTGTGCCATCTGGAGGGACTATCAACAGGCAGAGGAGATTGAGCAAGAGTACGGGAAAATCCCCTGTTGCTGGACTGCGAAGCGTGTTGAACAGAGACCCAAAATCCCCCAAGCGAATTCCTGTACCAGTTCAGTCGTTTAGCCCATCATGGGAAAGTCCCCTTATGACGAGGAAAAGAGTTTCGAAGACGAGGGTTGAGAAACCGAGCTCAAAGAGCCCAGGCAGGGCTAAGAGGAGCAATAAGTTGGAGAAAAGCAAGAAGCCTGGTTTGGGTTTGAAAGCGGGCGCGATAAGTTCTCGAACTCAACAGCCACAGCGGAGAGGAAAGACAAAGAGTCAGCTGCTAAAACCTGCCAGAACCCCCAATGCTAGAGCCCCACGGACCCCACGGACTCCGAAAGCAGTGAAGCAAAAGCCTGTGCGCACTTTTGAGCAAATGGAAAACATTGACCGAGACCCGGAGTCTGAACCTGAAGTCGATTCGGAGTATCATTCGGCTGTAGAGTCCCCTGCTCTGGACATAGACACCAACTCCATGCAGATAAAGTACGAAAGGCTAACCAGGACATCCAAAATCACGACGGTTGATGTTTTGATTGAGATCATCAAGGATTACATCTCTAGGTTCCAGCAGACTACGAGCCACAGCGTGGTTCAGAATAGAATGATCTCCAGGTTTGAGGAGGACGTCGTTGCGCATCTGATGAAGCTAACGGATTTGAGGCTGACCAATGAGAGCTTGAACTCTCAGATTGGCCAGCTCAATAGACAGAAGAACGAGCTCAGAACGCAGATATACGAGGTTCGCGGAAAGCAGTCAGATATCGCAATGGAGTTGAACAAAGAAAGACAGTCATACCATTCTAAGAGACAGCAGAGCTTGATACGAGCCAGAATAGGAAAAGTGTTGTACGAGAAAGACTTCAAAATGGAAGAAATTGGAACGGTGAGGACGAAGCTCAATGATCTGGATACTGTGGTGAATCCTTCATGGGGACTTGTGGAGAAATTGAAGATTACGAACGACAAATTGGACATGCTGAAGCAAATGATAGAATCATAGGCCTCTCGTGTCTTTGTTTGAATACTAGTGTGACTGGTTCAGTTCAAAAAATCAGTAGTATATATTACACCATTACACCCCAAAGTCTAATCCGTCAAACAGGGCTCGTGTCTCAATTACAACCGCGATATCAGTTTCGTGTTCGGGTTACCTTTCTTTGAACTTGGTTTTTCAAAAAGGTGATGTCAAGGCTGTGATCGATACCTGAATTGATATCTTGCTCGACCGGAAATCACCTGGATTTCTGCTCAATCATCTTCGCTCTTCCATTTCTTCAATTTTCTTCATATCCACAATCTTCAGTTGTCATCTGCAATCAAAGCACTGATCATACGGTACAAGTAGTAGAAGAACATCAACAGATGGAAGCCCAGCTTCAAGAAACTCTCTCTCTTGTGCTTCGACAAAGTTCTGAAAATCTCTGTGGCATCCAGGAGATGGTTCTTGTTGTAGATCTTGTTGATGTTGAACGCCAAGACAGGCAGATTCAACAAGAATGCGAACCAGTAACCGTTGATCAAGAAAAGAGTAGATAGAACAGCATGGATCGATGCTTCTGGAATGATGTAGTAGTTCAGCTTGTTGCAAAGCTCGATTGGGTTGATGTAGTCGCATTCCAGGTCACTGTACATGATCGTGAAAAACACCTGCAAGAACAGGTTGATAGCGTTGACGATAACCGCCAGGATAAAGAGCCTGTAGTAGTGGCGGAGGTCACCACAGTGTTAGTACTGGCTCAACGGCCCGATCAGCACGAATCATTTTTGAGTAGACACATACCAGGCTTCTCCAGACATGATAAGCTGCGATTTGATTTGTTGAAAACTTCGGCTTGGAAACGGATGGTTTGGGGATGTGCAAGAGGGTTGGCAATGTGGAATTTGGCGGAAGATCTGAATTTTAGGGGTTCAATGCCGGTGGCTGGAGGTTCGGAGCCTAAGGTAGTGGAAACCAGCGAAAACTGCATCATTAGTGTGCCAACCGTTGGGGCGCCGCACGGGCCGAGGACTGAGTCCACATGACATCCCCGCAATTCGGTGCATTTTGAGAGAGATGGTATATAAACCGATGGCTGGGCAGTTTGCTGTTCATTCCATTTCATTCAACTACTTAGACAGACATTTGCAATGACGTTTTCAGACGAATCCAAAAATATTCTATACGAAGTTCGTGGTAAAATTGCCATCATCCAACTCAACATTCCCAAATCTTTAAACTCGCTGACGGGACCGCAGTATCTCTACCTCGGACAGCTAGTCCAGCGAGCAGATGCCGACCCTAACACACTAATAACTCTTCTTTGTTCTTCGGGACGCTATTTTTCAGCTGGTGCAAACGTCAAGAACGAAGGATTTGAAAATCAAAGTGGAGCCAAGGACGGAGACGAAAACTTCTTGGATACCACGGCGTTGTGGATGTCCAACTTCACTGCGCGCAATGTGTGGCTTACCCAGTTGTTTCTGAACCACTCCAAGATCACTGTTTGTGCGATGAATGGGCCAGCTGTTGGTTTATCTGCCGCCATAGTGGCAATGTGTGATCTAATCTACGGGATGAACGACTCGGTGTTCCTTCTCACTCCGTTTGCCAGTCTTGGGTTGGTTTGTGAGGGAGCCACATCGGTATCGCTATTCCAAAGACTCGGTATCTCCAAAGCGAACGAGGCACTAATATTTAGCAAGCCTGTGCTTTCCAAAGACCTCTACCGTCTGGGGTTCTTGAATGAGCTATACGATTTTAAGGACACCGACCAATTCAACAAGAAGATTGTTGACGACTTGGAAAAGCAAATGGTAAACTTGAATCCAAACTCGATGCTCGAAATTAAGGCTTCAGTGAGAGCAACATACCAGAAGAACTTTGAAGTTGGAAATGTAAGAGAAGCCGTGTTGGGACTACAAAAATGGGTTGCAGGTATTCCGCAAGCCAGGTTCACGGAGTTGTACAAAGGCAGCTTCAAGCATAAGTTATAGACTTGATGGAATCTAGGAAGAAGTGCCCTGGTCAATATTCCGGTTATTTTGATTGTTGTTTTCGTTGCTGTCCATGTTGTTGGAATAGATATTGGACCCATCCACATTGTTTCCGGTATTAGTTTCGTTGAGAATCTCTCTCGCCTTTTCTCTCGCAAGCTCTTCCTCCTCCTCCTTCTCTTCCTTCTCTTCCTTTTCTCCTCTGACAAATCTTGCAAGAGAACCACCACTAACTAAAGAGAACACCATCACGAGGATGGCAAATATACCTGCCATGGTAATGTGCCAACGTAGACTTTCCACATCGGACTTGATCCCACTGATCATCTCACCTGTGATCTTGGAGTTCAAGTCATGGTTTTTCAAGTTCAGCTGCTTGTTGTGTAGGTTATTCTCATGTTTGAATTGGTTGATGTCCATTTTAATCGCGTTCTCGTTCAGATTGTACTGGACTGCTAATTCATCCTCCAGACTGTTGAATAGTCGTTTGAGCTGAATGGACGAATTGGTCAGCTCGTTCATGCTGGAATCTCTGCTCTTTGAAATCTCCACCAAAAGCTCCGATTGTGCGGCATGAAACAGATAGGACTCATTTTCAAGATCAACCTTGGGCGAGAATTTGTTCTCCAGCCACCCCAGTTTCTCCGAAAGTGCTTCGATTAGCATATTCAATATGAGGTCTGCCTGCTCGTCCGAAAAACCACTCTCTTTCAGCTCACTGTATATTTTGTATGTGTCCAAAAGATCATCCTCAATGACCTTTTTTTCAGTTTGAAGATCCGCACTGTATCCATCCAGCTTCTCATTAGTGTCAGTGACCCGGTCTTTGTGCTCCAAGATTGGAATCACTTCGTGGTTGGTGGGCGTATTGGAGAGAGTTTCTAGCAAATCGTGTTCTTTGTTAATCTCTTCTATGGTATTTGAAATATTGTACGATTCCGTCCATGGGGTCTTTGGTGGTGATGTTGAGGAGGATGGGCTGGAAGAACTGTACCTCATCGGTATCGAACGTCGTATTAAGGCATGATGAGGAGCAACGCGTCCTTGTATTAGTCTAGGAGCCAGTCTTCGTAACGAATTTCCTATTATCATTTGTAGTATCTCCCTGATAGGTTCAATATGAGAGCGTTGAATAAACCGCAACTGAACACCAGAGTCCACAAGTCTGGAGCCAACTCCGCTTGATGGCGCTGGTTAGGTAGCGATGTGCTTGACTATCCTCTTCTGAGCTTTTCAAGCCTGAATGCAGCGAGCTATAACCAAACACACTAGACCCATACTCTCCGGTAGAACTCACGATCATGGCGTAAGTATTCGCAATATCTTGTTAGTCATGAATTATGTCGATAGCATTACTAACCTCTTAGCGAACTAATAAACAAAGTCAAGTCTGAGCTCTCACAGACAGAGCTAGAACAGCTCGAGGAGTACGAGTTCAATAACGGACCAATGTCTATCCTGACTACCGCGGTAAAGAATAGATCTACGGTTCTGATAAGTCTTAGGAATAACCACAAGTTGATCGCAAAGGTCAAGGCATTCGACAGGCATTGCAACATGGTGTTGGAGGGAGTGAAGGAGTTCTGGAGCGACTCGGGTGATAATTTGAAGGAGAGGTTTGTGTCAAAGATGTTCTTGAGAGGTGATTCCGTGATTGTGGTATTGAAGCAGGATTGAAAGTTAGGCGAACATCGGTGATGGGAGATCGCATAAAGGAGGCCATGTTGAATTGGAGACCCCGAATTGTAAACTAGCAGCAAAAGGAATAATCTATGTGAGATAGGGAACTGTGGCTCGCATATAAAATGTGTTAGTATCCGTGTATACATGCATTCAGGCTAATATATATATCCATCAAACTTATCCAGTTGTTGTAAATATGATTTGTAACTTGATTTCACATATTTGGCAGTCTCCGCCGCTCCAGCTATCTCTTAAGTATGCTCGAAATTTTTCAGCCTTGGTACACACACCTAGACCAAGCATGCGTCTTAGACTCTCTCGAAAAGTGTACTATATTGAGCACTTATCCAGGGTATCATGCTATCCACATTTTTTTTCAAGCAGCATGGTCTCATACGACAGGGTGCTCGGTCATTTGCGAAGATAACCACGAGATTAGCGGAATATGACGACTCTCTCATAGATAACATCCACAACCCTACACCCTCACTCACACCAGCACAGCTCCAAGAAAAGATCGAGAAAATTCCCATAGAAAACTACAGGAACTTCGTGATTGCTGCACATGTTGACCATGGCAAGTCTACACTTAGTGATCGTCTCATGGAACTCACTGGCGTTGTTGAGCCTGGTGGAGCCAAGAAACAGATCCTGGACAAGCTTGATGTGGAGCGAGAACGCGGGATCACAGTCAAAGCCCAGACGGTCAGCATGATTTATCATTATCTTGGAGAAGACTATTTACTTCATCTTGTTGATTCTCCGGGCCATGTCGATTTTAGAGAAGAAGTGTCCAGATCGTATGCCTCGGCAGACGGAGCCGTATTGCTGGTAGATGCGTGCGAAGGTGTTAAGGCACAAACTATGGCAAATGCAACTCTCGCAAAGACAATGGACTTGACACTGGTACCAGTGTTGAACAAGATCGATTTAGACGGTGCCGATATTCCTAAGGTGCAAGATCAAGTGGCGTCGCTATTTAGTGTCTCAAAAGACGATATGGTCAATGTTTCAGCTAAGACCGGTCTTTACTGCAAACACATCCTCCCCAAGATTGTTGAGATGGTTCCACATCCTTCTGGATGCCTGAATAAGCCGTTAAGAGCACTGCTGGTGGATTCATGGTACGACCCGTACAAGGGTGTCATCCTGCTCATGAACATCGTTGACGGAGAGTTGAAGAAGGGCCAAAAGATTGTGAGTTGTAAGAACGGAAAAAGTTACGAGGTCAAGGAAGTTGGAATAATGTATCCGGACAGAATACCAATGAAGAAATTGAGTGCAGGTCAGGTTGCATATGTTGTTCCTGGAATGAAAAACTCCAGCGAAGCCTTTGCTGGTGATACGTTTTATGCTCTGGGTAAGCGCGTTGAACCTCTTCCTGGATTTGAGCCACCGCAGCCAATGGTATTCGTGGGTGCATTTCCAGCTCAAGGCGAAGACTTCACCACTCTGGACCAGAGTATCCAACATTTGGTCCTAAACGATTGGTCCGTATCTCTCAAACGTGAAACTTCCAATGCCCTCGGCCAAGGCTGGAGATTGGGTTTCTTGGGCTCTCTGCATGCTTCTGTCTTTAGACAGAGACTGGAGAAGGAGTACGGTGCAAAGCTGATTATCACCGCACCAACTGTGCCCTATAAAGTCGTATATAAATCGGGGGAAGAGAAGATCATCTCCAACCCGGATGATTTTCCTGACCTGAAGGAGAAGATGAAGATCGACTATTTGGCCGAGCCATATGTCACAGTCAATATGGTGATGCCCGAGGAGTACATGGATGTTGCCAAGACGCTTTCCACCAAAAATCGAGGTGAGCTGTTGGAGATCAGTCCATCTATGAATTCCCAGGTGAATATGAAATATGATTTACCCTTGTCTCATCTGGTTGATGACTTCTTCGGGAAACTCAAATCTGCAACCAGAGGCTATGCGAACATGGACTATCAGGATGCCGGCTATAAAAGATCTGATATCGTGAAGCTGGAACTTTTGCTAAATGGCAAGGGTGTCGATGCTTTAGCCACTGTGATGCACAAATCACAAGTAGAGAAGAACGCGAGGGAATTTGTGTCGAGATTGAAGGAATACTTGAGAATTCAACAATTCGAGGTGCAAATTCAGGCCAAGGCACAAGGCAGAATTGTTGCCAGAGAAACAATCAAGGCCAGGAAGAAGGATGTGTTGGCCAAACTGCATGCCAGTGATATCACCAGGCGTAAGAAGTTGTTGGAAAAACAAAAGCAGGGAAAGAAAATGCTGAAGGCCACTGGTAGTGTCAGCATATCCAGTGATGCGTACCAGGCCTTCCTGAGACGCAATTGATGATAATACGCACGTTGTGTCCGGGAAGAGGGACCTATTGATACATACAACATAAACCTTGTAATATTGTACATACTGCCAAAACTAACCGGTCATGCAAATCGAAAATTTCATCGTGCGTGACTCAGAGCGATATTGAATGAGTCAACGCTTGACTGAAAGAATATTGTTTTATTTAACTTACTGCTTTTGTTGTTTTAAGTTTTACTTTTAGATAACTTATATTAATTCTCAGATATGGCTGGAAAAGTTATTTTGCATCTGAGAGCTGAAAAAAAGCCCATGGAGGCAAGAGCCGGTCTGACTCCATCCACTGCCAAGGAGCTCCTTGATACCGGTGACTTTGAGATCTTTGTTGAAGAGTCTACTCAGTCCACCTTCAAGTCCTCCGAATACAGTGCAGTTGGATGTACAATTGTTCCAGAGGGTTCGTGGGTCAGCGCTCCAAAGGAGAGAATTATTATTGGATTGAAAGAGCTTCCTGAAGAGTCCTTCCCTCTGGTTCACGAGCACATCCAGTTTGCCCACTGCTACAAGGACCAGGCCGGATGGCAAGATGTTCTTTCAAGATTCCCAGCCGGAAACGGTGTTTTGTATGATCTTGAGTTCCTTGAGAACGACCAGGGAAGAAGAGTTGCTGCCTTTGGTTTCTACGCTGGTTTTGCTGGTGCTGCTCTTGGTCTCCAAGACTGGGCTTTCAAGCAGACCCATTCCGACTCCGAGAACCTTCCAGGTGTAACTGCTTATCCTAATGAGGATGAGCTGATCGCCGATGTCAAGGTTGACCTGGAAAAGGCCTATGCTACCGGTGCTTCCAAGCCAACTGTGTTGGTGATCGGTGCTTTGGGAAGATGTGGCTCTGGTGCCATTGACCTCTTGAAAAAGGCTGGTATTCCGGAGGAGAACATCAAGAAGTGGGATATGAAGGAGACCGCTCCAGGTGGTCCTTTCAAAGAGATTGCCGAGAGTGATATCTTCATCAACTGTATATATCTGTCCACTCCAATCCCTCCTTTCATCAACTACGAGCTGTTGAACTCCGCTGACAGAAAGCTCAGAACCATCGTTGATGTCTCTGCTGACACCACCAACCCACACAACCCAATCCCCGTTTACACCATTGCCACTGTTTTCAGTGATCCAACTGTGTTGGTCCCAACCACTGCTGGTCCCAAGCTGTCTGTTGTCTCCATTGATCACTTGCCTTCGTTGCTCCCAAGAGAGGCCTCCGAGTTCTTCGTGACTGATCTGTTGCCATACTTGAAGCAATTGCCTCAGAGAGATAGCTCTCCTGTCTGGGTCAGAGCCAAGAAATTGTTTGAGAAACATGTTGGACGTTTGAGTGCCCAAAGCTCTCATATTTAATTCTCTTTAGAGACTGTTAATTGTATGTTTTGAATATACTATTCGTTTTTTCGCAAAAATGTAGAATATACGAAATGCCGAGACATTTTTAAAGAGGGGGAAACATGAGCTTCCAATTGAATAATAAAATCAAAATAGACCACAGATTTACTGAATATAACATATAATATCTGTAATTTCTCTAAGAAATCCCTTAAAACACCAATCGCTTTGTATAATTACAAATTCAATTTGATGCCCCAAACGGGTCAACTAAGTGATGAGCCTGTCCCAAAAAAAATTGAAAAACTTGTGACACTCACACATAGAGTTATAGGGCCAAGTATACTAGCTCCATATAGACTCCACAATTTCTCTGACTATTTTTCTTTGGATAACATGAGTGAATGGGAAAGAATGAGATATTTAGCCGAGCCTGGTGAGCCGGCTCTTCCTCCACAGCTATCGCAGTATGCAGACAAGTCTACTGAAGAGGTCCTGGGAGAGCTCAACAGATTGCCTCTGTTCATGAACGAGCTGGACCCTGCCAACGGCGATGAAGGGGCCAACACGCAGTTAGAGGCTTTAAAGGCTCTAGCTTATGAGGGTGAACCTCACGAAGTAGCAGGAAATTTCAAAAACCAAGGGAATGACTGTTTCAAGGCCAAAAGGTACCAGGATGCCATTGATTACTACAAAAGGGCTCTTGATGTTGGATGTGAAGACCCCGTTTTGAACTCTTCTTTGCATGCGAACACAGCAGCGTGCAATCTTGCACTCAAAAATTACAGAAGATGCATCAACGATTGCAAGGAGTGTTTGAAATATGACTCCAAGAACATAAAGGCACTGTATAGGTCAGCTCAAGCCTACTTTCTCATCCAGCATCTAGATGAGGCTGAGGCGGTGTTGAGCTATGGTTTATCGCTTGAGCCCGATAATCCGTCACTCGTGAGTCTCCAGGAACAGATAACAACGAAAAGGGTGCGCCAGAGAGAGTTAGCGTTAAAGAAGGAAAAGGAATTGAAGGAGAAACAACTGGTAGCAGAGACTCTTCAGCGGGCTTTGACCTTGAGAGGTATACTCATGCTCAATTATGCAGAACCACTCGAGCACATGAAGGAGACTACTATTAAGCTGGAAGATGCGCATGATGTTGAAAGCCAGCTGATATTCTCAGTATTGGTACTATATCCTACCACCACCGAATTTGATCTGGTTGATCAGATAAGTGAACTGACCACTCCCAAGCAGATCATGGAAATGGTGACAAATCGTGATCCTGAATATTACAAAGACCCTCAGCATCAGGAGTTCACAACCAAAAAACTCGAGGCCTATATGGAAACGGAATCTGGAGGAGTTGTGAAAGTTGGTAAGAACGTTGATCTCAGCAAGGTGCTCATGACCCCCAGCCCGAAGATTCCTATGTTTGACAACTATCTGAAGCTGTATCTCGTGCCAAAATCTGCTGCTCCTGATTGGCTGCAAAAATGGGATAAGGATGTTCAATTGAAGAGACGTATAAAGAAATAATAAGAATGTCAATAGTTGTCCGGTTTGAAGTTGGATGTTTGAAATTTCATCAAAGCCGCACATACAGAAGTATATATGTAGTGTACCTACCGTATGGAGTTTTTTTTCGGCCTACGCATAGGTACAACATTGATCTTGCATTACAAATCTTTGATTATTCCGGTTTTTCAACAAGTAAAGCTAGTGAAAATGGAGGGAGCAGTTGCAAAGAGAAAGGTTCTATCAAGTGGACTAACTGTGTCTCAAAAGGTCTTTGTGAGGTCTCGGAATGGAAACGCATCTAAGATTGTGAGGGAACATTACCTGAGGGACGACATACCTTGTTTCTCCCAAGCCTGTACACAATGTTCTGAGCTCTACCAATCAGACAATGGGACAGTGATATCTGCAGTCTTGAGTGAATCACCTTCTTCCTTGCAGTCCTCGAATATTGGTCGTCACTATGTTTTGCTCGATACAAACGTGGTTCTTGGAGCCATAGACCTATTGGAAAGTGATTCTGTGTTTTTCGATGTGGTGATTCCTCAGACTGTTTTGAACGAGGTCAGAAACAAAAGTTTGCCAATATACACCAGGCTGAGAGCTTTGTGCAAGTCTGACGACAAAAGGATAGCCGTGTTCCACAACGAGTTCAGTTCTTCTACCTTCGTCAGCAGAAGGTCTGCAGAGACTATTAACGATTATAATGATAGGCTTATCCGAACAACGGCATCATTTTACTCCGATCACCTTAAGTCTACTGGTATCAAGATGATATACATCACAAACGACAAGAATAATCTGGAGTTGGCTCTCGCAGAATCATTGGATGCCATGTCACTGGAAGCTTATATCGGTCTTCTCCCAAACTCACAGGAACTGTTAGATCTGTTGCCAACTCTCAGAACCGACTTCTCACGATCTGGCACGAAACTGAAGTTTCCAGATTACTACAGCACATCGAGACTTCTGGGAGGTATTAAGAATGGCACTTTGTACCAAGGTATCATCAACATCTCCTCTTACAACTCGCTGGAGGGTTCCATTTCCGTGTCTTCTCTTCCAAAGCCATTGCTGATTCTTGGTAGCGAGAATCTTAATAGAAGTTTCAGCGGTGACACCGTCGTTATTGAGATGCTGCCCAGAGATAAATGGAAAAAGCCTTCCAACGATATTGTGGATGAAGAGACACTGGGGTCAAGCGAAAATGCAGACAACGATGATCCGGAATCTGTGATATCCGACAGAGAGCGCAGATTGCTCACCCAAGAGGCTGTCAAAGCCCAAACTTCAGGTAATGACGACGATCGCGTATTCCCAACGGGTAAGGTTGTCGGTATATCCAAAAGATCCTGGAGATCGTATGTTGGTCAAATATCTGCCAGATCAGTCGACAAAACTCAGTCCAGCAATGCCACCAGATCTGTGTTTGTTATCTTGATGGACAGATCGCTACCCAAAGTGAGGATTAGAACGGGTAGGGCCAAAGATTTGGTTGGAAAGAGAATCGTTGTGTCTGTGGACTCCTGGCCTGCGAACATGTCTCATCCGGAAGGCCACTATGTCAGAACCCTTGGTGATGTTGAGGATAAGGACGCTGAACAAGAAGCTTTATTGCTTGAACATGATGTGGAATATAGACCATTTTCGAAAAACGTTCTTGAGTGTCTTCCAAAAGAGGGACATGATTGGAAGGTTCCAGAAGACCTAAACAATGGAGACCCTCAGTTGGCCAAGAGAAAGGACTTGAGACATAAGCTTATTTGTTCCATCGATCCTCCTGGATGTGTTGACATTGACGACGCTTTGCATGCTGAGAAACTCCCCAACGGAAATTTCGAGGTCGGCGTTCATATAGCTGATGTTTCTCACTTTGTAAAGGCCAACACAGCTATTGATCAGGAGGGTGCTTCCAGAGGTACCTCTGTGTATTTGGTGGATAAGCGAATTGATATGTTGCCTATGCTGTTGGGAACGGATCTTTGTTCGCTGAAACCCTACGTTGATAGATTTGCCTTTTCGGTACTCTGGGAACTAGATCAAGATGCCAACATTGTGAATGTCTCTTTCACCAAGTCGATCATAAAATCCAGAGAGGCATTTGCCTATGAACAGGCTCAAAACAGAATTGATGACGAGTCTCAGAAGGACGATTTGACCAAGGGAATGCGTTACCTGCTTGCGCTATCCAAGAAGCTCAAGCAAAAGAGAATGGATGCAGGTGCTCTCAACTTGTCGTCTCCTGAAGTCAAAGTTCATATGGACAGTGAGACCTCAGACCCAGGTGAGGTCGAGATCAAGAAATTGCTTGACACGAATTCTCTTGTCGAGGAATTCATGCTTCTTGCCAACATCTCTGTGGCTAGAAAGATCTTCGATGCGTTTCCTCAAGTCGCCATGTTACGTCGCCATGCCAGTCCTCCACAGGCCAATTTCGAACAACTGAACGAGATGCTTCGTGTCAGAAAGAATATGGCTGTTTCCCTTGAAAGTTCCAAGGCTTTGGCGGATTCTTTGGACCGTTGCGTCGACCCCAATGATGCTTATTTCAACACGTTGATTAGAATCATGGCCACACGTTGCATGATGTCTGCTGAATATTTTGCTTCTGGAAACTACAGTTACAACGATTTCAGGCATTATGGTCTCGCGGTTGACATTTACACCCATTTCACTTCGCCAATTCGTCGTTACTGTGATGTGGTTGCTCATAGGCAATTGGCAGCTGCCATCAACTACGAGCCGCTTAGCATCATCCATCGCGACAAGACGAAGATGGATTTGGTAGTGAAGAATATCAACAAGCGTCACAGAAATGCTCAGTTTGCTGGTAGAGCATCTATTGAGTACTACGTGGGTCAGGTGATGAAAAATGCCGAATCGCTAGAGGAAGGCTATGTCATTAAGGTGTTTTCTAACGGGTTCGTGGTATTGGTTCCGAAATTTGGCGTTGAGAGTTTGATAAAGCTGAATACTCTGACTCAATCTGGAGCTGCCAAGTTTGATGAAGAAAATTTCAAGTTAACATTTACCACTGAGGCCGGTGAAGAACGTGAAATAGCTGTTTTCGACCGGATCAAGGTGCAAGTCAAGTCGGTACTCGATGAAATGACAAGCAAGAGGAAAACTCAACTCGTGCTGGTCTAAACTGCCGGAGTTTCATTCATAGACATGTAGTTTATTTAATGTCATTTGATTATTCGAGCGTAATATATGAAGCAGACTGAGTCCGTGCGGATATATATTTGCTTGCACACGTAAAGTCTATCTGGGAAAATAAAATAGTTGTGCACTACACATCCCATCCCAATTTATAACAAACGTAAACACAGCATTGATCCGTTATCGCTTCTTCCAGAGGGAACCCTGTCAATTACAGCTGGCGTGAAGATGGAAAGTTTTTGGGGAGCAAAGGCTGTGCCTCAGAACTCAACCAAGAGGTACTTGATTGGGTCATCCAAATGGGTGGCATGCGAGCTACTCAAAACCAGTGAGAGGCTGGAGATGTACTATAGCTCAACTGCCGAATTGGTTGGCCAGGAGCTTGAGTGGATCAATGACATACTCGGGACTGATGGGGGTATTTCTGAGATGTCAGTGAAACTTCAGGCCTGTGTTAGTGTTGCGTGTGACATTACTGATACCGCAAACATGTCAAACACAGCAGCCACTGTTGCTAGCGAATCGACCTCACGGAAGAGAGAGATTTCGCTGTTGGAGGCATCCCCACTTAAAATTGAGCCCAAGAAATCCAGGCATTCGATGGGAGCTGAAATGGCTGAGTTGTCGAAAAAATCGTTCCCAGAGATTAAGGTTCAAGCTATAGAGACAGGCCATATAGAAAAGATGGAGGTCGACGTCACGAATTCTGTCGAGCAAGCAACTTCTGGCGTTACCGAGGTTATAAGTGAATTGGAAATCGATAAATCTGTCTTACCAGAATCAACAGAGATCCAGGTGTCGGGCGATGTGAAGGATGTCACTAGTAGGGCTGAGCAGTACTTGGTGCATGAAATGCCACAGCAGCCCGAACCAAGCTCTACTGTTGGAAAAATCGAGCCTGAAGTTGTCACTGTTGCATTGCCACAACATCAGGACTCGGATCTACCTACAAATAATGCTGCAGATGCTCAAAAGGCTACGATAGCAACCGATCAAGGTTCTCCAAAAAGAAAAACACTCACTCGCAAAACTCCAACTGCTCAGAAAGCCGCATTTGCTTTTGCGACGCTTCCCTCAAGAGGTCCTTTGACTTCAAAATCAGCCAAGTCACAGGATACGAGAAGTGAGCCCAGCAAAGTGGCCTTGATGAATAAGAACAAACAAGGTGTTAGATTGCTTTCTGCTGCATTGAATACTGACGTGAAGACTGACCTGAAGAGCGATGTGAAAACAGACGCCAAGACTGACTCGAAGATCAAGTCTTCAGACACGACAAAACCAACTAGAGACAGCTTCTACACCCAATTGACTGTTTCGCCTACTCCCAAACCGCTGGCGCAGCACAGTGTGAGAGATGCTGATTGGTTGGCAAAGAATATGATGATGAAGAAGAACCCACAAGAGGACTCGCCGTTTATAGAAACAAAGGCAGTGATTCCGCCTCTCAAAACTGGCTGGCTTACTGTCCCCCCACTGGGACAGCCTTCACTCTCATCGCCAATCAACAACGGTGGATCGCCTATCAAACAACCAAGCACGAAGTCCTTCACAAAGACATCAAAAATCGAACGTACCAGTCTACTAGGCTCATTTGCTCGGAGAGTGATGTCACCCATAAAGACTGCACTATCTCCAAAACAATCGAAGGTGACTGCCGAAGTGGTTCAAAAACCTATCCTACAGCCTTCAAACTCCCAGAGAAAGTCCCCTGCTCGCCCAGACGTTTCCCATTTCATGCAGCCAACTCAAGCAAGTGTTGCGAGAATGACTGCAGAGCAAAGGATAAAGGTCTCCAGAGAGTCGCCAACTCGTTTTGAGAGAAACGCAATTGATCGGTCAAAAGATACTACCGAGACCGATTTAATATCCTCCAAAAGGTCAGTGTTATCTCCTGTTTCACGTATCGAGTTCAGAGGTACTTTTGCTAAGTCAGAAGCCAAAAGCAGAATACACAAGCCAGAGTTTTCGCTACTTAAGCATCCTCTTGGTATCAGACGTGAGGCAGATGCCAGGCTTGAGGCCAGTAAGTCTCGCGGGACTTTGAACATTGCACAGCCTGCTCCGTCTGTTATTGCCAGAAAAGCAGCTTCTAATGAGAAAACAAAGCCGTTGCACAGAGTGGTTTCCACTAATGAGAAGACGAAACCATTCGAGAAGGCAGTTCCTAATGAGAAGAATACAATTGACAGAACAGCATTGACCAAGCCGGTTCCTCTTACAACATTGTCGCTATCCACACATCCTTCGAAGGTTTTACCAGTGAAAGCAATGATGAAGCCAGATTCCGATTTGGCTAAACAACGTCAAAGTGCTTCGCGAGAGGGACTGAATAGAACATCTCGGTCTTATGCCAGAACCACCATGCGAACATCCCAATCTTCCAGAAACGCTGTCACGGGCAAAAAGCTCTCTGTTGGCTTGAATTTGGTGAATAGCGAGGAGCATGACCTAGTGGTACCAAAAGAGACGAGGCAAGAGTTTATTCAGAGACTATCGTCGAACCTTAAGTCGTCTGCTTCTTCCAAGGTGTTGAAAGAAAAGCATCTAAACGAAAAGAAATCTTTCGGAACAAAGAATTCTCGCGTTTTGCAGACCACAAGGGATACCATCAGAGACGTCTCGGCGAAGAAACATCCGATCAAGTCCCTCTCAAAGGAACCGGTACCCTTCAACGAGACTTTGCCTGAGATATTCTCTGATGATGACCAAGACAGTGCACCTTTCAAGGATTGGGCAAAATCGCCGAATCTTGCAGGAATCTTACTCTCTCAACAGCGCATTGACCCAAGCACCATCTTTGGCCAGATACCCAAGGTCACGGACGATGTGTTCAAGACCTACGATAAAAGACGGCCACGCACATCCTCAGCCCAATGGAATCCAAATGATATGGTGACTGAAGAGGAGAAGGAGAATTACAAGTTGAAAATGGGGTTTCAGTCTTCCCGTATTGTATAATTAATAGCACCTGTTTTGGCCGTGTTCAATAATATAATGAGATATTGAGGTAGTGCGTTATTACTAAGACTTCGCCGCATTCTTGTTTTGTCACGTGATAGATTGTGAATCCAGCCAATGGAAGCGCAGAGAAAACGGGGAGTAAGAAGAACGATTTTTCGTTAGGTACACGTCGGAACAACCAGTAACACCATTGGTGCAAACTCTCGAATGAATTGAATTCAGACTGTGATCCAGTACACTTCAGGCTGGCGTAATAGATACAGTGCGTTTTTCGAACAATGTTGTCCAACCTTGCATTCAAGCAGATCTCTAAGAGAGGTTTGGGATTGAAGTCTATTGGTATGTTATTGTCGGGTGACGTTTACCGACTCGGCAGATTTGACAAACTTGTAGGAGACCGTTGAAAAGGTTTTTCTCCAACGTCGACCAAATCTAGAGTCAAGGACTTAATCTGTGATGGATTCAAGCTTGATAATGAGGATGATTTGCTTGGCAATTGTCCCTTTTGAAGTTCTACTCAGATTGCCCTTCCGTCCATTCTTTCCGAACCACTTGTTTTGTACTAACAATCTACACAGCTTCAGCACCTAGATTTCTTTCTTCCACCTCCACCGCTTTGAAGTCCACTTATGACTCTCCAGACTTCTCGAACTACCTGAACAGCAACAAGGGCTCCTCTGACAAGAGCAGAGACTTCACATACTTCATGGTTGGTTCTTTCGGTGTGCTAGGTGCAGCTTCTGCCAAGTCGACCGTTGAGTCTTTCCTCTCTACCATGTCTGCTTCTGCTGATATCTTGGCCATGGCCAAGGTTGAAGTCAAGCTTTCTGCCATCCCAGAAGGTAAGAACGTCATTGTCAAATGGCAAGGTAAGCCTGTTTTCATCAGACATAGAACCTCTGGTGAGATCGAGGAGGCAAATGAAGTTGATATCTCTACCCTTAGAGACCCACAGAACGATGCTGACCGTGTCAAGAACCCAGAGTGGTTGATCATGTTGGGTATTTGCACCCATTTGGGTTGTGTCCCAATTGGTGAGGCTGGTGATTTCGGTGGTTGGTTCTGTCCATGTCACGGTTCCCATTACGATATCTCCGGAAGAATTAGAAGAGGCCCAGCTCCATTGAACTTGGAGATCCCAGAGTATGAGTTCAGTGATCCAGACACCCTGGTTGTTGGTTAAGGAGGTAACGCAGACGAATTGAATGAATTCACAAAACATGTAAAGAAGCAGACGAATTAATGCTAATAAAGCATTTCAGCAAACGAAATCTATTTGAAATATCAGCCCTTAAATATCGGGGTATAATTGTAGCCACTTAGCAAGATCGTCTGGAATGTCGGACCAGCTCTGAGAGACTGAAGGTTTGTCAGAAGGCTGAAGTTCAAGGTTAAGACGTTCCCATTCTTCCTCGATCTCTTTTGGAAGATTATCGGGACCTTCGTAATCCGAAACATAATGCCGTCTCCAGTAGAAACTCCAGTGCGCTTGTGCACCTTGCGGGATGAGTCTTCTTCTCCCCAAATTGGGTACATACACTCTTCGCCATTTCTGGCTCTCGTCCTCAATAAACACACCAATTGGAATTATTTCCAGAAGCCACCAAAATAATGATCTCAAAAACGAGTCATCTCCTCTGCTATCAAAGTTTTTGATTGGCTCGGCTGGGGGCCCGTCAAGTGTTTTTGATGAGGGAAAAGCTGCCGTATGCTTCTGGTCATCTTCACTTGTTGGCACAAAATGTCTATGATGGTGAGGCGTCATCCAGGGATCAGCATCCGGATGATTCATCGGAACATTTCGAAATGTCCATAGTGGATCATGGTGACATGAAAGGAGTGAATCCAATGAAGGATGTTGGTCTGCAAATTCGTGAATTGCGTTTTTCTTGAATATAACCCCAAACTCAATTGCAGATGCAAGCATCCATCTCAGAGCCACATTTGCCATGTTTTGGCCATTGAAATCCTCAGGCCATGCTCCTCCAATGTCTCCATGACATCCTGGAAACCAGAGTTCAACCAGGTCGGTACTGATATGATCAGCATCGGTAACGGCCATGCTATGTTCCGAGCCCGATAGGTCTCTTCCAAAAAGTTTTTGGAAAAATGACTGAGAACGCTTTCGTGGACATGTTATTACCTTCTGCTTACATGTCAAAGGGTACAATGGTTGAGTGTACGATATAGGAACGAACAGATTCTGCTTGAACTTGCCTCTCCTTTCGTCCATGCTGACTGCATGACGAACATGCTTCACAGTATCGCTCCAGGAAGAATATGGGAATAAGCGATCCCTCACAATACCAACAGAGTTGATGGAGTCCCACAAACCCATGAAGTGGATACACACATTTGGTCTGGAGAACGTTGTTTTAAACTCGTTAGCAACTTCGTCAGAACCGTAATTCTCATCTGGTTGCCCGTCATGTTCCCAAGTCCTGTGGACCTTCCAAGCAGTGGATACCATATTCTCAAGCCCGGAATTTAGAAGTCCAACCCTTTCAATCATTCCTGCAAGAACACGTGCAGTGAATGCTCCTCGACTAGACTATTGGTTAGTACAAGCAAAAAGAGAAAATGTAAGGGACTCATAACCTACCTGAAACCAAACATGTAGATTTTATCCCCTTCCTTGTAGAACTTCATGAGCCAGGTATAAGCATCAATTATGTGTGCATCCAATGAGTAAGCAATTAGAGTATCGATATATTCCATTCCAGTAGCGTATGCCTTTGTAAGATATGCCCCTTCGGTGAGCCTTCCAAATTCGGCCGTCATTGCAGCACCAATTCCAGCTATTGATTATTAGAAACTGAGAAAAGTAGTTGATATGATGGTTTGCATACGTTGGTAGTAACATATTTGATTGTCATTGTCCTTTTCTAACATTCGAAAGAGCTTCAAAACGTTTGTAAATGGCAAGGATTCAAACTGATTATGAGTTCCATCGAAGCAAAGAATGAGGTTCCTGCTAACAGCAGGATACTGTGTCATGTTGATGACGCAAATGTTCGATTTTCAACTTGATACACAGTTTGTTAGTTGCTGATTAGTCTTGCTGGAAAGCAATTCTCTTGTCAATTCAAGAGGCGATGTGGTCCTATGTCGCGAAGGAGGCGGTTTAACTTTTGAGACATACAACGGATAGCCTGTTGTAGGTAACGCACTACCTCACGTGACCAGAAATTTTTTTTCATGTAGAAGAGCTCTATACATTTTGTGTCTGAAGTACAACAGCTTCATGCTTTACTGATAACACAAGCGCAATTTGCCGGAATGTCTGCTAATTTTTCAGATAACTTCATAATCGCATCTTTGCCACGTCAGGCCCTGCTGGCCGACAGCAGTGCCTCCAAGTTCTGCGTGGCCTCCCCTCTGGCAAACGAGGCCTACGGCAAGATAGACCTAGCCATATCTGGATCATTTATCGCAACATATATACAGAGACCCACTCCAAGAATGGTGTGGTCTGAGGCTATTGCACCTCAGGCGAAGGTTACATCTATTGCAGTGTACAACAAAGATTTTTCTGACGAACAAGTTAACTTCGCTGTGGGTATAACCGAGAGGAAGAAATCATGTGTGAGGCTGATAACAAGACGCAAAGCAAGCTCCGAAGACTTAGACTCAGCATCTGGAGATCAAAAGTCTTTTGTTATACCGACTGAAAAACCTGCTGTGGAGCTGAGGTTCTCCAAGGACGGAGAAGTTGTTTTCTGTCTATTTCAGGACTCTACTACTGCTGTCATACCCTTTGGAACTGATATCATGCCTGAGTTGGAATACTCAGGAGATCTGTTGAAACAATCATATTTTCATTCGTTTCTCGACGCACGTTTGGTGGGAGGTATAAACAGCGATACGAGCGCTGAGGGCTTCTTTCTGTATGTTGGAAAAAATAGCCGAGGCTCTTCCTTTGATGTCAAGTTGTATGCTCTGGTTGACAGAGAGTGCCTTGAGATTCTGTCAACGGATCTGCAAATTGAAATTGCGAAGCCGAAATTCTTGTTCAATGCTCCTGGCACGCTGATAGCACTGGACGAGGAAGGGAAAACCATGCAGACATACACGTTTCCGTCTTTGAAGCCCAGGAAATCTATTGATTTGAGGGGAATTATAGCCAAAAATGGCGAAGTATCTGTTGTTTCTGTCGCACCAAACAGAATTGCAATTTCCTCCGGAAGTTCTGTATTTTTAGTTGATGTCCTTCATGAAGCCGTGATGGCTTCTTACGAGATGGTCTCGCCAGCCAAGGCAGAATTCACTACTGTCGAACTCATTGAATCCGCCTTTGTCAAGGGAAACTCACAAAGCTCGAAAAATACATTTTTACTTGTGGTGGTGAAAAATTCCAGAGATAACACCGCTACCTTGCAGAACCTCAAGGTTGATGTTGGACTGGGAAGACTCAGAGATGTTTTGGGAAACAGTACTCTCAAGTTCAATAGAGAGAGGTCGCTGAAGTCGCAGTTGAATGGAATTCCTCGAGTTATGGATGTCATAAAATCGAATTCATTTGAGTCAGAGGAAGCCGTCAACAAGAGCGAGCTTTTGGGCCTTTTGGAGTATCTGAGCAAGACCTACAAAGAGGGCAATTATGAGTCATTTGACTCGGCATTTGTTTCTTTCATGAAGGGAGAATCTCTCGCAACTGTCTCTCAAAATGGAAATGCCAAAAAAGTGAAAAAAGTCAACAACTTCTCCAGGGTGTATGAGATTGATCATGACCGTGTTGTAGATCATACCTTTGTCCATTTGGTGGTGGACATGTTGCTCGGATCCCCTACAAGCGAAGCCCTTGAAGCAGAGTCTGTTCCCATTGAGTCTCTCACTTATCTGTTAACCCATCCCCTATTTCCAACAGACTATGCCAAGGTTGTGCTGAAAAAGCTGGCCGCATATCCAATCCTCACCAGACAGGCGGTTGTCACATGTCCGAACATTCCATGCATTGATCTCATTCACGAGCTGAGTGTGATCGACAACGACGACATTTTCAAAGATGTCTTGATTAGGCTGGTAGAGGAGTTCTCCAGCGATAGAATCACTCAGGAAACCATACGGCTTTCCAACACCGCATCCGAAACTGGTGGGCCTTCGTTCGACCTGGACAAAATCATAAGAAAAATCATCAAGTTGAATTTCGGCTTCGAAATATTGAACTCTTTTATCGACTCGAATGGTCTTATTCTGAGTTTGCAGTATTCTTCGGACGCTGACCGTTTGTCCAAGCTGCTATCCAGAGTGGACAAGCAGGTTGACTCTTTGGTCTCTGACTCCCAGTTGTTGACCATCGTGAATAAGTGCATACACGCAGTATCATTGGAGGCTAAGAAGTCCAGAAAGAAGAAGAATGGCTTACCTGTTGAGGAGGATAACATTTCAGCAGTGTTGGACCAGGCTAAGATCAGAGTAGACTCGATGTTGCCTATCACCGAGGCTTCTGCTGGCCGTGGAAGAGATGACGAACTCTTGAAAAAAGTTCCGGTTTATTCTTTAGAAAGACTTACCTTGTAATATAATTGGGTCTATTTCATTCATCATAATCGTTTCGTTAGTTTGCGTTGCTCAGACGTAGGTATCTTTGTGCAGGCAGTTTCTCTAAGATCCTTGCTTTGAGCTGGGAGACATGTTCACCAATAAGGCAAATGATATCCCATACTTTATCGTCCAGGCTCTGACCTTGTAACGACTCGCTTTCGCCATGTGAACCATGATGCAAGTCATGTAAATAAAGCTCATACTTCACTATGTCTTTCCTTGTGATCAGACCACTCAGTTGTCCCGAATCTTCCACGAACACGACTCTGGGTCCCAGCTTGTGAAAAATATTCAGTAGAACCTCCAAAGGTGTAGATGATGGAACTGTCAATGGAGCCAAGTTTACGTATTTTTCGAAAGAAATCACCGCACCATCACTCTCGAGTTCAAACGAGTCCTTCTTCGGTAAAGTTTGAGTCTCAGAAGTCAATGATTGCTGTTTTCCCTCGGACACAAATACACATTCCACATGGGTGTCAATCACCACACCCGATGCTTTTTCCTCGTTGATACATTTGATGATATCAGCCCTATTTATAAAGCCCAGTTGGGAAGGGTTGAGCTCAGAGACAACAATAGGAAATGAGACATATGTGGTATCCATCAGCAATGCCTCTAAGTCCTTATATTTCAGCCCGCGAGCAGGAATAGCCACTACAGCATTTGACATTGCCTGAGAAACGGATGTGTTGAATTCGTGCTCCTCCTTTGCATCAATGAACGGAAGACCGTTGAACCTGATCATTTGGTCTGCAATACCTCCATGCCCCCATCTGTCGCCGATAGTCTTAGTAACACCAACGACTATCATGGTGGGTAGAATGTAACGAACTGCACCAGTCAGTTCAAACATCACCACGACCACTGTTGCATGCAAATTTGTGATACCGCTCAAAGCAGCAGCAGCACCCAGGAACGCATAGGTTCCCGAAATTACACACGTGGACGACCCTTCGGCCTTGCAAACATCAAAAAGTCCCATTTCGGGATAATGAGACTCCAAAGACTCAACAATTAGCCCCAAAGCCCTCCCAAAAGTAGCACCTGCTGCCATTGAAGGCACAAAAATTCCAGCAGGGACTTTACAGCCATAGGATATTATCACCAACACCATGCGCATTACCGTAGCAAAGGCCAATGAGAAGAAGAACTTCACATTATTCTTATCTTTGGAGCAAAGATCATGATCCCAGTCGGCACCGCATTCGTGAAACAAGATTTCCATTCCCTTGGTCATATCGAGCCTCAGAAATTCGTTGAAATAACCAATCATAGCCGTAAGCGTTGCCAAGATCACCACCTCCCTGATGGCATGGTTTTTCAGGAATTTCTGTCTAAAAGCAACAACCCTGACATTTAACTTAGAAACAACAATGCCATATACACCACCGAAGATTCCCAAGATGATGAAGAACGGAACCTCAAACAAGTGCCAGTTCTGGTCATAAGTTACCTCGAAGATGACTATTTGTCCTGTTCGGAAGGGATTCATTGCTGCCATGACTCCTGTTGCAATCAATGCACAAAAATACGATTTCCACATAGAAGACAATTGAAAAACGCTCGAGATTTCCTCGATGGAGAACAAAACTCCGCCCATGGGCGATGCAAAAGCTACAGCAACACCCGCAGCAGACGCAGCTGTCAGGTATTGACGCGAACTAGATGCAGACCTCCGGAATCTTGTGAATAGGCTCGGAACACAATTCCCAACACATGCAGCGTAATGAACACTGGGTCCTTCTTTACCCACACTCAACCCCGAAGAGATTGCTAAAGGAAGAGCAATGCTTTTCACCAATAAGGTCCACCAGCCCAGAAAGTTCTCCATGACAAATCCCGAGACAATGCACTTAATCTCGGATATCCCAGAGCCAGCGGCCGAGGGAGCATAATGCTTGACCAGAATGGCAGCAGTCAATGCCAGTGCGATGGATATCAAGACAAAGATCACATAGTTGAAAAATCCAAACGATGACCAAGGCACCCAATCTTTACAACTTGCTTCTTCTCCTTCACCCCAGCAGCAAAATGATCTGTTTAAGTAAAAATGCGAAGAGCACCTTCCAGTCTTAATGTCTCCCATAAATTCGGTAATGATGCTCAAAGAGGCAGCTATGAAGCCGATCATCACTCCCATCAGCGTTAAAACGATCCACGACTCGCATGATCTCAGCAGCTTGTCCAAAAACGGATTTATGCGCGTGGTATTGCTGCTAGTCAATCCCTGCTCTGTTAAATGTTTGTCCTCATGGAATTGGGCCTTGTTGGTCTTTAGTGTGTCTTGTACCCAGTCCACGGTGACAAATTCATCGAACCTCTGAATAGGCTTTCTATGAGCAGCCGACTGGTCAAAATAACCGTGCCAATCGGTTTCCGTACTATCCAGATGATCCATAGGAGCCGTGGTTTTTTCTAATATGAGCTGGGTCGACCAATTCGTTCGGTATGTAGATCCATGCATTATATCTCTTGTTTGAAGATTACGTATGAAAAGGGCGTGAAAGGGCCAAGAAACCGGAAAGTCGGTACTTCCGAGGGTCGGAACTTTCGATAAGCCTGCATCATACAAATCAAGATCGGGACTCCAGGCTCGAAGATGACTCCACTTTGCTTAGCAAGGATAACTTATTTGATTTTGTCTTGGAGGAAATGACTAGAATCGTTGTCATTGGGTAAGTTCATCGAAAGATATTTCCCGATAATCATTGTATTGACATATTTTTCAGCGCCGGTGTTGTTGGCTTGACCACCGCTTATCTGCTGTCAGAAAAAGGCTACGACGTTACCATCATCGCTAAACATCTTCCTGGCGACTTGTCTATAGAGTACACATCGCCGTGGGCAGGTGCTAACTGGTCCAGTTTTGCGACTAAGGACAATGTTGTAGTGCAAAACCTCGACAAAGCGGCCTATCTCAAGTTCCTCCATCTGGCTGAGAGAGTTCCCGAATCAGGCATAATCGTGAGAGAATGCATGAACTACGACAGCGTTGCCAAAATACAAGGGAAAACAAAAGATCAATACACGCCCTGGTACTCTTCTTTTGTGGAAGATTTCAAGGAATTGCCTCTTGAAGATTTGCCCGAGGAAGTGGGCTATGCCTATTCGTTCAAGACCGTGGTCATCAGCACCTCCATTTATCTGAACTATCTTTTGAACAAATGCGTGCAAAACGGGGTCGTTCTGAAGAGAAAAGTGCTTAATCATATTGACGAATCATTTTCTCTGCATTCTACTGGTTTAAGAGTTGAAGTCGTGGTGAACTGCTCTGGCCTCCTCTCTGCAAAGCTTGGTGGGGTCAAGGACCCCAATGTGTTCCCTATCAGAGGCCAAACCATGCTGGTTGAAAACGTGATGGACAGACAATTTTCGTACGATTACAGAGATCCTGAACACCCGGAGGATATTTTCTATGTCATGCCTAGAAGAGAGGGAGGCTCGATTGTTGGTGGCTGTTTCATCCCCAACAGTGACTCTGACGAGATTGATCATGAACAGGCCAATAGAATGAAGGCGATGGCTATGAGGTGGTGTCCCGACCTGGTTGACCAGAAGAAGGGAAACCCCCCAAACTTGAACGTTTTGAAATATCAAGTTGGCCTGAGACCCGGTAGGAAGGGAGGCTACAGAATAGAAGCAGAAGGTAATGTGGTTCATAATTACGGTCATGGAGGTGCTGGGTACCAGTCGAGTTACGGGTCTGCTGAAAAAGCCATTCAATTGATTGAACAGATTCTAAACAGGCCAAAATTGTGAATGAGGTGAAATTCCTCTACGAAAAGACCAGATTTTTCATATCATTGATTAGGCCGTCTTAACTAGTCAAAAACCTCTGTAGTCCCTTGATCATCAACTTTCCTGCTTGCTTTGCAAACTTCTTCTTATGTTCATCATCAGTATTTTTCTTCACAAAATCTGACATATAAGTTGCAGAGCTGGCTTGTCCGTCGTATCCGCCGTTTTTATCATATGGAACAGGATCTCCTTTGAACGATTGTGTCTTATTGTGCGGCTCCAGACTGTGCCCGTACTGAATCGGTTTTGCACTGGTATCTTTCGGGTATGGAGGTGGTACGTAGCTAAATGCCATGATGACATGAGCTGGAGATCATAAAAAACAAGGAATATCCAGGGCTATCACAATACGCTCCAGAATTTCACCTTATCACCACATCTCTATGGGGCTCCCCCAGAGCCATTTCCGAGTTCTTTAATGGTAGTGTATCTCTCAATTTGGTTTGTACACGTAATTTTCCATGGACGTTTTCGAAAGGTGAAAAGGTCTTGTTCGAAATCTTCAAACAGTTTCACACACCAGGCTTACACCAAACGCTCGTTTCTATCAATAATGAGAGCTACCCAGGTTACCTATTTTCAGGAGACGGTGTCCGCCTTGCTGAGAAGACCATGGCAAACGTGGAGAGACGGTGCTCCTTTCTACGGCACAGACAGGTCAGGTAACAAGAGATTGCCCATGACCACAAAGTCCGGTAACAAGAATTTTTACAAGGGTACGAGATCTTCTGGTATTGGTAAACATACCAAACAGGGTGGATATCTGATCAACTATGACAGGGTGCGTCATTTTGTTGCTCCCGCTGGTTTGGAGCAGACCAACCTCAAGCCATATGTGAGTTCCAACAGTCCTTCTATAAGGCATACATTTGAAGGCTACACCAAAGGTGCAGTTGATCCGGAACTGTATTTAGAGAAGGTGAAGGAGTATGTTGAGACTGGAAAGGTTGAATATCCGATGCTTCCAAACTGGTTAGAGAGGGGTTAGAGGGGACTACGGATCAACTTGTGGATCGTCTTTCTGTATATAGATTATGAATAATTACGCATCAATCATGACCACATCTGTAGATTCGTCGGCATTTCCAGGCTGTTCGGATTCGGCTTGTTGCTCAGTTTCCTCTTCATCTGGTATTATCTCTGTTTCCTGGTCGGCTTCTCCGCTGGCCTCGTCGTTGTTCATAAAATTGGTCAAAGGCACCTTCTTGTAGGGATTTTCCACCTTCTGGAATCCCAAGACCTGTTGGCCCTTGCTCAGTTCTTTGACAGGGGCTTGGGGCTCAGCTTCAGCGATAACAGTCTCTGGCTCCACAGGCAGGTCATCTTTCTTGGCCCTGTATCTGATCTTTTTCGTCTCCACAAGGTTCTTGAGCGAATACACCGGAGGCGCTATATCACCCAAAAAGTTGAGATTCTCCTTGTTGCTGATGGCAGAGTGGAAGTCCTTGTAGGTCACCTTCTTCCTTTGGTTTGCTTTGGCAACAAAGGCTGCTTGTTCTGCCAAATATAGAATGAACAGTTCAGTAGCAACACCCACAAGATATACTGCACCTTCTGTCGATGTTACATGATCAGGATCAAGTTTCATGATCTTCTTGATCCTCGATATTGGCAGAGTCAGTGTGGACTCTGGGACAGTCTGGTCGTCCTCCAGTGCTATTGATTCTTCTTGTGACATTGGAAAAGGTGCGCACAATATTTGTAGAGCAGTCAATAAATGTATATATATATATATATATATATATATTTCAATGAATTAACCGACTTCTCCAAAGATTAATGTGAGAAGTATACAATCGGTTGAGGATCATTGTAGAGTGTAGTGTAAGGGCCCTGGACGCGATCGCAGAAATCGTGTGGGACGCGTCTTTTTCAATCTCTGAACACACAAAGTCGCGATCTTTTTTGTTAGGAACCATCAAAGTTGGCCATCAATTGCAAAATGCTGAAAACTTCCGAGAGGCTTGAGCGTATGCCATGGGTTGAGAAATAGTAAGCAATTTCTTTTATTTTGGGTTATAATGATTAACCATTAGGGATCCATAGACGTGGTCCAATACTAACACCCACCAAGTCGCCCTCAATCTCTGGATCAGGTCACCAGTCAGGAGAACACGATCAAAATCCTGGAAAGAAACCTTCAAACGGCAAATTTGCCTCACATGTTGTTCTATGGACCTCCAGGAACCGGTAAAACCTCCACGATATTGGCTCTGTCAAAGCAGCTCTATGGGCCTACCCTTTTCAAGAGCAGAGTGCTGGAACTGAATGCCTCAGACGAAAGAGGCATTTCCATTGTTAGAGAAAAAATCAAGAACTTTGCTCGTCTTTCTGTTTCAAATGCTTCCAAAGAGGACCAGGAAAAGTACCCATGTCCACCATATAAACTCATCATATTGGATGAAGCAGATTCTATGACATCTGATGCCCAGTCAGCTCTGAGAAGAACCATGGAGACTTACTCCAACGTGACGAGATTTTGTTTGATTTGCAATTACATCACGAGAATCATTGATCCGCTTGCCTCCAGATGCTCCAAGTTCAGATTCAAACCACTTGGTGACAATTCTTCTCTGGCAAGATTGCAGTACATCGTGAGCTCCGAGAAGATAAAGCTCGAGGACGAGACTAAAATCCTGAAGGAAATATTGAAATTGTCCGAGGGAGACTTGAGAAAAGCCATCACCTTTCTTCAGAGTGCGTGTAAGCTGTTTTCCTTCGGAACAGATGGTGATAAAGCTGAGGCACCAGACGCAGATTCTATGAATATTGATGATCCAGTGGTTGTGCCTACGTTCTCCATCACCGATATCCAGGAGATTGCCGGTGTCATACCCAACAGCGAGACAAACAAGCTGATTCAGCGACTGGTTGCCAAGAACTTCAACGACATATTTGACTACCTGAGAGAGGATGTCTTCAAGGCAGGCTATAACGGGTCCAACATTATCAACTCCTTACATGATTCGCTGGTGCTCGGTGGAGACGATGATGACGACGATGTTGACCTGGCCCTCAGTTTGAATCATGATCAGAAGAACAAGATCTCTGAAATCATATTTGCTGCCGACTCTAAGCTGACTAACGGATGTAATGAGCAGATTCAGGTTTTAGATGCGTGTTTGAAGATAGCTGTGCTTCTATGAGACTCTTGACGGTTCTACTTAATTACGAAAAAAGAAGGATTTTCTTAAATATGCTGTAGTTAAGGACTCTTTTAAGCATCGGTTACTCATTGACGACGTTGCATCTGCATCAGGATGTGTTGAGGCACCTGCGATTGCATCTGTTGAACAGACCCCTGTGGAAGCTGTTGCTGGGGCTGGCCCGGTTGGGCCTGTTGCATATGAGGAACTTGGCCTTGCATCTGGTGAGGAGGAGGGTACTGCGGGAAACCCTGCTGAGGAAGACCTTGCTGAGGTATGCCTTGTTGAGGTAGGCCCTGTTGTGGTAGGCCCTGTTGGGGTAAGCCCTGTTGGGGATTGTACATTCCTGGAGGCTGAAATCCCATCGAGTATGGCAGACCAGGCATTCCTTGGGGAGGAGGCATCATTCTTGGGTTCATCATCCAAGGTGGCAGTCCCATTGGGATCTGCTGGTTTGTGTTCCCGTTAGAAACAGGCGCAACATGTTGGTTGGGGTGCACATTCAGGTTTGGATTGGCATTGGCAGAGTTCATGTTCAGCATCAGTCCCGGTGGTGGAAGCGACTGGTGCGACTGTTTTTCACCAGGGAAGAAGTTGGATGAGTGTTCCGGTTGCTGCTCCTTGGACTTTGATAACAACGACATAAAAAAGTCATCCTTCGCGCTCTGTGGAGGCTGTGAGAGCATGGACATTAGCTGGTCTGCACCGTTTTGGCTGTGAGATTGTGGGGGTGCCAATCCTGGAGGACGAATGGGGGCATTGGCCTGGACTGGAGCTGCTTGAGCCGCCGATGAAGCGCTGCCGGAGGAGTTCAGCCCTGGTGGTTGTTTCAAACCTGGTGGACTAACACTTGCGGGCGCAGTCTTTGGAGTTGATTCAGGCTCGGGCTTGAAGAAAGAGCTGAATCTCGAGCTCTTCTCTTGAGAATTGGATCCTTCCACAGATTTGGGCTTGTATGCATCAAATGCAAACATATTATCAACGGGGTTGAAGACACCTCCAGCAGATGCTTCAGCCTGGGGCTGTTTTTTGCCACTGATTATATCATTGTAGTGGGCCTGTTCTTGCTCCGATATGGCCTCACCGTTCTGTTTCTTTTCCTCGACCTTGACTCTGAACTTCCAGTTCTCGAAATCTTGTGCTGATTTGGGTTGTGAATCATCATCATCGTCTTCTCCCATCCATTCAAGTGAGTCTTGCTTCTTCTTGTATGGGTCCTTCTTCTTTCTGTCTCTTTCACGTTCTTTACGACCTCTGCGACGGTCCAGCTGTGGATTCTTAATATGGAAACTGCCCATTTCACCTGTAGATCCAAACGACTTATCATTCTTCAATCTCCAAAATTCTGAGTTTGAGATTTCGGATTCATCAGCTGCCCCGATGTTCTTATAATTTTGCACTCGCTCATCGCTGTATACCTCACGCTTACCCCTTTTCTGCACCTGGGGAACTGTCAACCGCCAGAACTTGGCATCCGGTAGAGATATCTCCTTTACCACCTCCTGTATTAGTGGCGAGAGTTTCAGAGCGTACAATTCTTCCTCTGTAAATACCCTTTTCGAAGACTTGTTCGGTGTCTTCGCCTCAACCACTGGCGGCGGTGTCGTGGTCTCTTTGGCAGCCGCGGCTGCTGCGCTCTCCAAGAACTTTGTGATGGCGTTCAATTCTTGTTCCATTGCGAATGAAAATTTCGCTTTGAACTTTGCGCTTTGTTTGGCTGATAGAAATCGGAGTCTTGTTGGCCAAGTGGAACCAGGAGAAAACCAAATGATGGAGGCATCTCGCTTGGACGTCCAAACTAGTCGTGTGTGGGTCAAACGGGTTAAGCCTGGATTCTAGAGAGTTTAATGATAGGGCCACCAAGTTGATATTGGTGTCGTTCAGA
Organism: Kuraishia capsulata CBS 1993; assembly: GCF_000576695.1. Lineage (NCBI taxonomy): Eukaryota > Fungi > Ascomycota > Pichiomycetes > Pichiales > Pichiaceae > Kuraishia > Kuraishia capsulata. The sequence continues at coordinate 643,900 of NW_019172952.1, forward strand.
TTTTCAACGGTGGTATTAAACTAGGAAATACCAGTCATGGTCAAATACAGCAAAGAAGATGGGTTGTCCACGGAAAAATTGGTGAAGTCCGTGATAGTCACGGCACTGGCAGTGTTCTTCTTGTTCTCCATTCCATATCACTTCTACGGCATCTTCTTCGACCTTAGCCTTTTCAATTTTGTGTTGGTTATGGTGCATATAATCATTGGCTATAACGTTGTTTGGTATGCAAATAGTGTTTTATTAGAAGAGACGGACGACGAGTTAGAATTGAAGAAATACCAGTAAGAGACAGAACGAAAAGGGTGTCATCGAGCTGCTGATGACACATTCGATGAAGCAGAACAACAGGAATGAGGGTTATTGCATTGTCAACAATTCTTCCTCTTCAGAGCTGTTTGCTATCTCTTCGCTTTCTTTGAAGTTCCAGTGGGAAGATGCTGTTGTGTCCAAGTGCTCTTGAAGCCAGAGCTCGCATAGAACGTTTTCTTCGCCAGAACTGTTCTCTATCTCCATCTCAGCGGCCCGGTACCGAGCTTCAATGGCTTTCTGTTTCTTGTTCGGCCAAACTTCCAAAAGAAGCTCCTCCCCCTCGTCTGCTGAACTGTTCTCAATTTCCAATTTATCATCAGCTTCAATATTGTTAGCCTCCAAACTCTGAGGAAAGCTCTGGTTCATACTGCTTTCATCATCATATGCATAAACATCACTCTGCTGCTGCAGCTTTGCGTTTTTTTTAACCCTCCTTTCCGTAGTGGAATCGTACAATGTCTCCAGATCTTGATCCTTCAGATCGGGTGACGTTCCAGCCTTACCCCATATGCTTTCGTTCAAATCAGCCTCGCCCTTCTGATCAAACGCTCGGATCTTTGGCTTTGGGACACAAGGAGGAATCAGTTTCACGTATCTGTGTGTCCAGCTTTCAGAATCGTAGAGGATGCCTCTGCTTGCTTTAGAGTCTACTATCTTGAAACGGTCAGAGCGCATCTCGAAAAGCGACTTTTTATGTCTCGCACTGAACTTGGTCCGAACATGTGATGAGATTGACTTCGGTCGCCTCTGCTTGACTCTATGTGTGCTCTTTGTTCGCGTTTTGGCTGAGTTTGCTGGATTGTCTATAAGGCTCACATGGGAAAACTGTCTGAGATCCTCTGATACAGCTAGTTGGTGGTTGAACTCTTCAGCGCGGCTCTGTATCTGAGTAGATACAAATTGCACCTCATCCGTCATATCATCATCAAACTTCTGGAATAAAATCGCCCAACAACTATCATATGTGAAATGTGCGGCGTTAACCAGATATGTGTACTCCGGAAACAAAATGAGAATCTCAGGGGAAATCGAATCACGTCCCCGGATTGGTGGTACACTACCCTATATCCAACCGTTCGGATCGCGACGCGTCGTTACGAAACCGTGCCATTAGCCTTTAACCATATACCACAACGCAATCAAAACTCACTCAGTTTGACGAGATGTCTGAGAGCATATCACCGGTAGAGGTGTTAAAGCGGCCCCTTGAAGAAGAGTCTCAGGATGAAACCGCTTTGAAAAAGATGAAGATAGAGGCTGAAAAGCAGGAGAGGCTTGATAAGAAGCTTCAGCTCGAGAAGGAGAGGCTGGAAAAAAGAGAACTTCTCGAGAAAGAGCGACTAGCCAAAAAAGAGCTTCTAGAACGCGAAAAACAAGAAAGATTGGAGAAAAAATTACAGCTGGATCTGGAAAGACAGCAGAAAAAAGAACAGATCGAGCGAGAGAAACAACAGAAAAGAGAGCAGCTGGAGCTTGAAAGATTGCAGAAAAAGGAGCAATTAGAATTGGAGAAGACTTTGAAGCGCCAAAAGTTAGAAAAGGAGAAACAGGAACGTGAAGAGAGGAAGCTTGAAGAAAAGAGACTGAAGGACATCAAGAGAGAAGAAGAGAAATTGGAACGCGAGAAGAAGAAGGAAGAAGAAAGACTCGCAAAGGAGGCCAAAGAAGCCAAAAAACGTGAAGAAGAGGAGAAAAAGAAGAGAGCACAACTGAGTATTGGATCCTTTTTCAAACCAATATCTTCATCTCCATTAGCCAGTCCCATCCGAAAGCAAGAGGTGAAGACTCAGGAAGCCTCCTCTAGCGATTACGAAAAGCACTTCCTCAAGTTCTACGTGAAGGAAAATTGTCAATTATGTGGCCCTGTGAATCTGGATGCAGACACTAGACGTGATCAGTTTTCGCTATCGGCTGTTTCGGGAGATTCCAACATCCCCAGGTTTTTCAAAGGGTGTCAGAGGAGGAAACGGGGAGCTTATGAACAGTCATCCCGGTCGATTATGCAGCAGCTGAACGTTGACCAGGAAAACGAATCTCTGTGTGAACAGTTCTTCAAAGACGTGCCGATCAGATTCCTACAGTTCTACGAGAATGCAAGGCCTCCGTACTTCGGAACGTACTCTCCTTCTAATGCTGAAGGGGTTGAAAAATTGGCTTTGAATCCCTTTTTAAAAATTGAAGGCACAAACTACCAGTTCGATTCCGATTTGGAGAGCGATGACGAAGATGACGAAGGAGAAGATGTTGAAGACGAAAACGACGAGGACGATGATGATGAGAGTGCTGCAGATTCAGACGAGTTAGATGAGTTTGTTGACGATGACGATGAGAATTCCACAAAGCAGAAACGCAAATTGCTAGGGCCTCTCATTCCCGTGGTGAAATGGCTGGGAGACGCTCAGGACGATGAAATCTACAACTCCAAGGAGTGGGAACGATTGTCGTACGATATCGAGTTTCCCATCGATCCTTTCAAGGACTATTGGACCCCGTCTTTGGCTGTTCCCTCTTTGGCTGCCATAGGTTCGACGACAGCTGCTTCACTCCTAGCAGCAAGCCAGGACAGTCCACCCAAGAAGGCTTTGAAGGTGATTGATAAGGCAAATGACATCGAGAACTTGTCAAATTTCATTCTGGAAAACCCCAGGTTCACTATTGGCACGCTAACGGAGTTGTGCCAGGTGAATGTCTTCAAGGACCAGCGTTACTCCAAGACTGTGGTCAGGAACAGTATCCAGAACATTGCTTCTTTTGACAGCAAGAAGAAGCTGTGGATTTTGAAGGATTCAACTAACACAGCTGTGAACTCTATATAGGGCAGAAGCTCTGTATATTATAGAGACCAACCAGCACTCTCAGCTCTATAGGATAGAGTGTATAATGAAATTCAAGACTATTACATACAAAGCAAAAGCATTCCTGGTGAAATGAATAGGATTTACAAATAATTATATCAGGGACCAATGGCCAACAAATCAGATCTATGGACGCACGCCATGAAATCAAGCTAACATAAAATACTTTCACGAAATAGCACTTCTAGCCTTGCACCTTCCTAAAGATCAAAGTCCATCTCATCCTTGAATGCCTTGCTGTGCTCTTCTTCATCGTCGTCAATTATGGCATCTTCGTCGCCAGCAGCTACATCCGTCAAGGTGTCGTTATCCTCGTCCTCGTTTTCAAAGTCAACGTCAAAGAAATCATCGTCAGAACCGACGATCTTCTCGTATAACAATTTGGCCTCGGTAACAACTCCATCGTATGAAATTTCAGTGGATGGCATATTCGAGTATATGACTGTGGAGTCTGGAATCACTCCGGAGCCATCTGTGGTTGGTTTTTCAGCACTCGTGTCGAACAGAGACGAGGAAACAACGCCAAATGGAGGCACAGCGGTGTGTTGAGTGAAGCACAATTTGAACAGGTACTGCAATTTCTCCTTTGGAACGAAATCCTTGAATGACTTGCCCAGTTTGACCGAATTGATGACGGTGGCTCCATCCGGCTTCACAATAATGTCTTCTGGGTCTAGCGAAACGTCAAAGCCGTCTTCTGACTCTCTGAGTATGCTGTCTTCCAGCTTGAGCAGGGCTGCCTCCAAGTCTTTTCTGGCAACTTCACCCTTCTGGATCGTAGAAAGATACCATACACATTGGTTGACCGGACAGGTACCGGTACCTGCCCCCATGATCAACACTTGGACAGGGTACTTGTTGTTCGTGGACAACGACGCCGTTGGAAATACCACAATCGCAGCGGTCTCATTTTCTGCCATCCATTCTCTGCAAGACTTTTTCACCACGGTGATCAATCTGGTGATCTCGTACTTCATCTCAGGGACGTATGAGGCATGTGGGGGTGCCTGCGATGGAGAGCACACAACCTTCTCGGTGACATGGGCACTTGTCCCATCAGAAAATTTTGCCAGTTTCGTCTTGGGGTCAAACGACTGGAGAGCACAGTTGAGCTTGTACGTCGATCCAGCAACCGCAGCAGATCTACAGAAGCCCTGGGAAACTTCACCCGGGCCACCGTACTTGGAGAACAGAACAGGGAACTGGCCCAAGACATTGAACGAAACGAGATAGCGTCTTATTCTCGACAATCCTTCAGGAATTGAAATATCAGGAGAGGCAGACAATCCCAGCGAGTATACCAACTCGTTGATTTGGGGGCCATCCAGCTTGAATCTGTCCTGCAGGAAATCCTGGATGGATTTGTCTTTGTAAGACTCAACCAACGCCAGGTTGTCCAACGAGTCATACTCAAAGATGAACTTCAGGAACTTCATCAGATGGCGCTTGGTGGCCAGTGACAAAGACTGGTCCGTGAAGATGTCTTCTTTGGAGGTTTGCAGTTTGCCGAACGAGTCATTCTCGAAAGTGTGGAAGTTCGACAGAGACTGGAACTCCAAGTACATGTGAACTCTTGACTTGGTCAACAACGACATGAGGTCTGAGCGTGCGAAAACAACCCGTGGAGTAAGGTCTATACCGTAATCTCTGGAAACGAGGTCCTGAGGCCTGGGGATGTAAAGAAGTGCCTTGGAAAAGCCCTGGAATCCCGGGGTGTGCTGGTTAACACTGTGGACCCAGTCCTTCAGCTGGTCAATAGTAAGCGTCGCACAAGTATCACCATAATACGGGTTTGAGTCAACGTGCAACACGTTCGAGCCCTGCCATGCCAATGCGGCTGCCAGGATACTCTCCACTAAACCGGTTCCACATATCAACACATCGCAGGTCTCCGGGGTCTGTGGGCTTATCGGTTTCTCTATTCCCGCTAGTTGCGGAATTACCGATGGCTTTCTTCCGTTGGCCATCGACGGTCTTCTTTCCGCCATTGAGGGGCGGCGGTCAACCATCGATGGCCTTCTTGGTTCTGTGACGTAGCTCATGGGGCAAAGCGGAGAAACGAGCTGTACAGTGGGGCACTAAGTTGTATCGCGCTTATTTCTCGAGACTTTGTTGCAAATCAACAATCGTATACAAAGATCCAAAATCAAAGCCTTTTCACGCCGGTCTGCAGAAGTTCGCAGAAACAAACGTTGAAAGAATCTTCCTTACTCCCTTGGTCTTGGGATGTGCGTGAGTCTCTTCTGAGCTATTTTGGGCCTTTCTCACAGTTCACGACTGGCAAACTGAAAGAGCTCGTAAAAGTGGGAATTGAATTGAGTTTCTCGATTGAAAGACAGCGTTGAATACAGAAAACTTCAAAAGGACAGGAGTGCTGTCTATGCGCCGTCGAAGCCATAGCCAGCTCGGCTCATGGAGGAGGGCCGGCCATTACGTAATCGGTTGCACGACCTTTGGTTGGTAAACGACTTGGTAGTGCGCCGCATGTTTTTTCAAAAGAGCCAATCAAGACGACTTTGAATTTGATTATCACTTAAAGGACCACCATAGTTTCATCCACGCTACGCCCTCCACATTTTCTACACACGAACACCACTGAAAATGTCTGTGCTGGCAAGATCCTGTATTATGAGACCAGGGTTGAGGTTTGCCTCCCCAAGATACGCGGTTTCGAACCTGAGACTGCTTAACACCCAGCCTTCCACAATGCCAACCGACCAGCCAGTGTTGTCGGAGAGACCATTGACGAACGTCCTGGACTACGCTTTCACCACAATGGACAAGGTCAAGAACTGGGCTAGAAAGTCGTCTTTCTGGCCCGCCACTTTTGGTCTGGCTTGCTGTGCCGTCGAGATGATGCACGTTTCCGCCCCAAGATACGACCAGGATAGATTGGGAATTATCTTCAGAGCCTCTCCAAGACAGTCGGATATCATGATCGTGGCAGGAACAGTGACGAACAAGATGGCACCAGCCTTGAGACAGGTTTACGACCAAATGCCATACCCAAGATGGGTTATATCGATGGGTTCGTGTGCTAATGGTGGTGGATACTACCATTACTCGTACTCCGTGGTAAGAGGTGTTGACAGAGTTGTTCCTGTTGATGTCTACGTGCCAGGATGCCCACCCACTTCCGAGGCGCTTATGTACGGTATCTTCCAGCTCCAGAAGAAGATGATGGACCATCAGACCCATAGAATGTGGTACAGAGCCTACTGAGCTATCGATGCGGAAAGGAGCGAGAGATGGAACAAGATACTCAAATCGATAACAATATCATCACCTATTTATAATCACAGCATTTGTTAGTCGATTTGTGATTTCATGGATGGTTTGCTGGATCGGTGTGCATCTGGTGGACATTGTCTGGATGATTGAGCTGAGCTGAGGGTCAGCGGGCGGTCCCGTTGGTTCGAATATTTCAATTTTAGACAGACAAAATCAAAATCAAATCAATAGTCAACAAAAAGCGAGTAGGGAAGTAGTTCTATGAACGAAGGCGATATGTGAACCGGGAGATACACACTTCAAGCAATGATTCATAATCTCAGAAAAAACGTTTATTCCTTACATATTCTTCAAATTCTGCCTTATGGCATCCTTCATCGAAGCAAACGTACCATTTGCAAATCCCTGAGTTTTCAAAGCGTTCTGGAACCTTCCTCTTTCAAATGCTTCGATCTTAGCAGCACCTCTCTGAGACGAGTGTGCATTTGGAGTGTGGTTGATCTTAGGCTTGTTTGCCACAAAACTGATAGAATCCTCAGGATTTTCGGGTAACTCTTCTGGCAATGCCACGAGTAAGTCGTCCAGCTTGGACCCAGCTAATTGGGCTTTCTCCTTTCTCTTTCTCCTTCGTATAGCACTTTTCGATATAGAGTCGTTATGTTCGTGTCCCTTCAAACTCGCAAGTCTTTCCTTCAAAGAAACTGATTTCGTTGATGCCTTGCTTCCCTTTTTCTCAGCCTTTTCTTTCTCCAATCCTTCCTGTATCAGTTCCTGTATCTGCTCTGATTTGGAGGCGGTTGCCGCAGAGGATGGTTTGAGGGTCTTCTGAGCTCTGGTTGATTTAGCTCTTAGCGTGGTTCTTTTCTTAACAGCCTGGAAGAAATGTTAGTAAGAATCCAAAAGCTATGGTTATTCAACCAAAACTTTGTCCAATGACATACCATCTTGCCTAATTTCCTACGAACCTCAGTCCTCTACTTACCCTCCAGTCTTTAGACCATCTCTCTAAAAGTGTCTAAAATTTAATCCATCAAAGGCGTGCGCCAACTGAAAAAAATTGAAATTCTCCAATCCTGCAATTATTGAACTGTCCCTCATCAACCCGAAATAATTCCTTTGGACATTTCTTGACGCTTTTCACATTATCGTTACCAAAAGTCCAGCATGTCTAGAGTTGCCACTTTTTCTGCTATCGCCGCCACGGCTGTGTTGGGATACTGTGCCTATTTCGATTACAAGAGAAGGACCGACAAGGAGTTCAGAAAGTCTCTGAAGAAGAGAGAGCTCAGGGCCGAAAAGAAGGCCAAAGAGCAAGCATTGGAAGAAAAGAAGAAGATCCTTGTTGAGCTCCAACTGAAGTACAAGGAATCCGAAGCCAGTGACCCTATTCCACGTGACCCTGCCGGGCTCCAGGAATATTTCCTCAAGGTTGTCAGTGAGGCCGAGAAGCTGGCCGCCGTACCTGGCATGGAGGTGGACTCCGCCATCCTCTTTTACAAGGCTTTGAAGGCTTACCCCAACCCCAACGATATCCTGGCAGTTTACGAGAAGACAGTTCCTCCTCACATCTTGGAATTGGTCTTGGTCCTTGCTGCTGTTGAGCAAGGTGCTGCTGCCGCTGCCGCCGCTGCTCAGACCAACATTGATTAGATGTGGAAGAGCGCTCAAAAGAGCCTGTTTAAAATTCAAGGTCAAACTCAATTATAACTCGCACTCTCTAAGTCTGAGATGATCCGGACCATCTATCGGACCAATGGGATATAAAGGAAATGCTTTGATGTGAAAAGTACAATATTCATGTGGTCTGCCACCTTTATGTTCCCTCTCTACCCTTTTTGTACATATCGTCGTAACGAAACAGAAATGCAAGATTCGTGTAAGAATTCGTGAATATGTAAACATGCAAAAGACAACATCCTCGAGATAAATAGTGGTGATCATTTCAATAGCTATTCATCAGAATTTGGGGATCTCCCTAATAACCTTTTCAACCATCTCGCTAAACATATCACTGAGCTTCAATATCTCAGAGTTATCATAAACGTCCTCAAACTCCTCAGATTTGATATAAGACTTGTTGGCCTCTTCGCTCTTGGTCTTGGCTCCTATGACTTTCAAAAACTGCTCACTGGGTAGCTGAACAGCAATACTGTCCTCCTTCTCCCTCTCTGCATCCTCTAAAAATTCCATGTTCAACTCGTCCAAGTCGCTACCCACCAGGCCGGTCATCTTCATAGCCTCGCCACCTTCACCTTCGAAGATGCTATTGAAATTCTGATTGATCTTTTGCCAATTTTGGGTGACCACTTTTTTCCTATCTGCAGCAAAAATGTCCTTTTCATTCAACTGCCCATCTCCATTAGACTGCTCCTCCAACACTTTGTCGTAGGCCTTGCGCTTTAATTGGACATCACTGATGATCTTGATAATCTGGTCTATCAACTTGTCCTTATCTATTTTGCGTGGGTCTCCCTCAGGCAAGTTCTTTTGCGATCTCAGAAGATCATTGACTTTTTTGGTCAGGTCCATCTTCAGTTCCGGCTTTTGCTTTTTGACGAAGTTGAGCAAGAGAACAAATTTGTTAAACCATTCAATCAAACCCTGAAAAACTTGTCCATCTGGATTCGCCAAATCTGAAATGTAGAGGTGGTGAATAAATCTATAGAGATGGTCCTGGTATTTGGTCAGTAAAGACATGAACTGCATCACCACATTGTTGCCCTTACCCATCAGCGAGTTGTAGTCGTTATGATAGTTGTCAATCAGTTTGATCAACTCGCTGTTGAACTCGCGTACTATGGGTATATAGAGATATAGTTGGGCTTTTGTAAAGATTTTGATCAACGGTTCGAAAAATATGGAGATCAGCTCTTTAACAAGCCTTACGAGTTCGGGTTCCTCCCATAACTCCCTCATCCCATCCTTATCACGCTTCCTTAAACAACTCTTAAAATAAGCTTTAATGTTGACATAGAGATCAGCCGACTTTGATAATTTGTCAAACACCGCAGAGTCAGTATTGTCGTCATAATCTGTATGTGACTCGTTCAGTCTCACGAAGACCACCCAGCTCTTGTACGATTCCACAACTGCAATTAACACATTCTGGTTGATCTTTGTCTCAAGACCATTGTTATTCATCAAAATACCCAAAGGAAGATCAAGGTTATGCTCTCTGCAGGTTTCTTTGATATCAATAACGATCTCATCCTTGGCCGAAAGATACTCGTTGATCTTTTCTATAATGAGAGCATAGCTGTTTGTGCCGAGCTTCAAAGGCTTTCCCTTTTTATCGTACGAGCTGACCTTCTCTGTGATCAGATCAATCTCCTTCTCCAACTTTTTCAAATCATCGTTTAATATTCCGGTGAACATCATCTGCAACAACGACATTCCAGAACCAAAACCAAGAGTCAGGGGAGACTGAAGAGTGAAGAGATCAATCAGTTTTTTGGCTATTTGCATGGGATTGGTGAACCTCAGAATTGTCGCAACGAACCTGTAAGGAAAGAACATATGTAGTCTCTTGAAGATGTGAAGATTGGCCATCGAGTTGTCATTGGCAATCAGAATCTCGTAGATGGTGGAAGCAACTTCTATCTTGGCAACATCTATGAAGGCCCTCAAGTAGGGCGATAGTTTATCAATCGTGTCTGCAGTTCCAATTTCCCGGAAAACAGCTATCAGTCCAGACCCAGTGTCCAAATCTTCAATGCTTGTATTCTCGGATCCGTTCAATACTTTGTCTTTCAACGAGTTCATCGTAAGCTGCAGTTCACCAATGAAACGAACCGTTTCCTGCTGAAACTTAACTTGTTGGATTACAATGAGATCATCGAGCTTTTGCCTTTGTTCTATATCCATCAGCTCTTCTTCGGTGGGAAGACTGAACTTTTCAGCACTCACAAACTCCACAAATAAGGGTGAATTTCTCACAGCAGATACGCGCAAGAGCTGGGAAATGTAACCCCTCAAAGCAACCCGAAGCTTCTCCCTGGGTAATTTTGTAACAGAGACTTCTCTAAAGCTTTCTGTTGTACTAGATTGTCCGGTGGAGATTTCAGGACCCTCCATCTTCACAGATTCGGCAGCTTTCTTCTCCAAACCCAAAATTTCTTCAAGGGACTGATCCGGTATGATCTCTGAGTCATTATCACTTAGTTGGAAATCGTTATCATCCACCCCAGCCACCTCAATTTCGGTTGAAATCTTGAGTTTTGACGGAAGAACAGGCAAATCTTGACCAGGAAACTGTCTTCCCAGCTGATGATCGAACTTGACAAAATCAGAATATCTTCGCCTCACATAGAAAGTCTCGTCGTGGCTCTTGTTGCTTTTTATTTGGATAATGAACTGGTAGAAAGTGGACATTTTAGGAGTGGTGGATCGACTCCAGAACCCGGTGATCTTCTTGATCTTGGTCTCTTCGCGACCCTGGCTAACACCGCAAACGTTCACTGCCAAGCCATTGATGAAATGGTCCTCCTGTCTCAACACCTCCTTGAGGTCAAGCTCCAGAGGCATTACCTTGCCCAGCTTCCTGTAGCTGTTCCTGGTGGCATCCTTGTTGAAATAGATGTCGTCTCCAAGGGTGACCAGCGACGAGTTGTAGAGCATGAGCATGAACGAGATGAACTTTTGGAGCACAAGCTTTCTCTTGGAGAGTTCTCCACGGTCGTTGCTGTTGCTTATCTGCTTGGATTTCCAAATCTCAAAGAACTTCTGGAACTTATCCACCCACAAGCCATCTCCGTGAGCGCGCGTATAGTGTTCTATGAAAGGGAATGTCATCACAAACTCCGTAAAGAAATGTCTCAGCATGGGGAATTGAGCATCGTAATAATCAACCAAATCGGCCGACGCTTTGATAGCATCGTCCTTGTTTGCAGGCGGTTTCTTGGGATCGAACGGCCAGAACGGAGGGCCAAATCTGCGCAGCCCCGTGATATCATGGTACGTTGGTGATATCTTGTTGAATTCCCTATGCAATTGAATGTTCAGTAACTCCTTCTTGAGATAATGTTCCTGGTCCGGAGTGAGAGGAAGCTCATAGTCGGAAAGTGTGGACATTGCGGTTGCCCCAGTGATGATCTCGAATGGCCAGACAAAGCGGATAAAGGGTTTTAATAGAGTCCAGACTTTATCAGACTATAGGACCCTTTGATATAACACCGGGAATTTCGCAATCTCGCACAATTGTCTTTTACAGCCAGTATCGTGGGAAGAAGGCAAAGTTAAAAGAGGGCCACGTCTAGTCGTGTCTTGTCTTGTCTTGTCTTGTCTTGTTTTGTCTTGAGGCTCAAGATCGTGCGCTTCCGATAAGCCTTTTGAAGATGAGCTGGGGTGATAGTGCCACGGATGGGGCCCAGAACTCGTGTCTTATCCTGGACAAGAACTAAGACATAACACGTGTCAATAGTACACTTGATTGAACCTTTAACGTGTGCCAATTGACTCGGTTGTATGGATATATTTGCATATAATCGCAAGCACAGTTGAGTTGTTTCCAGGTGAGACGGATATAGATGGACAGCCTAGCTAACTTTGCCTCAAGAGATAGAAAAGATGCGAAGACGAAGGCCACAAAGAAACGCCAGACGGTCAATCGCACTCAGACGGCCCCTGTTTCCAGAATATTGCCCAAAAGGGTTTCTCTGTTTGCTTTGAACAGGAGCTCGTCTTCTGTGGATGCTAGTTCTGCGCCTGGGCTTACCTCTCATGACGTTCTGACCATCCCTCGCATTTACGAGCAGTTAGACGACTCCACAACGGAACAAGACAAGGACGAACCATCAGCATTTCAAAAGGCTCACCGGAAATTTTCTTCCACGTCTTTGAGCAGCATTTTTTTGCCGTTGGGCGCGTTGACCAAAAGATCGCCTACGGTGTCTTCGAATTCCAGCTCGGTGGAACTGCCTTCGCCGTCGGAGGATGAATTTGGCGACGGAGCTTTGGAAATTCCTCGGTCAGAAACGGCTTTATTGCCAGATGTGCTCCTCGTTCCGAACAACCGACCTGTTTCGTTCCAATCTGTTGACGGCAGAGACAAGGATGGGGTCGTGGATTCTGATAGGGTATCCCGGCAGAGGAGCAAGACTCTGGATGAAACAACCGTCCCCCAGGCCGTTAGATCTTCAGTACAAGAGCAAAGTGGAAATGGCAGAGTTATGAACTCTCTGGCTTCTTTTGGCAAGAAAATAGGGGTTGGTGGGACAGGCACTTGCTCCAGTCATGAGGTTGACGGTCTACGAGCAATGAGCAGTAACGAGGAGGTCAATGTGGCTCCTTCCGGCTTGCAACTCGAGGAAACTATTCTTGAGCCTCATGAGGATGAGTCTGTGGAAGATTACGTGGAAAGGATTTTGGAAGAGTATCCTTTCAGAAAGGTGGTTGCGACGCTTTCATTACATGATGATGAGTTCAAGCTCAAGTCGTTATCGAGTTTTCTAGAGACTTACTTCGATTTTTCAGAAGAACCCTTAGATCTGGCACTCAGGAAGTTTCTTGCGTTTAACGAGCTTCCCACAGAAACTCAACAAATCGATCGTGTGGTGCAAGTATTCAGTGAAAGGTACTGGAGATGCAACGAGCAAGCATGTCCTTCGCCAGACCATTGCTATGTCTTGACGTTCTCAATGATCATGCTTCACACAGACAAGTTCAATCGTAACAGCAAGAGAAAGATGACCAAAATTCAGTTCAAGAACAACACTTTCCGGACTCTGGAAGAGGTGAATCACAAATGGTTCGATTATTCAAATGACGATTTCTGCAAACTGGTCACGAAGGACATCCTGGACTATTTCTACGACAATATCACACATACACCTTTCATTAAGTATGATGGAGATTTGAGTGAGAGCTCGTTGAGCATTTTGCAAAAAAATACTGGTTCCCCAAAGGAGCCACCATCCTTACCCTCACCTTCCGCAGTCATGAACACGTCTTTGCCTATGAGACGCAAAAGTGGAACGCTGCTATGGACCAGCGAGGTGATTGACCCATATGAGTATATCATGGAGAACAAGATCAACGAATTGAAGCTAAGTGATCAACCCACGAATTGCAATCCTTTCCTTTCGCAATCAGAGTCTGTTGGACGGTGCAATGGTACCAAGGCTTGGGTGATGGATAACTTGTCGAGATACCCAGATACGTTGGATATACCAAGTCTCAGTGATATTCATCATAACCTAACACAACCACGCTGTTCAATTGTTTTGAAGCTGTATAAAGCTAGAGCTACTTGGTTGCTCAGCAAAGATAAGATCGCAGCCTCTGTGGATTCAAGTTCTGCTTCGTTCCTTCTGGTGAGGGTGTTCAAAATTGGATTCGTGAGCAGGTCAGAATCAAAGCTCATGGGCACCGGGAAGCAGCAAAGGCAATATTTTTGCCTTCTAACCTCTGTTGGACTCCTATTCTACAGAGACCGCGGGGCATTCAAGTTCGACCTGGAGAATATAAAGAAGGACGACGGCGAGATGGTGATTATCGAGGAAAAAATCCAAACGCGTGCTATAAATGGCCCTTCGGGGACGATGTTTGAGACTTCTGAACCGGCGTTCTTTATTTCTCTGTCAGATCTCTTTGCTTCGCGCATGAGATGCACCGCTCAGGAGATGCAGCTGACACTTTTCATTTTCTCCAACGGAACTAAGACTGCTTATTTGGTGGAAGACGAAAAAGAACTGACTTCTTGGATCACCACCATTAATGCTGTCTCTGCTGTTTCTTCGTGCGATAATGCACTTGTCGCGCTTACTTTGACAGATGAAGAGAATGCAAATGGCTCCATGGTGGAAGCTCTTTTCATGAAAAGCGGCGGATCTATCAGCAGTATTATTGGATCGCTAGAGACTTCGCTAGAGGAATCTGTATCTCATATACTCGTTTTGAGTACATTATCCGAGGCTTTTGCTAACTTGACCCCATTCGGGGTGAAAACCAGAGAGATGTTGGCGTTGTCTACGAAGCTGTTGAACGCCAAACTGGAGTGGATGTGGTACGAAGCACAACGAGACTATTTGTTCCGGCAAATTCTGAAAACCGTCGAGCAATCCGTTCAGAATGACTTCATTTTGTCTCGCGAACTAGAAAAACTGGATTTGGACCAGAAAACATGATAACGAATTGCGTTAAGCCAAACTCCGGGACCACAATGAGGAGGACTCCCCCACACATATATCCACGCTATTCACACGAACCCACACCCCACGCAAAAAATGTATATATAGTTACAAATTAGGCACGAAACATTGCCAAAATATAAATACCCAAATTTTTCACGTCTTCTGGACGTCTTTGTAGCGGGGACTCACTGCCTATTAGATAAGCCGAAATCTTTTTCCGGATACCCTTTAAATAGAACAAAGGGTCGTCTCAAACACATTTGAATTTGCCTAGTCCACGGTGGATGGTTTGTGCCGAGTTAGCACCCCAGTTTAGTACCTCAAGAATACCATTTTTTCCGCAAGTTGCTAGAATTGCTTTATGTATAGAATCTGAATATTCCTATACTCATGAGTGAAGAATATCAGAAGTTTCGGTAAGTTTGTTTGGCTTGAGATGGAGTCAAAGGCAGAGGCGCATGCTAACACGTTCTCATAGCGTCTTCCAACAAGACTTTATCGTCGACAAACGCGTTCAATTGATCAAGGGAATAGGCCAGGGTGCCTATGGGATCGTTTGTTCCGCTAAATATACAGATAGTGATCATCCGGTCGCCATCAAGAAGGTGACAAATGTGTTCAGCAAGAAGATACTGTGCAAGCGGGCACTGAGAGAGTTAAAACTACTTCGTCATTTCCGAGGCCACAAGAATATCACATTTTTATACGACATGGATATCATTCCTGATATTCATGGCAATTTCCACGAGATATATCTTTATGAAGAACTCATGGAGTGTGACATGCACCAGATCATCAGGTCCAACCAGCCTCTCACAGATGCCCATTACCAGAGCTTCATCTACCAGATATTGTGTGGTCTGAAATATATACATTCTGCTGATGTTCTTCATCGAGATCTGAAGCCTGGGAATTTGCTGGTGAATGCGGACTGTGAGTTGAAGATCTGCGATTTTGGCCTGGCTAGAGGTTACAGCAGTGATCCTGAGAAGAATCACGGGTTTTTGACGGAGTACGTGGCTACGAGGTGGTACAGAGCTCCAGAGATCATTCTGAGTTTCCAGGGCTATACGAAGGCCATTGACATCTGGTCTGTGGGATGCGTTCTGGCGGAGCTGCTCGGAGGAAAGACTCTTTTCAAAGGCAAGGATTACGTGGATCAGCTGAACCAGACTCTGCGCGTGCTAGGTACTCCTAGCGAAGAAACCTTGAACTCTATTCCCTCAGAAAGAGCGCGGGATTACGTTCGTACTCTGCCTTTTACGGAAAGGATACCATTTTCCTCCATATATCCAAACGCGACGCCGTTGTCCATCGATCTACTAGAGAGGATGCTCACCATGGACCCAACCGA
This sequence comes from Kuraishia capsulata CBS 1993, assembly GCF_000576695.1. NCBI lineage: Eukaryota > Fungi > Ascomycota > Pichiomycetes > Pichiales > Pichiaceae > Kuraishia > Kuraishia capsulata. The sequence continues at coordinate 659,781 of NW_019172952.1, forward strand.
AAGAATAACCACAGAAGATGCCTTGGAGCACCCTTACCTTTCAATTTGGCATGACTCATCGGACGAGCCTGTCTGTGCTGCGAAGTTTGATTTTTCGTTCGAAGCGGTGGACGATATGGCCCAGATGAAACAGATGATCATCGACGAGGTGTCTTCCTTCAGGTCTTTTGTGAGGCCGTCAGAAGCCGAAAATACCCAGGACTTCAAGGGTCAACAAATAGACGATCAGCAGTACCAGCAGTACCAGCAGTACCAGCAATACCAACAGTACAGCTCCGACGGCAGTGCAGTTGTGCAGCCGGCATTGCAGACCCCAAGCAGGGAATTCTTCAATGATGAAGACATGCCACCGAAGCCACAGGAGAACCCGGGAATGGCCTATGGTGGTGAGATGGATTTGGAGCTGGAGTTGGAGTATGGATTGGATGCAATGGGCTTGAAATAGACGATATAGGGGGATTACGCCTCGCATATTGGAAGCCTCAATGGATCGGCTACTAAAACTACAACGCGTGTCCGAATGATAAGTAAGCATTTGAGCTTTATTAAAGCCTCATGAGACTAAATAGTATTACAATGAGTAAATAAATGTTCAATGATCGAGCGAGACTACCCATACAGGTTGATCTCGGCATCAAAAGGTCCAAAGGTGATCACGTCGTCATAATCTCCCTCGAACGCTTGCTTGATCCACAGGAACAGTTTGTCATACACAATCACATGAGCGTTGTGATAACTGATGCTATGGTCTGAGTCCGGAAACACATGAACATCATAGTTCTCTATACTGGCCTGGTCCAGTAGATCAAGGAACTTGAGCGAGTTTTGGAAGTGAACATTATCGTCTCCGGATCCGTGCATCAGCAGGAATCTCTTGGATTTTGCGATATTTTTCACGTTAACCACAGAGGAAGTAGAGTAGTTTGGGTTCTGTTGGGGAGTGTGCATGTATCTTTCTGTGTAGATGGAATCGTAGAATCTCCAGTCCGTGACTGGCGCAACTGACATTCCGTACTTGAAGGTTTCTCCAGCATCCCTCTCCAGAGTCTTCAAGGTCATGAACCCACCGTATGACCAGCCCCATATGGCAACACGAGAGGGATCGATGTACGACTTTTGCTTCCAGATTTTGGCAGCTGCGATCTGGTCAATGGTCTCGTAATGGCCCAGTTGGTCGCGCACAACGCTTCTATACTTGCTTCCCTTGAAGCCCGTTCCTCTTCCGTCGACAGTGACCACCACGGCACCGATCTCGGCTGCAATTGAGGCCGAAAATGAGATTCCAAACTGTTTCTGAACCAATTGACTTCCCGGGCCTCCATAGACGAAAAACAGCACTGGGTACTCCTTGGTTTCGTCAAAATTCAGTGGCAGTGTCTCGACATAATTGGCCAGGATGGGATCCTCGTCTTCGGAACTGAGATCCACGGTGCCGTATCTAACAGTAGGAACATCGTACAATGTCAAGGTGTTCGCCAGTTTCTGGTTAGACTCCAAAAGCTGTTCTGAACCTGTCTTGAGGTCAAGCAGCTTTTGGTGAGGGATCTCGGGACCCTCGTAATTCAGCAGAACGAATCTCGAACCTGACGAGAACGAAACGTCGTACCAACCTTCCCGAGACACATCTGTAAGATTCTCAAATTTTTCACCGTGTAAATCGACAGAATACAAATGGCGTTCCACAGACGACTTCTTGGTCGCGATGAAAAAGACCGTGTTGGTCAAGTGGTCAAACGATGAAGGAGCACTAACGACTTCCCACTCTCCCGAGGTCAAAATCGTAGGCTTCGTTGCTGTAGCTGGAGAATAATAAGCCAAATGGTCATATCCGTCAACGTCTATCGTGTCGATGTATCCGTCGTATGGTCTTCCATGTTCCTCGTTCGCGGGGACATACAGAGTTGAATGGGTAATTTCAAACCAGCTTCCATTGCTTTTCTCGGAACGTGTGAGTTTACTCACCATTTTCTCTGCATTCACAATGAAAATTTTCAACAGGTCGCTCTCTCTATTCGTGACACGCGCAAGAAACTTGTCATCGCCAACCCACATGATCTCCGTGATAAGTCTATCGTCATTGGAAACCTCGGGGTCGTTGTAAAAGGCATCTGAGCCATCCAGTTTTCTCACCTGGCCCTCAGCAAAGTCATAAACAATCACATCTACTTTGGGGTTGGGGAAACCTGCCTTGGGATACTTGATCTCTCTCAAATCGGGGTAGGCCTGGTCCTCCGATTGAACAAAATACGGAATCGGGAAAACTGGCACTTCCGTATCGTTTGATCTCAGGATAGCCAGGTATGAGCCATTGGGCGACCACCACATGGCAGAATCACTTTCAAACACCTCTTCCTCGTACACCCAGTCTGGTTTTCCGTAAAATATCTGTGCACCACCATCAAAAGTGACCTGGGTCAGCTTGGGATGGTAAAAATCGGAGACGTCCTTGAAATAAACATTGTTTTCCAGGACGAAAGCAACCTTGTCCGAGTTGGGAGCCCACGAAGCTAGGGCAATCTTGGAATTCAATTCTGGAGATGGGTCGTAAAGCGGCTGAACCGAGCGATCCTCCACGTTGTAAATCCAGTAGTTGGCAAAAAAAGAGTGTCTCCAATTGTGCTTTTTATCAGAAACAATCAGGGCAAACTTCAAATTGTCACTCGCAATAATGTCCTCTATCTTGTACTGCTCGTTATTGTAGGTGACATGAGATCCCTCAAAAATCGTCTGAGAATATGAAGGGTCCGAGATCGATTTCACCACATAACTGGAAGTGTCACTAACAACAAACGTGCCCGAGTCGTTCGTCAGACTGTCCGGAGACTGGATCCACTGGATTGTACGGCTCACTGGCGAAAACGTCCCGTTTCTGGCCGCATTGAAAGTGAGCGGAATTTTGCCATTTCCACCCAAAAACTGAACAGGAGTAATGGCTTGTTGGCCACGTATATTTGATGTATCAAATGCAGGCAAATGCTGGAATGTCTTAAGGTCTCTATGGGTCTTCAACAGAGCGTCTACTGAAGACACCAGTAGGGCGGATCCATACACCAGTGCTACCAGGACCAAGGAGACTAACTTCCAGCCGTGGAAGCCAGTCCTTGTGTGCAGCTCCAGTTCCGGAGAGCCCATGGTTGTTTGTATGGTTTTGGCCTTTGTTGGAGAAGAGAAGAAAGATGGTAGATCTAAACCTTCTCCAGTTCCAACTCAAGACAAGCCACTTCCTATTCGGACTAATTGACGTGCCTCCTCAGAAAAAAAGAAACGAGACCAAGAGCCGCGGCTATAAATGGAACTCTGCGGTGCACGACTCACGCGCATGCAGGTATCAGGTTACCCTCTCGTAGTGACCGGCCAAAAGTCTTCTGGCCAATCACAGTCCTGTATTGCGGGAAAAATTCGATCAGAACACCTCCCCCCCTTGTCCTTGCCACTTCAACACCTCCATTCCTTAGAATCGATCCACGACAATTAAACAGGACACTTCCTTGAACGTGTATCTATCAAGACCCGATTTGTTTTGATATTTTGAACAATAACACATTTCCAACTGTCGAATTAACAATTGTTGAGGCCCTGTTATTGCAAACTATTTGGATTTACTAAGAGATCCTAAACAACAACAACAAAGCTCAAAAACAAAAACAATGAGTTCCCACCAAGACATGAACATCGATGTTGAGATCATCAACCAGGGCAAGTTCGATGATAGTGCCGAGTCCAAGATTCAGCAGATCATTCCCAAGTACACTTCTGGCAATCCTGGTGACCTGTCGCACTTGAACATTCCCAATTTCAAGTCTGATGAGGTTGCTGCTGCTGCCCAGGCTTTGGGCCACCAAGGGCTGGACCATGATTCCGAGCTCTTCGTGACTCCCCAGATGCCTGAGCAGACCTTTGAGGACGTGGTTGAGTTGAAGGAATGGGTCAAGGCTTTTGCCAAGAAAAACGAGTTTGGTATTGCCATTGCCCACTCCAACAACAAGGCAATTTATTTCACTTGCGAGTTGGGTGGTGTCTACAGAGAGAAAAGGTCCAAGAAGTCTGACAACGAGGAGGACTTGTCTGCGGCTCAGCAGCAGAAGAAGATTGGATCCAAGAAGATCAGTTGTCAATTTTCCATGGTTGCCAACTTTTCGAAGAAGACAAACAACTGGACTTTGAAGATGACTGAGAACAACCACAACCACCCCAAGCTGGATCCTTTGACCAACTTCCCAATGCTCCGCAAGCGCACTCCTCAGGTCAACAACACCATCAAGGAGTTGTACTCCCAGGGAGACAAGCCTTCCATTATCCACGCCAAGTTGACATCTGCCTTCCCAGACCTAATGATCAAGAGAGAGGACATCTACAACGAAATCAGAATCCTGAAGAAGAGAAGAATGGTGCCAACAAACAATGAGATCAAGAAGCTCAAGATGAACGACTATGGAACCAACAACAACATGGAGACTCTTAGCCACCACATGTCTCACCAAGAACAGCTCTGGTCTGGTGACCACGTGAAGCTTACCGAGTTTGCCAACGTTACTGTCCAGGAGCAACAGAAGAAGGACGAGGCCGAAGCCGCTGCCGCTGCTGTTGCTGCAGCTGCCTCCAACCTGATGAAGGATGATGACAAGATTGACGAGAATCTCATGAACATCGACTCTCGTCTGGTTGACAACTAAGTTTGTCAAAGTCCTGATGGCTTCCCCTGTATAGGGCGTGTGTATTAGTTTCCAGAAGGATAGAGAGGTTTGCCGCGTTTTATTTTATTTTGTTGTGATGGTGTATCGGTGGCTGGATGGTTGTCTCTTGTCCCAGATCGCTTGCTATAAATGAATGGCTACGAACACATGCTGCTCTTATCTGTCGCCTTGTTCTCCTCCTTTTTCTTCCTTGTCTCCTTTTAGTGTAAATTATCTCGAAAATTAAGAGTCTTTTTATCTTTTTGTAGAATCACCAAGTCAGACTTAGTCAGTTATGAGGGAGTGTGCCACCCAATCGTCCCAGACACGATGTCGATTTGGGAAGTACTCCACGGACGCTGACAAGCTGTTCAGTTGTTGATAACGTTCTCTTTCTTAGAACACCACCCTTAGATATTTGTGTTTTGGCTTCAGTTAAAACAACGGTCTGGAATCGAATCGCTAATCACCCAATTGGATCCATCAGATCGCCATACACAAAGCCATGGCACCAGCGTCTAAGGAACCCGACGCCACCAAACCGCAGGCACAGCCTGAATCTGGAGATAAGTCCAAGAAACAGCTCAAAGCCGGTAAAGACGGCAAGGTCGAAGAAGAGGAGCTTTCTGAAGAAGATGCTCAACTGAAATCCGAGCTCGAGATGCTGGTTGAGCGTTTAAGCGAGCCTAAAGAAAGTCTTTATCAACCCTCTTTGAACGAATTGAAGAGATTCATCAAAGAATCCACTTCTTCCATGACTGCGGTTCCAAAACCCTTGAAGTTTTTGCGTCCTCATTACCCCCAACTGACTAAGCTCCATTCTGCGTGGACAGATTTGCAATTGAAGTCAAGTTTGGCTGATGTGTTATCTGTGCTTGGTATGACATACTCGTCTGATGATCCAAGTGGATTGTACAAGAGAGAGTGTCTGAAATACCGTATGCTTTCCAATGTGGATGAAGGAATTGCTGGGTGGGGCCACGAGTATTTGCGCCATTTAGCCTTGGAGATTGGTGAAGAATACGATGAGTTCTTGGATGATGGTAAGCCCACGGATCAGAACGGCAAACTTCTCAAACTGGCTTTGGAGATCGTTCCATACTTCCTGAAGCACAACGCCGAGGCTGAAGCTGTTGACTTGCTGTTGGAGATTGAAGCCATTGATAAGTTACCGCAGTTCGTGGATAAAGATACCTTTGGTAGAGTTTGTCTCTACATGGTTGGATGTGTCCCACTGTTGGCACCCCCAGACGATCTGGCATTTTTGCACACCGCGTTCTCAATTTATCTTTCCAACGATCAATTGACACAGGCATTAGCGTTGGCCATCAGACTGGATGATGAATCTTTGATCAAGTCTGTGTTTGAAGCCACCACCGATACTCATATCCACCAACAGCTCGGTTTCATACTGGGCCGTCAAAACTCATGCTTCAAGTGGGAGGACCCTACCGTTCAGGAATGTATTTCCAACGTGAGAATCTCGGAGTTTTTCAACTACTTGGTAAAGGAATTGAACTTGCTGCAGCCAAAACTCCCCGAGGATATCTACAAATCGCATCTGGAAAACTCCACTTTGGCTGCCCCTCGTCTTGAGAGCGCAAAACAGAATCTGGCCTCTGCTTTCGTCAATGCCTTTGCCAATGCCGGTTACCGCAATGAGAAATTGGTCAATGATGAACATTGGGTCTCCAAGACCAAGGGCGAAGGCCGGTTGTCCACCGCGGCGTCTCTTGGTCTTGTCCACCTGTGGGATAACGACGGTTTGCAACAGTTGGACAAGTTTTTGTACACAGAACAGGTAGATGTTACTGCAGGTGCTTTGCTGGGTATGGGTGTATCTTCTACCAGTGTTCACGATGAGGTTGATGCTGCTTTGTTGATGTTGAGAGACTATATCACCGGCGAAAGTCCCCAGCCTTCGAAGGTTGTTGCTGCCGCAATCACCGGTCTCGGTATTGCATTTGCTGGAAGCGAAAATGAAGAGGCTTTGAGTCTCTTGCTTCCTCTGGTCACAGACCAAGAGCATTCTTTGGAGATCAACTCCCTGGCTGCTCTTGCCCTTGGCCACATCTTTGTGGGGACCTGTAATGGTGACATAACCTCAACTATTCTACAGACATTGTTGGAGAGAGACTTTTCGGACTTGGGCTCCAAATGGGTAAGATTCATGTCTTTGGGTCTCGGTTTGTTGTACATGGGTAAGTACGAGCAGGTCGAAGATGTCTTGGATACCATCGATGCGATTGAACATCCAATTGCCAAGACCTTGAAGGTTGTTGTTGGAATCTGTTCTTATTCTGGAACTGGTAATGTGCTGCAAATACAGGCCCTGCTGCAGATGTGTACTGCCAAGCCCAAAGACGAGGACGAAGAAAAGGATGACGGAGATGACAATGCCGCAGACGAAGATACTGTGGAAGCTGAGATCAAGACTGAGGACAAGGAGAAAGCCGAGAACTCGGAGAGCGATAGCAACAAGGAGTCTACTCCAGAGGATGAGTCTTTCCAGGGATATGCCGTTTTAGGTCTTGCTCTGATTGCAATGGGAGAAGAAATTGGCCAGGACATGTCTCTGCGTCATTTTGGTCATTTGATGCATTATGGTAACCCTCTCATACGCCGTGCTGTTCCACTGGCCATGGGACTGGTGAGTGCCGCTAATCCACAAATGAAGGTTTTCGACACTTTGTCGAGATACTCGCACGATTCTGACTTGGATGTTGCCTACAACGCGATCTTCTCTATGGGTATCGTTGGTGCTGGTACCAACAATGCTAGACTTGCACAGTTGCTTAGACAATTGGCATCCTACTATGTGAACGATCCAGATGCTATGTTCATGGTTCGTATTGCCCAAGGTCTGATTCACTTGGGTAAGGGTACTTTGACGGTGACTCCATTCAACAGTGACAGACAAATTTTGTCGAAGGTTTCTCTGGCTTCTTTGCTGACTGTTGCTGTCACCCTTTTGGATCCTGGCGCATTCATCCTTGACCAGCACTCTGCTCTGCTATACTACCTTACGCCAGCTATACACCCAAGAATGCTCGTGACTGTTGACGAAGACTTGAACCCAATCAAGGTCAACGTCAGAGTGGGTCAAGCTGTTGACGTGGTCGGTCAGGCGGGTAAGCCAAAGACCATTACTGGCTGGGTCACTCATTCTACTCCAGTCCTTCTTGGTCATGGCGAACGCGCTGAGTTAGAAAATGACGAGTATTTGAGTTTGGCCAGTTCCCTGGAAGGTGTGGTGATCTTGAAGAAAAACCCTGATTGGATGGATGTTGACGCATAGAAAGTTGATAAATTTCCATTTAAGTCTAAAATATCTACGTGTAGAGCGACATGCTCAGTTGTAATTGAGTCAGAAATGACTATGAATTTTTGAGTGTCTTCTGTATTACTTGGAGATCCTCTTCAATGTGGTTTTTGCGCGTGTTTCTATTCCTATTGCCTCGTTCATGAGAACTCCTCTGCCTTTGTGGCCATCAAAAGACCCACAATCAGCCCAAACAGACCCAGAACCGATCCGAAGATTTCAACCACCAGGATCTTCACGAAAAGCGACGAATCAGCAGCATCAGAAATCGCAGCAGTAGAGCCCGTGATTCCGACGGCAACACCACAGATCAGATTGCTGAGTCCCACGGTCAAGCCTGCCCAGAACAAAGAGTAGCCAGTGTACAGGTTCTCCCTGGTGTATAGCGAAGAGCTTGGGACAGACGTCAGCTTCGCACTGAACACAATGGCCATGATCAATCCATAAATCGCCACAACTTCACAGAAAATGATGGAAATCAAGTTTTTCGTCGTTATACGAGGTGCCTTGACACCAGCACCGATGATGGATGAACCAGTAACGAAGATACCCCAAGCAGCACCAACCACCGACATACCGATGCACGACACTATACCGAGATTGGCCCACATATAAGGCGATGTAGTTTCCAGAAACTGGCCAACGTTAAAGTCCTCACCGTTTCCGTTGAAGAGCATATCTAAAGGGTTGAACTCAGTTAGTATTGTGTCACTAAGCACATCTGGCACTTCTTGCAACAAGGCACCTTTAACAGTGTAACTTACATCCGCCCACCACGGTCAGTGCCGAAAGTGTCAGTATTCCCGAGAGTCCCATAATCAGTTTGAATAGTGTGAGCAATGAATTGGTCGATTAAATAACAATTGGGTCTGGGGGGAGAGGAATGTAGATTCTCTATCTGGATGGAAAGGGCTGTCTGATCGGTGCAGCAGTCTGGTGACACTTGGGAAATTGGCAGAGATGAAGTTCGGGTATTTAACGGGTAAATTAAATGACTATGTTGAAATATACATCCAGCTTTGTACCATGTCTATTTTCATTTAAACAGTTTTCTAATCGTCTATTTCTCAGTAACAATGGCTCCCTCATAGGCAGGGTCCAGCAGTTTCCACTGGCACGTGACGTTCTCTTTGGCGAACCTCTTGATGATCTCAGATGCAATAGCATCAAAGTTTTCCGTGGCCAACGCCAAAATAGTAGGACCTGCTCCCGAAAGACAAATTCCCAATAGCCCCTTGTGGGTCTGAGGCGTTACGGAGGCCAGAATCTCCGGAAGACCGGGGATCAGTGTTTTGCGGTAAGGCTGGTGCACCTTGTCTTGCATGGCAGCGTAGATCAACTCTGGGTCTGGTGGTGATCTGGTCAATGCCGTGGTCAAAACAGCAAGTCTCTGTAGGTTGAAGATCATATCTTTAGCAGTGAAAGCACTGGGCAGCACTCCTCTGGATTCCGCAGTGGAGACCTCAAAGTTGGGTATGATCGCAATGCAATGTATGTCTTTGCACCAGTCGTACTTGATATGGCGACCAATGTCGACTGGAGGCTCTGGTGGAACCAAACCAGTGTCAACACCTCCAGCTGGCTCTGGAAGAACCTCACTAAGAGGAATCTCCTTTCTCTCAGTTTCTAGGGCGGAAAGCTCTCTAAGGTAGGAGCCCACAAATCCACCCATCATTGCCGCAGTGATATTGTCAGGATGACGTTCGATCATCAAACAATAGTCCAGCATTCTTTGCTTGGAGAACCCAAATCCTCCAATCTTGTCACCCAACATAACACCGGCCACAACAGCAGCACCGGAAGAGCCAAGGCCTCTGCCTAGCGGGATGGGATTGTTAACATGAACCTGGGTGCCCTCTGGAAAGACCCTCACTCCGTTACAACGCAAGACATAAAGAGCTGTTCTTGTGATCAAGTTGTGTTCGGAGTTCAAAGGAACTTCATCTGCGCCTTCTCCCTCATACGAAAGGATGCAGTTGGTTGGGTCTTGTTTCGATGTCTCAGCTAATGCCGGATCGATATTGACGGAAATCTCTAGATACAGGTTGAGACCTATACCCAAAACGTCAAATCCGGGACCGATGTTTGCCGAAGAGGCAGGAACCTTTATCACAAACTCTCTAGGCATTTCTGTGGTTTTTTTGAGTATCACCGCTCCGACATCAAAAGTCCGTGATGAATGAATGACTCAAACATAGCCGTCGAAATCTGGCGGTGAAGGTCGTGGCAAAGCTAATAAAAATTCCAGCCTCCAGATCGGGCCGCTTCTTGAACAATAGCATTTGTAACCTGGAGCACCACCAGACTGAGCTTTTGCATAGCAGAAAAAGCCATGTTGTCAAGGAAATTGAGTGTGCCTAGTGGCCGAGCCTCTTTAGCACGTTTGGTTAGCAAAAGGGCCCTGAGCGATTCAACTGAGGTATGTTACTGTTATAGTGGCACTCGCTTCTTTTTGTCTTGTTGTACTAACTCTCCAAACCCCAGCCGCCTGCCAAAATTCTCACCACTTCTAACGGCATTAGACTTATCGTGGACGATTCGCCGAGTTATTTCTCGGCTCTTGGATTGTATGTGGATGCAGGCTCAAGATTCGAGTCGTATTATAACCTGACTGGTTCTTCCCACCTTACGGATAGACTGGCATTCAAGTCCACGCAGAATATCACCGGGAAAGCCATGCTCGAGAATTTGAATCTTCTCGGTGGAAATTTCATGTGTGCATCTTCAAGAGAGTCCATGATGTACCAGGCCTCGGTTTTCAACAAAGATGTGGAGAAGATGTTTCACTTGCTTTCGGAAACAGTGTCTAAGCCATTGCTCACTGAGGAAGAAGTCCAGGACCAGGTCCTCACAGCTGAATATGAGCTCGGTGAAATAAACCTCCAGCCGGATTTGATACTCCCGGAACTTTTGCAGCAGGTTGCGTACGATTCAAAGAATCTGGGCAGTCCTCTATTATGTCCTGCTGAGGCTCTACCCCATATCAGCAGACAGAGGCTGCTGGACTATCGTCAGAAGTTCTACAGACCTGAGAACCTGGTAGTGGCTATGACTGGAGTCCCAGAAGACAAAGCGGCCAGTTTGGTGGATCAGTATTTAGGAGACTTTGTGGGATCCCCATTAGCAGCTCCTCTCGTGAAAGAACCAGCTGTTTACACAGGGGGCGAGCTCTCTCTTCCACCTGCCCCTGTCATGGGTAACTTGCCAGAATTCCATCATATTTATGTTGGATTTGAGGGTGTTCCAATAACCTCCAAGGACGTCTATGCTCTGGCCACTTTGCAGATGCTTATTGGAGGAGGTGGTTCTTTCAGCGCTGGTGGCCCTGGTAAGGGTATGTATGCTAGAGCTTACACCAGAATCTTGAACCAGTACGGCTTTGTGGAGAGTTGCAAATCGTTCATTCATAATTTCACAGACTCTGGGCTGTTTGGTCTCTCTATATCGTGTATTCCACAGGCCAACAGAGTGGCTGCTGATCTGATAGGACAGGAATTGGCTTTGCTGTTCCAAGAAAGTGGGAAGGGCTCGTTAACCGAGGCAGAAGTCTCCAGGGCCAAAAGCCAATTGAAATCGTCGTTGATGATGAATTTGGAAAGCAAGATGGTTCAGCTGGAAGACATGGGCAGACAGGTTCAGGTCTACGGAAAGAGAACCAGCGTTTCTGAGATGTGTCGCAAGATTGACGTTCTTACCAGAGCAGACCTCATAGACATAGCACAGAAGGTGTTGACGTCCAGTGTTCCAACCGTTGTTATACAGGGCGATAGGTCTTCTTTTGGAGACGTTGTTGGAACTCTCAACAAGTATGGCGTAGGAGCCAAACCCAAGAGCACTGCACGTTGGTTTTGATTTGGACAGAGTCATCCTTTGTACATAGGACTAGAATTTGGTGCGAGCCATGATATTCAAAAGCGTTATAAATCAGTATACAGCTGCGGACTTGCTCTTCCAGTCCAGTAACTCTTTCTCTAGCATGAGCGATTGCTCTCTGTAATCTTCCTTCTCCCTTTCAGCCCTTCTTGCAGCCAGCTTAGCTTCAGACTCCTGTTGCTGCAAAGTGTCGATTGTGTTATCCAATCTTTTGATCGTTTCCTCGAGAGATTTCCTTTCATTTTCGAGCCTCTGGATGGTCTGAGACTGGAGCTCGTGCCTGTGTTGCACATCCTTGATGGTTCTCTGGAGATCGTAGAGTTTCTGATCGTCATCTCTTTGACTGGAACTGGCAGCAAAGATCTTGTCCTCCAGCTCTATCACTCTGTTGTTCCAATAAGATGTCTGAGACTGTTTCTCAGCGGCAAATTTCGTTTCCATCTCACCCATCTTGGATTTCAGTTGACGGTTGAACTTGGTCAAGGCCTTGTTTTCTTCCACCACCAACATGTTCTCTTTATTAATCGAAGCCAAAGCCGTCTGGTTCTCTTTGAGAGACCTCTCCAGCGACTGTAGTTGGTATCTGAGAGTTTCCACGTTCTTTCTCTCATCTGACAATGATTGAGTTAGTCTCGTAACAGCAGTACTATTGGAGGCATCCTCTTTGGCCTTGGCCAGATGAGCATCAAACTCCTTGGAGATCTCTTCGACCTTTCTTTCCAGTACACGTTTCGACTCAAGAAGTTGGTTTCTCTCCGTTTCGAGATCTTCATTTGCAGCCTCAAGAGCCTTCACCTTGGCAGAGAAGGCCTCGATTCTGATCAATCCTTCTTGCTTCTCGGTATTGAGCTCGTGGTTCTTGTCATTGGTCTGAACCAACAGCTTCTCAAGGGCTGTCTTCTCAAGCGTGAGCTGACTGCTCTTCGCCTTCAAAGACATGTTCTCTTTCTGGGAAGCATCAAGTTGCGTTGACATACTCCTAATTCTCTTACTGAGGTCAGTCTCCTTGTTCATGTAGGTTAAGAGCTCAGAATTGAGCATGTCCAGTTCCTTCTGCTGTGCTGTTGATGTGTTAGAGTTGACCGAAGATCTGAACTCTTCCTCCTTCTCGCACTTTTCCTTCAACGAGTCGTACTGTTCTTGCACCTTCTTTAGCTGGAACACAGTATCAGAGAGTTCCCTTTCAACCTCACGCATAGCCGAATGAAGCTTTGCAACCGAAATATCGGAGTTTCTAAACTCCTCTTGACAATCCTTGAGTCTCAACTTGGTTTCTCTGAGCTCGTTCTTGACCATCTCCTCGGCTCTCTTAGCCGTCTGAACGGTGACATCTGCAGCTTCTAACTTGGAGTAGTAGCTCTCAGCTCTTGACTTGTACAACTCCAAAGACTCAAGCAAGTCCTTGTTCTTGAGATCTGTGACATCCAGCTTCGTTTTCAACTGTGCCAGTTGTTCTTGCTGGACAAAGGTGGCATCGCAAGTTAGCTGTAAGCGCTTGAGCTTGGTAGTAGTCTCGTTGAGCATGGAATTGAGTCGCAAGTTCTCCTGTCTTGCATTTTGCACCTCTGCTAGGCCCTTAGCGGACTTAGCATCTGAGTCAAGCGTGTTCAGACGGTTGCTGCTTTCAGATAGAGGATTGAGGGATCTGTACGAACTGGCCTCGTTGAAGTCCATACCCCTCATATTAGCAGAGGCACTCTTCCTGGTTGAAGCAAGCTCTTTTTGAAGCTCGATATTCATCTTTTCTAGACGTTTGTTTGCGGCTCTCTCTCTTTCCACAGCAGCGTCATTTCCAGACGACTTCATAGGGCTCGAAATCATGGAAACTTGGTTAGCCTCAATTCCAGCATTCTTCAAGCATGCTCTCAGCTGACGGTTATCATATGACTCAGCAGCAAGTTTGTTTTGAGTGAAACGAAGCTCCTGTCTCAGAGAGTTGAGGTCGTGATCATGTGTCAAAGGTTGGGCCTTGCTCAATTGAAGCTTAGTCTCTGCCAGTTTCACATCATAGCTCTTCTTTGCCTTGGAAAGACGATCATTCTCAGCTTTTATTTCTCTCACTGACAATGACATCTTGGCACTTGAAGATCTCTCAATCTCAAGCTCTGTCTTCAGCCCTTGAATGATACCCTGGAGTTTCTTGAGGTCTTCATCGTACTTCTGTCTTCCTCTCTCGAACCTGACCTCATCAGCAATCTTAGCTTCCAGCAAGGTCTTTGCTTCCTTTGATTCATGCTTGAGTTGAATGTGTTGAGCGGTTAGCCTTTCAAACTTCTCCTGCAACTCATTTGTTGACTCTTGTTTCCCCACAGCCAAATTGGCCCGGGCACACGCCCTTTCCAATTTACTTTCTGTGGAGCTCAAGACACGTTCCTTGTTCTTCAAATCTTCTTCTAGATCACTCACTTTCTTCTGCAAAGCAGAGAGTTTTCCGACATCGGCATCGTGAGCCTCGAGCTTCTCCTCGAGCTCCACAATGCTCTTCTCAAGCTTCTCTTTGTTGGAAAGGTCCTTTGAGTACTTGTCGTTGATAGCCTCTAATTGATCCTTGAGGGACTTGACTTCCTTCATGTTTCTCTCCAGAAGAGTCTTCAAACTCAAGATTTTGCTGTTTGCATCTTGAAGCTGGTGTTCTTTTTGGTCAAGCAATCCTTTGTCTGCACTTAGGTCTTGTTTGGAGGACTTTACCTTCTCATTTGCTACATCAAGCTCACTTTTAATTTTCTTGTTTTCGGCATCTAAGAGCTTGATGCGCTTCTCGAACTTGAGCTTGTCCTTCTGTGGAACATCCTCAGTACTCGTGTTTCCAATGACTGGTTTCAGCTGTACAAACAATTTGAACCATGCACTCTTGTTCAGCTCGTGGTATGTTCCCAAACTCTCCAGAATCAGGTCCGCAGCCCTTATCTTCTGCAGCCTGGCATGAGCTCTCTTTCTTGTGATATTTCCCCGGGCTACGGCTTGCAATCCGGAGAAGATAGCAGAAAGCTTTGCACTTCTCTGCTTCTCCAAGTTAGCCAAAACACTGTTGCGGAAGAAGATTTTGGTCAGACCAACTTTGTAGCTATCAGATTTGAGCTCTAGCTCGGCGAGGATAAGCTCACACAACTGCTTCACAGAACGATGGCCATTCTTTGTCAACCTCGATTTAGACAGGATTGCGTACTCGTCGAAGAACGCCTCAAAGGTCACTCTGTTGGGGTATCCAGATCTGGCGATTCTGATTCCTTCCAGAACACCATTGCAACGGAGTTGATCGAGAACCAGTTTGTCGCTCAATTTCCCAGGAACTTTCTCGGTATTTGGAAGAATACAACGAACAAAGTGAGGTTCCGTACTTTCCAGTTCTTTCATCAAGTTGTTAAGCTGTTCCTTGTGTTTCTGGGCAACGGTCCTGAACATTCCACCCTTTTTGCCAGGGGTTCTGCTCACAGTCTCGTTCGCAAGCAATTGAGCATCACCTTCGAACATGTCTTGGAAATACATGTCGGATGAGCCTGACATCAAGCTGACGATGTCATCACTAAGAGGATCCTTGTTCTTCTGCAGCCACGAACTGATGTTGTAGTCAACTTCACCAGCATAGTGCTTGATAATGAAGCCGTTGCGGATCTTGTTTGGAAGATACTTGATCTTATCTTTGTCGGCCTTTTTATCCTTTGTCTCGAGGTTATCGTGGAGTTTTTCCAGAAACGAACTGTCTGATCCCTTTGGAACGACACATTCTTCGTCCAGGATGGGGAAGATTCCCAGCTTCTTTGCCCCACTGCCTTCAATGAGCTCAATTGTGGGCTTCAAGTCGTTTCCAAAGTCGATGAACTCCCAGCTGATATTCTCCTTGATATACTCGCTTTGCTCCAGCACGAACATGTGATGGTTGAAGAAGTACTGCAGTTTCTCGTTCGTCAGATTGATGCACAATTGCTCGAAGGAATTCTTCTCGAAAATTTCAAACCCGGCTATATCCAAAATGCCAATGAAGTTGCTTTCCTCAAATGGAGATCCGTGATTGGTGAAGCTTTGGTTGACCTTGTCCACAATATATTTGAACAGCTTTTCATAAAGGCTTTTGGCAAAAGCGTCTATGGCAAACTTGGCCTGTTGAGAGGTTCTCTTCTGGGTGATCTTCTCCTTTCCTGCCTTTACCTTGAGCGACAAGAAGCATTGCTTAAGTTTCTCGCTTTTCACACCCAGCAGCTCTGCGATCTGCGAAATGGGTGAACTCTGAGATAACATTGCTTGCTTGTCACTCTTTGGATTGGTGAAGCTGACATTTCCAAGCAACAGAATAGCTGCGATTACCTTAAATAGATTCTTCTTTTCAGAGGCGGAGAATCCGATTATCTTGAGTGCCTTTTCCAAAGCTTGGAACTCAGCTCTGTCATCGATTCCGACAACAGAGTGATTGGCAATCTTGAGATAGCCGTACTCTTTGACCGACCTCGTGAGACCAAGATCTTCCATTTCTTTATCAGAAAGTCCTTTCAGCATCTGGTAGAAAATATGGTAGTTTCTTTCTTTTTCATTCTGCAAAACTACTCTGGACTTCTCCAACAAATACCATTCTATATGACCGCTCACCAGTCTCTTAGTGGAAGGGTCAATAGATATTTTCACGAACTTGCCAAACCTGGAGGAGTTATTATTTTTAACGGTCTGCGCATTTCCAAAGGACTCCAATATTGGATTTGCCTGAATAATTTGCTGTTCAAAGTTGTTCTTTCCGTCAGAGGAGGAGGCTACCGAAGTGATGTATTGAATGACCTTCTTGGTGTTTTCAGTCTTGCCAGCACCACTTTCACCAGTAACCAATATACTCTGGTTCTTCTTGCCTTGCAGAAGTTTCTGAAATGCTTCTTCAGCAGTCGCAAATATGTGAGGCTTCAGAGCGTCCGGCCGGGTATATCTTTGCGAGCTCTCTGACCAAGCAGAATCTTCCTGCTTCTTCTGGAGCGTTGAACCTCGGTACATCTGAATGAAATCGTCATTGTAGATATTCAGAGATTTGTAGGGATTAATAGCAACAAGGAAAAGTCCCGAGTATGTGTATATCAGATCGTTGGAGTATCTTGTCTTCAAGTTGTGCACCACAGAGGGTTCGTTAAGGTATGTTAAAGCAGCCATATCGTCGCACTTGTCGAACCGAGGAGGATTGACCCTTTGCAAAGACTCTAGTTTGATAGTCTGTTCTGAGCCGTCCTCGAGTCTGACCTGACAGTCCCCATGATCTTTATTCTGTCTGACAATTTCCCCTTTGGCAAAGCTACCAGAATCGGTGGGCAACCACACCCAGTTGTCGAATGAGGTCTCTCCCATTATAGCAGATATGATTATTGGTAATTGATAGCTGGGGTTTTGGAGAGTTCTGGTGCCGATCACGGTTAGCTACGATGAATATAGGCAATGTGATTGAATCGCAGGAATGTGTTTACTATTCTCGATGGGGCAAAAGGTAAATAGTCGTGTGTGGGATGAAAAGTTGGGAAGTCTTCGTCGTGTGATGATTAATGATTTGGGAGGTTTCGGAGTTTCTCAGCCTAAGGACTGAAGGTTGTATGGCCGGAGAGCCCCATATATCTGAGGTTTAATTTAATTTGAGAAATGAGTTGCTTGGCCTGAATGGAAATGATGAAGGTGATATACTTCAATCTAAATTCTCATCAAATTCTGTAGTTGCCCCAAATAAGTAGCTGTTCTCAATAAAGTCAGCTGAGGGGGGGTCAATCTCTCAGAGACCCCGTAGTGATCGTGGAGTAGGCAAATCTTAACCAGAAATCCCCAGAAAAAGTTTCATAGGCACAATCTTGCTAAAAGTATTGATCTATTGACGTAAAACAGACCAAATTAAGGTGTGATGCGACGCTGAAGGTATCGATACGGATTACTTAAGTAGGGGTGTCCATTGATAAGAGCAGCCTAGACGGAGTTTTTAGCCCCAGTCGCACTCTCAACTCCACGCTTAGTCAACCAACCTTCCTCGTGCCTCTACTTCGCTTTCTGATGCATTAAATATGTTTGATCTTGATACTTTTCTAACTAGTCTTGATGAATCGCGACAAAGCGTCTGTCCTTAGACGTCTGGAAACAGCTCCTCTCTCAAATCAATACCTAATTCTTCTCTAACGTCCTTCAACTCCTCAAGGTAAGCTTCGTACTGCTGGCTGTTCTCGACCTTGTGCTTCAGGCCCTCAAAGACTCTGACGGCAGTGGCGTAGTCGTTGACTCTTCTGCAGGCTCTCAAAGCCTTCTCGATCACAGCTGGAGCTGGGACCAAATCGTACGAGAAACAGTTGTTGAGAACACGCTGAAAAAAATCGGTTAGTATTGGGCTAATAAGATAATGACCGGGATCCCTTGTTATTGGCAATGGGCCTGGTCCAAAATTTTCATCTTCACTTACTTGAACTTCAAACAGATCGTAGGCTTCGTCAAACTCCTTCTCGTATCTGGTGGTAAACTCCTCGAAGGTCTCCTCGTGGTGGGCAGAATAATTTCTCTTGATCAGAGACAGTTGCAAGGGCTGTGGTCTCACGTTGTTGTAGACAGCTCTGCTCACCAGAGGGCGAGAAGAAACAACGGAGGTTCTAAGAACGGAGCGAATTGAGTGGGCAAACATCTTTGATATGGAATAATGAGTGCTGCAGCTTTCAACTATTCTGGTCCGAGAGTCAAAGCGAATCAAGAGTTCTATTGAGCGTTGGTAGAACGAAGAAACCGTTTTCCAGGCAAAAGTCAGCTGAGTCTACCGGTTTGAGTTGGTGTCTATTGGATGGAGGAGCCTTTGGGGCCACGGGCTACTAACCTTTTGTATCTTCGGGACCATTTGTATGGCAAAAATTTGTCGGATACGAGGCTAACGGAAGCAGTACATATTCAGCCTCTACATCTACGGGTTTCCAGAACTATCTTGCAAATTCAGCTTGAATCGCCATACAAAAATCGAGCAATCTAACTACATGCCTGCAAAATCAGTTCATCTTCTCACCCAGCCAATCACATGTCAGCAATTGCAAGATCTTGGGTAGTGCGCTTACAAATGTCTGATTATGGTTTGTATCTATGATAATGATCGTTAATATTAGTCGTATGAAAAGTTGCACTTGAACGACTCAAGTGTGTTCGTAAATGGGTTCGGTGCGTTGCTCGTGTCTCGATGGTTGTGTCTGAGACCAAAAACCCTTTCTTTGCCTCCTGAGTTCCTCTAGTATTGTAAACCATTTGGCAAACTGCTCCTCATTCACCTTCTCGCTTCTGCAAATCTCCAGCGCCCACATAAGTCTATCGGAAGAGCCTTTGTCTCTCTTGATGGCATCTGTAATGACGGCGTTCACAAGCGCGATAGCAGTCTGCTTGCCCGTGTAGCCTGTAGCCCTAGCACGAATCCTGGAGCTGATATGGTTAAAGATCCTGGCCTTGACACTTACACCCACTTCCGAGTCTGACTCCAGGATTCCAGTAATGAAAGCCCTCAGTAAGGGCTTGGGAACATCTGTCTTCAAACTGTATGCCTTGATGAACTGGTTGGCCGTCAAAGGCTCAACTCGAGACAACCGCTTGATCAGGAAGGCCCTTGCGGTGATCGTCAACTGGTAGTTGATTTTATGTAGCTGCACAGCAGTCACAGTTCCCGGAACCAGCCAGGCCTCTTCAATAGCAATATTGCTCACATATCCGTATGTCTTGTCTATAAGGGCACTCACAGACAAGGCTTTGTCGCTAGAGCTCGGCATCCGCAGTCTGAGCCTCGTGAGATACTTGATGGCTGTAGCCATGGTATAGTGTTCATTCTTAATGTCAGCACCATATCTCTTGCACCATTCTTTCAACCACGCTTTCAACAAAGAATTGTATGCTTCGGGTGTATACCAGGACAGACCATGAGCAATAGATGTGAGGTGATCGATCGTGACCAACTTTCTTGGCTGTCCAAATTCAAGATCGTGGTTTTCTTGGTCCAAGGCAAAATTGATCTTTTCAATAAAAGTTCTTGAAAATTCGGGTTTAAGGGATTTTTCAGAAACAGTGGCATCTATGAAATACTCGGCTGTAATCTGTCCAACCCTTGAACGAATCCATCTGGAGTCACCGGGTAAGCTTTTCGATATCGTCAAAGCCCAACGAAGGGCTTTCATGGAGACCATTCCACGGGTCACCATGCCAATATTCTTATTTTTCAGCAAGGTTTCAAAACCGCTAAGATACTGATGTTTTGAAATATTTTGCTGGTTTGTGTGGGCTTTGGAGAAAGAGTCCTCTACCAATGCTTGTGAGAATGGCTCCGAAAGTGTTGAAACATCTTCATGCTGTGTCAGTGAGTCCAGCAAAGTACACACGTGAGGGAAAGACAAGCCTTTCGGACTTGCAAGAAGAAGCCTCTGGAACTCAGCAAGACTCTGGCTCAACATTTCTGGGTTTTGGACAGATCTCCATATAGTAGATAATCTGCAGAGTTTGGAGTGCGAAGGGTTTTTCTGTTGAAACTTCGAAAACTCAAATTCCATCCATTCAGCCACCATTTTCGGATCACATTTCTGCCAGAACTCAGAAAATATGGCTGAAAACGTTTCTTTGGAATGGGGAAGGGTTTGGAGGTGGGATAGGGTCGCATGTAAGACCTCACGCTGTGGATTGTTCTCACAACCCACACAATAAAGATTCCAAAACCTCTTGATGTAGCCAGCCTTAATTGATGAAGACATGTCCAGCTTCAAAAATGCAATCATATCGTCTAATCCTATAGTGACGTTGTTTTTTTCCACTCTTTCGCACAAAACATTTGCGAAATTGTCGTTTCTGAGAGCCGAGGCTGACTCCTCTCCAAAAATTGAAATGGCCTTACCCATCAGGCCTGGCAAATGCAAAAAATCATGTCCTCTCTTAAACTCTGTGGCAAGGGCACGAGCCACTGTCTTTGCAGGTGGTGCTGAAAAATGTTTGAATCTCACCAGGAACATATATGCTAGAACAGGTGGAGGCATGTTCTGAGAGCCCAAGTACCTTTTCACATGACCGAGCATGTCAGTTTGTAGCATTTCCCAGGACAAATTCTTTTCTTCAATTTTGCTACCCTTATCTTTCCATGGCTCTCCCAGATACTTGGATTCCAAAAGATTTGTGAACTGCAATGCACGGACGGTGTCTGCTATGCTCTGTGGGTCAGCTGAAGCAGTAAGCAGGAACTCCTGGATCATCTGCTTTATCAGCGGCAAGTTGCTGGAAGTTCTGAGATAAGCACGTAGGAAGTCCCAGGTTCCCAGGCCAGCATGATTAGTCTTCAATACAGGAACCACATGTTCCTCCATGAGATCAAAAAGGGCCATCACGTTTAGACGAGACTCTTCAATGACAGCTGAAGCATTCGCATACCACGAATGGCTGACTAAAATTCTGACAAGAGCACACAAAGTGGGATAAGAAATGGTACTTTTGGCATCTATCTGTAGGTATAGTTTGAGATAATGGAGTGGTGATAATCGTGTATCCAAGTTCTGTCCTAGTAGTCGTTCCAGATGCAATAGTGGGTTGTCTGAGTCTTCCGAAAAGGGATATAAGAGGTCCGTTCTCAGAAGTTCAAGACGATGTTCAGGAAGCTGGATGTTCAGCTTTTCAGTCTGAGTCCACCTTTCAAGACTCAACTCTTGTATTTGACGTTTTTCAGTTGATATTTCACTCATGGCTATTCGCTCGGAGTCGTAACGCTCGGGGTCCAGCTCTCTATATACAAGTTGTTCAATGCTGTTCAAAGCCGAGTCGATGAGCTCTTTGGCCAACGAGGGTCTGGGGATATGTCCCTTGGAACGGAATTGCCGCGTTAACAATGCCTCTGTGCAGGGCCATGGTCTTGGCCTCGGTCTGGTCGGTCGCACAGACCACACCTCTCGTCGTATAAATTGCCGTAGCATTCCAACGGAGAATGTGTGTGCTGTGTTGCCTCAGGACTGGTGATTGGTTCTTCCAATAACGTTTTCGGAGTGTTCTGGCCTGGTATCGTGACTCAGAAAGCTCGATGTCTTGTTCCCGTACATATTGTGCTACGAGGAGTGAAAAAAAAGGTCGTGCGTGAATGCAAAAAAATTGTAATTTTCGCCGCATGCAAGGAACTGGCGATAATTAATTGATAAGACTATAAGAAATTAAAGCCGTAGACGCAGTAGCTTTTGGGAATGAATATTAACTCTTTCTTCAAAACATTACAAAATAACCTTCTTCATCTTCTCAACATCTTCCCTGAGAGCAACTTCATTTTTCTCCAGCCAGTTGAGACTCTCCAGATGCGAGTTTAACAGCCTCAACACATCCTCAAGAGAATTCTCTTCCGAATTTGCGCTCTTGGCACCTGACCCATTCGCAGAAGGACCCAGAAGCGTCTTGTTGAACGTAGCACTCACATCGTTGATCTCATCAATCAACGAGGAGAAGTTGGTACCCAAAGACTCAATTCTATCCTCCAGTATTTCTGCTGTGCGGTATGCCTTTTCTCTTATCTGGTCATTGCTCAAAGCAACTCCGTTGCTCGACTTGAAACTTCCGTTGGAAGTCGACATCGTCGACAACAAGTTTTCGGCTTCTCTTTCGTATCCGTCCAAAAGCTGTTCCAGCTCATCCTGCTGCTTTTCAATATACACCAAGTTCTGGTCAATCTTCTGCTGTGTTCTTTCTGCTAAAACAGAGTCTGAATAAAGGGTGGAAATCTTTTCTCCACTCGAAACCAGCACTCTGTCCCATTGGTTGATCTTGTCGCTATAGGTCTCGAATATCTTCGTTGCTGACGAGAGCTGATTCGTCCATTTGGTGATCAGATCTTCCAGTGTTCTGTTCTTCAATGAGACACTTTGCGGCTGCACATCTTCTGGTTTGACACCTGTGGTTGTCTTTGAATCTGTCTCGAAACTCACCTTTTTATCTGTTTTCTGGGCATCTGCTTTCTTGTCCTCAGTGCCCGATGGGCTATCTTTCTTCTCTGTAGACACAGCTGGGGCTGCACTTCCAAAACTGAAACCCGGTGCACCATCTTTTTTCTCTGCTGGCTTAGCAGCTCCAAAGCTGAAGCCTGGTTTATCGTCTTTTTTCTCTGAGGTTGCAGCTGGGGCGGCACCACCCAAACTAAACCCAGGTTTGGCATCAGTCTTCTTCTCTTCGGGCTTCGCAGCACCAAAAGAGAAGCCAGCAGGTTCGGCCTTCTTCTCTGTGGTTGAAGAAGCACCACCAAAGCTGAAGCCCGGAGCAGCTTTTGTCCCCTCTGGGTTCGAAGCAACAGCAGCAGCAGGTGCCCCAAACGAGAACGATGGTTTGCTAGCATCAGCTGGCTTATTTGTTTCAGCTGGCTTTGCACCAAAGCTGAAACTTGGTTTATCTTCTGCTTTCTTCTCTTCTGGCTTGGCAGCACCAAACGAGAATCCAGGCTTGGGTGCATCATTTTTAGCAGGTGCAGCCGCTCCAAAGCTGAATCCAGAGGCTGCAGGCGCAGCAGAGGTCGGAGCACCAGCAATAGTGGAAGCAGCAGGAGCAGCAGGAGTAGTGGTAGCAGCAGAAGCACCAAAAGATGAGCCAAAACTCAGTCCTGAACCGGCTGGTTTTTCCTCTGGCTTAGCGCCAAAGCTGAAAGGCTTTGCGGCCTCCTTGTTTTCTGCTGGTTTGGCTCCAAAACTGAAGGGTTTGGGAGCTTCACTGGCCTCTGCTGGTTTGGCACCAAACGAAAATCCAGAACCAGCAGGTGGTGGTGCCGTTCCGGTAGCTGCACCGGCACCAAAACCAAAAGCAGGCTTGTTCTCGGCTGGCTTTGTACCCAAAGTCGACGTAGCTGGAGCAGCACCAAAACTGAAGGTGCTAGCTGGCTTCGCAGCATTGGTCTGTTCAGCCGGTTTGCTCCCAAAAGAAAATCCACCTGAAGAACCACCAAAAGCATTCGTGCTCGCTGCTGCTGTTGGGGCCGCTGAAGCACCTCCAAAGCTAAATGAGGGCTTGGCAGCATCTGTCGAACTCGCTCCAAACGAAAACGTAGATGGTGCCGGTTTGGACTCACCCGGTTGAGAGAAACTGAAGCCTCCAGCTGCTGGAGCTGCTGGAGCTGCTCCAGATGAGAAAAGCCCACCTGGCTTGGCTCCTGTGTTTGCCGACTGGCCAAACAACGAGTTGGACTGTTGGCCCGTACCGCTGGAAGAACTCCCAAACATGTTGTTAGAGTTGAACCCAGACACTGGAAAGGTTAGCGAATCAAAAAATTCAATTGGATCACAATCGATTATATACACACTTGTGGATTTTTCACTTTGATTCACGCTTTTGGTGACAGGGCCGTGAACAGGAAGTACTGGTGGAAGAACTAGAATTCGTCCTAAAGATGTTTACAGGAACTTGTTTTCGGGTTTGTTTGTTAGTACACTACTGTTCACTATAGTGAACCAGGGCCTTCAATTTTGAAATGAAATAGGTTGGATTGTGGGGGGAAAAGAGATGAATATAATATGTTTCATGTTTTCTGAAAATATTATTTCTTCCATAGAAATTGTGTAGTTTTGAATAAAATAATACGCTACTAGTGCTGCTTTTGTGGTAAGTATACTAGTTATTTTGAGTAGAAATTTGAAAAATATGAGATATTCAGAAAAGGAGATAAATCAGTATAAGCGGTTTGCTCATAATGGAGTGAATTTGAATGATTTTTGTTCTCAGCCTTTTATAAATGCATTTCTCGCAATAAACCTAACTTTCTCTTACTTCAAATAAAAGTTCAGCCCAATTGATCTGATATTGACACAAAGGCCATATTTTAGTATGCGGCAACACAATGGTTAACACACACAAAACGCCACACAGGTTGAAAATTGCCCGGAGACTCTACCAACCTCTGAAGTCCTTTCCAGCACCGTTTAACAATGGACAGAATAAGAAAGGTGGTATGTGAAACCTCTCAGAATGCGAATATGATAACTGAGAACTAACTTTTTTGCAGGAGGAGAACAGACGAAAAGCGCTGGAGAAGCTGAGACAGCGCAAGCTAGAGAAGCAGCTTGGAGAGCCCGGGTCTGCAGATGTGATAGCAAGACCACGGTTGCAACTGACTCCGGAGCAAAAAGCTATAGTGGAAAGAAATAGGCAAAGGGCACTGGAAAAGCAGCGGATTCTCGCTGAAAAGGCGGGATCATCAGTAAGAGATGCTTCTGAGAAGAAAGCGGAGACACCACAGATACGTCCTAGCGTCAAGAAATCTGACTACATTGACTACGATTTTTCGGTGATGCAAGATTCTTTTGGTGGTTTCATTAGTGAGGACATTGTGGGTGCAAATGGCAAGAAAACTCTTGAGGAATGGCAGCTCGAACAGGCCCAGAAGGTAGTTCATGAGCCAGCTCCACCAATAGATCCGAGTTCTGCTCCGAAGTGCTTTGAGTGCGGTTCGGTAGAGATTGACCGTAAGGTTTTTGACGTATTTGGAACACGAGTTTGCAAACGGTGCAAGGAGTTAAAGCCTGAAAAATATTCGCTTCTCACGAAGACCGAATGTCGCGAAGACTATTTTCTGACAGACCCCGAATTGAAAGACGAGTCACTTCTCAAGAGAATCGAGAAGGCAAATCCATATTCAGGAACGTACTCGAGAATGTTGCTGTTTATGAGATATCAGGTGGAAGAGTTTGCGTTCAAGAAGTGGGGAGGAGAAGAGGGCCTCGACGCTGAATGGGAGAGGCGTGAGAAGCTCAGGATCAAGCGCAGAGACACAAAGTTTGAGAAAAATCTCAGAGAGATCAGAAGGAAGACGAGAGCTGAGCAGATCACCAGACGGCACAGAGAAAGGAACGGTGGTCTACGACATGAGCATGAATGGTCCCAGCCACTAGAGAGTGGAACCGAGGGAATGATCAAACGAAGGTGTACAGACTGCGGCATGGAGACCGAGGAGTTTCTGTTATGAGTGAATGAATCATTAGTAAACGTTATATAGATGAGTCGGAAGATGGGTTTTGAGTGCTTTGGGAACATTGTTTGGGAGAATATTTCAGCCTGATGACATTGTTTCTCGGTTTGAATGATCATTTCATGAACCATAGACCGTAAAGCAGCTGCTTTTTGAGCTCTTGAAGCTACTTTCAAGCTTCTTGCCTCGCACTTCGCACCTTCAATCACCTTTGTCATAAGTTCATACCAGGCGAGTGAGTAGAATCCCCGAGACCGTTCACTGCCATCAGTGACGTCGTTATGCTGGAAGGTTGATTGCTTGTAGATAGTGCAAACAAATGTTCCTCGTGCCAGCTTTGGTGTTTGAAGAACCTGGAGCTGAGCCTCATGAGGTGAAGCAGGTTTCGTATTATGGCCCAAACAGGTACTTTCATGGTGGTAGGAGTAACAGAGCGGCAGAAAGACCGAGGATTTTTCTCGTCTTCATCCAAAGAAACAGCAAAACACACAAGAAAAGGAAACAGAAAACGCGACAAGACAAGTCTGCATTCGATTATAATTTTAACGCCTCTGGCACATGGGCCCTGTTCGATTGGTCATTTTTCGTGCACCAACCATTTAGCAAAAGGGTCGTTCCAGAACGAAATGAGGCTCACGCCGCACATAGCGCCGCATGAATTGGGAGGCTGGGATGGTTTTGTGGCTGGAAAGAAACCACCAACATCTCCACAATTCTGGAGCTGGAGCTGAAGATGGTGCTGGTGAGCCAGATGTGTGGTACCAACTGGGATGTTGGTTGTGGTGGGGTCTGCACTAAGCGTTCCACAGACAGCCCCCAGAAAAGACACCACCAGAACACAGGAGCTACTCGCTGTTCCTATGTTCTGGTGTGGGAAAGTATATAATGAGTGGTGCATCTGTGAAAAAGACAGGAAAACTAAAGGAACCAACTATTCTTGCATTTTGAGGTACAAGAGAATAACCAACTCTGATCTCGCAAGCAAGTTTTTTCAGAATTGCAAACTATCACTATGAAGCTACTCTCGATTCTTCTCTGCCTGGATCTGGTGGCCTCGTTAAACATCCTTATCACCAACGAGCAGGCCATCGATACACCCATCGTCAGAAAACTGCACAGAGTTCTTTCCAAGTCACACAAGGTTGTTTCTGTTGTGCCCAAGAGAAAGATCACTCCGGGAAACTCCATCTACATCAACGGTTCGCCGTTTTTGAGTCCAACGGACACAATAGCGTCAGAAAGCATACCCGACTTTCCCGAGTACGAGGAAGTGGAAAGAGACGTGTGGTCTCTTGATGCCAATGTGCTCGGGTCTGTTTTGTTTGGGTTGGACTTCATTCTGCCAACAAAATATCCTGGACTTGAGATTGACCTAATTATTGCTGGTCCCAGAACGGAACCTTCGGCAGGGCCATTTGCCAACTTGCTCTCAGGTGTGTTTTCGGTGATGCGTTTCGGGATGTTACGTAACATTCCTACAGTTGCTATAAGCTCGATTCCAGATCTTTATGCAGATGACCCGAAGGTAGACGATCTCTACGTGGAATACTGCTCTAGTTTCATCAACGCCTTACACGAAATGGCCTCAGTCGGAAACGACAGAATTCTTCCCAAGTTCTCTGGGTTGAACATCAACTTCCCGTTGATAGGAATGGACAGATACGGTTGTGATAGACCTTTGTGGCAAGAAACGAAGGAAGTGGGTGGATACGCGCAATCACCATCCATCATAGAGGTAGATGGAAAGTATAGAATCGTCAACGCCTACAGCATTCGCGACCAAAAGGACAAGAACTCGCTGTTCAGTGAGTTATCATCATTAGACACATGCCATGTTGGTGTGACATTCTACAGCGACTACGAAGACTCTTGGTCCGAACTCAGTCGTCTTTTGTCGCAAATGAACAGAGACTTCAAACGCAGAAAGACTCTTCTGACGCAGTCTGCCGAGTTGAAGCTGGTCAACCAGATACATGCCTGAAATATTGGCTGACTCATTATTTTGTAGTAATTCAGCATAAAGACAATTAAAATAGACCAAAAAAGTGATACCAAATTGATTACAGACGTAGATATCAATCTCGAAAATAGACTTTATACTTTTGATGCACGATGCATGTACAAATTTGGGTGCGGCGACAAATTGGCTGCCCAACTACTCAAGATAAATCCATCCCCAGCCTTAGGCCTCCTTATCCTTATCCTTTATTAGCAACCCGCGCAAAATAGCTATTCCCAACCCAATCGACTCGTTCAAAAAATGGTTTTGGTAGCTGTAGGTCAGATGTGCTCCTCATCATCTCTGGTGGAGAATGCAGTGTCCGCAGTTCGGCTGATCACACGTGCAGTATCGCTTAACTGCAAGGTGTTGTTCCTACCAGAGGCGGCTGACTATATTGCACGAAACGCGGCGCATTCGAAGGAGATTGTGAAGCCAGTGACTGAATCTCCATTCATAATTGAGATCCAGAAGACACTGAAGAAGTTTCATGCTGAAGGAAAGTCGATATTCGTTAGTGTGGGGGTTCATGAGCCCTCTGAGACCTCCGACAGGGTCAAGAATACACTGTTGTGGATTTCGGACAAAGGCAAAATCGAGCAGAGATATCAAAAGGTTCACCTTTTTGATGTTGAAATCAAGAATGGTCCCATTTTGAAGGAAAGTGCCTCTGTGGAGCCGGGTAATGAGGTATTGAAGCCATTTGAAACTCCAGCTGGAAAGCTGGGGAGTGCAATTTGTTATGATATCCGATTTCCAGAGATAGCCCTCAGATTAAGGACTCTGGGGGCTGAGATCATTCAATTTCCTTCTGCTTTTACCATGAGAACCGGGGTTGCGCATTGGGCACTCCTAGGCCGTGCAAGAGCAGTTGATACTCAATGTTATGTGGTGATGGCAGCTCAATCCGGATCCCACAATACCAGCGCTGATAAGCCTCTGGCAGAAGGCGAGACTGCCACCAAACGGGAATCTTACGGTCACTCGATGATCATCGACCCTTGGGGAACCGTTCTGGCTGAGTGTTCGGACATTTTGCCTGGAAAGGAAGACATTTGCCTTGCGGATATTGATCTTGAGAGATTGGAATCTTTTAGACAAAATATTCCGTTGTGGACGCAGAGGCGTCCTGATGTTTTTGGCTACGACGTATAGACCAACAGGTGAGGTAGACTGAAAATGAGGCTCTATATCTCTCAGAATTCCCTCCGCGTTGACTACTTTTCAATTGATAAGATAATAGCTTCTGTTTATTACACACGCTATACACAATCGTCTATATTCTAAAATTTTCCTGCAATCAGATTTCTGATCATGTCCCTGGCGGTCAGATAAACGGTCTTTCCGAAAGTCACAAAGTCCAGGGTCGAAGAACAAGTGTCAAGGAACCCGAATGGAAGCATGGCAGGGATCCAGCCTTGGGCCAGTTCCAAGGCCCAACTTTCACCAGGCATTCCATACTGCTTGATATAGCCCTTGGGAAGATGGTGTTGATCACCCGGCTTGTAGATCTCTGGCTCCAAGCTGGAGGCAAAAGCGGCATGCTGTTCACCTGCGAGAATTGTGAAATAATCGTCTGCAAAATGAGCACCAGTGTGACCCTCAGTTCCAACGGCTGTTCCAAAGAAGATCACGTACTCGGAGATCGAGGCATGCAGAATGAACATTGAGCCCATGGCACCACCGGCATTGTTGTAGACCCAATCTTCGAAATTCAAGTCATTGATCAAGCTGCCATACTCGTTCTTGAGTGAAACAGCTAAGTCCTCGAGGAGAGCCGTCACGTTTCCATCCGGATGTCTGCTGATAGCATCGACAGAAAGCGAATGCAACACCTCTTTGTCAAAAATATAGTTTCTAGGCAACCATGCGTAGAACAGATAGTTGAAGACCTGGTAAATACCCACCAGGAGTGCTAAAGCCTTCAAGAGATTCATGTTACACGGTTAAAAAGTGGTGTGAAAAGATCGAAGAACGTTAACGGGCGCGATAAATAGTCTAAATCGGCTCTCGCATAGGTCGTTCCCCAGTTGGGGTCGTGTGCTAGGGAGAAAGCTGAGGAACGAAACAAAGAGAGGGAACGCAGTAAATTGGTATAGAATTTTTGGGACAAGGGTGATATCGAGCTTTTGAGGATTGTAGTCATGAAAATTTGAGGAGGGGTTGTAAGCATTACTGGTTGGGTGACCAGTTGAGTGAACTGGATAGCCGGTCCGTTAGTAGGACCGAGCCTAGGTGAGCACATTGGCCTGGCAAGCCGACGTCGAGAAATTATTGCATGATGAAGAAACTGATGCTAGAACATTTGAATTCTCACAACTCCAGCCCCTTCCGTGTGGTTTTGCTAACTACATTATTTGCTGGATCTTGGGTTGAAACTATCCAGGTTCAGTGTCGGTTGTGCAATCCCGGCCAACGGCCGTGCTTTCTGCGGCGCCGCCTGCCCTGGTGAATTTTGCTTGACGCACGCCCAACCTCATCTTAGTATCTCACTTCCCCAAGCCCTTGTCTTGTTATCGCGAATGAAGCTAGTTCTCATTACTTGTTCTGGAAACAAAAATGAAGGACACGAGAACAGTAACAGAACTAATAGCTCACTATGATGGCGAATCAGAGGAATGGTTACTAAATTCGCTAGAGGATGTGGCTTCTCAGCAGTCTACAGAGGACCTGTTTGCAAGACAGATAGTATACATTAGGAAGACGAGGGAGATGTCGCACTCGGTACCAATTTCGGTCAAGAACTCATTGATTTCGAGATTTGGTATTGTTTACGAGATTGCACCGGTGCTTTTGTATTTCGCTGCTCTAGATATTGAGCAATTGAACGATGTTCGTTCGCAGTACGAGATGCTAATTAAGCTCGAGACAAGGGTGCTGAAAAGGGTCTCGGTGCCAACGGCTGCCGAGTGCCTGCTGTTGAAATCAAAATGCTGTTTGTATTTGAATGAAATCACACGTGCTGAGGCGTTTTTGAACGAGAGCATTTCGTTGAGTGATGATGAAACGCCGCTCGAGGCGTATGACCTTCAAGCTGATATCTTTTTTGTCAATTCAAAAGTCCAAGACTCGGCAAGGATACGACTTCAGATGTTTCAAACGATGCATGAACCAATTTTTGACTCTGTCTTGTCCAAGACTGTACTGACGCTGGTATTGCTGCCCCTTTCGCCCATCAAGGCTGCCATCATGAAAGACTTCTATGAAAGACAAAAAACGCAAAATGGATTGACAGACACAGAGAGAACAGTTTTGCGAGCTATTGTTGAAGGAAGACTGATTCCTGGTTCGATATTGGAAGCATATCTTGGCGAAGGGTTCCAGCGAGGACTTCCGCGGTACTATCTGGCGACGGGAGCACCCACAACCGCGATTATACAACGTTTGCGCGAATCCGTGTTTGAAGGGAACATATCGTGTGTGGCTTCCTCTTGCTTGAACATAACTGTGAAGCAGTTGGCTGAAGTGTTGGGAGTGACACCCGAGAGACAGGCGTTTGTGGAGGATTATGTCTGTGGGATGATATTGGATAAGAAGCTGGATGCTACTATTGATGGCATAACTGGGAGAATCCATTTTAATACTAGACGTATTGACGCTGTTGCAAGCGATATTTCGCATGTTACAGAGTTTTTTGCGAGAAAAATGAAGAGTGAAAATTGACACTATAATGAAGGCGGAATCGCAAAACTACCCGTTGAATGAAATGACAACATATCTACATGACATAATTTATTCAGTTATGAAAAATTCCAAAGACGGATCTGAGTAAGTTTGACACTTTTGGCCTACCTCCACGTTCACTCAAGCCGCTTTGCTCCTACCCACCAACATATCTCCAATCTCCCTCACTTCGTCCCAGAAGATCTTCTTCCTCACCCTCTTGCCTTGGTTAGATTCAAAATCATACAACCTCCTCACTGGAGTGAACCTCAGATGCGAGCGCTCAACTCCAAGGACAGCAGCTGTGGCTGTCACTTCTGGACGAGACAGAGTCTCAACAGGCTCCCATGTATCGCGAATTCCACTCATAAGCTCTGTATTATCCTCGATAAACTGAACAGCCCTAACTGCAAATCTGGCAGCTCTGGTACGATCAATAGGCGAAGGAAGACCTCCCTGCTGAACATGACCTGGAACAGCAGTCTTAGCATCGAAACGCTTGCGAGACTCCTGGTTGATGATGTCTGCAATCACCTGAGTAGTCAAAACCTTGGAGGAATTGGCAGACTTCAGAATGAGACGACCTGACTTGGTCTTTCCGTTGTCATTGGCAAAGGACTCACGCAGAGATGCGATATCGTGTTCTAACTGGGTCAAAGAAATACCCTCTTCAGGGACATATGAAGCAGTTGCTCCAGAAGCTAACTGAGCAAAAGAAGCGATATAACCAGAGTTTCCTCCCTGCACTTCAACCACAAACACGCGGTTTCTGGTGGCTGCAGCAGATTGCTTGATCACATCACAGTAATCAACCAGCGAGTTCAAGCAGGTGTCGGAGCCAAGAGAATATTCGGTTCCCGGAACGTTGTTGGAAATGGTGGCTGGAATGAGCACCATTGGAATCCGGAAAGCTGGATATGCTGCTCTGGCATGTTCTAGTTGACTTAGAGACACAAACGCTTCGAAACCACCAACCAAAATCAGCCCATCAAAACGGTATTTTTCCAGATAGTAGGCCACCATACCGATATCAGTGTCTTCTGGAACACACCTATTGGTACCGATCTCGGAACCACCAAGAGAGTTCCAGCCTTCAATGTCAAGCCACGAAATCGACCGCACACTCTCGTGACGAGCCAGACCTGAAAACCCATTGTGGATGGCATATGGTGTGTGGCCTCTGGACATACAATAGCACGCCATAGCGTGAACCGCACTGTTCATACCACCAGCTGGAGCTCCTACGTTGACAATTGCTATCCTTTTGCGCTTCTCAACAGGCAGAGTAGGTTCTCCGTGGTCGGCCGAGTTGATGGCCATGAAGTTGTGGAGATGCTCGTTGAACTCAGCATCACGAAGAGAGATTGCTTTGGCAAAGTCACGGTTCTCTATGGCCTCCGCAACTTGCTTCGTCAGTCTTACGGCATCGACCAAAGGTCTAGAAACGATTTTGTTTTCAGCCACGGCGATCATTGGCGAAGGAGTATCGGCGTTTCCTGCCAAAACGGCATCAACTGCCGCAACACCTTGTCTGGTGGCCAGAATACGGTCGTAAGCAACTGCTGTTCCTCCACGTTGGACGTGGCCCAAGGTTGTGATCCTAGTGTCCAGACCGAGTCTGTCAACCAAAACCTTTAGCACATCCTTGCATGTGATTGGTTTAAGATCGTTTGAAATAGCACCCTCAGCAACAATAACGATGGTCTTCCGCTTGCCGCGCTTTCTGTGTTTTCCAACGATACCGCACATGTGGTCTTCCCAGTCCTTCTTGGAGGCTGGCTTCTCGGGGATGAAAATGTAGTCTGCGTTCGTAGCAATACCAGCCATCAACGCCAACCAACCACAGTGACGACCCATCACTTCCACCACAAACGCTCTTTGATGAGAATTGGCAGTAGCATCAATGTAGTCGATTGCCTGACAGATACGTGCCAGAGACGAATAGGCTCCGATGGTGGCATCTGTAGACGCCATATCGTTATCAATCGAGCCGACTGTTCCGCAAATGTTCAGAGTAGCATATTGTGTGGCCTGATCAGCTGAAATCTTGCCGGAACTGGCTAATTCCTCTACTAAAGAAGGCCATTCGGCCCGGAACAGGTCTGCACCTGTCAAAGAGCCATCTCCTCCACAAACGACCAAGGCATCAATTCCAGCGGAAATCAGATTAAAACAGGCCTGAAGTCTGCCCGCCCGTTCACGAAACTCCTTGCAACGTGCAGTTCCGATATTGGTACCTCCTTCGGCGAGCCAGCCACGAACATCGTGCCAATGCATCTCACGGATGTACTCCGGACCACCACGAACAAGTCCCGTGTAGCCTTCGTAAATGGCAAAAGCCCTGCTACCCCTGAAGATGGCCGTGCGGATTACAGCGCGCACGTTGGCATTCATTCCGGGCGCATCACCACCGGAGGTCATCACGGCAATGTTGCGTTGGATACCGGCTCTCGAAACGGAGTCCACCACTCTGGCAGGAGTGGCAGCCCCTGGAGTTCCCAATGGTGTGGACACCTCCACAGGCTTCTGTCCAGGCGGCTTGGCAACTCCGAAAGGGTTCTGCAAGGCCGAAAAGCCCACTAGAGTGCCCAGTGGATCCACAGTGTAGAGCTCGAACGGGTCAAGGTCATCCGGCTTGAGTTGCACCAGACATCCAGCAGCTGAAAGAGAGTCAGTCAAACCACGTATATCATTCGTCTTAAAGGATACGTTGCCCAACAAAGTACGCCAATCACGAGAAACGGCGTGCCTCGCAAAGTTGTCGATGTTGTCGCTAATCTGGCTTGGGGATTCTGCTTTGGCGGTGTCCAGCGTCACTACCACGGCACTGGATTCCAGACCATGGTTAACCGCCAGACACGTAGATTGCGAATCCTCTGATACCACAGAAAACCCGAGGATATCCCTGTAAAAGTTCACTGTGTCCTTGAACAGCGGACCAGTAGCTGCGTACAGCGCAACGCACGAGGTTCCGTTGAACAGCGGTTCTTGGGTCATTGGCTGTGTTTTGTAATGAATATAGACTGTGTGGCTATGTAGATAAGCAAACCAGCTATTGGAGGGGAAAAAAACGAGGAAAAAAGAACAACTGGAGGATGAGAACAAGACTTTATGGCGTCAGATGTTCTTTGGGCGGCTCTGCAGCTTTCGGGCCCCTGTCTCTCTGGCTGGTCATCGCCTTCCGGTTTGGGTGTGGAATGGGGCTTTAATTGGGTCACACACACAAATATCACGGAAGACGTTTGGGCGATAATTTGCGCGTGTGCGGCGCAACCGTAAGGTTAGTATGGTGAAGTGGTGTGACTGAAGCGACTACGATGATAATAGTGAATTATGGTATAGATTAGATCATGGAAGATAGTGAGATGTTGTGAGAATCTTTATCGTGACACTCCGGTTTGTTAGGGGCTAGTAAGGGCTAGCAGGGGCTGGTCCTACTTCAGATAGTGCTCCTCTACAGTATTGCTACTACTAGCAAGCATTAATTCGGCTGTACGATTGTCGAACTCGGCAATATCTGCTATGAAAATTGGGGTATATATTCAATAAATAACCATACTAAACCATTTGATTGAACTCTTAGGTCTCATAAAGTACTATACGTTATATGCTTCGGGGTAATTGGATATACTTTCACGTACCTTGGTGTGTGCCTTGATAAACCTTAATGCACTTGAAAATCTTCCACACACCTTCCTCTAACCTACAAACATAACATACCATTTTGAAACACAAAGATAGATTATTCCAAAATACATCTCGGCCATAGTGAGGCCACAGTAGTAGACACAGTACAATTTCATATATTATATATGGACTACCTTAGATACCTTAATGTGCCAGACATTTGGGTTTGGAATACACCTAAATTTGACCCGAAATTGTCAGGCCAGACGTTTTGGTTTGGGATTATACCTGCACGATTTCTTGTGCTCCTTTTCTTCGCTCGGCTCAATTATCACATCCCCGTTGTTCTTTTACCTGACTATAGGATCGGTAAACCGCATAGCACAGGTAGGTCTCCGATGGTGATGTCTTTGACACATCTCTGAGTCTCGCGGCGTAGACTCACAGGAGTGAGACGAGTGGATACATGAGAACCAGGCATCATTGCTTGTAGAGGCAGAATTGGGACATGTGGAGCAAGCTTGATACTCAGATGTGGGACTCTCACTAGAGGGATTGTCTCCAACAGATTTGGAACGAGATTTGAAAAAGGGGTCAACATCAAGTTCAGTTCTCTTAGAATTTGATCCGCAAATATCTTTGGAACTGCCTGGTTCCACCGTTCTCAAACTTGAATCCGTTTCGGAACCCGGTTCCGACTCAAACACCAAACTGCCCACTAGAGGAGCGCGACCATCATCCACACTGTGACTCCTTTCTTTATCCACCACTAGCGAGAATCTTCTTCTATGAAGACTCTGGTCAGTTTCCATAATGTACGATAATTTTTCAATCAGGAACGAAGCAGTTGCGGAGCAATTCGGGATATTTAAATGGAAATCCGGGGGAGCCCCAATCGGTGGTGTGATGGGCCCAGAAGCGGCTTAGAGGTATTTCCAGTCGCGCCAGTGGGACTAACCTCGGATGAAGTCGGCAAATAATAAATAATAGAAGTAATGAAGAGGATGATATGCGGTGTATAAGGGTTAAATCCTGAATGATTGAGGACATATAACGTGTGATTCTTACATGATATGGAGTTACGTGGCACAAGAACGATTGGAATCTGTGGGATTGTGGGAGAGTAGAGTAGAATGAAGGAAAATAAACCAAGAACAACCTCAGTTAAACGGTTTTTCGGCCTGTCAATAGATGATGGCCACCAATCATTGAACGTCATAGGACGGAAATTGCAGAAAAAATAACACCCACTACAAGGCTGGAGTCCGATCAAAAGATTTCCCCACAATTCAAGTGCATGCGTCCCCACAAGCAGCACTCTCAGTGGAGAATAATAGACCTGGCATATACATATATATATATATAAATGTATACATTTAGATATTTATATAAATATTCAAGTATCACCGTTTTTGAAAACACCTTGAAACCCTATAATACGTTTCTACGTAAGCTGATTTCAAGTCGGCATGTTCTGATATCGCTGCGGTACACCTATATGCATGTATGTATGTACGTATGTGCGTTATAGGATGGCAGAAAGAAACAAAGAGGGTATAATCGCAGATGAATGGCGAAATTGTCGATGATATCGGAAATATAGCGGTGAAAGGGTCATATTGTTTTATGGCAAGCACGCTCAAATTCATTCATTTGCAAACTGATACCGACATTATACCTCTTCTCAATCATGTATGCTTTTATCACGCAGAATCGTATAGGCCGCAGGCCTATTAAGCCCAAAACAAGGTCATACGAAACACGGAGTTAGGCTTGCATGCACCCTCTAGTATTTTCGCACATACAAAGATCTCAGTTTTTTGCGTCAAAATACTAATTCCACAAATCCTATCCGAAATCTGTACTCTCCATATTTTTGCGTAGATATTCCTCTCCTCTCTGCTCTTTTCCCTTTGGTTAAGTGCCCCGCTCAATTCATCTCCACTGCAGCCTGGCTCGAGCTAAACATCTCTTGAACTTGCAAGGACAGTTTATTTCCACCATCTCCTCACCATTTTCCACCATTCGCAACTCATTAGAGCTAATCGAGCTCTCAGAACTCAGGATGAAGTTCTCGCACTCGCTGCAGTTTAATGCCGTGCCCGAATGGTCCTCAAAATACATCGCCTACTCAACGCTAAAGAAGCTAATCTATCAGCTCCAGCGCGAGAATGCATCGGCGTACGCGTTCGGAACGGACTACAGCTCGGAGCAGCAGCCACTGACATTAAATTCACCGCATGATTCGTCTGGCCCGGTTCCGGTGTTTGAGAAAGCGCTAGATAAAGAACTTGCCAAGGTGGAAGCATTCTACAGAAGTAAGGAGGCCGAGGTATATGCGGAGTTTGATACCCTAGTTGGGTCGGTGGACGAATTCGAAAAGCATTTTGAAGGAGATGGAGGGGCTCTTGAAATTCATGGAAGGAAACTGGTGAGAGATATCCTGGATCGTGTGAAATCGAGGTCAACCCAAGTAACAGATACCGCTGAAGTCATTGCTGCGCCGGCCACAGTTGCCCCAGACTCAGAAATAGAGGCTGTTTTGTCGAACGACGCATTTTCAAGCTCGCAGCCTAATGGAAACGGTAATACGCTCTCTCCACGTCAAAGACTGAGCTCTAAACAGTCGTTCACGCTGTTCGATGACGAGGACTTCGACCTCGATTTCATCTCTCAGTTCTCCATCTCCATCAAGAAACGACTAACAGACACGTTTGTGCGACTCTCAGAACTCAAGTCATACGTGGAACTGAACAGAATTGGATTTGCTAAAGCCTTGAAGAAGTTCGACAAATCGCTGCTAGCCTCTGCCAAGGACTCGTATCTCGAGCGACTAGACACCACATCCTACACCTTTAGCGCGGCAACGATGCGTGTTTTGGACGGGAAAATTCATTGCATATTGGAGCTTTATGCTCTTGGAAAGGATGGAGATCTGGCGTATGCCAAAGCAGAATTGAAGTCACATCTCAGAGACCACATTGTCTGGGAACGGAACACAGTTTGGCGTGACATGTTGGGCATGGAAAGAAAGTCCCAGGCGGCTCACACTGGCAAAGTTGCTGAAGATACGGTAGAGGAAGAACTGCAGGCCCCAGTGACCGCTATACTTCTCTCCAACAAGGCTTACAAGCTATATGCGATCATCCTGATCACCACGATCCTTCTAAACGTGCACATCTTTGCGGATAATCAGCAGAAGAACTGTTTTGCGTTACTGGTATGTTCTTCACTTTTGTGGGCTACTGAAGCCATACCTCTGTTCACCACCTCGTTAGCAGTTCCTCTGCTAATCGTTCTTTTGCGTGTGCTCAAAGATCCGGCCACGGGAAGACCTCTGGATGCCCCGGAGGCCTCCAAGTTTATCTTCGGAACAATGTGGTCTTCCATCATCATGCTGCTTCTTGGTGGCTTCACTTTGGCTGCTGCTCTCTCAAAATACCACGTGGATCGTCTGGCATCCACCTGGATTCTCAGTAGGGCAGGCACGAACCCGCGTGTGGTTTTGCTCGTGATCATGGGAGTCTCGCTATTTGCTTCCATGTGGGTCAGCAACGTCGCTGCGCCTGTTTTGATGTACTCTATTATTCAGCCCGTCTTGCGGACGACTCCAAAAGACTCTGATTTTGGCCGTGCTCTCATCATTGGTATTGCACTGGCAGCCAACGTGGGCGGCATGGGATCGCCAATTGCATCCCCACAGAATATCGTTGCCATTGAGGGAATGGACCCACCTCCTTCGTGGGGCCAATGGTTCGTGATTGCATTACCGGTGTGTGCTTTTGCCCTGGTAGCCATATGGCTCTTCCTACTGCTCACCTTTGACATTGGGTCTTTTCATCTTGTTCCCATCAGAACCATTGATGCTCGTTTCACCAGGGTTCAATGGTATGTGACTGGTGTGTCTATGGGAACTATTGTTCTATGGTGTCTTTCGTCACGTTTGGACATGGTTTTCGGCGAAATGGGAATCATCGCCATCATACCCATGGTTGCGTTTTACGGCACTGGCTTGCTCGGGGCCGAGGATATCAACAACTATCCTTGGAATATCGTTCTCCTTGCAATGGGTGGGATTGCTCTTGGAAAAGCAGTTACTTCGTCGCATTTACTGGCCACAATTGCGCTTGAAATTCAGGCCCATGTTGGCGGATTGAGTCTTTGGTCAATCATCCTGGTCTTTGGAATTCTTGTTTTGACCATGGCCACTTTTGTCTCTCACACTGTTGCTGCTCTCATTGTCGTTCCGCTGGTTGCTGAGATTGGTGCTTCATTACCAGACCCTCATCCACGCATCATCGTCATGGCCACGGCTCTGCTGTGTTCGTCAGCCATGGGACTGCCCACTTCTGGTTTCCCCAACGTCACAGCAATCTGTATGCTCGACGACGTGGGAAAGCCGTATCTCACAGTCAATACTTTCATCACGCGCGGCGTTCCGTCGTCGTTTGTGTGCTACTTCATCATTGTTACGCTGGGATACTTCATCATGAGAGTGATCGATTTCTGAGGCGATACCTCAATGGTACGGATATAGACGTTGTTCAGAGGAGTTTTGAGGAGAGAATTAGGGCTTCAATTAGGGCTTCTACAATCATTAACTTTTCAAAATTTGTAGTTGTTGGTCTCAAATGAGTGTGACCTACTGAGGTGATGATGCTGTATTATAGTGTCTTATAACATGGGATATGGCGATACTATCGTCTATTATTCCAACATATTCGAGCATGGTATTGTGAGGACCTCTATTGTAATCTATGATATTATATGGTACGTCATGGTTCGTCCCGGTGCGTGCTTCCCATAACATAGCATTCCATTGGGCGATCCCCTACTCCATTGAGTGCCCTTAAACTCCATCGAGCAACATCCCCACACAAATAACACTCAAATCCGTTCAAAAATCATGCCGACTTTCTCAGTGGCTAACTAGTCCCAAAATACTGCGCATCAATGAACCTGCTTTTGAAAAAAGACGAGCCCTGCTCGTCACTTTGCTGCTTCCCGATTACAATTGCAATGCCGCCAAATGCGCGCAAAATCCGTTTAATGCCCACCTTAGTCGCCAGATAGCACACCAGCACAATATCAGCTTCAGCAACTCCGTGATCAACCAGAACCTGAACCGCCATGATCGCCGCAGAACCAGAGACGATTTGCGCATCCAGCAAAAACACTTTTCTTCCAGCAATGTCTGGAAGGCGTTCAGTGTGAAGACGTGGTTCACCAGTGTGAGTATCCTGCTGAATCAGCAACTTTCCAACGGTTAGCTCAGGAAAGGTCTTCTTGAGTGAGTCCATGAAACAGTCTCCAGACCGTATGATGCTGACTGCGACAACCGCATGCAATTGCTCCATAAAGCGATAAGCATGGTTTCCCGGAGTATACCGGATTTCAGATTCACGACAGTCCAGAAATTCGAGCCCTGCATTGATCAACAAAATGGCGATTCGGTCAAAGAAGAATATGAACTCGGTTCGATCACACTCACGATCGAAAAGTGTGGTATTAATCACCTTTAATTGGTTCGTCTCCTCCAAAATGGTTACATTCTCATAGTTCAAAGCTTCAGTTGACTGACTGAGCATTTCAAGATGACTCAGGTGCTCCCGCGACTTGATATCCAGCTGCTTGTTAATGTGTTTCGTGAGCATGTCTATTCCAACAGTATTGTCTGCTCCACGCGGAATAACCACATCCGCAGAACTTATTGTTGGAATCACAAATCTCTCTGAGTTCGGCTTCACGAACCGATGCCATTGTTTCAAAATCCCCTCCAAATCCCGACCACGGTGGACTATATCTCGGTTCAGTCTCCGAGCAAGACATATGTCCAGATCGGTATCGACATACACTTTGGTATCCATCAATTCCAGCAAGTCCGGGTTGTAAAGAGCATATATACCTTCTATAATAATCACATTAGCTCCATATATTGTGGTAGTGCGCTCAGTCCTCTGGTGATGGGCAAACGAGTAGACTGGGATCTCTGCCTTGCGACCATTGCGAAGCTCTTGGACACATTTGAACAGCAGGTCTAGATCAAGCGCATCTGGCTTATCAAAGTCGTAGTCATTAGCAAAGGCTTTAGCACTCATCTCAGGGCTTAAACTCTTGTAAAAATTGTCCAGCGATAACAACACAGTCCAGGGCTGGTTGATCTCTTCAATGATCATCTGGGCCACACTGGTCTTACCGGACCCCGAACAACCTGCCACACCAATAATGTAAGGTTGGGTCCATGGCGGTATATAGCGAGAGCTACTGCAATGGGAGTCGCCTGACATCGGAGCGAAAGAGGCAATGGAATCACGACCTGGGTGTTACGCAAGAGGCTAGAAGACCAACATGCTTGAGACGCTCTCTGCATCAAAAATATCGTGCACAGCCCATTACAATAGCTACTGGTAGACTCAAAAAAAAAGACTGCAGAAATAGCCGTCCTAGTATAGTGGTGAGTACACTTCGTTGTGGCCGAAGAAACCCAAGTTCGATTCCTGGGGACGGCAATTTTTTTTTGCAAAACAAAATGGCTTGGACTATTTTAAGGTGGAGAGACATCTAAACACAGCTGGTAGCGTGAAAGTGATAGGTCTTTCGTTTTCAGAAGGTGACAGATTGATCTAATAACCTTGTCGTTCAGTTCTGAAGACCGTTTGGTGAAGCCATAGTGAAGCCATAGTGAAGCCATAATCAAGTCATAATCAAGCCATAAGTGTCATCTGTAGTGCAAGCTTGACGTGACCAGCCATCAGCCTGGGAGGCTACTCCCCAAAATGTGTTTGATTTTCACAATCAGAGTAATCATAAGCCCTCAAAAATAATCATGTCTACTATACTCTTCAGTCCTTTCCCTACTTCAAATCTATACTGCCCAGTGACAAAACCAAATCTCCATAAGCCCAGAAACGCGTAACTTCACGCGACGCCAAACTTTGGTCTGCACACGCACTTTGGATTTTCCGCTCCGTTATCTATTCGATGAAACTCGCGAGAAACAAGAAGAAAAGAGGTTGGTTTACCGTTCGAATCAGAAGAATCGGAAAGTCGCCCTCCAATTGTGTCAATACCAGCGAGTGATCAGATAATCTTCTTGCCAACTAGAAACTGATCTTGGTATCTGAATCGCGTTCCCGTTCAGTTGACCCATTGGATTTGCGTTCTATTTTAGTCAACCAGCATTCGGAGTAGACCACGGCCAAATTTTGCATTGTTTTTGGTGAGACTAAATTTCAAAGTCACAAATGGCCATCATGAGCAATCATCCATATAGACAGCAATTTTATTCGGGGCAGGAAGTGTTTCTGCCCTCGAACCCTATGAGCCAGAGCCAGAGCCAAAATCTGAGCCAACAGGGCCAACAGAGCCAGAATCCGGCCAAGCTTCAAAGTTCAAAGTCTTCTCCGTTGATTTCGAAACCTACGGAACCTGCCTATATTCCCGGCCAGTTTGACTTCAAACTAAGCGGCGAAAGAGTTCACAGACCACCTCACTTCTCATCAGCGGTGATTCAGCCGATACCTTCACCAAAAGTTGAACGTGCCCCTCAGCATATTGAGCCCTCGAGGCCGAAATCTTCGTATAAGGTTGAAATTGCTCAGCCCAAAGAAGTGTTTAAGAGTGTTTCCCCCGATTCAATAGAGAGGACTGAGAGGGCTTCTCCACCAAAGGCGGCCTCTCCGCCAAAGGCAGTCTCTCCACCAAAGGCAGCCACTCCAGTGGACTCTCCAGTGGTATCCAGGGTTAACACTGCAGTCATGTCACCCACATTTGGCACAAATGTGGCCAAAGGCTCAGAGCTGTCGGTGGACTCTTTGAACCAGGCCACTAGCGTGTCATCGCCGCGGAATATTTCACTTTCTCCTAATTTCACGGGCAGTTCTACAGAGTTGCGGTCTCAAACCTCGGGATTGAGAGCTCAGTTACCTAATGGAGCCACAGTTGAGTCTTACAGAAAGAACGCGAAGAAATCCAACGATCCTGCGGTGCTTTTCGACTATGCTAAGTACATGCTCGGCCTCGGACTGTCGGTCGACGAAAGTGCATTTGTCAGTTCCGCTCCCGAGTCTAGGAATACACATTCCAAGAGCGCATCTAGAACATCGCTTCTTGGTCTGGGGAACTCGTCTTCATTAAGCCATAACAGTGCGGACTTTCAGAGCTGCGAGAGCGGCGCCGAGCTCAGCAAAGCATACCTCAAGGAAAGTCGCTATTACCTCAAAAAGCTGAGTGATAAGGGATACATGGAAGCACAGTACATTCTTGGAGATGCATACACAAGTGGAATTTTTGGAAAAGTAGAAAACAAACTTGCGTTCGTGCTGTTTCAGAGCGCTGCCAAGCACGGCCACATAGAGAGCTCATACCGCACTTCAGTGTGCTACAGAGAGGGTCTTGGGACCAATCGCGATGCAAGACGTGCGGTCGAATTCCTCAAGATTGCCGCAAGTAGAAATCACTCTGTGGCCATGATGGAACTGGGGATATACTGCTTTTACTCCAAGATGGGCCTGCCGGATGACGTGAATACCAAGAAGCAGGGCATCAAGTGGCTGACTCGGGCAACCGATAACGCCAGCGAATTGAGCTGTGCTGCTCCATATGAGCTTGCTAATATTCTTTGGAACGGGT
Source organism: Kuraishia capsulata CBS 1993 (assembly GCF_000576695.1). NCBI lineage: Eukaryota > Fungi > Ascomycota > Pichiomycetes > Pichiales > Pichiaceae > Kuraishia > Kuraishia capsulata. The sequence continues at coordinate 703,484 of NW_019172952.1, forward strand.
TCAGAGATATTGTCATTGCAGACCAGCAGTACGCCATAAAGCTGTATTTTAGAGCGGCCGAATTGGGCCACATCCGATCGAACTACCTCTTGGGAAGTTTCTACGAAACGGGAAAGATAGTGGAGCCCAATGCGGACCTGTCAATTTACTACTACAATGTTGCAGCAATCAACGGAGACGTTGACGCAATGGTGTCGCTGTGCTCGTGGTATCTGGTAGGCTCCGATAACCTGCCTCGTGACGAAGATGAGGCGTTTTCGTGGGCTCTAAGGGCAGCAGAGTGTGGAATGGGAAAAGCACAGTTTATCGTGTGCAAATTCTACTACAAAGGCATTGGCTGTGACAAGGACCTGAACCAGAGCTACGAATGGCTAACGAAAAGTGCCAATGGCGGGTTCGAGATGGCCGTAAAGAAGAAGAAAGAACTCGACTCCAAAAGGGGAGAGAATAAAGATTGCATTATTGTCTAGCGACACGAAACTAACGAGGAATGGGAGCCCAAGCCGGGACCATTACGTCTGAGATGCAAGATTTAGAAATCTGTCGGCCAAGTTGAACCAGTTTTTACCCAAGTTCGTGCCAGTTCTTCCAAATTCGGGGAAGCCCCATCTCCATCGTACAACGATGATAACGATGTAGACTTCACCGCCGTAGTCTGGTTAGGGTTCTTGCACAGAGCACATTGTGCGAGGCAATGCACTGATGATGGACTACAGCACAACTCATAGTATCAGGCACCTGGTACATTCCAATACAGATGTTAGTATCGCCATCTCCAGTTCCGACCACTTGCATATTTGCTGGTGGACTGAGATTGAAAAACAGTCCCTTTTCGGCCAAAAATCAACACCTTTGGCGACCTTTCAAGCCCTCGAGCTTCCCTTTTGGGAACCTTCACCTCCAACCTGGTGATCAGGTCGCTGGTTTTGCTGAGATTACGGAATTTGAGGATCTCTATGACGCTCAGGTTGCGCAATCCAAGATTTGTCTTAAGGGCATGCGAAGTGATATGAGAAAGATGGCACATGGAATGACATGGCATAGCATGGCATAGCATGACAGTGCTGTCACCGGAGTTAGCGATAATCGAGTTGAGGTCCCCTGGTCCCTATGTGTCCAATTTCATGAATTTTCTTGACTAAGTGGGATAAAACTAAACAAAATGGGGTGGCTTCTGGACGTGTTAAGGTTTTGTGATTATGGTACCTTTGCCAAAGTCACACACTTGACGACCCACAAAATGCAATGTTATTCCGGTGTTCTCGACTAAGTCACGTTTTCGAAAGTCTGGTGCGGTCCATAAGATCTTACGGGAAAAGACAAGGGGCAAGATGAATGCTGGCGACTAGGCCCGTTTTTGTGGATTAGGTCTAGATCCGTAACTTGATAGCCTGATAGGCTGCAGACGAGATGCTGTCAAAACCACACATTTTTTGGTCATTAATTATTCGGGAAAATTTAGTCATTCTATCTGGAATCTAAAATGGTAAACTAGTTTTCGCTAGTCATAATACGAGTTCGAGGTCAAGCAAAAACAAAAGCACTTGGGGGGCCGCATCTTCTGGATCACTTGTTTAATGAACTATAGCGCGTGAAAGCGTCAAGTGCTTTCATGTGACTCGTTAATCGGCTAGGACGCGACTGTTTTACTCTTATTTGGGCAAATGTGTTTTGGTTTCCACAAAACATCAGGGAGAAACCCGCAACCCTAGGAAATGCTACCTGCGGTGTGCACGCGCATGCGGAAACACGTACGAGGAGCCAGCTGTCGATAGCCACCCACTTATATTTCTAGTTAGTTAGATTATCAGATAATCCGGGATGGGAATTCCGATTTGCACATGGTGCACTCAAATTAGCTAATCATTCACCATGACAGCTTAGATCCATTGAGCAAGGGCGAGTGCTGGTAGGCCAGATCTAAAGAAGTCAAAATAAGTCATTTCAACTCAATCTTTCTATTGCTTTGTTCCGAGCTTTTACAGCTCCTATTTGGGTGTGTTTGGTTTCAGTTGTCAGTAAATTGGAGGGACCAAAAAGTGAAGATGGTTGTTTCCTTTTCTGGTGAAGACGCGGAGGGCTGTTTTGGTGTTTTTTGAGAGGTGTAACAATGCCCATTGAAATATCGGCCATGCTAGCCTGATAAAAGGACAAATTTGATTTTACCGAGGAGTCCTTTCAGATATGGTCTTCTAATCTCTCTCTGTGCGTATTGAATTCAGCTCGAGCATCGCTGATGCACGACGATGTCCTGCATGTACCTCATGCTCTCTGCAATGCAAGATTACACACTGAAAAAGAAAATCAGTGGCACTTGAAAAGGTTCTTTTGCTGACTGCCTCTTTGTAAAACAGGGGGTGGGCTTTTTTCGACGGGAAACTATTAACGGATAATCTGTTAATCTTCTAATCATGGAGATTCACTCTGTACAAATGACATAGCCTCTATCGAGATAGGGGGCTCAAAAGCGTGACAGTTTTTGGGTTTACACACAGTTCAGCCACACGGAATATAGAAGCGTTATAAAATATCAACAAAAATGGAGGATTGAAAAAATGCCTTGTGCCGGAAATTTCATCAGTGAAAGCGTGGCAGAGTTCATGGATATGACTAAACCCTGGACTCAAAATCCGACATCAGGCGATGAAGTCCTGCCTGACAGACTGTAGTTAGACACACCTAAGAGAATCAGTCAAATTGCCTGTCTCATATTGCCGTATTTGGTTTGCAGTCATCAAGAGGCAGTTGCTCCAAATGGGCGAAAAACGCGACAGACGCGTCTTCAAGTCACTTTTTCAGAAAAGCAGTCAAGAAATCACGGTGCCAGGGCTGGTCAGCTCCGTGCGCCAAAACATCTCTTAAGATATGGTAGCAGAAACAGCATTTGAAAGTGAATATGAATTAGACACATAGATCAATACATCTTTATACATCTTTAATACCAAAAGTATTATTTATGGCCATCACGCTCTGTAGCACCTCCATCTATTTTACTACCATTTCCTCACTATTCCAGGCTCCGTCACCTACTAATGACTTCACCCCGTCAAAAAAAAGCCGAGATTGACAAGAATTTGGTACCTAGATACACATTATCTGAGACAGGGCATATATACATCAGACATATCGATGTAGTTATCGCATATCCCGAGAACAGATGCAAGATACACCTTTCATTGACCTTTTCTTTGCAGATCCGAACCAGCCACCAAATACGCGACAGGGAGCTCAAACCGTGCAGATAATGTGCAGTCCTGAAGGATTTAGATCGCGGTAGTGGGGTGCAGTTTATAGACATATGTATTTAATTCCAAACACATGGGTTTAAATTACTCGCCTTAATTATTTGATTGCCGCACATAATCCTTTCCCCCTCTCCCCGGCTGGTACCTTTTGAAGAAGCCGTATGTTAATGACCCACCTGGGCAAATGAAACGGAGATCTCGAAGGCATCGCAAAGATCACAAAGCCACCTTAGTCGTACACGGTTCCCTACCTCACTATTGCGAATTGGTCCGAGCGTAATGTACTGCACAATTTCCGAAGTATCACACTCACTTCTTTACAAGTATCGAGACGTGTAAAGCGTGTCACCCGAAACTGTGGAGCCTTTCGATCGTGTATTGTGTGCCTGAGTTGTCGTTTATGGTCAGGGTTGTCCCGATGTTCAAATGTGTTTGTTGATGTTTCTTAACATTTAGTACCCCACCCCTGGACTTTTTGGCCCTTAACCAGACGTAAATGTGTCTTTCTCCTGCACTCTGCACGACGGGCCTAACTCTTAGCTTCCCCTTTAGGCCCAATTTGCGTACCGATCCGAGCGTCCAGCAGGACCGGGTATACTTTTCTTCATGAAGGTCTTTCAGCTGCATGAGGTCGATGGCCGGCCGTATTGCATCGTATCAAATGCTGCATTCGTTTCTTTTTCTTCACAGTGACGAGATGCAGGTGGGAGCAAGAAGCAGATGCATATGCATTATTACGGTTTTATCCATTAGAGCTAGTCCCTCTCAGCAATGCCGCTGCTGCAACTGACCGTTTTGAGAGTAGTGGGGGCGTCACTTCGTAGAATTAGTCTGTCAGCACATAGAGTTAATGCTATGTACAACCTTGTATCTATGCGTAACACAACGTTCAAACTGTGTTGTTGTACAGTTTTTCTTTGTCTCTTGGTCTCTACCAGCTTCTTTCCAGCATTCTTTCTTCGGCAGTACAGTATCTTGCCTCTTTCCTTTTTTATTTATCTGCCGGCGCCATCTTGCTTCATTCTGGGTTGTGATTGTTCCATTCTCGTTTTCAATATATATACGTCTGTGTTATCTCCCTTCTCTTTTCCCCCTTTTTTGCGTCTTACGCTTTTGACGATACCAATTGGGTTTTATTTAATTCACATCTGTCCTCGATTTCTTCGTGACTGGTTGAATAAATCTTTACTCCTTTGAAAGCAAAGCTCGACCCCTCGGAAATCCTCTTCCTTCCGTGTCTCTTCCCCTCCGCTGAGACCGAAAGTTTGTTTCCATACTAGTCCGCGACTACTACAAGACCCTCGGTACAATCAAAATACCCATTACGATAAATTGAATTTTTCAGTTGAAATTCAGTGATTTATTGTTTACTTTTGAACTTGACAAGTTAACAGATTTTTTCCACCGAAAATGAACCAGCTGTGGTTTAGCCATGAGTCTCCCCCGGATTTGACTTCGGATACGGACACCCTAAACATCTCGTCCATCTCTCCACTGTCAGACTCGATGTTCGACTTTCCCGACGGCTCACTGAATCCTAGTCTGTCAAACCGTTTGGTTGGCTATTCCGATGCCTATGCTGTTACGCAGCCACCTAGATGCTTTCTGGCCATTTTAGAGGAAAACAAGCTCACCAACTTCAACTTTGATATGGACTATGTGCCAACCACCGGTGGTGCATACACCACAGGAAATGGCTCGTCATCCTCCACAACGGGAATGAACAGTATGAGCTACATCAATATGAACACATTCGACAACCTTGGATTTCCCTCCGCATCGTCAGCATCGGCCCCGTTATCTGGGACTGCGACAAACTTCTATGACTTGGAGGAGCTGGAACAACCCGTCAAGTTGGATCAGGACTCCAATTTGTACAAGCTCCGTTCCTCCAACAAATGGCTGAAGATTCTCCAGAAATCAAAAAAGGGCATGTATCGTTGCACGCACTGCTCGAATTCCTTCCACAACCTGGAAACCTTTGCTATTCATCTTGACCAGTACAAGGTGGAGAGGAGGCACAAGTGCCCTATTGACGATTGCATCTTTAGCGTTATTGGACTTTCCAGGAGGGCTGAACTCAAGAGACATTGTCTGACGCAACACTACAAGAATCTGGAAGATTTCCCAGACAGTGATATTTTGGATGCTTCTCCTACGAGTTCATCGATGGTGCTTTCATCGTCTTCCAGGTTCCCAACAACCTTGCGCAACTTTTCCACGTCGTCGACGGGCTCGACGAACTCGAATACATCCATTGGTTCAATGAACTCTTCCGTCTCATCCATTTCTTCTGTTTCGTCTGCTTCTGCTTCCTCTGCGGGAGTTAACAAGCAGTTCCAATGTAAAAGAGAAAGATGCGGAAAAAGCTTCTGTCGGTCTGACTCTCTGAAAAGACACATCAAATTGGTACATCTCAACGAAAACAGCAGGTTCAACAAGAAGCTGCTCAAGATGATGGAGAAGTCAGCTGGTAGCCATCACATGGAAGCCGTCTAGATGCAAACCCATTACCAATTGAAAAATAATCAGAGCAAGGAATACCACCTGGAAACCAATGAGAAGACCAATACGAGGCAACTGTTTCTCCTAGTAGTTTACGAATTCGTTATGCACCGGACCTACAATTTTTTTATTCGCACTGACAGGATCACTACGGAAGTGCTAAATTTCTAGCCATTCCGTCTACCCTTACGCCTTCAACGTTTCACTTCATCAACTCTTTCTTTTCGCATGTCCAAATGGACCATGTGCGTGTGCCTTTATGTCTAATCAATTTTTCAACTTGTATTGTATTTTAATTTTTTATGTACTCCGCTTAAATTTCAGGCCTTATCACCTGAACCCAGTGCTGGCGAAATGCAAGATGCTCCAAGTCTTGCTGCATGCTCTAATAATATTGAGGGTTTTGGTGTGGGGGGCACGGATAGATCTGTGTAGAAGCTTTCCAGGGTTTTACCTCTGGTATCTACCCTCAGAAACTTTTCTACAGACTCCAACTCACTAATTACGAGAATTAAATAATCAGCCATGTTCAGCCACTTAGCGCGAGCAGCTTGAAAACGGGAGAGTGGATGATTTTGAGGCCTGCAAGTCCAAGCCGAGGCAATATGATTATGGTAATGCAGGTGAATGAGGACTCCAATTTTCGTATACCATGACATACAACAGTAGAATAGCGTTTGACAAAGACTAGACTTTCCGTTCTTTGGATGTCCGAGCCTATGCTGCACTCCGGCACCCAGATATTTTATGCGTTCCTTCCACAGGCTTACATTTACTGACTGTTTTTATGCAGCCGTCATTTTCAGCTCGATAGGAGGTTGCTATCCCCTAGACAGAGGCATTAAATAACGTCATAGCCTGACGAGAATAGTGCAGTATAACCTATTATTGAGTTTGGTCCGCGTCCGCTGAATTTGGTCCGGCCAGAACGACTCCTCGGTGACTTTTGCACGCTTCAGTCGTGTATATGTGCGTCTAATGCTAACGTCTGACATGGGCGGTTAATTCTGGCGTCTAATAATACTTTCTTTGGATTATGTTAATTGTTGCACCATCGAACCAAAATTTGAGATTACAGGCGAGAACGTCAAGCAAAAGTTCAATTTTCATGCTTAAAACAAAAAAAACCAAACCAAACCAAACCAAACCGAGCCAAACCAAAAAAGGTCTTCGGATTTGTCTCCTTGCGCCTTAGGTCCGTAAGCGCCAGTATACTTCGTCCCTTGCGGGAATCACATGGGTGTCCTAATACGCTCACAGCTTTCGACTGAGAATAAAATAGAGCTACGCAAATTGAGGGCTTCACCAGAGACGAAATTAAACGAGAAAAACTTCGGAAAAACGAACCGATAACAGAAAAACAGGCTCACGCTTGGAACCAAGCGCAAAGTGTAAGGCGAAAACGCGGAGACAGTTCTACAATCGACAGCAAACACATCTGAAGTAAGTAACTATCAACACAGTACACAGCTCCTTAAACATCAAGAGGAGTCAAACGAAGGTATGGCTTAATGACTCTGAACTTAGGGAACAGGGTCTTGGCCTCATCGTTGGAAACACTGGGGTGGACAATGACATCGTCACCAGGAACCCAGTTGATAGGGGTGGTCACTCTGTGCTTGTCACCGGTCTGCAACGAGTCAATGACTCTCAAAACTTCGGCAGTGTTACGACCAGTGGAAGCTGGGTAGGTCAGGATCAGTCTGATCTTCTTCTTAGGGTCAATAATGAAAACAGAACGGATAGTGAACTGAACTCCCTTGTCGTCCACGTTGGAAGCATCCTGGAAATCGATCATATCGTACAAAAGTGCGACCTTGCGCTGTGGGTCGGCAATGATTGGGAAAGTCAAATGGGATCCCGTGATCTCATCAATGTCCTTGATCCAAGCTTTGTGGGACTCGGTCTCGTTGGCAGAGAGACCAATAAGCTTGACCCCACGTTTGGCAAACTCTGGCTCAAGCTTGGCAAAAGCTCCCAGCTCAGTGGTGCACACTGGGGTGAAATCATCAGGGTGCGAGAACAAGACAGTCCAGGAATCACCGATGAACTCGTGGAAAGAAATTGGACCGTTCGAGGTTTCCGACTGGAAGTCGGGGGCAGTGGAACCCAATCTGAGGGCGTTGCTTGGCTTAGGAATTGACATTGGAAAAAAGGCGACAGTTAAGCAATACAGACTCGATACTCGAAACAAGAGCTTGGTTAGAACGGAAACAAGTTAAATCGTCGATTGGGGTTTCGGGGGCTATTTGAACTGCCAAATTTCAAACCCCACAGCGACAAGATGGACGCTGTACTTGCGCCTTTTCGATTTTTCAGTCAGAATGCTCTGAAAACACGTGACATGATGCAATGTGCGTACTTTTTCACGAGTCACGTGATGTCGAGGCCAGTGAAAAAGACTGGTTCTTGATAATGGGGTAAACTCCAAAGACAATAGTATTGTAGAATGGGTCATTTTTATTGTTTGGACCTTAGATGTTCAATGTTCAGTGATATAATCATATGTGCAACCGGCGTGGACTGGACTGGTTGAGTGAATAGACCTTCAAAATACGTGATCTCTGCATACGAAGAACCACACTGGCTATGACACCAACCTTTCACCTTGAAGATTCCGATATATGTCGCAGATAAATAGTAATTGCTCATTTTGATTTCGCTATTCTATTTTGCAACCAGCCACTTGTTGAGCAGAACTTTTTTCAAAATTTTTTCGACTGGGGTACGGCCCCAATATGTCGCTGCATCACTGACATACGCAGGTGTCAAGCCTGCGAGTGAATCACTGATAACGAAACAGGCAGAGGTAGATTAGATTAACGAGGCATGCAAATGGCATGGAGATGTCACAAAAATGTCATGGAAATGGCATTGAACGCATAAAAAAAATAAAATACCCATTGAAAAATCAGAAATCATCCACAGATTCCCCACATTTCATCCCACACCCTTCTACTCACTTTTTCAAATTATTTTTCATAATTCCCCTATTTATTCAATTAAATAATAGAAACTCGTTCGTGAACCCAAAGTACTGTTTTTGGTTGTTTTATGCAGTTTGGCAGGTTTGCGGTAGCCAAAGGTGTATTTAGGGCCTCAAGTCATTCCCCTGACCATTTGAGGCCCTTCGTAGTTGTGAGAAAAACTAAATTTAGTTGTTCTCTGGACGGAGTTTTCTGACCTCCTTACCAACTTGCCAGATCTCCATGTTTCTGATGGTCTGGAGCTCGGCCTCGAGCTTCTCACGGTAGTCTGGCTGGGAGTTGAAGTCCAAAGATCTCTGGGTCTCGGCACCGGTCTTGACACTGTTGTACAAGTCGTTGAAGACTGGCTTCAACGCATCCTTGAAGATTGGGTACCAGTCAAGAGCACCACGTCTAGCAGTGGTGGAGCAGGCATCGTACATGTAGTCCATACCGTATTTGCCGACAAGAGGGTAAAGAGACTGGGTGGCCTCCTCGACAGTCTCGTTGAAGGCCTCCGATGGGGTGTGACCGTTCTCTCTGAGAACCTCGTATTGAGCGAGGAACATACCGTGGATACCTCCCATGAGACAACCACGCTCACCGTAGAGGTCAGAGTTGACTTCTCTCTCGAAGGTGGTCTGGTAGACGTAACCGGAACCAATGGCAACAGCCAAGGCGATGGCCTTCTCCTCGGCCTTACCAGTAACGTCGTTCCAGACGGCGTAGGAAGAGTTGATACCACGGCCCTCCTTGAAGAGAGATCTCACGGTTCTTCCAGATCCCTTTGGAGCGGCAAGGATGACATCGATGTCAGTTGGTGGCTCAACGTGGGTGAGCTCCTTGAACACAGGCGAGAAACCGTGCGAGAAGTAGAGGGTCTTCTCCTTGGTCAAGAGAGGCTTGAGAGCATTCCAGGTCTCAGACTGGGCAGCATCTGAAAGCAAGTTCATGACGATGGTTCCCTTCTGGACGGCTTCGCTGACGTCGAACAAGTTCTGGCCTGGAACCCATCCGTCCTCGATGGCAGCCTTCCAAGAGGCACCGTTCTTACGGACACCAATGATCACGTTAAGACCGTTGTCTCTGAGGTTAAGACCCTGGCCGTAACCTTGGGAACCGTAACCGATCAGAGCAAGAGTGTCGTTCTTGAAGTACTCAAGGAGTCTCTCCTGGGGCCAGTCGGCACGCTCGTGGACAACCTCCTCAACACCACCGAAGTTGATCTTCTTGATACCTCTGGTGGCAGTGAGTGGGGCGACGGATCTTCTGGCAGCAGTGGCCAAGGCTGGGCGAGCAGCGCTCTTAGCAATACGGGCGATGTAAGACATGTTTCTTTTGGGGAAGTGAAGAGAGAAGAGGAAGGAAAGAAGAGATGTTGAAACTTTTTGATGGACGGTGAAAAACTCTTTCCCCACCGGGCCGGATGCGGGACTGAGTGTGAATCATACGTGCATATGTGGTACCGGGAGGGGAGTTACCCCGGTGCCGGGCGGGGGTGGAAAGGAATGAAAAAAAAAACGATATTCGAATGAGAGGATTGAGTAGTGGATATCTGGCGAATATTTGATCCTGCTTGGGTACTAATGGCGTTGTAGGCATGATTAGGGTGGTAGGTGTAGAACAGTGGTTGAGTAGAGTGTAACGCTTTACAGATGTAGACCTCTTCGATGGGGCTGGACGAGGCTATGAAATGGTAAAACGTTGGAGCTTCCGATTTTCATTTCTGAATATTAGTTAGCCAAGCTGACAGGACGATCTAGAGATATTCTGCTGTGAGCCTGGCGCTAGTCAGTGACCAGGCACTTTACGGCGAGAAATTTGAGATTAGAACCCGATTGGGACATATTCGATGGGCCTTTTGAATAGGCACTTGGACTGCAAGTGAATATACGAGCACACAAAAAAACTGCAGCGGATAACGAGTTTATTTGAGCGTGCCTGAATGAGCAGCAACCTTTATCAAACTTTAAGATATTTCAACTAATGCGCTACTGATCTGTCTCTTTATGCATCCTTATCGCACGGAGAAGATCCCCTAAGTGTTAGGATCAACGGAATCTAATATTTTTGGGGCGCTTGTTGAGGTAGTTTGATACAGGTGTTATTAAACGGCTAACATCAGTCTGTGATATTGCCCACCAGCATTCGTCACTTTGTTCGGTAATTGCAATATTTCACTCCACCAAATCACCTCTACAAAGCCACGTTTTCACAAGACTTCTATCTTCCGCACTCTCGTACCACAGTCGCAAATTTAACCTTAAATCTAATATCATTATCACCCCCAGTACCATTTGAAAACAATCATTTTATCATCTTCCCAAATTTGACGCTCAACTGTTTTCGAAGACTGCATCCAAACTTCACATGCTTATGCAGTTCGACTGGAAAGACACCTCTGTCTCCCTGTCAACTGCAAGACAAGACTGCGTTACATGAAGCCCACGGGCACCGCAGGAGCAGAAGTTAGCCTTCGTTTTTTCCACAGCCGGAAAAAGGCTTGCAAAAAAACCAGACGCGTCGCGGGGTTACCGAATCTGTCGATCCCTTGGATCATACACACTTCTTGACTTGACCAAAAAGACCGCTGATTGTAGCCCCTGCAACCCCACAAATCACCAAATATTTGGCTGGCATCTCCGAAATTAAACTAGATGTAAAGCCATGTACGCTTGAGTCAGGGAGGCGCAAGGTTGGAGCATTGCCTAAATTGCATGCTGCTTTGTCTATGCCTAGTTTTTATATCCCGATGTAGACACATTGCCCGAAAAGTCTGGTTAAGCGCTTCCGAGGGAAGTCGGCAGTTCGGACAGAAGTGGCAGTTCCGAAAGAAGTCGGCAGTTTTCAAAAAGGCTCTTCATTTAGCCAAACGTCTGTATTAATTCGGATTACATTAAAGCACGGGGTAATAATCCCCTGGTGACAAGGCGTTGATGTAGTTTCGTGACTCACGCCCTACATCGTCACCACGGCAGATTTAGATATGCTATCAGTCTCAGCAACCAGGTTAAATCTGAGCCTCATAAACTCGTTTAATTTAATACATATTTGGTCCGCTTCGAAGTCTAACTTGAATCAAACCGTTACATTATACGATAGTTCAGGGGTCGATCTGATCTGAAGCACCCGGGCTATTTTTGTCCCATCCCTGGGATATCTCCATATTCCGGAGCCAATGCGTGCGGCTTTGTCCAGACGTATGTGCCACTTTCCCTTTACGGCCTAATTGCACTTTAGAGGGTCCTCATGCTCACAAACGGGCTCTATTAGCAAGTTGAGAAAACTGGTCTCGGAAGTCTCTCCCGATGGCTGCACTTTGGACCTGGATATTTAAAAATCGAAACTTTTCTGCATGGAGACGAATAATAGGCTCGAGGCCGAGGATTAGACCAAGAAACCACGCTCCACACCAGGTACCGCACCAGGTACAGCATCACAACCTAGAGATTCGTAAAAAATTCGCAAGAGCTGCTGCTGATAAGTCCACACATATTTCGAACAAACGCATTTTTTTACTTCCCTCTTGACACGTTCTGGTTTGGTTTGCGATTCGCGATCAGACCTCTCATTTAAGGTTTTCCGCAACCCTGTGCTTGAAACTTCGACCACCACGACACGTCCAGCGTCTCACGGCCCACATTTACATTGCATAGCGTGCACGCCTGAGAGGTGTCGATTGCATCTGAATTTGGATTTTAGCCCAAGTTGGTTTATTGAACTATTCTTCAGCTCTCTAATGAAGTTCAAGCGACCCAGCATCTTCCGTTGCCCAAACCCTGCTCAGACCCCACAGACCAAACTAAAACATGCTCTTATGCGAGTAGCTTACGACATACAGCAGACGCAAGATCTAGTGGATGATTATGGTTTTCAGGTCCTGGAATCAGGCAGCCACTGTGGGCTGCGGTTTTTTAGGGTTGACAAAAATACAACCACCCACGTCCCAGACTTGTTTTTACAAACCAAACTCAAATGAATTCCATGGGACCGGATTTTGCGTAAAAAAAAGGCTGTTTGGTTTTGGTGTGCTTGGAAAATGATTGAGACCTCTCTATTATGGCTTGTAGATAAAGAATATCACGTGATCACAATAAAGAAGAACAAATAGATTGTGTGATATCATGATGAGCACTTTGATGCCACACGATTTCAATCAAAGAGGCAGGAAATTGGGGAAATTTTGGTATGAATGGATAGCCAACACCTAGAAGAAGTCTATCCAAAAAAAAGATATATAATTTATTCAACTAATACCCAGAAACCCCAAACATTTGGATAATCGCGTAATCTGAAAGTTGGTTATCGCACACATATCAAGCGTTTCTGGTTGCCACCTTGGGGGCAAATATTTATGAGCCTCTTAATCGATTCGCTCGGTCCAGCGTCAGTTCTCCACCCCTCCATAATGAAGTGTCTTACCGCGATCAAATTAGTGGCCATCACATCTCTGGGAATCTCCACTGGTGGCTTGGCATTCTCCTCGTATTCGCTCTTCAAGTTGTCCACTGACATCAAGACTCAGTCTTCACAGGCGCTTTCAAATGCGCTGAATCTCACCATTAAATTGGCAGCGTTTGCCTCGATTCCTTTGGCCTGGTTTGCTGCCACAGCGTTTTCTGTCGCGTTCACATATGCTCCATTGCGTGCGAGACATCCGTATCTCGTATACGCCGCGGTGGGCTCTCTCCTCTCAACTGGAGCCCTTGCTCACCTTGTTCGTCCAGCCTTGAACGCGATCTCGAAGGACCCACCTCGTTTGAAGCGCTCCAAAAAGCTAGCAAGTCCAAAAAGGAAGGAAGAAGTCTCATCTCTGGACGATTCCATCTATGTCGATCTCAAGGAGTCAGTCTCCCCCGAGGCAACGACTGGCGTTGAAGCTGACAGTGATGATGATGACGCCTCCCTCGAATTCAAGATTAAAGACTCAATTTATAAAGATGATACCATCAAGACTGTTAAGGTTCTGAAGAGAGGTTTCGCCTATTCGTCCTCCGTGGGACTCGTGACGATTCTTCTGGCCACAATTGGCCTTGCAGGCGATAGAAGCTGAACCTTTTGGCCCTCCTTGATTCTAGCAGAGGCGTTCTTTGGTTTTGGTCTGCTTATGGATTTTTGTCTAGTTTCTCCAGTTCTCTTCAATGGACTACATCTTTCTTAGCCATTTTATCTGTAGACCCGTAAGATGATAGATCATCAGTACGTGCGGCTGATTTTTTTGGGCAGGACGCGACGCGTAAAGTTGAGCTACCACTCAAAGAAATAACGGTTGAGCGCCATTGCTCGTGCCCATTTTGTTGATCAAGAAAGAGACCAGATGTCTGAAGACGTATTTCAGTCGTTGGATTCTTTCGACTCATTCGATGATGATGATCTCTTGGAAATCACGCCGCTGGCGTCCAACGTGGAACAAATGTACGAAGACCAAGAGCGTCTGATTGTCTCCAAAAAACCTGGGAGATCACAGATGACTCTCGATGGCAGTGTTATAACCCAGGAGGAGGAGGAATACGTATACAAAGAGATCTCAAAACCCATTACTTTTAAGAACCATCACAACCTGGACCTGCAAGCTCTAAAGACGTTTGTATACCCTACGAACTTGGAATTCAGAGACTACCAATTTGATATCGTCACCAAATCACTGACCCAAAATGTTCTCTGCACGTTACCAACGGGACTTGGTAAGACATTTATTGCAAGTACCGTGATGCTCAACTTTTATCGGTGGACAACCGATTCAAAAATCATCTTCATGGCGCCCACACGGCCCTTGGTGGCACAACAGGTCAAGGCGTGTTTTGGAATCACGGGTATACCGCGTCACGACACGGCCATTTTGCTGGATAAAGTAAAGAAGAATCGGGCTGAAATCTGGGCTGAAAAGCGGGTATTTTTCACGACACCGCAGGTAGTCGAAAACGATCTCAGCTCCGGGTTTGTGGATCCCAAGAAGATCGTTTGCATAGTCGTTGATGAGGCGCATAGGGCAAAAGGCAACTATTCATATGTCAACGTGGTAAAATTTATCCGGAGATTTAGCAACAGCTTTCGCGTTCTGGCATTGACTGCAACACCCTCCGCCGATGTTGAGGGCGTCCAGCAAATCATAGACAATCTGATGATATCGAAAGTTGCCGTGCGGACCGAAAAAAGTATCGACATAGTCAAATATATGAAACGCCGCAAAGTTGAGAAAATACAGTGTGATCCGACGCCGGACATGGTGCAAATTCTCGAGTTAGTGGCTGAGGCCGCATCTCCGATCCTAAAGAAAGCCAACGACGCTCACATCTATGAGGCTCGTGATCCGGTCAAGATCAATGCATTCCAAGCAATGGAAGCCAGTCAGAAAGTGATCAAGAATCCTGCTCTTCCAGAGGGATTGAAATGGACATATTATTTCCTGCTCCAGCTGCTAACGACAGTGGGACAGTGTTTCAGGAGGCTAAACATCTATGGCATAAACTCGTTTTACTCATACTTTCATGAAAAACATGACGAGTTCACTACCAAGTACGAGAACAAAAAGTCCACCAACAAGATTGCAGCATCCTTTTATTACCACCACCTGATCAAGTCGATGGTGAAGTTCTGTGACGAGGTGATCGCCAGGGACGAGGAAGAGGCCAGAAATGGCAAAGTCCTGAAAGGTGTGTTCAGTCACCCAAAGTTTGAAAGGATGGTAGAAGAAATTCTGTTCTTCTTTGAAAGCAATCCCGAAAACAAGAATTCTAAAATCATCGTCTTCACAGAGTTTCGCGAATCTGCTTTGGAAATTGTGACTGTTCTCGAGAACGCAAATACCTCGAAAGAGCGGGCTGTAATGAGACCTCATATTTTCATTGGACAGTCCAGGGAGAAAGAGAAATTTGACCAGACAAAGTTTTTGAACAAAAACAAGAAGAAAAAGTCGAAGAAAAAGAAGATGGGCGATGCCTCTGATGAGGAAGAGTCTTCATTGCCCACCTCTGCAGGATCCACTCGCTCTTCTGGACGTCTAGGGAGCTCAGAAGATGCCCAACAGAAGGGAATGAACCAGAAACAACAGAAAGACCTTATCAAGAAGTTCAAGGATGGAACTTACAACATTCTGGTGGCGACTTCCATTGGAGAAGAAGGTCTGGACATTGGTGAAGTGGACATGATTGTCTGCTTCGATTCGACGAGTAGTCCGATCAAAAATATACAGCGCATGGGACGTACCGGTCGTAAAAGAGACGGAAAGGTCTTGTTGTTGTACTCGAGCAACGAGAGGGTCAAATTCGAAAAAGCCATGGACAATTACGAATGGATACAGAATAAGATCCAAAAAGGAGATGGCATTAATCTGGTTGCCAGCGATAGAATCATCCCGGCTGATATCACACCCGTGGCTGACCAAAGAGTCATCAACATACCAGACGAGAACAACGAACTGGTAAACGAGGCCAGCGACGTGGATGATGATGAATTTCTCAAACTAGCCACACAAGCACCCAAAAAGGCAACCAAAACTGCAAAGGGAAATAAAACTTCAAAGGCAAGAGTGGACACATCCGCAGCTTCAAAGCCTGTGAAACGGACTAAACAGTTCTTCATGCCAGACGATGTTGAAACAGGGTTCCAAAATGCTTCTGCTCTGGTTAAGCGGGTGAAACTGAATGAGGAAGAGAATGCCGACACGCCGACACACGAGAAGAGTTTCCTGGACAGTCTCGTGGAATCCGAAGGTGACGCCCCACAGGATTCTGATGAGGATATTCTTGAATTTCTTCGAAAGGACTTCTTTGACCCAATCCAGTCGCCCAAATCAGAAGCCTCTGATGTCCAGCCCGAAGTTGAGGTGCAGTTTGAATCGAAGTCTGAGCCAGAATCAGAACCAGAGTCTGCAAACGGTTGCTTGAACCAGTCGCAAACGAAAGCTTTTAAAGCTTTGTCCTCTTTAGAAGACGACCCCGAGTTTCAATCCCGGTTTGAAGCAACAGAAGGGTTTCTCACCAAAGAACAGCTTCATGAATTCTATCAAAATCATTACCGATCCAGCCAGAAGGGCTCACAGCCAATTCTGGACCCGAACCCATGTCTCAGCGAGGCATTCGCACATGGTCAGATCCCCCACAGCGAGCGTACAAAAAGGTTTGTCAAAACGGTGTATGCGATATTCAACATGGACTCTCAGGCTGCCCTAAAACTGAAAGCTGCAGCAGGGAATTTGTCACCGTCAAGAGAAGCAAGCTGTATGGTCGATGACTAGGAGGCTTCGCACGAGGGGGTTTGTATATACATAGACTAAAGACCATATAATGGGACATAGTAAACCACCTGACTAGAGCACAAGAAATTGAATGAAGCCATAAGTATAACCTCTTTTCGTGAAGAAGTTGAAATAGAAGACCAGCACAACACACGATGCGTTGTGTCTCGTGTCCCTCCCAAAAACTGACCATCGCTTCATAACCAAAAGAACGTTGCCTCTAAAATCTTCGCCGTCCCCCTCGATGCTCCTAGCCACTTGTTTACTTCCTTCTTTATCCTTATGCAAGGGCATTACGTGTATCAGTGAGGATTCGTCCGAGATCATGTTTTTGCTGGTTGAAAACTTTAACCATGACCGCTCTCTATCGTTATAGCAGCATTGTCCGCAAAACTTTAGAGGAATTTTTGGAACTCGTTCAAACATTCTCTGCACAGCTTAGCTGTGTGTGAGTCGGATGCGCTGCATGTGCAACTGTGATTACCACCTTTAGTCTTCAATCGGTACCAACCAGTCCCAATGAGACCATTGACTTGATTTCTGTTCGAGCTTACTGTTTTGGCTGGATGGTCGTAGGTGACGATCCTCTTCGGCAGAAGCCGTTCTGGAAGAGAGGTTGAACCTGTAGAGTTAAATGTAGTGGTCTGGCTAGTGATCCAATCTATCAGACGACAGTAAAACAGCCTATTCCCCTAAGTCTTTCGATTCTTCAAGCCAAGCCCTCAACTTGAAGTTCGAAAACCCCTATGAAAAATGGAAGAGTCGTGCCGCAACATATAAATTTGGCAAACCCCAATGTCTCACCCGAAAGGTCTCGATCAAACAAGACATTTTCTTTAGGATCAGATTGCCCCCAACCCGCAAAATGTTCAAGAAATTCACGAAAGACGACGTTCACACGAAGAGTAACGTAAAATCTTCGGTTCAGAGAGGTTTGAAGGTCAAGCTGGTTGCGCAGTTCCCCAAACTCGAGCCAGTGATTGATGAGTTAATACCGAAAAAGTCGTCGTTGGTACTGTTCAAGTGCGAGGACAAAATCCAACTATATTTGATAGACAACGAAGTGGTGTTTTTCCAGCAGTTTGATGAGTTAATTCCGTCGCTTAAAGTTGTTCATAAGTACCCCAGTTGCTTCCCCCATGTGCAGGTTGACAGAGGTGCCATCAAGTTTGTGCTTTCAGGAGCAAACATCATGTGTCCGGGTCTTACATCTGCCGGTGGCTGGTTGCCGGAGGAAACTATTCCTGAGGGAAGCATTGTCATAGTAAAAGCGGAAGGAAAAGAGACTGCATTGGCAGTTGGCAAACTGTTGATGAGTTCTGATGAGATCAAAGCCCAGAATAAGGGAATGGGTATTGAGTTACAGCACTATCTGGGTGATGGGTTGTGGAAGTTTTCTCCGGAATAAATGATGCCGAAAATGCTATTAAAAGAGGCAAAGAGGTATTGAGGATTATGTATGAATGCACTTTTTCACTTTTTCACTTTTTTACGTTTCACGTCTCACGCCCACCTTTGACTGCACTATGATCCGAGTCCCGTCTTCCATATTGTAAAATCCCAGTTGTTTCATGTCATTCGTCATAGTTTCTTTGATTCCAGCTGGTTGGTTGTCGTAGACAATCTCAAAGTCCAGGACGCACTGCTTGAGATCTCTGCTGATATTTCCCTTCAGTTTGCCAACAGTGCATTCTGGAAGAACAAACTTTCTTAACAGCTTTGCTCCGACTTCGACACTTAGAAATATCCCTCCAAACAATTTCTCGTTGTTATCGGGTTTGCGAGACCTTCTAGCATCTTTATCAATGCCATACTGCTTTTCTAACCAATGCCATCTGCCGAGACTTACGTCGTAGGGTATCTCGCCTTTTATCACTTTCGCGATAAAATATAGCTCGCAACTTTCTCGTAAACTTGCTAAAATCTCCGAGCCATCCAAAATCTCCAAACCGCTGTTAAACCTCGATACGAGCTGGACCAACAGTTCGTCTTCCCATTCTTTACCCTCACCTCTTTCGCAATACGGATTGTTGTTGACTCGTATTTTCTTCAACTGGGGGAACAACAAGTTTATATTGTCAACAGCATTCCAGTCTGCAATATTATTGGCTGAGATGTCCAGCTCTCGTATTTTCTCCAATGACACTCTCAAGGGAACCCTAAAATCTAGCCTATTTCCGCACATGTTGAGAGCTTCTAAAGCGACAAGTGATTTCAAAGTCTCAAAGTCAAAATCTTCAAGTTCGTTAAAAGAAGCGTCCAAAAAGTGGAGATTTGGGAGCCGTGCCAGCGCAGTCAGACATTTAGTCCAGTTTCGCACGTCGTTCGTAGAGAGACTCAAACGGCGTAGATTGGGGAAAACAGATACCAAAGATTCTAAATTGGTCTCATCAAGATGACAACTAGCAAGGGAAAGTGTGTGGATATTTTTCAGAGGTGCCAGGTTTCGACCAAACGCACTAAACACGTTTCCGTTCAGATTCAACTCAGACAGACTATTGAGCTGCAACACAATTGAATGCACAACTGAAAAGTCGTCAATAAGATTGAATCCCAGGTTCAATACCCGGACATCAGGCAATATTTTATTCAGTTCAAGGGTTTGGTTGCCGTATTTTTCATCTTCATTAGTGTAAATACATTCGTGGTCCAGCGAGATGTGTGTCAAATTCTCAAAATTTGCTGTGATTCGACTCAAATTGCGAAACCCGAGTACCTTCCAATCTCGCGAACCGATTTCAAGCCCTTGGTACTCAGCCATGTCGTCGCGGAGCTTTATATCTTCCCGCGGCACGACTGAGTCTTGAACCATTCTGGATACCGAATTGGCATCGCCATATTTCTCCACCAAAGCCTCCAAAAAGCTCTTTCTTCTGTCTTTAGCCTTAGAGGCTTTCACAAAAGATCCCGATTTGTCTCCAAAAGTGGTTTGGAAATACCGAACTCCACCAAGTTTTCCATCGTTCTTCCCCCTTCCGGGGCTGTCCCACTCCACTCCAAGAGCGGTCTCATTAGGCCAGTTGGGTATGCTTCCAACAAACCGCACAGTCGCAATCTCTCCATCAAACGACACCCTATCACCCACCATTAAAGTCATTAAAGTCATCGAGTCTGGAGCGAAAAAATCCGGCTTTCACAGGTTCAATCTCGACGTCAGACACCAAAATTGAGATAGCATCTTTATTACGCGCCATCTTTTTCTGGCGCTTAGCTCATCGCCGCACCGAACTCTTCAGGCGATTTATTTGGGGGCAAGAACGACCTTTTTCTTGGTGTTATTGGCTTATACTTGCTGGTTTTGTTCGGAGACGAGCAAGAATACTAGGCCAAAAATCAAAGGCTTTTCAAAAATGAAGTAAGCAGACGAAGAACATTGGAATGTTTTGCTTTCAACATCAATACTAACCTTAGTAGTGTTATCAAACAGATACAGCGACTGAACCAACAGGAGCTGGAAAACAATGTGCCATACGAGGCATCGTGGCACCAGGAATATGCCGATTCCGCGTATATATGTGAGTTTAGAAGTTTTCTCCTCAGTTGAAAGAGTTGATGTGATATTAACCGTGACTTAGTTATTGGTGGGCTGCCGTTCGATCTCACAGAGGGAGACGTGCTCATCATATTCTCACAATACGGTGTGCCGGTATTTGTCAAGTTGATGAGGGACAGCGAAACGGGAGCATCGAAAGGATTTGCATTTTTGAAATATGAGGATGTGCGATCTACTGTTCTGGCGGTGGACAATCTGAATGGAGCCAAGGTATTGGGTAGAGTACTAAGGGTGGATCATACCCGTTTTGATCCAAACAAACACGACAATGAGCGCGAAGATGTGAGCAGAATGTGGGATGAAGCTATTGCAAAAGACATGGCTGAAAACGACTTTGCAAGCGCAAAGGAGAGGAAGGAGGAGGAGGAGGAAAGGTTACAGCTGGAGAATCCTGAGGATGACGTTTTTGCTGATCCCATGAAAAACTTTGAAAAGAAGTCATCAGAACACAAAGATGATGACCCAGGACATTCACACAGACCGCATAGATCGCACAAATCTCACAAATCGCACTCATCTCACAGAACGCACTCCCATTCCAGAGGAGAAGACCAATAAGGGTCCATACACTTCGGTTTGCCCTACTATGCGAATAGCACTTGAGCTGACTTCGATAACTCTTGGAAACCACCAAACATCCGGATACCCTCGAACATAATCGTAAATCGTCGTTTGCTAACATCCAATGCCAAACTGTTTATGCGGCGTAAAAATGGCTCATACACTACATTAAATCTGGCCACCTCCACACCTAAAGCAGGTTTTGATCATCTGTTGTAAACGTTTACACTTGCGAAAGAACACTATTCCTTTGTTATTCTTTTGGCATCTGGAGGGTGTTGGTGGAAGTTTTAATGATACAGACCGACAATATAGACGATAGATACGGGATCGTGATAGACTCGGGGTCTTCAGGTTCAAGAATCCAGATCTACACGTGGAAAGACCCAGCCTCGCTACAGAAGGGCTCTTCTGATGACCAGATTCTCAACTCGGTGCCGAAAATCATTCAAAATGAGTCATGGTCATACAAAATCACACCTGGGCTTTCGAGTTACGCAGATAAACCTTCAAAGGTCTGGGATTCGCATTTCAAGCATCTCATCAAACACGCTGAAGAAATCATCCCGGAGTCACACCACGCGCAAACACCGATTTTTGTCCAGGCAACAGCGGGAATGAGGCTCTTGCCTGAGAAGAAGCGAGAAAAGGTTTTGGAGGCAACGTGCAAGAGTATCAAAGGCCATAGCAAGTTCCAAATCGAAGATTGTGCCAGTCACGTTCAGGTGATAGACGGAGAAACCGAAGGATTGTATGGTTGGATCGGCTTAAACTACCTCAAAGGCACTTTAAATGATTATGACGCCACCAAGTCGGTCGTTGATCATTCCTCGTTTGGTTTCATGGATATGGGAGGAGCTTCCACACAGATCGCGTTCGTGCCGTCCAGTCTGGAAGAGCTCAAAAAGCACGAGGATGACGTGTACAACGTTTATTTGAGGAATATAGATGGAAACGCCCAGAGATGGTCGGTTTTCGTATCTACATGGCTTGGATTTGGTGCCAATGAGGCCAGGAGAAGACATTTAAAATCCCTCATTTCGTCTTTGCCTGAGGGAATCTCTTATGATCTGGATGGTGACGGTTACAACGATATAATCGACCCGTGTTCGCCCAAGGACATGAAGATTAAGCAGGAGTATGGAGATCACAAGTACGATATCACGGGTAGTGGAGATTACGAGATGTGTTTGAAGCTGTTATATCCTCTTCTTCTAAAGAACTTGCCCTGCAAAGACTATCCGTGCTTGTTCAATGGTGTTCATGCTCCGCCAATCGATTTTGAGAAAGACAAGTTCATTGGAGTTTCTGAGTACTGGTATACGGCCAATGATGTGTTCCACATGGGTGGTGAGTACAATTTCATGAAGTACAACGAGAAGCTGAAGGAGTTCTGCGAGAGTCCCTGGGAAGATATCCAGGCCAATTTTGACAAGGGGTTCTACGGAGATCAGATTAACCTTCCTTTATTAAGAGACTCGTGTTTCAAAGCTTCCTGGGTAGTCAGCGTTCTTCATGAAGGATTTGGACTGCCTAGAATCGGACTAGACACTGACTACCTGGACGAGTCCAAGATCAAGGAGATCAACAAAGAAGCTGAGCATGTGCCTTTTGCTAGTGCAAATCTGATCGATGGAGCTGAACTATCGTGGACTCTGGGAAAAATCCTTCTTTATGCGGCAGGGCAGGTACCTGCTGCTGGAACGGCACACTTCGTTGGAATTGAGTCTAGTTCCGCACTTCCAGCCGCTGCTTCTACTCGATTTGCAAGGGAATCTGATTCTCTTTTTGGTGGTATGTTCTACCTGCTAATACTGGTAGCTGTTATTGGTTATGCCATCCATGCCGGATTTGTGAAGAAGCTCAATCCAGCAGGAAAGTTTGCCATGTCAAAAATTGCAGATTCGCCAACTGCACTTGCCATCATAGACGACTCGAACCGGGTCTACCAAAAACTAAAGCAAAAAACTATTGCTTTCTACTACTCCAAACTGGCGCCACAAGAGTCACAGGATGTCTACAAAGGGTCCCAAGAGTCTGCGAAAATGGAAGAAGGTCTTGCTTCAAGTCAGCTGAAAGGATACATGCCGTCAGTCGGGAATCTCAGTGGAAATCTCCGGACGCGATCGTCAATGATGAATCTCCAACAGGGCAGCGAAGGTGACGACACTGCTCACAGATCACATCCCAGCTCTACATCTCTCTATGGCAACTTTATCCAGACCCAAAGACACGGCAGCAGCTCCAGTATCCCGAGTCTGAACCGTAATTCGAGTTACGGAAACCCACCGTCGGATTTCATGGGCAAGAAGTACAATCAGTATCTTGCAGGGTCTAATCATAATGTTGGAAGCAGCAGTGGTTCACACTTGGATCTGAAGACTTTACGGAAGGATAAGACTGTTGTTGATTGAAAAACAGACCATTAAACAATAAATGAAATCATGAACAAACGATTATTGGTTGAGGTTTCGCAAGACACCGTCATCTTGGTATCATGGTGCTCATCATGAACACCAATATTCTAAGCCATGGACGCTGTAAATCGTTAAATATTAATCAAGTTTCATTAGATTGGTATACACTGATCTGAAATAGAACATCCCCATCCGACTCTTTCGAGCCTTCATAAATATTTTCAAACCCATCCGAAAGCACCTTTCAAGCCTTTGGAATCTTGTCAAAATAAACACTCCCAGACTCAATCCAATATGGATCTACCAGATCCTCCTTCTTCGCATAAAGTAGCTTATATGACGTTTTGATAGTACCGTCGCTAACACCCGTCTTCCGTGAAGGCAGAAGCGACCGGCCTAAAATCTGAGCTGTAATATACACCACGGCAGCAGCAATTGTGGTTGGCGATCTACTCGCCAAAATACCCGCCTCACGAGTCCTTCCTGCGATAAACTCAGCAGCACTCGACATCTGAGGAGACAGACCAAGATGCGAACAGAATCTGCCCACCAAGTCCTCGGCATTCATCTGTCTCACAGCAAACGAATCATTCTGAAAAACCAAACTGGCATCACTCTGAGTGCTCTTCTCTTGCAAAAATTTGGCGATTATGTTAAACATCTTGCCAGTCTCCTTGCGAGGAGCATTGGTCAAAGCCCAAATCTTCTTGAAAGACCGAGCCACCTTGGCGTTTCTATACCCGATGGTAATCGAGACCGCAATAATACTGATCTGAGATTTACCCTTGAGAACCCTCTCCTCATAGACAAGTTTTCAAACCTCCTTGGGCCATCCTTGATCACTTTTGGAAGCTGGTATGCATCACACATGTAGGTGATCTTGGAATAAGCATCCTGCAAGGCATTCTCCTTCCTGTCCCCGAGACTCTTACTCTGAGCCCGATTCAGTTATCTTCCAGTACGACCAGCCTCAGGAAAACTCGAAATAACCGTAGAGATTTGGTCGCTGTACAGAAGGGAACTAGAAGCCTCACCAACACGCGAAGGGTCGTCTCCGTTCTGGTCATCGTTGCTGAACGTTCTCCATTCGGACCTCGTATCGACCACTCGGTCACTTAGAACAAGCCCACATAACGCGCACACAACATCACCTTCACTGAACCGCTCTATCAACTCCGGAGGATAAACCTTACACTGCGGACAAACGAGCGTGATGTTGAGATTCACACCGTTGAACCGCCTCCTGTCATCAGTCAATCATTAAAACAAATACGCAGAGAAGAGCCCAAAACAGGATACCAAATACTTCAAGGAAAAGATCAGGGGTCGGCTGAGAGGAAGAGAAAGACGTGAAAGGAGGCAAGAGGCTAACAAACTTATCTTCAAGAGGACGTGAGGCTAAATTTAGGTGTAATGCACGACTTCTGGCATATTGGCGTTGATCGGCTAAATATTGAGTCAAAATGAGGGGAATGTGGTAGTTTTTCAAGCATCCAAAACATCAGGTTGAAATATTTTGGTAAATCTCCGATTTGCTGAACCATTCGTGATCAAATCACTCAAATAACTATGCGAAAGAGATCATTCCCTACAAATTGTGAGCCCCGTTCCAAAGTTGGGGCACGACAGGCCTCATCTCATCACGTGACCATCATAAATTTTATTTTTTCCTCTGAAAATTAAATTTTCAGATCTCTGTACACTGAAGCGTCAGAACCCTTTCTTCTTAAAGGCCAACACAAGAAAAATGAGAGTAAGAAAGCCGACATCTAAGAGAACGTCTACGCGTATGAAGGAGGGTATCAAGAAGAAGGCCGCTGCTCAGAACAGGAAGAACAAAAAGCTGGCTAAGAAGGACCCTACATGGAGGTCCAAGAACAAGAAGGATCCCGGTATTCCCGCTAGTTTCCCCTACAAGGACAGGCTGATTGCCGAGATCGAGGAGAAGAAGCGCGAAGAAAAGGCGCTTAAAGACAGAAGAAAGGCCGAGAGGCGTGCCCTGCAAGCTGGTGGTGCAGTTTCTGAAGAGATAGAAGCCTCTGATGACGACGACATGGAGGAAGAAGGAAACGGATTGGAAGCCCTGATGGCTTCAGCACAAAGGGCTGCCGCAGCCTACGAGAATGGAAGTGACGAAGATGAAGATATGTCGGGCGACGACATGGAGGAAGACACAGAGGTGGTGGAGTATCCTATTGAGTACTCAGACAACGAGGACTCCTCCGAGATTGAAAAGTCTAGAAAGGCCTATGACAAGATCTTCAAGGCAGTAGTGGATGCTTCAGATGTTGTACTTTATGTTTTGGATGCGAGAGACCCAGATTCTACCAGATCCAAAAGGGTTGAAGAGGCAGTGTTGCAGTCGCAGGGAAAGAGACTGATCCTGATCCTGAATAAAATTGACTTGATTCCAGAAGACGTGTTGAAACAATGGCTGGATTTCCTCAAGTCATCCTTCCCAACCATTCCGCTCAAGGCCTCTTCATCCGTGAGCAGTGCCAAGTCGTTCAACAAGAAGATGTCGCAGTCGGTCACTGCCAACGCTTTGCTCGCCGCTCTCAAATCATACGCCAACAAGTCTAATCTCAAGAGATCGCTGATTGTAGGTGTCATTGGTTATCCAAATGTTGGAAAGTCATCGCTGATCAATGCTCTCACCTCGAGACATGGAGGCTCCTCCAAAGCTTGTCCCGTGGGAAACCAGGCTGGTGTCACCACCTCTTTGAGGGAAGTTAAACTCGACAACAAGCTCAAGATCATTGACTCTCCTGGAATTGTATTTCCAGATTCGAAGAAACTGAACAAAAAACAACAGGAGGCACAATTGGCTCTCTTGAACGCGATACCACCAAAGCAGATCACCGACCCTACGCCTGCGGTGTCTTTGATGCTCAAAAGGCTTGCGAAATCGCCAGAAATGACCGAAAGGTTCAAAGAACATTACCAATTGCCCCCAATGGCCAGTCACGATCTGAACGATTTTACCAACAGTGTGCTCATTCACGTCGCACGCAAGATGGGTCGTCTCGGGAAGGGTGGAATCCCCAACCTCACCAGTGCTGGACTTGCAATTTTGTCTGACTGGCATGATGGAAAGTTTGCAGGCTGGGTTCTGCCCAATTCTTCAAAGCAACAGGCATCAGAGTCGGCCATTGCCAGAGGAACCAACGAGCCAGCCAAGGTTGAACAGACTACTGTCGTGAATCAGTGGGCCAAGGAGTTTGATCTTGATGGTCTACTGAACGGAGCATTTGACGCATAACTTTAAGCCAATGTAATTTAATTGAAATCATCAGCAAACTCACAAGTAGGATAGACTGTACAGGGAGAGAAGGTGGTGAAAGCAAAGGTGACGTTACAGTTGTGAAAAACTGTGATTGGCAGAGAAATACCTCTCAATTATTATGAAAATGCTTTAAGATTGACAAATAGCATAAATGCTGCAAAAATCAGCAGCAAATAGACAAAATAGGAGCATTACGCATCTATCTATATTGACAGAAGAGGTTGTCAGGCACCAATTACAGAGGGTCATGCTTCAAGACCACAACGAATTATCCAAAACCACCAAATTTTTACCTGTAAAATCCTAGTATTGTTATAATTACCCAGGTAACATAATCACCCCAAAAATACCAAAAAATGGCCAATTTTTCACCCATAACTATAGATCATCTCGACTTTACCATAGAAGAGGCCTGCTCACCACAATTTACCACTACAACACCCTTTTGAAAAACTCAAAAAACACATCCATTGTCTCACATTTATCCTACTCTAAAATCGACCAATTCCTCTTCTTCAATCCTTTTCTCAACTCTAAAACCACCCGTTTTACTCCACAACTCCATCCAAGTTGAGCATCACGTGACCACAGATAAGGCATCACCCGGCCTCATCTCATCTCCCAAAAAATTTTCTTTTTATTTTAGGGTGAAATTTTTTTTCTCATACAAAAAACTCTTGTTCTCTCTTGTTCTCTCTTCTTTGCTACATCCCCCCATACCACACTCAATCACAGAAGAATATCTATACAATGGGAAAACCAAAGGTGTCATCCAAGAAGGATTCCAAGAAGGAGTCCAAGAAGTCTGTTGTTGCTGCCACCGACAAGGTGTCCAAGGCTAGCAAGAAGGACGATAAGAAGAAGATCAAGGCTGCTGCCATCAAGGCTGCTGAGCAGGCCAAGAAGGAGGAATCTAGCGACTCGTCTTCTGAGTCTGACTCTTCCTCCGACTCTGACTCTTCCGAGTCTTCATCTGACTCCGAGTCCGATACCGAGAGCCAAGTTGAAGAGGACAAGAAAGACTCTTCTGACTCGTCTGACTCTTCTGATTCTTCCGATTCCGACTCTTCTGATGATGAGGAATCAAAGGATGTTGAGATGAAGGATGTGAAGGCTGCCAGTGACTCTGATTCTTCCGACTCTTCTGATTCTGACTCTGACTCTTCTGATGAGGAGGAGACCAAGGAGGAAGAGAAGAAGGCTAAGAGCGACTCTGACTCCTCTGATTCATCCGACTCGTCAGACTCCGACTCATCTGACTCTGACAGTGATTCTGACTCCGAGGAGGAGAAGAAGGACACCAAGAAGGAGAGCAAGAAGGACTCGTCTGATTCCGATTCCTCTTCCGACTCTGACTCGGACTCTTCCGACTCTGATTCTGACTCGGATTCCGATTCCTCGTCTGACTCTGAGGCCCCCAAGAAGCGCAAGGCTGAGGACTCCGAGGAGGCTGAGACCCCAAAGAAGGCCAAGGCCGGTGAGCCAGCTACCCTGTTTGTTGGAAGACTGGCATGGGCCGTTGACGATGAATGGCTCAAGAGCGAGTTCGAGACAATTGGAGGTGTCGTTGGAGCTCGTGTCATTTTCGACAGAGCCAGTGGAAAGTCCCGTGGATACGGATATGTTGACTTCGAGGACAAGTCCTACGCCGAAAAGGCCCTTAAGGAGTTCCAAGGAAAGGAGATCGATGGAAGACCAATTAACTTGGACCTTTCCACCAGCAAACCACAGGCCGCCTCAGCCCAGAACAGGTCTCAGGACAGAGCTAAACAGTATGGCGATGCCCCTTCTGCTCCTTCCGACACTCTTTTCTTGGGTAACTTGTCATTCCAGGCCAACAGAGATAGCATCTGGGAGTTGTTTGCTGCCCACGGAAACGTTGTGAGCGTGAGATTGCCTACCCACCCAGAAACCGAACAGCCCAAGGGATTTGGTTATGTCCAATATGGATCCATTGACGAAGCCACTGCCGCTTTCACCGCTCTGCAAGGCGAGTACATCGAGGGCAGACCTGTCAGACTTGACTACTCTGCTCCAAGAGATAACAATGGTGGAAGTCGTCAAGGGACTCCAAGACCTGGTAACAACAGAGGGTCTCCAGCTCCAAGAGGAGGATTCAGAGGTGGTAATGGTGGTAACGGTGGCTTCAGACAGCAAGGAACCGGTGCCAACAGCTCTCCATTGACGCTCAACGCTGCATTCCAGGGAACCAAGAAAACTTTTGATTAATCGCCTGTATAGTACTAAGTTCATAACCGAGACTCATTTTTGATTTTAGAGGAAAGTAGATGTTTAGTGGGAAATGGCTGAAATTATTGCAGTATTGAACAGTAAAATAATGTTAAAATACTGCGAATAACTAGAGTACAAAGTTCTTGAAGTGAGATGCACCTAGTTCCAGAGAAGTGTAAGAGGCCAGTACATCATGAGGCTAATCTAAAGAGCCTGAAAAATTATGATCCCACAATTGAAAACACAACTAAAAAGTTTTCAAAAGAGAGAATAAGGGCGAAAAATGTCAATTCGAAATTTAAAGCGTGTTTCCTCGGCAAATGTACCGTGAAGCATCGAAGACGCTGACACTGTGAGCCTGTCCGAGGCAGATATACCGAACAGTGAAGTGAAGCTGTGTTTTCAGTCAAGCGCACAGGATTAGTTGGAATGAAAATAAAATGGAACATGGTACGATAAAATAGTTTGAAACGAATTTAATATGAGCATTCATCTATATTAGTCTTGAGAAAATTCAATAAAACACAGAAAAGCCAATAAGAATCTCATCAAATACATCGAAATTCAATAAAATTCAAAAAAGTCTGAGAGAGACCAAATCTAATTATCATTTGGTAAGAAATACCTGGAATCAGAATATTTAATGAAACAAGGAGGATCTAGTTTGAACCCAATCATAATATTATCCCTCACAATTCTGAGAATCAGTCGCTCTCTCAGCTTGTCTAGAACTCCCTCACAACCGTTATCTTGAGCCGCACGAGCCGCATACCAGTGTTGGAACTCACAAAGAAGCCACCCATATACCTCCTTCCAAATCACACAAAACCGAGATTTTACTTCTCCGAGTAGAATGAATCACGAATTGCAACTAAATCCACTAAATGTTGTCCTGAATGCCCACATGGAAACTTCTCACACATATCCCCTGCCTTAACCCCAGATTTCCAAGAAGCAATCATCTTCCTCAGCTGAAGAACGTTTTGCTTCTGAATTTTCCTAAATATTAAACTCGATTCCCTTAAAACGTTGGTAAATGATTATCCAAAGAATTTTACCCTTATTATACCCATTTTATTCTGTTTCTCAGGTCCATATCTCATGTCCATTTTTTCCTTCGGAATCTTCCGCGATGCGGACGGCCCGGACTCCTCAGCCACACCTAGCCACTCCATCATCGCCTTCGCCTCGCGCGCGGTCCTCTCTAATTAGCTGTGCCAAACATTACTCAACAAGACCTAACACTATCCCAGCGTTTATAAGCGGATTATAACCGCTGGAAATACTTAATACTTCCCCAGTCAGTGCGGTTTAATCGCCCACTTTTCCCTTCGAGAATCCTTGAATCCCACGCACAGCCGCCCAATGAGGCGAGCGGTGACAAATCTAATCCCTCTGAACAAAACAAGGATCCTGAAGACGCTGAAATTGGATGTTTCGTCAGTGGATGACTTTTATATCGAGCTCGATGATGCACATAAGACATATTTGCCTGGAGAGGAGGTGAAGGGCCAGGCCATTCTTCAGCTAAAGAAGAACCTGATCAACGTGGCCGTGACACTTTCGCTTTTGGGAGCAGTGAAGCTCAAGAATCTGTCACCAAGCTCATCGTGGCGTAGTTCGCGAAAGAAGGTCCTTTTCAGCCATACAATCATGATATATGGGGGCGACGATGCCGATACCGGAGTTGAGCCTGGTGCGGAGGCCGTTAACGGCCTGACAAGAGGGGAGCACCGTTTTCCATTCATAGTAAAGCTTCCCAAGAAAAAGGTTTTTACCAGCATTTCATTTGAAAAGGGATCAATTCGTTATTCACTCAAAGCGTCTCTTTGTGACCTCAAGGACAAGCAAATGGTGTTGGACCTGGACGAAGAGGTTTCTAAGAAGACCCAGAACAACTCCTCATTTCTGACATGCGAGAAATACCTCAACATTGTCAAACCTATCAACGTGGCTCTTTTCCCCTCGCCAAAACCAAAAGTGTTGGTATTGAAATACCCTACGAAGAAGCTGAGGCGAACACAGTCGTCCTCTTCAACTATCAACTCACAGACATCCACTAACTCTCAAGAGACACCACAGCACCAGCTTCAGACACCGCATTCTCAAGAAGCTGACCCGGGGGCTTTCGGATCCCAAATCAAACTCACTGTCACATTGCAAGCCATGGGGTATCTCCGGGGCGAGATTATCCCCGTGCGGATAAACCTGCAGCACTTCAAGCAGACCCGAAACATCAACGGGATTGTGGTCACATTGATCCGGATTTGTCGCATGGATATGGGCGAGGACTCTGCTATTCAAAGTTTTAGAAAAGACCTGGCTCAATCTATACTACCACTGTACCTAGACCCACAGACTCATCGATGCGAATTGAACACCTCGCTGCGAGTCCCTACCGACGCCTTTCCCACGATAGTTGGTTGTGAAATGGTGAGCTTCCAGTATTTTGTGGAAGTCTTGGTGAATTTGTCCAACTCGAAGAGCTCCACGAATGCGATGGCGACGCCCTCCAGATTAGATGCTGGTCTCGACGAGGAGAACATAGAGGACGTTACGACGAGCTCTTTCCGCCGACAATCGATCGACAATTCGCCGTCTCCCGGCGGAAGTGTCGGGTGGAGCTCCGAGACTAATCCGACGCCAAACATCTTCAACGTGGATAAGCTCAAGCGGATGAAGAACGTGATCACCACCAGTTCGGAGGTGATTGTAGGTACCGAGAGGAAGATCTCGAAGAGAAAGAAGGCGCAAAGAGATTTTTACACCGAGAGTTCGGCGGCAGTTTCCCCACCAGCTTCAGCGGTGGGCTCAAGTACTACATCGCCAGGTGCTTCGTCGGTTTCACCACAGAATCTGACTGATGAAACCAGCCGAGTGGTTTCTCCGGGCTATGCCTATACGCAGCCTCCGCCTTTCCAAGGCGGATTATCGCCTTCGGATATACCGACATCACCTGAGGTTGCAGAGAAAGAGGCTTTGCGTTTGAGAGAACGAGCTCTGATGCCTTCTGAACCTGACTGGAGCGGGGATCCAGAAGGGACAACAGCGCCTGATCTGCCTCACAATTCACATTTACTGGAGTATGCGATTCCTGCCGAAGCAGGCTCAGACGCAGGTTATGACGAGGAATATACAGACTATGTTCCCATGTATGTGCGAGAAGAGGAGTCTTTGGACACCATTCACGAGGATAGTGCGGGCTCAGACTAACGACAGAAGAAGGACGATAGTTAAGGATTTACGGGAAACGGAAAAGGTCTCACAAACTTCAAGGCAACCACCAATTCCCTTCACATAACGTTGAAGCATTTTATTTAATTTATGGGTGTTTAAGTCGAATGACTCACTGCCTGCTGAAATACCAGGTTCAATGAAGATAGTCTAGAAGCTCATTTTTCAGCATCACGATCCAAAAGGCTACTAACTTACCAGAAGAATACTTGGAGCGATACAAAAGGCTACCAACCCGAATGACGGTTCCTGGTGGTTATTGTAAAGTCTTTTATTGAATTTTTGGTTCTTTACCTTCGTCTTTTATAAGGCATACTTCTTCAGATGATCCGGCAGCGCAGAATACAACCCTTTGGTCTCAAGCCACTCTTTGTTGAAGATCCGATCAGCATATTTATGAGCCGAATCTGCCAGGATAGTCACCACATTGGAATTCTCAGGTAAGGTCTGGGCCACTTTCACGGCAGCCACAACGTTCAGAGCTCCAGTTCCTCCAACATAGATTCCTTCTTCATCAAGAAGCCTGTAAACCATAGCGATAGACTCCTCATCCGGAATTCGAACCGCGTCATCAACGAGATCGATATCAGCAGCTACATTAGCCGTAATTCGTCCCTGACCAATTCCCTCCGTGAAAGAACCACCCTCTCTGGCAAGACTCTTTCCACCAGACTTGACATAAGAGTACACACACGATCCAGGAGGGTCTGCAACCACAGCCCGCACCTTCCCTCCAGAGATATCCTTCAGATACCTGGTGATACCCGCAAATGTCCCACCTGTTCCCGTAGAACAAGTGAACGCATCAACCTCTCCGTTCAGCTGGGCCCATATCTCTGGTCCCGTAGCTTCTATGTGGGCCTGACGATTGGCCAGATTATCGAACTGGTTTGTCCAAACCGCATTGGGGAGTCCCTCAGCATGGCGTCTAGCCTGGTGGTTGAAGTTCAGAGGATCGTCAAACGGAACCACAGGAACCGGATGAACCTCTGCACCGAGCAATCGCAAAGTGTTCATCTTGGCTGGCGACTGCGTGTTAGGCATGTAGATCACACACTTGTAGCCTTTGGCCCTGCAAACATGGGCCAGACCAATCCCGGTATTCCCTGCAGTACCTTCGGTCACTGTTCCACCAGGCTGCAGTAATCCGGCGCGTTCGGCCTGTTCCACCATGAAGAGCGCAGCGCGGTCCTTGACTGATCCACCAGGGTTCATCCATTCGGCCTTCGCGTAGATGTTCCTGCCAACGTCAGCGGAAATCCGTGGCAATCTAATCAAAGGGGTATTTCCTACAGCACCTGAAAAGCCTGATTCTGAGGTCAAAGGAACAAACGGCGTACCGAAGCGGAAGTCTGTGGAGATGCTGCGACTTGTTGCCTGACGCTCCATGTGGAAGGCTGCGCGTTTGGCATGACTTGCCCACCTGCCATGCATTATCAATAAATATTTGCGAGTCGGGCCTATTTTATGTGCACAAAATGCTTAAGCGAAGAAGCTACTTTATGTTGCACTGGAAAGCTTCGGCGGAATCTTCCACTTTAACAGAATCTGGAACCGTGGAGTCAAAGGCCGGCCAAGCCATTGAACAATAAAAGGGTTGAGGCACGACACCCGGATGGTTATCACACACCAATTAGTAGTTGAGTTTCACACCTCAGATCACTGCAAGTATTACAAACAGATAGCTAGTGTCAAACCAGCATGAAATTGCATGCTTTTTAGGATCTTGTATGTAAATAGACTACAAAGGTTCCGATATTCCTCTGCTTTGCCTTCGTGATCTCTCTTTTTGCGAGATTCTATGGAAGTTACTCAGAGTTTTTCAGCATTGCTCCTGACAGGTAGTGCACCAACAGAATCATTGCGAACCCTTTAGCGAGAAACGCGACTCTCTTCTTTATTCCCCTTCTGGCCGAGGCTTTTTTCCAAGCAAATCCCGTGCGGTTGAAGAATCAAAATACAAGAGTTTGACCATTTTCAAAGTTTACATATTCAATGGCTTCCATCTACAGGCAGAGTAGCGACAACAGACGGTACTCTGTCAACAACCCGTTCCTCAGCTCTATGGGTGAAAGGATTGGGTCTACGGACGAACTCGACATCGTCGATGCCTCCCGTTTCAACTCATCCGAATCACTGTGAGTATCTTTCTCTATACACTTTCGCCATTCAGTTCTTGCCAAATTTCACCAAAATCTTTCCACACAAAGCGATCTGTGACCTCCAACCAACCGACGACGAACTAAAAACAAAGGGCCCCGAAAACAGGTTATTACCGCATTGGGAAAGTTAGTTGACACACGTCATTCTACTGTGCCGCGACACAGCCTGGACCCAGGGCTCCGCAACTGTTGCCAGCATCTAGAACTCCCCCCTCTTGCTCCACACATTGCGACATGTCTTCTGTTTTAGGTTGCGAGTCTTCTATAAAACGGCATTTTTCTGTCTGGACACCGTGTTTCAGCTTAAAATTATCAGATAACTAACCTATACAGAATGTCTGTACCGGAAGGAAGATATTCCAACAACCCGTTCGCGGATGCCTTGACCCCCACGTCCACTGGATCGCGTGCGTCGGGCTCGAATCCCAGCCACCAGAGGCCACGAGTGGCACCTCCTTCTCAGCAAGCACCTGTTCAGCAACAAAGGCCTCGTCGCTCCAAGGACGAGAGTGCTA
Source organism: Kuraishia capsulata CBS 1993 (assembly GCF_000576695.1). Lineage (NCBI taxonomy): Eukaryota > Fungi > Ascomycota > Pichiomycetes > Pichiales > Pichiaceae > Kuraishia > Kuraishia capsulata. The sequence continues at coordinate 738,396 of NW_019172952.1, forward strand.
TGCCTCCTCCCTCATACGAAGAAGCCGCTGGCCGCCGTGCAGCTAGGAGTGAATATCCACGTGAAAAGCAACCACAACAGTCTTCCGAAGCGAGAAGACATGAACATAGCTCTAGTCGGACGAGAGAGCATCGCTCTCGTAGCGAAGGTGAAGTGAATGGGGAGCATCGCCATCGTTCTCACCGCCATCGCGAGCGTGGGGAACGCAGCGAGTCTTCACGTCACCACAAAGATTCGTCTCCAAAGCGTTCAAGCAGGCATCGTTCTTCCAGGTCAAAAAAGCAGACTGAAATTGAAAAGCCGGAAAACCTGGACACGATAGACAAACTTGATGTCACCGGTTTTTTTGGTGGTGGAGCCTTCCATCACGATGGACCCTTTGACGCTTGTACTCCACACCGCAATAAGAACACCAAGGCTGCACCGGTAATGGCATTTCCAGTTGATGGTCCAAACAGCACAATTCGCGGAATGGGCCCTCTTCACACCAAAGAACAGCAAATCGATATTCTATTTGGAAATGCTGATAAGGCCGACGAGATGTACGCTTCCACTGCACCGATCGCAAGAACTAGATCCGTTCCTCAGCAGGCGACCTCAGCACCAACACAACAATATACCACCCTTCAGGCCTCACAATCGCAGAAGAGAACGATACCCCCATCGTCTCAAGCACTGGATCCCAACAGTTATTCTCACGGTGCTCTTGTGGACGATTCACGTGCTCCTCCAGTCACAAACTCTGTTGAGGTTTTGAAACATGATCCTTCGGTGGTTGCGTTTGATGCCAATGCGAAGGCTACACCAGTTCATGGAACTACCACACTTGGACTGGGCAGTTCTACATTTTTGGACGGAGCTCCAGCCACAAAAGCGGCCATCCATGAGGCCTCAACCAAGTCAGAGCTGTCGCGTAACCGCTCACTTGTCAACCGTATGCGCAAGAAGAGCTCCGATCTCCCGGGTAATGAAGCCCATTATGAGGAATCGGCTCCTTCTGGAAACAGTTTGTTGAGAAGGGTGAAGAGTTTGAAGGTGAGCAGAAAGTGAGGGACCTGCCGAATTACTAGACCAGTGGATTTTGCAATCCTTTGATGTCTGCATTCGAAAGGTTGAAAAGAGCATGACTAGACTGAAGGGCTGAAAGTGCATGACAATACGCTTTCAGTCTTCGATATCCTCAACATTATCCACTCCTCCACTTCTTTCTGTCCGTGATTTTTATCGGATTTTTATACCGGCACGCACACTCATTGCGCGTCTCAGATTCCCTCGTTTAGTTAACTCGTTTTTTTATTGATGGACAAAAATGACTTTCATTCTAGAGCTATGTACAGGGCCAAACGTAGGGCTATGGGCTATTGCCCACTTCAGTCTATCACTTGAAGCTTCGGTGGGAAAGGCATGAGTCAGCTCTTAAATCCCCGTGATTCTGAAGCAAATAGCAGCAGAAATAACGTATAATCCAACCAGTAGGTCTTCCAGAGCTGCAAGCCCAACTTTCAGTTACTGGCCATCAGCGAGTCAGCAAGGTTGTCAGCTGCCAACCACCAATACCGGCATGTAAATGGGGCTTTCCAGTTGACAATGTTCTTCTCTTCTCTATTTTTTCTGAATCCTCTCCCTAGAAACAAAATCAACCGGGAGTCTGCTCTCCACTACAGACCAATCGATGCAATCCCACACATTATCAAGATACTTTCCTTTTCCATAAACACCGTAATCTGGCAGGAAAGCACTTGGAGATGCATTAATCGACAATAGGGGCTTGAAAGCGAGATTTTTCGAAGTTAGAAGCTCTTGTGCCTCGGCTGGAGTAGGAAAAGCTGGAGCAGCAGCAAAACCGTTATCGACTCCGTCCTCGAGTCTGGATTCAGTGAACTTCCTCAAAGTGGCCACCTGACCTCCACGAACAACGTTATCTGGAACTCCCGAGTTATATGTGTTAACGATGAACAATGGGTCAAAAGAACGACCATGACCGTTGCTCCGGTCAGGCACCGAAGACACCAACCACGAGTAGCCATCTCCGTTAATAGCGGCTGCCGATTGAAGCAACAAAGTGCGAAACTCCACCAGAGATCCAAAGGAGTCCTCAATGGCGTGCTTGAGTCTTTCGGGGATCATTGTGTCTATTTGGGTAGCCAATGAAGGAGTCTCAAATAGCACACTCTGATCTGGCTTGCCAACACTGGTAGCAGAAGCACGCATGTTGGGCACAAGTGACGAAACAAAGTAGTAAGCTCCATACACGGAACCAGCGGCTTGGTAGACAAGACTGTCATCAGCCCTTTTGGCAGTCTCAGAAAGAACCGCGTGGAACTTGGAGATCGAGGTTTGTCTTCCACTGAACTCGAATTGCACATTGCTTGTAGCTGGTGCGGTTTCCTCCACAAAACAACGCTCAAGAGTGGAACGCTGGGTCGAAATGCTGATACCATATTCGAGGTCCTTTACTTTCGATTCCACCTTGGAGTACCAGACAGCGTCCAGTCCGGATGGAGAATACAAACCCAGCACTCCGTTCTCTTTTAAGGCGTCGATGTGCCTTATACGAGGGGCCTGGATAAGCGATTTGGCAGCCTCAACACATCGCCTTGTAGAGCTCGAAAAGTTTCTCAGCGGTATCCTGCTCATTGTGCCGGTAGCGGTGTGGTTGTGATCTTGTCAGAGTATTGTCAGCTCTGTCTTTCGACATTTTTCGGTTGTCAGTGGAGGTCGTGAGTTAGCAGATTTATGTTGAATGGTTGAGGCACGACAACGTGCTTGAGTTTACTCAGCATGGTCGCGTCATTGCGGGCAAACCGTGTCCATATTTACACATACAAGAATGTACGCCAAATTCGCCAATTTTTTCCCCATTTTTTTCTTGAGCTGAGCATGATATGCAAGTTACGCGTAAATATATTATTAACGGTGAGGATTTCACCGCAGGCGTGGATCATATGGTGTTTGATCAGAGCCCCGGAGCCGTACGTTATGCGGCGGCGGCAGCCTAGGATGAGTCACCTGTTAGGAGCAGCTATAAAAAGACTGCCTCAGCACTGATCGCACTTCAAAAGAAAAACTTTCTACCAACAGTTTTAAGTTTCTGACTTATTCAGAAAAAAATTGTAGAAGAGTTCTTCATAAGAAATCAACCTGGATAAAGCAACCTTTCAGTTTGCCTCGTCCCTTGCTTCCTTTGATTGCTCACGTGATCCGATATCCCCATCTCTTTTCTTGGTTACCCGGACTGCCAGTTTTTTCCGCCACCAGAAACAACAACCCCCCTTTCCCCCTCCAAATTTTGAGAGCATCAGGAATCCCTTCCTGCTGCAACCAAACAAGCGTTTCTCCTTGGATTTGTACTACATTGTATAATTCTAGAATTTATATTCCAGACTAGTCCTTCAAGTCTATTTCGCACAGTTCACGTTTGCAAGTCGCTTGTTTTCCTGTTGGCGTCCCTTGTTGCCCGAAAACACGTCAGTTGCACCCTTCGTCAGACTTTCTCCGGACTACGTTTTTGAACCATCCCAGGCGAGGCATAGGGATTTTACACGTCATTTGATTGATATTGACCCGAAGTTTGTTCCGGATACGTTTTTTTTGTGAGAAATCGCAAGGATCAACACGTCTACACATCTACACAACACACCATGGCTGAACAACAAG